>NW_027472582.1:65840002-66569168 GCF_030347505.1 Rhynchophorus ferrugineus | reverse complement strand
AGCTTAGTTTTATCTTGCTCCATCCTGGAATAATGCCATTTCCTCCTGACTCCTTCTTCTAATATTAGTTCTAGTTTTTCCTTAGGGTACTTATTACTATTTTTTCTATCAAAATTCTTAAAATTATAATTCTTAATATGTATAAGTTCATAAAATATTATATTAAAATATTCGAACAATGACACCTCATTATATATTAGTTTTTTATTAATTATTAGATCTAAATATATGTTTATATGAAAGCTTAGGTTGACAGGCGTCCTTATTGGTACTATTCATAAATAAATTAGTGGGAAAATCGTTGAGGTCACCATACAATTTGAACCCCATGGTTCATTTTTTTCGAATAGGGAATAGAATACCCGTTTTTTCTTCTTTATTCTGTCATAAACACAATTGAAAAAACATCAACTAAAAAATAGGGAACACTTGAACGAAATTTTAGTAATGGATATTTTCTGGCCGGGGTTCTAGCCATAGAAACCCGCGCCCTTTAGGTAAAGACTGTACTTACCAGTAGGTTAGCGGCACTGGCGTAGGACCGGTCCCCGTAAAAAGAAGGGTGTTGCGGCCGTTCTTCTCGGAATTTCTTAACTGGGTAGAGCAGAAAACTACCGCCCTTAACAGTTACACTTGCGTTTAATGCTAATTCCATGAATTCAACCTGGTCACGCTAATATACAGGGCGACCGAAAAAGAAATTTTAAATACTTGTGTTCTAAGGAGGCTTTAAAAGTAAATACTAAGAACAATTACGAACCATTTAAAATAAGTACCAGAAATTTAATTTAACTGTTTATTTATTCTTTTTTCACTTGTTTTAAATTATTTATCTATTAACAAATCAATTGAAAAGTTCCCGGCCTACCATAGTAAAACACATTTTTTTGCACTTTTTTTATTCTACAAAATTCCTTTCAAGGGCGATACACTGAGTATAGCCACCGTTCAACTTTTCGATACCATTATCGTAGTACGATTTGTCCTTTGCTTCAAAATAGGCCTCACTTCCGACGATCACCTCTTCATTTGACGAAAATTTCTTCAAATCAAGCATTCTTTTGAGATCTGAGGTCAGGAAATAGTCACTGGGGGCCAGATCTGGAGAATACGGTGGACGAGGAAGCAATTCGAAGCCCAATTCATGGATTTTTGCCATCGTTTTCACTGACTTGTGATACGGCGCATTGTCTTGATAAAGCAGCACTTTCTTTTTCTTCAAATGCGGCCGTTTTTCGGCGATTTCATCCTTCAAACAGTCCAATAACGTTATGTAATAATTGCTGTCGATAGTCCTTTCTTTTCCAAAGTAGTTAATGAAAATTATTCTATGCGCATCCCAAAATACAGACGCCATAACCTTGCCACCCGACTATTGCGTTTTCCCACGCTTTGGAGCGGGTTCATTGTGTGCAGTCCTCTCGGATAACTGTCAATTCTATGTTTCATCCATTGTCAGCTATGTTTCATCCATTGTCACATATCGACACAAAAACTCGGGTTTATTGCGCTTGACCATTTTCAAACACTGCTCCGAATCATCAACTTGTCGTTGTTTTTGGTCAAAATTGAGCTCGCGCGGCACCCACTTTACACAGAGCTTTCGCATACCCAAATATTCGTGAATGATATTATGTGTACGTTCAGTTGATATCTTTAGGGTGTCTGCTAATTCATTCAATTTCAATTTACGGTCATTCAAAATCATTTTGTGGATTTTTAAATGTTTTCGTCGGTAACAACCTCTTTTGGGCGTCCACTGCGTTCACCATCTTCGGTGCTCATTTCACCACATCTAAACTTAGTATATTAATCCTTGATGGTTCAAAAAGCAATATTTTATCAACAAGCGAATTTCCATTAAATTCCATTCCATTTCCATCGAAATTTATCCATTATTTTCACAATAACAAAAGTTGCTTCACACAAAATGCTGTAATTCACAAACTAATGATCCGACAGCTGTCAAATTTACACGCGCATCTTTTGAGGGGTAGGGATAACTAAAAACATATGGATTTAATTCTAGTATTCTAGTGTTTTGTTTATTTTTATTCAGTTATTACAGCGATTATTATGTATATATTCTATTTCAAAACATTTTTTTGTGTTAAAAATCTATGTTTGATTATTGTTTACTTTTTAGTGAGTTTTTTATTTATTTTTTGAAGTCGGTTCAATTTTTTTGTTAAAAATATTTTTTGGGTGTTCCTTCCAACGAATTTTTGCATCAAGGTTCATTCCGAGCTAATTAGCGTTGTTGTTATATCGAATTATTGTATTACTTATTGTTGTTTGTGCTTATGCGGTGTGATTATACTTGAACTGTAGATGCACAGCTTTACTTTCGTTAATATTATGTATTTAATTAAAAGGTTTATTCAAAAAATTGAAATAATATTATACAACATTAATTCGATATATCGACAAAAAATCGATTTTCTCGACATCCCTATTCTGTTCTATTCAATTTTAAGTACATAATGATGCGTTATTTATTTCGAACAACCATTATTCCAAATGATATTAAGTATTTTACACATTTTATTGCAGTTTTAAGGTTATATCATTTTATCACTTGGAAAAATCAACGTATTATATGATTTACTACTAAACAGAAGAAAATGAAAGCCTGAAACTATAACGTGCCTGCCTACAGGTACACAAATTACAAAAAAGTGTCCTGGCACTGAGTAATAGCTAAACACATATTTTCCGAGAAAAAAATTACATTAGTATTTCTGTAGAAGTACCTAAAATTCTTATTTATTAAGTGTTGACATATGACTGACCTTTAATTAATCGTTTCCCATCATAGAATAAAGAAATATTTCTTTATTCTATGTTTCCCATTTTAAAAAGCACTTATTTAGAAAGATTACTACAATACATATTAACAAAAATATTACCTGCAACTTCTTCCTGACAGTGTAATACCGTTATGTCGACGGAACGCTGTTGATTTCCCAGTAATCCAATAAGTTCTTCAGCATTTCGAAACCGTGTATCTCGTGTACTATGTCTTTGTTGTACATGTTAGTCCGATTATATACACAACAATACTTCACTACTATGACAATAAATATTTAAAGCAATCAAGATAATTGCTAGGTTGTCTGAAAGTTCTTTGAAAGTTTGAACTTGGTTTTCGCCTTACATTATTAATTTTTTATTTTTAATTTAGCCTTTTAAATCATTTAAATCAAAATCGAAAAATGAGATATGATAGAACAGTATCACCAGACATTTCTAATAGTGCTTAATGAGCTTCGGGCGCAGATTTCTTCAAGCAAAAGGTAAGATGAGGATGTCTTATCGCACCATTTATACTGACCATCATAAAAAACCTTTTAATTATTTTTAATAAATCTTTTAAATTGTGTGATTTATTAGTAGTACTTAGTGTGATACTGATTTTAAAAGTTTCATTATACTTTAATACTTGATTGTCAAGGTTTATAAATTATACATTATTTTTTTTATATTATAAAAACTATATTTACAAAATAAAAATATCGACATTTTTTTTCTCCAATATATCAATATTTTTTTTAAATATTGATATATCGAAATATTGATATTTTTCTCGGTGACCGACACCCCTACTTTCATTTAAAGTTGAACTGCTTTGAATAATGTGAAACTTATTTAATTTATTTCACTTATATATTACACGTTGTTTAAAGAATCAACATAGGGAAAAAAGAACATAGGGAAAAGAGTCTCCACTGATGTTATCTCTTGTATTCGAGGATACTTCAGATAGTTTTTTGAAGGTACTATAGTAACTGTAACACCACTTAATGCAAACAAGGCCATTTTAAACAAATACTCATTCAAACAAAGCCAGATATCTTAGGCCGTCGTATTTTTAAAACATGTATTGTAAAGGGAGAACCACCGATTTCTAGTTTAATTATTTAGTCATTAAAAATATATATATTTTACCTTTCTGAATAAATATTTTGTGTATAATTATATTATTTTATTATAATTACTTATGTATGTAAATATTTATTACAAGTATAAAATTGCGTTAACAATGTTTTACGTAAATTATAATCTAGTTTTCATGAACAGTACTAAAATAGCATAACCTCAATGATGCGTCCCAAAATTTGATGTCGTACCAATCAATTCCTAGTTAAAGTTTTAGTGGGTTTTCATCAAATAACTTGTTGTTTTTGAAACAGTGGATTCGTAGATTAAAACAATGGATTTCTTCTTCTTCACGTATTTTTGATGGGATTAAAAATTGTTTTAGAGCGAAGTAATTATTTGATAGGAAAACATAAATTCACAGAGAAATTTAAGTACTTACAAGGGAACCGGTAAATTTTCAAACAAAATAAAATGTTGAATGTTTATACTGTTACGTACCAATCAAATGTATTATGCAGACCAAAAAACGCAAAAGGCATAGAAGCATTAATATAATCACTCACTATAAAAAGCTTCATTATTGAAGAAGTACGTTGATGAATAGCCAAATATCTAAAAAAATATATTATTTGAGTCCAGAGGATTGAATGAGGTATTTCAAATATATTTACATATCGTATTTTGGTATATCAAAAGCATTTGTGACAACTGCAAATTTTTAAACTTCCGACAAAATCTGAAGCACTAGACCCATAGAGTAATAGAGATGCAACTCAATAGGGGACTCTGACGCAAAGTTTTGCTTTGCCCAACATCCAGAGGTCGCATAATTGGCCATTCAAGTAATTTGATTGGTTAATTTAAATCTTCATTATAGGCGGCACCTGTAAGAAAAATATTTTACTCTGAAGACATTTGATTAGCTCATTAGTAATGCTTGGCACGTGACAGCCTTGAGGTTATGTTTAGTTGACCAATGAAATTTAAGTGAAAAATAATTTTTTTCTGAAATAAATTTATTAAATAAAATTAAATTTAACATAAATATATGTAAAAGTAAATTAACATAAATATAATCGATAACAATAAATATATAATGTAAATTTATCTATAAAATATAAATAAAATATAAAAATAATATATATATATATATATATATATATATATATATATATATATATATATATATATATAGAACCGTAAGCAAAAAACTTTGGTGCATTGTAAATTGTAATTGTAAATCAAAATTATCTCTTCCGTCTTTTCCTTTTTTCATATTTGTTTAGTGCCATCAATTTAATCTATATGGAATAATATTCTATATGGAAAATCATTTTGTGTGTACAATTAAAACAAAAGGTTTTGAATTTACATGTTTTAAAGATATTTCACAAAAACATATTATCGACGTGGCAATATCGCGCGATAAAATAAGAGTTTAAAAATTAAAAATTAATCAAAAGAAGAGGTTAAAAGTGCCCCACTGACAGTATAATGAAACAATTTTCTGGGGCATAAGATATTACCTTGGCTCGTCTATTCATATAGGAACATCTGGAATTGAAGTTATAGAGTCATCCACCGCTATTATAATTATTTAAAGAGCCCTCATGTTCTTCCTCTTCACAATTTCCTAAAGGCCAATGAGATAAAAAATATTAACTTATGTTAAACGATTTAAATGACTTCTAAAACATACTAGCCGAAGATGTGTATTCCTGAGTCCATTAGCTGGATCCAAAAAAAAAAACAATCTTGGTTAAATAGCCTTAAGCCAATATATTTATATGGATAATTAAACTTTTCTTCTTTAATGCAAAGAATCCCTCAAGGTAGTTATTAAATTGATGTCACTTTAACAAATTTGTTCTTAGTTGAGCAATAAATAAATTTTACAGCAATATTCCTCGTGTATTGGATATCGGTTGACCTACTCTTAATAGATTTGCATTCAGCTAGCTACTATTTATTATATTGGAACTGCAACTATGGATTTGCAAGAAGAAAAGTATATACCCGTTTGCATAGCTTCTTTTGGAAGGGGATTAATTTCTAAAATTAAAAAAATCAATATTTGATGTTTGAATATATATGAATATACTTACCCTAACTTACAACAACAAAACATGCTATAACGATCATAAATTTCCTTGATACTTAATCCAGTCGGTTTGGAATTTTTAACATTATCAACCATTGTTTAATGACATCCAAATACTTCTTCGAATGAAAACGATTCTGCATTTTTTACTATCTGTGCATCCGGATACACAACCTAGATCAATAATTCACTTTACTTTTTGTACTACCGACTTATATATACTAATGAACTAATAATTTAATCTCTAAACGCACTATTCCTTATGACAGCCATACTGAAAATGGCGCTCAAAATAAATAAATAACAAACGTACCATAGAAACGAAGTGAACCAATCAGATTCCCTCGCGGCTTATAGCGTAGCGATTAAAGCAAGTAATAAGTTAAAAGTATAGCGACATCTACATATTGGACGTCGCTAAACATTTCTCCAAAATTTCCTAATAAGTTAAATCTCCATTTCTCTATGACTAGACCTAAGTATGAACCACAGAAAACATTTAAATATAGAATAGAAACTCAAGATTAAAACTAACTTAAATTTTTAAAACCCACTGCTTGGTTATTTAAAAGTATTATTTAGTAGTATTGAGTTATTTGACTGTAAAAACTAGCTTGGCAGTAGTAAGTGTTTAAGTAACCCAGTTTTATTCTTAACCCAAGAACACATTGTTAACTGTATTATGGCTCTATTTCACAAACAGCTTAATAAGTGCCTTTACACCAATTATTACAATCATTATTAAAAATCTTGAAAAATATCGTTCCAAAATGCTGCTATAGTAATATACAATATATTGTTATTTACAAGCAAACTACAAAAAAAATCATAAAACTATATATATTACATATAAATCTATGTAGCATAAATTGTGTACATTTTGTACAACAGTGCCAGAACGTTAAAAATCAGTCGAATGAAACTAGTAGAACCAAGAATATTAACTAAAAGTACACGACTGAAACAGTCGATAGTAAATATTAACAAAATCAGTCGGACCGAAAATAGCGACTGAAACAGTCGATAGTAAAATGTAAGCAACTACTAAAAAGTCCATAGTCGATTTCAGTCGATAGTTCCCATCCCTAGTTTTACCCTAAAAATTATTAAAAATAATAAAAAATTTAATAGATTCAATAATTTTATGAAAAATATATGCATAATTTTACCGTATGTTTATTTTCTAGGTGCTCGTTATAAATATTATGTAAACTGTAAATAGAAAAAAGGCATATTACGCTCCCAAGTTTACCATTCAAATTCCACGACTCACACAAAGTAAAATAGTAAACTGTCTGTAGAAGATTCCCGTTAGATGCATACCACCGAATTTAATATGTATTAACAGTAGTATATTCTAATATTGCATTCTTAGATACACTTGCATCTCTATTTATCGCTTGGTCGTGACATGCATTCGACATTCGACAAAAAATTATGACATGTTACAGGAGCCATTCGTATACTTTTAAACATAAATAATGCGAAATATTTATACCAATTCAAGAAACTAATAAACTAATATCAGGTTTAAATCCATCAGTCATCATGTTTAGGATGCCCTTTTTGGAAATGGTGGGATGAAACCCACCATTTCCTGCCCTATCCCTTGTTATAATGAATGACCTAATTTTTTAGATCGAACATAAAAGGACCCTAATTAACAATATAATAAATGTAGGAAGATGGAGATAATATCATACTTCCCCCAAATATTCTAATATTTATGTTGTAAAGGAACTAATCCTTATCAGAGCCATCTAGTGAACGTAATTTTATTTTAGTGAGACTTTAATATTTGTTTAAGTAGTGCAGCTTTAACATTATTTTTCTTGTCTAATTTGATCCTGTAATATTGCTGTCATCGATTTTTGCTTCAACAATTTAAAACCGATAAATATTTTATCAATATTTAAAAACTCTCGAAGCACAAAAAAGTTTGAAGACAGATAATTGTCAACATAAGGAGGCTTAGTGAAACAGAAGTTCAAATACTTTTGTTAATCTCCTTGACATATAAAAATAGCTAATACACAAATTGCTAAAGTGCCATTAAAAGTGGCGATCAAAAATAGATCTATAACGTGATAATTTCCATCTAAAAACGATGGTCAGCGATGATTTTTTTTCAATAATTCATGTATATTAGAAGCATTTTTTATGCAGAAGCTCTTCATATGCATAGGAAGAAATGCATAGATATTTGTTTTTGTCAAAAGATGTTGTTCGGCAACATCGCTAGTAACATACAGTTCAACTCGCATCGTAACTCACAGATAGACATTTTACCATAAACCAAGACGATGAACAAACTAAATTACATCCAATATATTCAGGAGTTCAACAAGGCAATGTGAACATATGGCTACGACGAGGTAGTCTTAGCATCACAGGAAAATCTTCAGCAGCGTCGAAGAATCTTCAAAAATATACCTCAATAAAATACAGCTGTAGATGAAAACATGACGACACAAAGCAAATTGTCACTTTTACGTTTCCTAGAAACACTCACCGAACCGAACAGCCGTACGAACTGACAGCGAATATCAATAATTGTGAATTCAATAAAAGAAGGCATGGATATAATTTAAAGAAGTTGTGAATAAGCTTTGGAGCAATTCTAGAGTTTAATTGGTTGGTTGTGTATTGAGCCTTCATGACTTAGCATCATGCGAAGGCAAAGGGGCATATGGAGTTATAAAATAGACTAGTAATCCAACGCTGCCAAAATAATATGTATCGCTATGTAACCAAGGAAGAACAACACGATGGCCTCAAAATAGAATTAATTTGCCATTTGGAAAAGAAAATCAGAAATGGTTATTGGATTAAAATTAATTCATTAAAACCCAAAATTTTTCAAACCTTAGAAAGTACTCAACAAGCTATTTATTCGCCCTATATTTATTGATTTATTTTGTGGAATAAAAAGCTTCTTAAAAATGTTTTGTTTTAATATCTACTCCGAAAATAAATATATCGTTAATGAACATAAGCAAAAAGAAAGAAGCATATTTTTGTGTACTTAATGATGTCTTCTCTCAATTACATTCTTGAGTATACCTACGTTTTTGTTTTTTCATTGTAGACTGTTAGAACATCAAAAGAATATAAAAATATTATTTTAATAAATATTAGGTGGAATCTAACCTTTACTTTATATATTCCAGAATCCGTAAGTTATATTTAACTTTGCTCACGATAACTATATTGTTAACATAAGTCTTCATAAGCATTAAGCCTACCGTCCAACAAAAGATCAACTTATCAAGAGACCTTCCCAGCTTAGTTACTGTCGTAACTGTAATTTTTAGTCCTTGTTAGGTTTGCACTCTTGTCTAAGACAATTATTATGTCAACAAGCAGGCTCTATGGTTATAACATAAATTTTAAATTTTAAATGACTATAGATTACTTTAAGTATAGGAAAAATATTGCAGCTTCTACTATTAAATTTATAAATATATTACACATAGATAATTTAATAGATAAATTATTTTAAGGAACAGGTGCAAGTTGAACATAGAGTTGGCGTCAATATTAATTATTAATATTATATACTTTTCATCAGACTAAATAAAGTATTGATATGTATATTGACGCTATATACATAATATCCAGTGAATACATCGGTTCCATTTTGGTTTCTTTCTATTGAGCATAATATTATTTGGTATTCCTGATGATAGTTCATAATAAAAGACGTTTTTATAAACCAAATGTACCAGAAAGTCATTATCGTTTTTTCTTCGAAAAAAAAACATAATATTCAAGAAAATGGAAAAATGTATTTATTCAAACTATTAGGAATTCTATGCATCTTGTCCGTCTTTCAGACAATTTATAGATGCCATCTGAAAAAAACTGTTTGTACTTTGAGCCAATCCATCCATCGGGCAATTTTCTAACTTCTTCGAAATTAGCGAAGCTCTTGTTATTATATTGCTTTATCGTATTTATTTTTATATAAAGGCATTTTTTTAACAGTTGCAATAAACTATAACCTATTTTTAAACTTCAAATTCGGCATCTTAGAACTTTTTCTAATTGCCATTTTCAGTTTTGTTTTACGTTTCTGCTTCTATCTGATACTCACATGTTGAGGTTGATGAAATAAGTTCATCGTAACTTTAAAATTGTACTTGATGGCTTTCTGCAGCTCGTCAATTACAAAATATATGACTGCCTTCCTGGTTATTGTTTAGAATGTAGGCAAAATGAAGTATAATAAAAATTAAATCTTTATTACATAGTTTTGATCTGAATACAATTGGTTACTTGTTTAGGGTGGTTTAGATGGCTCGGTGAATGGAGTAGATACTAGATAGATGAATGAAATACAGTAGATAATAATAATTCCAGCTGTGTTACCTGAAGGCGAGGCTTCGGCAGTCGACGGTGGCACGTCTGAACTGAACGATTGCCAGTGACTGAATGATCAAAAGTACCTTTCAATAATATCCGAGATCAACGTCTCGGGGTTGCCAAATCTTCATAGTCGTGTACTAGTTGGCACTGTCCGTGTTCACCATCTGAGATTATATTTCTGTGTATTGTGTAGACCGTTATTCTACGATGTAAAATTCGACATGCCTCAAGATCGCTACACTTGGAAATTTAATGAAAGTTGCTTTCCAAAAATCATTGTCTGAAATGCAAGAATGTCCAGAAATGCAAGCTAAATCTGGCGGATAAGCTCTATGTTGAAACCATTCGCTTCACGAATCACGAATCTACATCGAGTTAATCAAACAGTTGACTTTATGGCTTTACCAAACAATGAACACTCCAGGATCATTATGCCTTTTGCATCATTTTTAAAATAAATCTTTCTTCTTTGATCGATTGTTAAACACGAACATCTTGCTTTGATACAACATAATGTTAACCAGGCTTCCATAGCGACAGAGCAGCGCATAAAATTGTTGTAACATTTTTTCATATCACTCGTGTGTCCACTCACTTTAACCTCAATGTGTACAATTTCAAATTTAATTTAATTTAATCAAGAAATTTAATATGAAAAATTAAGTTTTAAAAGAACGTCGTATTTTTAGTTTTGCTGTTGATGAATTGATGATGCTCACAATTATGAATAATTAGTCAACAACATGCTCTCATAGAACATAGTTTAGTAAATATATTATATGACCTTTAAAATTAATTAACTACTCTTTTGTAATAATTATTTTATTTGATATTTGCTTGTATTTTGATAAGCGACATACTAATTATAGAACCTTCAAAATTGCTTTTCCAAGAATCATTACTCAAAGTCCAATGCCAACAGAAGTCCATTAAATACTTTTAGGCCTTATGGTGATGTTGCTTTGTCGCTTCACAATTGTCGGTTTTGATTTTTTTGAAACCTTGAGGACTAAAAACGTTCAAAGACAATGAATTACAAAGCTTATTGGATCAATACCAAACTTGACATCACAAAAAGCTTTCAGATAGTTCAACAATTGCAGCATTAACTGTTTCCAAACATTTAGATGCGGTAGAAAGATGCAAGATGAGTGAAAATAGCTACCACACGAATCACCACATCGAAGTTTCATTGTACGTCAGTCAAAAAGAAGAGTTTTCTGTGTTGTATTTTGACTGGCTATAAAAAATAAGTGTACTACGATAATCTCAAACGCAGAAAATCATACGTTACTCCAGAGTAGTCATCCACATCGACACCAAAGCTGATTATTAATAGTCTTACTGTGCTTATGGTGAGTTCAGCAAGTTATAGTGAATGAAATTGCTACTCCAGATAACTACTGAGATCAAATTAGCAAGTAAAAAACTCAAAGTCATCTTATTATAATCATTAACTATCTCTTTTTAATATCAAAATATATTCAGCAATCTGTATAAAACATATGGTCTGTAAAGTCGCTGGCCTAACACATAGATAGCGCTAGTTTTATTGCATTCACAACTTTTTCAGTTACTAACCTTCAAAAGAAAACTGTTAAAAAATTCATAATATTCTACTCACGCGTTTGTGAGTTATTGTGCTAAGAGATACCGATGATGCAGAACACAGTGGGCGTACAAATGAGGTGGTAACACCAGAAAACATCAAAAAATCCACAAATCGTTTTAAGTGAGTTTTAAGTGAATTTGCGTGAGTTAGCTAACATCGTAAAGATATCAAAAGAACGTGTTGATTTTATATTGCATGAACATTTGGCTATGAGAGAGCTCTGTTCTAAGTGGTTGATGCGTTTGCTCACTATTAACCAAAGACAAGAACGTGTTGATGATTATGTGCAGTGTATGGCCATGTTTAAGCGTAAAAAATGGGAATTTTTGCGTCGATATGTGAAAATGGATGAAATATGGATCCATCACTTCCAAAACGGTTGTCATTTGAGTAGACAGCAACTGATGTTAAACCTATTTCGCGGCAAAAGATAAATTGTTCTACAAAAGTGATATTGAAATGTTAGAGAGCGGCGCTAGAATGATAGTGTGGCTCTTGACAGAGATTACATTAATGAATAAACCAATTTCGAACAAAAAAAATCGCGTTTTCTTTGTTATGCCCGGGACTTTTCAACCAATGTGTCAAGTCACTATCAAGTCCTCTGCTGAAGATAAAGCTGCAAGATAATTTTGAAAACTTCTACGTCAGCAGCGATATCTACAGAACTACTAAAACCAAATAAGCAAAAAATCATTAAATGTCTAAATAATAAAGTAACACCTATCAAATTCGATAGATTTAAATAAGATCGAACATAATAGACATCAAGACCTGATAGATAAACCTAGTCGAAGAAATATTTACGTTCAATTAGCGCTTTAGAAATGGCCGCCGTCGTAATTTCAGGCGTTTCCTGCCAAACCATAAACGCTTATTTTTATTTATCTCGCACTATCAACAGTTATTTTTCTATACTATGCCCGGTTCTATCCTATAACAAATATTTATTTTTTTCTTTGGGAGATAAAAATTTAAAATAGGCCTTTCACAATTTGTCCAACTAAAATACAGGAACCGTTCTAGATTTTCAAATAAAACTTAATTCTTTATCTGTGCTGCCCGTTGTTGCCACTACTCTCGATTTATATTTAGTTGCTTAGTTCGTCTAGTAATAGATTAAGATTAAAAAAACATATTAGTAGTTTTTTATTGATTCTCTAAAGTGTTCAACTATTTCTGATATATAATCCTGATATTGATGGAATTTTTGTTTAAAATTTTTAGTGACTTAACAAAAATGGCAGATGTTAGAACACATTACAAAACAAGTTCAAAGCTTTCTTGTAGATATCGGTATAAATAATCACTCCCCAGTATCTAGATGCAATTAATATATTAGCTTTTCGCAGAATATCACCATAATTGAATTCCTTATACTCAATAGGTTTTAATATTTGCTTGTATTATTATGGTAATTTATTGTGTACAGACCAATGGTGATCTCCTTCCAATTAACCACTACATTTTCCTATATCTCAACTCCAGATTTTTCCCTTTATATATCCCATATATTTGGTTCCTTTGTATATCTATTTAGAATGACTTGCTAAAATATTTCTTGAAACACCTTCAACCCTCTCAAATTTACTACCTGTTATATCTTAAGTATAGTTACAATAAGCTATATATTGTAGATATTATATTTTAGTTACTTCATTATTAGAAGAAGAAAAATATAATACGCAATGTGATTAAACTCGTATTTTCCATGTATCATAATTGGTAATATATTTTGGAAAAAATTCTATATGTGTAACTTAAGGCTGCCCCCAAATCATCAACTATCATCGTCGTTTAGATTTATTTCACGTCAAGATTTATGTCAAACGCAAGGACTTGCTAATCATCATTAAATTGCTTAATAAGCAGTTTCCAATCATTAATATGCAGTGGGAACAATGTTAAATGAAAAAGCACTAGCGACCCGTAATTTATATTAGAAGAATAACAACAAACCCTTTTCTATATCGCGATCAACTGGTGTTCTCTCAAAAGCTCAACGTTATGGTTAAATATCGTAGAAAAGGCAGGTGCACTCAATGTAATAATTTCTGCGAACAAAAGTTTATCTGGGGACTGAAGAACCCATATGGTAGCGACAAAAATTATTTTCCTTAATTTGATTTCTCTAATTGATCCAATAACAAGGGCATTAACATTAGACAACAAGAGCAAGCATTAAATTTTTGAATGATGATGTTTTAAAACTATTAATTCTTTGCCGCCTCTTTATATCATTAATGCATTTAGATGGATCACTAAGGTATTAGAAAATAAGAAAAATTTCACTGTTTCGATTTTTGAAATAAGAATCAAATAATATATCTCAGGATGGTTTTCCTACAGTTTATGTTTGTGATTGTTTATAACTGTGGTTGTTCATAAGGAATGAGGGCAAAATTCGAGGAAAATAATTTTGTCACGCCAATAACCAGGCTAACATTTCTTCAAAGGGCATTTAAGGTTTTGTGCTAAAAATATCCATGAACATATTCCCGGAAATATTTTTATCACCATAAGCTATTTGTTGATAACTAGGCAAAGAATACATTAATTTAAAAATATAGTATACTATTTATTTATACAAATGCTCTGTATAAATAATTGTACATATAGCAGCTAAAAATCCTGCTGAGTCATATACACCTCGCTAATCCAGATAATTTAGGTCAATCAATCCATTTTTAGAACCAGGAAAAATCTTCCACAAGAACTTTATCACATTTGTTTGGTGTCTTTAGATCCAGATATACAATACGACTTAGATAAGGGATACATTATAATCAGCCAATCTGGAATTAGCCACGAAAATATATAAAAATGCGAAATATACCGTTCACTATGCTATGCGCGCACAAAATGGCGTTCGGAATAAACAAATGCGCCATAGAAATGAAATGAACCAATCAAGTGCATTCGCGAATCTTGACACAACGATTCAAATAAACCAATAAAACCGCTTGAAAAGGCGGTTGCACTGGCATTTATACTGCGGACGCTGCAACACAGCTCTCCTAGACCACCTATGAAGTAATATCAATAATTAGATCAATAATAATTTAACGCAACAAAATTTAATAAAAACCAAAAGGGATGAAACTTCTGGAACCTGAATTTTTTTTATAACATCTTTATTAGATACGCTTAGTACAATCTTAATTATAAATTAATTTATTACTACATTCCATTTGAACTTGGATTAATTCACAAGCAAGACGAGTACGAGAAAATACATCAATATGTATTCCTCAATTATAAAATTATAATAACTTATAGCTCTAGTTTACACTAAAGGTATACACTTTATATAAGTTCGTATGGTTTGGTTCGCTTCAATCTCCTGACATCTTGCGCGCTGTCCACCAGCTGTATTGCTTCCACGTTAGTGTTATTTGGTAATCTTCTTTCGTGTGTCAAGGCTAAATCTTGGATAACTTCGCAAATCCATTTGATTTCCAGGTCATCGTGCAGTTCCTCGTTGGTTACGCAGCGACATATTTGCACCCCATAGATCCAAATTGGCTTTATGGTTGTCTTATAAATCAACCTCTTTGATTTTAGATCAAGTTGAGAGTATCTTCCGACTAACCAGTATAGTTGTTTATTTTGGTTCTAATGTGTTTTGCTTTTTGTCTAACATGATGTTTCCAATTTAATCTACCGTCAAGATCGATTCCAAGATATTTAGCTGATTCTGCTTGAAGAATCGGATATCTATTGAGTGATATAATTAAGTTTTTGTTATTTCGCCACAATGCAAAATTCACGCGGACAGATTTGGAGCTATTAAGTCCAATTTTCCAATCTTTCGTCCATTTGTAGATATAGTTGACTGCCACTTATACTTTCTCTACAGTCCTAGGCAGAGATATGTCGTTTGCCATAATAAGTGTGTCGGTCAGCAAAGGTTGTGTTTCTTTTGTTGTTGGTATGTCAACAGTGTAGAGCAGATATAGGAGAGGTCCTAAGCCGCTGCCCTGTGGAACTCCAGCCGAATTAGTTTTAAATGTCGAGAACGCCATTTCGTGCGATACTCTAAATTTTCTTCCGAAAAGATGACTCCAGCAATTGACAATAGTTACGCGGTAACAATTTGCTCATCTTACAGATTAATCCCTAATGCCCAACCCGATCAAAAGCTTGTAGTAAGTAATATCAATAAACAAAATTAATATTTTAACAAAATTTAAAAAGTTTAAAAAATAAAAAAATCTTTCTTGATTACCAGCTCTACAAAGCTTCAAAGTTTGGATCCGCCCTACTGTAAACTGACTATGGTTATCATCATTGAACTAAAAATCAAATCAAATTTAAGAATTGTCACAAACTAAAAGGGTTACAGCATGAATAGAATCTGAAAAATAAAACTAAAAGGAAATCTGATGTTAGAAGATTGGAAAAAGTACTAAGTAATGGGGTAACACTTTGACAAATAATAATCTACATAATTTTTCAGAATAAAAAATCGAATTTACAAGAAAAATCCTTCAAGATTAATTCACAATCCTTGAGTGTTCATTATTTATTACAAAGAATGTTCCGTTGTGAGAGAAAATATGAAAATATTACAAAAGTTATCTCATGCCACGAGGCACAAGCAATATCTTCATGTAATTTTTACGCAATGGACAAGAATGTGTCCCAATTTCAACTAATAAAGAAAAACCGTTTCCTAAAGCTATTAAGCGTAACATCAGTATAATGAATAATAAATTTTATTTCGGATATACAAGCTTACTAACTGATAAATTAAAAGTTAAATAAAGTTTTCTAACATCTTTTAATGCTTATATGCTAATTTTTAACCGATTTCGAAAAAGGAGGAGGTTCTAACATATGTTCGGTTGTATATTTCTTTTAAATGTATGTTCGCTGATTTCTCCGTCAATTGTGGGCCGATTTTCAAAATTATTTTTCTATTCTATTCTATTTTATTAAGAGTGCACTTCCGAGGTGGTTCTATTGGAACCAAATCAGGATCTGATGGGGGGAAGAGGGGAAATCGAGGGAAAACCTGAACTTTCAAAGGCACTTACAAAGTTTTCACATATTTTTTATCTAAAATAATCAGATACTGGTGTATAATGTTATTGCTGAACTGATGTGACGAAAAAAATCAGAAGTAGTTCAGTGTTAAAATCAGCCAGCTTACTTTTTAAGCATTAACAATATCATATTTGTCGTTGTAGACATCTGTTTCTATGGTATAATGGTTAGAACGTTGAGCTCATGCGGAAATCGTGGGTTCGACCATAACATGGCACCAACCTTTATTGTCCCAATTTGATTGGAACATTTGTCAAATCACGTAGACTAGGTAGCGGACCCCAGGGCCTGATATAGTTTCTATAATCTTTTAATTTTAATTTTTAAAGATTGTGTATGTGTTATTTATCAATTTATATATTTTCAGCAGTCTTAAGAATACTCCACTAATGATCTGGATCCAGTCAGATTACTGACTGTTACTGCTATTTTAACATATTCTTGACGTAAAACCAAATGAATTTTAAAGTTTTCTCTTTTCAAGTTTCATTCCTAATTTCGTAAAAACCCATGTTTCATTATAACGTTTGACCATGGCCAAATAAAATTCCGCTAACTCAGGTAGAGCAAAAACTGAAAGAGGCTTCATACTACCCAGCTGTTGGTTGTGTGACTTGCGCATGGGTAATTCGTATATACTAGCTTGTATCTTGTTATTTTATACCTACACCTGATTATAGTGTAGTTATAGATACACCTGCCGTATTTTTCGAAATATTTACAAAAAAAAATTGTTAATCACTGGCGAATGTAATTTATATATTACAATATTTCACTTAAACTAGATATATATCCACATACGAAGGGTGTTACTGAAATATAATATGAAGAGATATAAACATATTATCAGTTTTTTTTCACTGATCAGATGTTTAGAATTCCAAAAACAACAAAATAAAAGACTAGTATTATCTCCAGCATTACTAGTTAGGTTAGTTTACAATTTACCAAGTTTATATCTGTTCATAATGTTGATGTTCGTGTCTATGTTAACTGCCTGTGAATCGGTGAGACCCAGGATTCTAAAACATCTCCTTAGTAAGTATAGAACATAGTGATAGTTTTCGAATATAAGTTTGTTGACTTTTAATACAACCAATAAAATTTCATAAAAATACAGATTTTGTTTTAAAGAGTACTTGGTTGTTTTAATCGCTATGTTATAACGTTTATTATCGTTAAATTATTGAAAACATAACCTAACAAACAAAACCGCGATATTCATAAACAGTTTTATATCCTTTATCTCTGTCTTCCTTTATCTCTATTTTCCTCATACGGGCTGCACCTTTACTTCGCCTACCCATTGTGATATTAAATAAAATAACTGCATAATTTATAGAGTAAATATCTAAAATTCAGAAATATAAAATATTTGTAAAAAAATTTAACCGACTTCAAAAAATTAATAAGGAACTCGCTAAAAATTAAAAAATAATCAAACTTTATTTTATTATAACGATTATTATGTACATATTTTATTTTAAAACTGCGTTAAAAGTTTGGTTATTTTTTACTTTTTAGTCAGTTCTTATTATTTATTGCAGTCGGTTCAATTTTTTGTTAAAAATATTTTATTTTTGAGGTTAATATTCAATAGGATCTTAAGATTGTATCATTTTAAGGTATTTTTTTGTAAATTCGCTATATCTTTTTTACGAATGGCCTCATAATTCGAATAGTTCTAGACTATTTGGTTGTCGAAAGGGGTATTGTCCAGAGAATAAGGCGAGTGGGGTAGAAAGAAACCTCTTTAGTTATTTTGAAGTGATTTTGTTCGCTATACTTCTATCAATACACAAGCAAGATGATTGCATGCATCAGGATATAATGTACAAACTAAATTTAAATCAGACTATTTAAGCTAAAGTTAACTGAGAAACATTTATACACTACACTTATTCATGTAGTTTAGTTCGTTTCAATAACCATATTTCCTGAATGTTATCCAGTAGCCGTATTGTTATCTTATTTCAGGTTTTAGTGCGAAATTTTAGATATCTTCCGAAATCTATTTGATTTTCTTGATTTTGTCCTTTGAGTACTGGATTACTAGTTGGTTTGAAGTTATAGTGCATCATAGAAAAAAAGATTAGTATTATGAATGATTACACCTATTCATCTATCTGGTCAAAAACGCAAGAACAATATTATTATTTATTTCCCTTAATATTTTGAAATTATACAATTACAACTTTCAGGGAGATTTTTCTGGAATTAGTATTTTTTTCCAATGAAACAAATCAGCACTACATATTGTACTTCCATTAAAACACACACAAAGCGAGAGGTTTAATACATCAATATGTATTTCCCAAATTAAAATAAAACCAAATTACTTGTAGTGACCTTGAGGCATATCGAATTTCACATCCTGGAATAACGGGTAACAAAGTACCCAGAAATATAATCCCAGATGTGGAACACGGGCGAGGTGTCAGCATCGCCAACTAGAACACGATAACGAATAGCTGGCAACCCCGAGACGTTTATCTGGGATGTTATTGAAGGGTATTTCAAACGATTCAGTAACCGACCGTCGTTTGGTTTAGATGTGCCATCATCGACTGTCCAAGCCTCGTTACCAGGTAACACCGCTGCCATCCGTTTTATCTATTTTGTATTTTCTACATTTTTTTCTATTGTCAATAAATAACGGTCACATAATGTAAACACCACTATTTCATTTCGTTTTACTTCCATTCACTGAGCCATATCAATTTACCCTAAACACTTAAGCTAACGTTAAAAGTAGCACTGTATTTCTCCAATTTTTTGATTTCCTGCGTATTGTCCTGTAGCGGTATTGCTTTCACGTTGCTGAGATTTAATAACCTTATTTCTTATTGTAAGGTAATATCCAATATATTTCGAGGTCATCGTGCAGTTGATTCTTCGATGAGTATGCTACATTAAACATTGCTTTAGCAATTGATCGTAGAACTTAGTTTTGACTGCGTTGGATTACTAGTAGGTTTTATGTTTTAGAGTAACTACATAGGTCCGATTTATCTTTATGATTAACTGATATACCAATTTGAGAGTGTTTTCCAACTGACCAGTAGAGTTACTTGATTTTGGCTAATATGCCCTGCTTGTTGTCTAACAGGATGTTTCTAATTTAACCTACCATCAAGATGTATGTCAGATTACATATTTGGAGCTATTAAGCTATATATTCTAGTCATTAGTCCATTTGTAGATCTTGGTGACTACTAGTTGTACTTTTTCTACAGCCTTAGGCAGATATATATCTTTTGCCATGATAAATGTGTCGTCGACTATTTTCTTTTGTTGCTGTTATTAGTTAGGTTAGGCAGTATAGAGCAGATACAGAAATGGCCCCAAGACACTACCCTAGGGAACTCCAGCCGAAATAAGATAGCAATTTGCTAATCTTAGATTAGTCCCAAATGCCATATCCAGTCAAAAACTTGTAAGACGTCCAAGAGTATTGAAAGGCAGTATGTTAGAAGTAGGCAGTATTACTCTAGAAGATAATTTTGAGTGTAATTAAATATTTTTCTCTGAAGTTGACTGCGAATTACAAGAGTATTCATATATTGCGTTTTCTTTTAGAGCTCCAACTACGAGTAAACGGTTAATTTAGAAATATTTCAGCGCTAATGTCGATAGATGGCTTTCGAGAGAAGAACAAAAACATCAATCCTAGTTTACATGAATATAATATTTATTAAAAAAACTAATAAAAAATAGTATAAAGTAATTTCAAATTCAATAAATAAATTCATATTAAATATAACGCATTTTTATGCTTTGTATGATGACTATGCACTATCATTAGAGTTTTTATTAATATAATATTATACATGTTTCATCAATTAGATATATGGCCAAACACTGCTCAGAATCATTAACGCGTTCTTGTTTTTGATCAACAGTGAAGCCAACGCGGCACCCACTTTGAACAGAGCTTTGTCATAAGTCAAATTCTCGTGCAATATAAAACCAGCACGTTCTTACGATACTTTTACGATATTAGCTTACTGACGCAACTTCGCCTTCCTTCATTCAAAACGATTTTGCGGAATTTTTTTGATATTTTCTGGTGTTACCACTTCAGTTGGACGTCCACTGCGTTCTGTATCATCGGTGTCTCTACGACCACATTTGAAGTCAGCAAACCAACGTTTTATTGTTATTTCTAATGGAGCGGAGTCCTTATAACACTTTTCAAGCCATGGCTTGGCTTGAACGGTATTTTTTCCCATTTAAAAGTAGTATAAAATTAAAACACCAAATATTTTTTGATCCATTCCTTTGAAAATAACAAAAGTAGTAACACTCTTAGCACAATAACCGACAAAACAACAAGAGCAGAATATGGTGCAATTGTAACAGCTTTCTTTCGAAAGTTAGTAGTAACCGAAAAAAACGGTAAAAGCAATATCCTAACGCCATCTATGTGGTAGACCTGGGACTTTTCAGCACACGTATTATTAAGCCAGATAAATCGATTGTTTGTTTTAAGAAACTTGTATATATTTCTACATTCTACCCTATTCCTATAGCGAACTATTGACTACTAGATGGTGCCACTTGATGCCGGTCCTAAAAACAGCTGTTTAGTACTTTCATTCTTTGCAAACTAGTTTTAATGTTTTGTGGCATTTACAAAAATTGACCTAAAGCTTGTAGAATAATTTTTTTTTTTTGCATTCGATCGACAAATAAGCGTTCCATAATAAGAACCACTTGGAACAATAACAGTATTGTGCTTCATGCAGTCGTAAAAATGGCATTTTCCAATATTTGTTTACGTTCTTGGTCTTGCAGTACAAAATTCGTGGTTGCTACCGGAAAAAAATCGAAAATGGAAAACTCGACCAACTTTCCATAGAAGAGTGTCTATAGTCTATCCAATGTTGGTGTGAACATACGTCATCCCAATTTATGATGTTAAAACGCTGCGATGTCGCCGCATCAACTCTGAATTTTAGTTCCGTTTGGCTTTGACATACAACAAAAATTCTAATCTGAATAAAATTGTGAACCAAAAACTTTATCAAATAGAATTTATTTTACCATTATAGTCCATCTAAAAACTACAGTTAATTATACAACCCCAATAGTTTATAGGTTAGAGTTATAACCTCTTATTACGATTGTTTCTAAAAATTATGCATACGTTTGACAACCGGGCAACTTTGAGAGGCTAGTTCGGTTACATGTTCGAACTTAACAGACAGCATCGTGTCTCTTTTTAACTAGAATAAAATGAGAAGGAAAATATGGGCTGATTCTAAAACGAATTTACAAAACATTTTACAGACATTCCATTAAACATTTTAATGACGTATGTTCACAGTAACTTTGGATATGCTATATGTCCCTTCTTGAAACAAATTCATCTCGTAACAATCGTAAAAGGTCAAGGCCTTCTTCTCTTCAAAATGTAGATTCAAGATTTGACAGAATCGATCCCCTTGTAGGCACACAAGAAAAACCAACACCTTGGAGAGTCTGTCATAGGGCCGTGACAGTTATCTGCATCAAATGCAAAGTGGTATTATATTTTTTTTATAAAAATAAATACTGTTACAAATCTGTTTTTTAAAAATTGTTTAATACATTTGAAGGAACACCCATTTTGCTAGAAAATATTTTTTAATTTTCCTTAGTGCAATATTTCAAAAATTAAAAAAAAACTTGGAAAAAATAGTGTCAGACATCGAAAAGCTCTAAAGAAAAGGCATTCGGCCTTTAATCGTTTAAAGTACCAGAGAACCGTTCTGTGCATAAACTCACGTATTAGGAAAATACCTTCGAGCCGCTTAGACTTGGCAACGCCGGCGATTTCGGGAGATGCATTCCGTGCAGCTGTCACGAAATAAAAATACCGCGGTCATCCGTCCTCCGAAACCTTCATTTTCGATATGACTAGAATAGTACGGCATCCAACAAACAAAATCTTTATCGTTATTTATTTAAAAACGGGAAATTATCGCCGGATCCGTTCGGATTTCATTAGATCCCGTATCGGTGTCAGAAGGTTTATTTCGAAATTATTCAAAAGGCCGAAACGCGGTGCACGTTCAGTAAACTTTGAAAATCAATTACCAGCCACGATACCGTGGACATCGCATCATCTCTAAGGCGGGTAAAATGCATTTATTCATCAATTTAAGGACGAAAATCAAACGCTTAATAGTCGCTACTATTTTAATGAATAATAAAATATTTTTAACGAAAAAATTGAACCGACTTCAAAAAATAAATAAGGAGTAAGGTAAAAAAATAAACAAACTTAGATTTTTAACACACAAAAAATGTTTTAAAATAAAATGTGTACGTAATAATCGTTGTAATAACTAAATGAAAATAAACAAAACTTTATTTAACCTATCTACTACACGTATTTTATATTTTACTATATACACACAATTTAGTTTAATACCTACCTAAACCTATTTATCTCTTCATAATATTATTTTAACTACTACCAACTGATCATATTGAAGTCGGTGCCGAGCCCAAACAATACAAAAATAATAATATAAATTTGTGACATATACAAAAAATTTAATTACCAACAAAACAAATCTAAATTAATATCGACGATGTGACATCAAATTGGGAGCTAAACGCTTTAACAATTACACCATAGAAGCAATTTTTAACCGAACCTACAATTTGTTTTTATGATAATTTAGATCCATGTATAGAACTAGGAGGACCCATCTGTCCTATCTATCTAGCCTCTGGTGAAATAATGTTTATAGATATCTGTATTTTTTATTATATGTACATTACTATACAACGCTACACAAAATCAGATGGTTTGAATCTTTTGAGTCTGTGTCCGGCTCTGGTGGTATCCAAAAGTTGCAATACTTCAATATTCTCATGAGCATTGAGTCTTTCCTCATGTCCCCTTGCAATTCTCTTGATTTCTTATCTGACTGTTGTTGTCTGAAGGTCTCGATGTAGGTAGTCCTAATATTACTCCATAATATATAATAACTCCGTATGTTAATAAGTGAACTCCGTACGTCCATATAGGTTTCAGTATTTGCTTATATATTGGCAATTTATTATGTACTGATAATTGTAATTTTCTTCCTATTAGCCAAATTCATATCATTATGATTCTCCCTAAGCTGAAAAACAGAACCTATTTTCTATGATTTTCATAATTCTGAGATATTATTCATCAAGAAGCTAAAGATAACCGCAGAATATACGTAGGGTGATAACCAAATAACACTTAATAATTACTGTTTTCAACATATCCAAGAATTTAAACGAAGTTTGAAACATTTGCCTGTATATTTAATTACAAATGTATTATCTTACCGACGGTTATTCCCAAAATAAGGTAATAAATATTCTGAAGTTAATACTATATTATAGAATATATAATATAACTGGAAAAAATTGGTAACTGGAAAAATTGAATCCATTAAAACAAAATATATCGAGCTAACAATTTTCAATTTCCAGAACAAATGAGATATTTAGAAATTGTTAATGAGATGTAATAACTATAATATATAACTCTATATTTCATTTGAATCATATACACTTAAATTAAGAAGAATTTATTGACTACATATTAATGTTAGTTGCTGTCTATAAAAATATAATGATTTTTCAAATTTTGTAAGCATAATTTGCATAATTTGGTCCTTGTATATTATATCTTAAAGATATCGAAAACTATATATCGATATTTTTCTCTGTGGCCGACACCTCTAGCATGAAATAAATAATTTTTTAATCAAGATGATAAAGCTAACTAAATTAAACTATTTTATTTCTGAATGAACATATTATTTTATCTATAATCTATTCAAAGTTTTATTGTACATACGTCATCAAGATCTCGTTTCAGAATCAGACAATATTTTCCTTCTCGTTTTATTCTAGTTAAAAATAGACGCAATGCTGTCTGATTAGTTCAAACGCGTAAACGAATGAGTCTGTCAAAGTCGTCCGGTTGTCAGACGTATGCAAACTTTTTGAAAGCAATAGTGAAAAGAACCAAGCAATAGATCTAACCTATAAACTATTGTGGCTGTATAATTAACTGTAGTTTTTAGATGTACTATAATGTTAAAATAAATCATATTTGATAACATTTTTGTTCAATTATTTTATTTCAGATATAAAGAAGGATGACAACCAACAGCCCACAGCAAGAGTTCGGAGAGGAAAATGTAAATGGTTCAATGTTATCAAGGGCTGGGGTTTCATTACTCCTTTGGATGATGGGCAGGATGTGTTTGTACATCAGGTAAGTTATTTTCATAGGATGCCCGCACTTGAAAGCTATGAAAATCGACAATAATCCCGTAATGATAACTCTTGCACCGAACAGTTTGCTTGCATCTGCTTGAAAAGCAGATGTTGAGAAGGTAAAATGAGTTTCAAATGTATAAGCTCATATTTGACAGATGTTTGAACATATTTTTAATTATTCCCTGTATATAACATGTAAAGGTACTGTGAGACAATTCTGATATTTACTAAATTTCTGAACAATTATATTGATTATATTTCAAAATATAGTGAACTGTACGAGTACGTAAATTTATTACAATATATTCATAACAATCGGGAAGGGTAGGGTGATGAACTTATTGATATACCAAAACCAGACTAATCAGTTCAATATGCAGTCATTTTTGAAGTTTTATTGATTAAAAAATCAAAAAAATTTTGAAGATAAATTAATTAAAATATTAGTTAAACATAGATAAGAAGAATATTGTAAATTCTTTAAAATTAATTTACATTTATATCAGATAAAACTATGTAACGCGATCAGAGTATATAAGCAAAGAAGATGAATAACAAACAATGTAATAACAAATAAATCGAAAATATTTCCGATCAAAATCGTAGAAAGCATTCATTCTATTGTCAAAACACTGTGTTTATTATAAATTGAAAGTACATAACAGCACAACAATTTGTCCTGGAATGCAAGGAATGCAAAGCTTGATTATAACTTTCTCCAAACCAATTTCCATTATATTTCTAATATCAATACAGTTTACACAAAATGCCGGTCGAATCTGTGAATAACTCTTTTAACTTGATACTTGGTAATATTGGAATTTTAATAAAATCATTATGAAGTATCAAAATCTCTATATCTATCATACACTAAATTATTTGAAATAAGTTGTAGTAATTGTAACTTTTAAAAAATATTATGTTCTAAAGGCATTTGTCAAACTTGTCAAAGAAATCTAAATTTTTGATTTTATTGAAATTTAGTAATACTTTAAAAATATTTTATAACATTAAAATAAATAATTTAATACAAGTGAAAATAGTAAAATAAAGTGGTTAAAACAATTGTAATCCTTTTGTTAATCCGAAAAAATTAAAAACATTTTTTTCAAGATAGGCCGCAATCTTGAAAAGGTTTTTTTAGCAATTTTTTAAAATAATATTCAATTTTCTTAAATAGATAAAATAGAATCATATAAGGTTAATACAAAATTGAATAACGGACGTATAACAGGTCTATTGAAAAGTCTCCGGCATGCCACATAGATGGCGCTACTAGAATTACATTCATATATTTTTTAGTTAGATGGTTTAACTTGGCTTGGACAGTTTCCGGACAGTACCCCAGGAAAATCAACCATCAAGAATTGGTATGCTAAGTTTATACGTGGTGAAATAAGCACCGAAGACGGTGAACGCAGTGGAAGCCGAAAAGAGGTTGTTACCGACGAAAACATTTTGAATGACCGTAAATTTAAATCTACATTGACACTCTAAAGATATCAACTGAATGTGTACATCATATCATTTACGAATATTTGTATATGAGAAAGCTCTGTGCAAGTGAAAAAAAACCACGAGTCAAGCGTAATTAAATCCGAGTTTTTGCGTCGATATGTGACAACGGATGAAATATGGCTCCATCATTTCACTCCGAAGTCCAATCGACAGTCATCCAAGTGGACTGCACACGATGAACCCGCTCCAAAGCGTGGGAAAATGCAACAGTCGGCTGGCAAGGTTATTACATAGCGTTATTGGACCGTTTGAAGGACGAAATCGCCGAAAAATGGCCGCATTTGAGGAAAAAGAAAGTGCTTCAGTAAGAGAAGTCACCGTGTCACAAGTCAGTGAAAACGATAGCAAAATTCCATGAATTTGGCTTCGAGTTGCTTCTTCATCTACCGTATTGTCTAGATCTGGCCCCCAGCGACTATTTCCTGTTCTCAGTTCTCAAAATAATGCTGACTGGGAAGAAATTTTCGTCGAATGAAGAGGTGATCGCCAAAACCGAAGCAAAGGACAAATCGTACTACAAAAATGGTATCGAAAAGTTGGTTGGTCGCTATAATCAGTGTATTACCCTTGAACGGAATTATGTTGAACAAAAAAAATAATTTTGCCAAAAAAATGTGTTTTACTATGGTAGGCAGAGGACTTTTCAATTGACCTATTATGTTCACAGCAACTTTAGATAGACTCTACGTAGAATTTTCATGAATAGTTTTTCATCTAGTCTATTGTAATATTATTTCTAATTCTAAATCCTTAATAAAAAGTCAAGACTTATTTGTAATCTCGATATTACGAAATAATATATGACATTTTGTCCAGCATTGTATGTAACATTGTTCATTAAGGTATATTAATAAATAATTAAAATAATAAACTGTATACAAAAAAAATATACGAAAAAAAAAAGAGTTTTTACATCGTTTCCCTTTTTAAGGGTATTTAATGGTGCGCTGTATTTTTAAAACCGAACATCTTCTTTTTATAAACAATGGTGTTCCTTTGATTAGTCTAATGAAAAAAATGTTATTTTTAGAGCGTAATACAAATGGGCGGTTTCCGCTCATTGGGCGATGACGAGGAAGTCGAATTCGTGTGTAAAGTATCTGAAAAAGGATTGGAAGCGGTGAAGGTAACCGGCCCGCAGGGCGCCGACTGTAAGGGGTCGACCAGGAAGCCGGTGTCAAAGAAACGCTTCAGGAAAATACGGTAAAAACGCGTCGATCCGATAGCGGCACGGCATGTAGTATTGAAAGATTTTTTTCCAGGTGTTATAACTGTGGAGAGTTTGCCAATCACATAGCGGCTAAATGCACGATGGGGCCCCAGCCCAAACGATGTCACAACTGCAAGAGCGAAGACCATCTAATCGCTGACTGTCCAACCAAACTGGAAAGACCATCAATTTCTGAAGGCAAGGGTATGATTTTATTCACACCAATTAATCATAAGCTGATATTAAAAATATATTAACTATTTCGATAGTCAGTTCAATAAAACAGTGAACATACGTCATCTAACACATGGGCTGAAAAGTCCCAGGCGTAACAAAAAAAACGCGTTTTTTTTTTAAATTCGTTTATTCATTAACTCAATCTTCGCCATAGCCACACAAACAGTCCAGTGTCGCTCTAATAATTCAATACCACTTTTGTTGAAAGATTTATCTTTTGCCTTAAAATAGGCCTGTCACCAGTTGCTGTCCACTCAAATGACGAACGTTTTGATTCCAAAGTGAAGTGATGAATCCATGTTTTATTCATTGTCACATATCGACTAAAAAATTATTTTTGTTACGTTTAAACAAACTGCTCAGAATCTTCAAAACTACGGCCACATTTGAAGTCAGTAAACCAACGTTTTAATGTTGTTTCTGATGGAGCGGAGGCCTTATAACACTTTTCAATCCTTTGCTTCGCTTGAATACATGTCAATTTCAATTTACGTCATTCATAATCATTTTGTGGATTTTTTAAATGTTTTCGTCGGTAACAACCTCTTTTGGGCGTCCACTGCGTTCACCGTCTTCGGTGCTCATTTCACCACGTCTAAACTTAGCATACCAATCTTTGATGGTTGATTTTCCCGGGGCAGTGTCCGGAAACTGGACATCAAGCCAAGTTTTTGCTTCAATTGTATTTTTTCCCTTCAAAAAACAATATTTTATCAACACGCCGACAGCTGTCAAATGTATACATGCATCTTTCGAGGGTTAGAGCTAACCGAAAAACATACGGATTTAATACTAGTAGCGCCATCTATGTGTCAGACCAGGGACTTTTCAATTGACCTGTTAAATAAAATAATGTGATCAAATGTAATTTATTTTAACATTATACTACATCTAATGCATGTATTATCTCGTTTCTATTCGCAGTAACTGATTAGAGGCGTAATCTTCTGACACTGATTATCTAATGGCTTCGGCATTGTCAATCAGAGTAATAATAAGCAGCAATTTGAAACTTATCAAAACAAGCAAAACGCCAACGTTTGCCGGTTTATAACCTGTAATTATTATCACCAATGAATTTGAAATCCAAATCTCCAGTCAAATCGCTCATTTCACTTCGTGAAATTAGATTCTTTTCTTCAATAATGAAATCGCTTTCTTTGTTCGCCGGTGATGGAGACAAAGTTCTTAAGGCATTTTTTTGCAATTGTACCTGAACCAATTGGCGATGGATCACTATACGTACGTGGTACTGGCTCCAACACTGATGATTTATCATGATATTTGTACAGTGCTGTTTTATTCATTTATACCGCTAACATTCATCGAGCAAATGCAGCAATAATTTCCAAATAATAATTTTTCTATGCTTTATGTACTGATAATTGTCATTTTCTTCCAATTAGCCAATACATTTTCCTATATTTCAATTCCAGTTCTTTTCTTTTCTTCTTTATATGTTTCTTCCAGCGAAGTTTTGCATCAAGATTCATTCCGAGATATTTAGCGTTGTTGCTATATGGAATGATAGTATTATTTAATGTTATTGGTGCTTGTGATTGTAGCTGAACTGCACATGCACAGATTTAGTTACGTTAATTATTATTTTCCAAGCTTGTGTCCAATCATTTATATTGTCACTTGCCTGTTATAATTTTCGTGTGGCTTCTTCACTATTGCCTCCGACAGATATAATCCATTTGTGGTATATGGTGCTCACAAGTGTAGAGTACATAAAGCATTGGCCCCAGTACACTTCCTTGTGGTACACCTGCTTTAGCTTCTTTTATTGTAGAGTAAGCTTCTTCTTGTTGAACTCTAAACATTCTGGCTGTAATGTACAATTTTAGAAGTTCGGTGTGTAGTTTTGGTTAACATTTTCTGTAGTTTATGAACAAGGTCTTCATGTCAAACCTTATCGAAGGAATGTGCTGCATCTAAGAACATGACTGAGCATACTTTTTTACTTTCATAGGCTTTTTCAATAACATCTGTTATTCTGTGGACCTGACCAGTTGCTGAATGCTTGTTGAACCCAAACTGGTGTGTTGCTATTAGGTTTTTTCTCTCTAGGTGTAAAAAATTAAAAGTATACATTTTCACCAAGTGACCACTTGTACAGCTTTGTTCAACACGTATTACAAAGCAATTTTAATACCCATGGCTTGTCAGTGTTTAGTACAGCAAGTCCGAAGTACTGCAAATACGCGTCTTTGAATGAATTTGTCATGATTTTTCAACGTTGACCGGTATACAACATCCACAAACATAACAAAAACAGTTAGAATCAACTTTGAGACATTGTCTCTGTATTTTCACAGTTTCCGAAGCACAATTGCAGTACAAAAACAATTTCCAAATGATGTTTGATGCAACATTCTCACCTGACAGCCGTTATAGAGCGAAGTGCTGCCACCATGCGCAAACTCGAAAACTAGAATAAATCTTGACACACGGAGTGAGCATACAGTAATCTTCACTAATTCCATTCACATATTTGTTGTTATACCTGTAGTCGGGCAGCTTCTCTTATAAAAAAAACAGATAACATGAACGTGTTTACACACTATACTTTTGGTATTATTTTCACGGCACTGGCAATTATATAAATTAAAAATATTTTTCATTTGTAGCGGTACCCTACTCGGCAGTACTTTTCATATATCACACTTACCAAAACTACGTCATATTCCTCAATGTTTTCATATTATTAGCATAAATAAACTTTTGTTCCTTCTATGTAAATCTACAAAGTTAGTACTACTAAATTACAACATTTTAACTATAATTCATAATTCACACGCGTATTGGCTGCTGCTATTTTTCTCTGTTAGTTAAGGAAAAAATATAAATTAATCCAGGAATAATGTAAACATAAAATTAACAAAAAAAATTACCTAACCACTACCTCTATTAATAATCCTCGATAATGAACTATGACACAAAATAATTCTATTTAAGTATTACTCTTTTCAATTATACGTACCTTGTAGTTTATATTCATACTTTTATTTTTCAGATTCAGAAACTCCGGAAAAGTCACCATAAAACAATTGAACCAAAACAAATTATACCAGAATGTTTTACTCGTACAACATAACCTTTCTGCCATTACGTTACATCTAAAAAACACTCTGGTATGACGAAGCATTCTGCAAATAATTCGAAACTCTTCCGAGACCAAAAATAAATTAAGGCAAAAATATATTAGATAAATTAATTATTTAGAAATTAATTAAAACCTTAAATACTGGTAAACATCGATTACTCTCATCATATCATCAAATAAGAACCGCGTCTTCACAATCGTATATTTTTGACTTTTTTTATTTTAAATAACATTATGTTTTTTTTATCGTACATTTTAATGGTAAATATCTGCATGATGCTATTTTTGTTATAATAAAAGCAACAATCAATAACGGCTAATTCCAGGGTATTGTTAACATTTGTTATATTTTAATATCAATACAAAGTGCCTTGAAACCTTTTAATTGCAGTTTATCACTGTCAATGTCAGGTGTGTCATTACAACGTCTCGAAGTCTTAACCATCTATGTTGATGAGAAATTTATTTAGCTTTCGTGAAAATAAATAACTATTTTCACAATAAGAAACTAAATGAGATTATCTTACCTAACAAATGTCATAACTTATATTTAATAACTTCAAAGTTACATTCATGCCATATATATATATTGTTGTAAAGAATTATAATAAAAATAGTTAATGCAAGTATGTTAAATATTCAGGGTATTCATGTTAATTTACTACCTCAAAAATAGACTCAATTTCTATAGAATTTTATACATATATATACATCTAGTTATACTACATGATTAACTACTTTTAATATGTAAATCTGTGGTAATTATTTGTTCATAGACAGTAGATAAATATACAAAAATAATACAAGTCATAAATAAAAGTTAATACGCTAAAACTCCTTGTTACCGTCAAAATTTATAAAACATTTAGTATCATTTTAAAGAATGAAACCAAACATCTACTATGCAGATAGTATATATATTGATACCAATTTAAAACGTCAACAAAACTATTTGGTGTAACAAGAAATATTTAAAATTATTGTACATTTTTAATATATGACGCATATATATGAAAAAAAATATATATATATATATATTAACGGAGTAGATTTTTGGTATTTCAAATTGTCATATTTTCTTTAAAATATTAATATTCTTTATGCTATATGTTAAATGTAAATATCTTCAAGATATCAGAGACTATTTTTGTTATAATCGTAAGTTAAAATACTAATAGCTTTCTAATATGTTCGCATATTATGTTAGCTAAGACTGATTTTAATGTAGATTCTTTATATAACCAAAATTTCACAGCATGAGTCGTCATAAGTTGAGAAAACAATATGTAATTTTTATTTTAAATTCAAATAAAGTTTGAAAATATCACAACAATATTAACAAGTAAGATACTTTTTGCTTTTCTTTTTTGGCATACTCAGTATCTAACATGACTCAAATGTAAAACAAGACTTGCTTGGCCATAAAATATTAATATATTTAAAATAAATTTAAATCTAGCTCATTAAAATCAGTCTAATTTATTATTTTAGTGGTTATTATATTTTTTACACCATAGCTAAGTTTTACTACTCAGGGTATATTTTTCAGCAACATACTACCTCAAGAAGAGACTCATTTTTATACAATTTATACAATATGCATATTTAGTTCTTAGTATTTATCTTTCTACATGTCTATTTAAAGAGCTGTATGGGCAAATACATTATATTCTGAGTCTATACAGTTGAATGCAGATCAACAATTCACAATAGATGATTATTATACATTTTCAATTAATTATTAGTTATTTGTCCATATAGAAGCAATTGTTCCTATCTGTTTCATATAAAACAGTACAAGCAAAATCAATATTAAATGAAAAGTTTAACTTATTTCTTCTACAGCCTTTATTATCAGCCAAGCCTATGTAAGACATTTTCTTTAATTATTGAATTTTGCTTATTTTTGTACCTGATATACCAGTAATAAAACGTTTTGTACTTATTAAAACCAAATGATAACTAAATATAGATTAAAGTTTATATTACAATCTATGTGTGTAACTTTTAGAGTTCTATATTTAAATATCGTAATATGGTTTAACCATCAATCTACCCACCGTATAGTGTTCGATGCTCGTCCCAATTGGTATTTAGAGCAAAAAGCTTTTCCAAAATATTAAATAACTTCGTAATAAGTATAAAATTAATCATCTGTTTCATCCATATATTCTTACAATAAGTACCAAATGTGTACCAATAATAATTTTTGCTGACCCAGTTAAATTATTTAATGTTTTTGAAAAGCTTTTTAATTTATTATAACTACCTAGACTGAATAACTCAGGGATGATAGTCTGTTAGAAATACATTAGTTTAAAATATGATTATATAATAATAATCAATTTGTATTTTATACTATCTTTCCCCATTTTGTAACCACTAAAACATGTTTTTTATATATCTAGTTTGTCTAAATAAACTTTCCATTATATTATCAACTTTATTTTATTGTAGTGATCTAAAAAATTAATCCAAACACTATCTTTAAATTTAAAACGAATTATTATGCAACCCTAAATACCAAATAATTTAAATTTGACTTTACAAATGGTGCTCACAAATTATCATATTGGTGACTATATTCATTCCTTTCAATAGGTTAGGCAACAAAATAATTATATTATGACACATGACATTAAGTAAAAGATGCTGTCACTTCTGTCATTTAAAAATACTCAAATTTATCTGTATGTAAACTATGCTATATTTGAAAAAAGGACATGAGTCAGTTTTTAATATACATATTACTTCCAGCAAAAACATAGAGTTACTTTGTTGATAAACCTCAGTTATATTAACTTTCTCCAAGATGACTTCTGCTCTGTACCTGGAACATTATTTGGATAGTATGTAGTCGTAAAAACAGTAGTGAATAGTTATATATTATATACATTTTTTACTATTATAGGTTTGGAAAATTTACCTAATGAATTGCAACGTAATTTTACGTTAATGAGTGACTTAGACAAACGAGCACAAGCATTAATGAAAAATATTGATGTTTTAGCAGATGAATTTTTACGTAATTTGAAAACACTAACTAGTGAACAGAAAAAGGAACAACTTGATGAGATTCAAAAAATGTTTAATAAAGCAAAAGTAAGTACTATCACAGACTCTAATAACTTAAATATCAAAATAAAACTAATTACATATATAATAATTATAATTTTATATATCAATTATATATATATAATGTCTTTGGTATGATATATTCAAATATTATAGGAATTAGGTGATGATAAAGTACAACTAGCTATACAAACTTATGAACTGGTGGATAAGCACATTAGACGATTAGATAATGATTTAGCTAGGTTTGAATCAGAAATTCAAGACAAGGCCTTAAATTCAAGAAATCAAGATGAACCAGCAGTAGGTAAAAGTAGGTGACTTAATATAGTAATTATAGCAAACATGACTAATGTAAAACAAATTTAGAAGGAAGAAAAAAGATCAAAGACAACAAAACTGACAAAAAGAAAAGATCTGGTAATTCCAGTGAAGAGGATTCTTCAGGAACTGTACGTGGCAATAAGAAGAAGAAGCAGAAGGGTATTGGAACAGAGAAAGGGGGCAATGCAGGTAGTGGTGCAAAAGCAACTTCAGGTGAGGGTTGGTATCATTTCATCATCCTTCATATTTGGTAATAATAGTTTACATTTCATGCATATTTTTCATTTATAGTTATTTTATTATATCTTGAAATCCTAAAGTATTAAGTATATTTGTTTTAGTTGCGGAAGCTGTTGCTGCAGTATTACCAGGATTAGCAGGAATAACCCACCCTAGTGATGTTTTGGACATGCCTGTTGATCCAAATGAGCCGACTTATTGTCTTTGTCATCAGGTATCATATGGAGAAATGATAGGATGTGACAATCCTGATGTAAGTTTGTTTTATATTCTTAATAAAAGAATAATTAGTTTTCTGACCATAGATATTTTAAAATTATATTCTAAAATTTGTAGTGTCCAATAGAATGGTTTCATTTTGCTTGTGTTGGCCTCACAACCAAACCCAAAGGGAAGTGGTATTGCCCCAAATGTTCTCAGGACAGGAAGAAAAAATAGCAATAGTAAATTTACAAATTTATTATATTGTAAAGATAAATATATTTATATTTATTAGTCTAATTCTAGTTAAGATTACATTTTGTAAATATTTATTATTTTTAAGCGAACTCTTTTTTTCCAACTAAATCAACTGCATTTTGTAATTAAGGATAATGTATTAAGATTTTTATAAAAAGAACAGAAAGCTTTGGAAGCTTATGTTTTATACTATTTAATATTAATAACACAAATATTAAATAAAGTCTTCCAATTGCCATTAAATCAATATGTTTTTGTTTAATTTTAATAAATAGATGCTATTTAAATCTACTGGTATATTACTTTATCTAATTCTAATCAATCAATTTAATTATGACTCTTTATTGAGAAAATGTAGAATTTTTTTGGTATAATCAGAAGTTATACAAAAATAATTTCAAGTCTATGGTCTATATGAAAAGGAAAAGATTAATGAATAAATCAATTCAAAATTTATTTAGTTACAATTTGAATTAATGAAAACTGCCACATTTTTTATTGTTTTATATGTAATTAGTGCGAAATTAGAGCAATCAAAATCTATTAAAACATATAAGACAATCGACGTTCTTTTATCATGCGCGAGAACTATTGATTTTACCTTCTATCTGTCGTTTTAAAATTTGGCAGCGGAAAATGTTTGAACATATGTTTCTAGGATCATCATCATAAAATCGTTACAAATATTTCTCGAGCATTATTTATCGTAATTAGCAAGATATAATTCAAAAAATCCGAAAGAGAAAGTCCTGAAGTCAAACTGTACAGTTGATCGCTGAACCTCGTGGTCGCAGTAAGTATGTTATCGATGAAAGAAAGTAATACGGGTTTTCAATTGTGGTGGTTCGAGCTTTAAAATAATGCCCTATTTAATATTCTCCGTACGGAAAAAATGCCATTCGTGAAGACTACGAATATATTGAAGATATTACGTTGGTCTTACACCGTACCGATATTATGTTACGTTTTGTTTATGGTCATGATATGGATGTTAACGGTACCGCTGAAGCCGAACATCAAACCGAAATATCCATTGGCTGATAAGCTCGAAGATACCTTTGAGATAAGAATTAAAAACAGTAACTTCAACTCGGACAAAGCTGTAGAGCCTTCTGAGGAGAAAAATGAATATTTGGTGAACGTAAACAATGCTGAAAATGTCAGGAAATCGGAGAAACAGATTTTAACCGAAGTTTTCAGACAGTAAGTATGTACTTAATTTTATATCTGTAGTACATGTTTAAAATGAAAATTAGTGTGAAAAAAAATCAAGTCTTTCTAATTATATATTAATAAATAACATTTACAAGTGGCAGTTAATCAAGATTGTTTTGGTATTGATTTTAAAAGTGTTAATGAAAACCCGTGAAGATAAATAAGGTAGTGGACTATTTATTATTTGTTGTAAAGGGGCAAACTTTTACATGTCATGATAATTTGATAGAATAGCAGATTTCGTATTTATTAATGTGTATAAAAGTCTCTTTTAAACGGACACTATAAAAAAATTAAATAATTAATTTAATTAATTAATTAAAAATTAATTAATTAAATCATCAATAATATTTAGTTGCCTATAAGATATGTTAAAAACATTAATTACTTTTTCGAACAACTGATATCACAAGATTATTATTTTGGCAAGTAATTAAATTAAATTTATTTTTAGAGCAGACAAAAATAACGACGAGAAATTAGATTCCAAAGAATTATCTCAATGGATCCGAATAAAGATAGTACAACATATATCAGAAGCTGTCGGTAATAATTATGGGCTTTTCATGAAAATCGACATAAATCCAAGGAATGGAGTGGTCACCTGGAAGGAATATCACGCTTATTTTCTTAGAAAACGCGGGTTTAGTGAGAAGTTTGTCCACAGTCATGACGAACGTCGACATAAAGGATTACAAAGGGCAATTAAAGGTAAAGCTAGGAAAAATTGGGAATACAAATTAATTCAGTCTATTGAATTATGGCGAAAAAAAATCATATTATCAATCCCAGCATATTAATTTGATGGTTTCGTTTAGTTTGAATCAATAAATTTGATAAAAAAATATTTTTTGTATAAATTTTAATTTTATTGCCTTCAAAAAAGATTTCAAAAACATAAATAATTGTTAGCGAATGATAAATTTGAAAAATATTTTTATTCTATACATATTATTGCTAATTACCAAAAGTTAATAATCCTAGTTAGGTTACAAGTTCTAATTGACAGTTACTTGGCTCAAAACGAAGCTATGGCCAAGGTTATGTAACTGACAGATGTCATAACTTACGATTTTGACACATTTTGTTGGTAACATTTTTAAACAAACAAATTTGTACACTGTAATTGGAACATGAGAAAATTTTGATACATTTTATGAAATAAGATATCATTATTCTAAACTTTGTTATAGATACTATTTAAGATGTTGATTTTCAGAACAAATTATGAGGGATAAAGCATTATGGGCTGAGGCGGCACGTACCAATCCCGATTCCTTGACTGTTGACGAGTTTTTGGCATTCACCCATCCAGAATCCAGCGTGACAAATCAGTTGGTACTCGTGGACGAGCTCTTTGATAAATTTGACAGGGATGGTGATGACATATTAACAGAGAACGAATTTGCTGTTTTGCAAACCGAAGGTATATATTTTTTTAATTGTGACACTTTGATATGATTCACTATCTGTCATGAAGTATTTCACAAGATGCTTTCTCGTTTATTCTGCTATTTGATTGGTATAATGATTGGTACTAGTACTACGAACATTCTCTGTGTCATGTGACAGATGCCCTTATAATTGAAGGGGTTGTCGCATCCACTAAAATATTTTTTTAAATCAGTTCGCTGTGTTGCCAGATCGTATAATTTGTATTTATACGTAGGGAATTTATTTATTAACTATATTAAGATAATATGAGTAAACTGGCAACGTCATTACCCTTCAATTACAGAAATAAGTACTATTGCTGCAATTTTCATGGATATTCATATATGAATATCATGATGATTCATGAATATTTCATGGATTTCATGCATATTTTTGAAAATCATAACAGCATTTAATAGTTCCTTGTTTTGTATTTTATTAAACTATTATTTAACTATTATTGCTTATAATTCTAGGTCATGGAGACGAAACTATGATAGTCAGACAGGACGAAGAACAACGTCGGCATGAGTTTCGTACATCGATCGATCTGAATGGTGACGGAAAAGCCGACAGGAGAGAGTTGTTGCACTACGTAGCTCCACAGAGTCCACGACATTCCGAACACGAGGCCGAAGCATTGCTGGCTTTGTCAGACAGCGATCACGACAACATGTTATCACTTAACGAGATACTCGCCCACCCTGACTTGTTTCTCAAGTCGAAAATGGTGGACACCGCCCGAAGCTTTCACGATGAATTTTGATTGTTACATTTCTTTAAATAAAACCGTATTTTTATAAGTCGGATGTTTTATTATAATATGTGTAATTAGCTATCGATAGCTGTTATTGGGTTAATCCACAATAAAACTTGAAAGACAAATCGTTTGAAGATATAACTCAATAATATTTAATTCATTTTATACCAAGAAACTTTATAAATGTCAATATAATGTTAAAATATTTTGACTATATAGTAATATATAGAGTAACTTAATACATTTAATTTCAAAATTTCAGATTTTTAATGTTTTCGTCGGTAAGAACCTCTTTTGGACGTCCACTGCGTTCACCCTCTTCGGGGCTCATTTCACCACGTCTAAAGTTAGCATACCAATCCTTGATCGTTGATTTTCCTGGGGCAGTATCCGAAAGCTTAGCTCAGCTCAAATACGAGAAATCACTTTTATTTAGCTTTCTCACAATAACAAAAGTTGCTTCTCTCAAAATACTATAATTCACAAACTAATAATGCGATAGCTGTCAAATTTATACACGCGGGTTAGGGCTAAATAAAAAACATATGAATTTAATTCTAGTAGCGCCATCTATGTGTCAGGACCGGAACTTTTCAATTGACCTGTTATTGTGTATATATTATATTCTTGAAATATACATAAAATTTGCAAGAACTGGCAACGTGGCAAACTCTTAAAACACCAACCCTCCAAAAATATATGTTTTTCTTAAATCTTTCTTTACATATTCATTTATAATATATAACTCTCAAAAGCGACATCTAGTAATTATAAGGAAAAATGTTTGGCCATCTTTCATTTATCACCAGCTGCGTTGTACTTATTTTGAAATAAAGGATGTGAAATGAACAACACGATATACATATTTGTATAATTTCTCATATATTATAAAATACTGCTATAATAAACACTTATAATAGAATAAATATAATTTGTACCATAGTTATTACTGTAAATAACAACAAATAATACTTGAGGTATTGAACTTAAAACGTATCAGTTATTTTAGTCTTTATTTCTATTTTACGTCAGTCTTAATCTCGCATTATACTGACGTTCAGTTTTGAAATAACGACCACCGGTTTGAACTCTATATTCAGTTTTCTCTTAATCGAATCTGGTAGTTTTCGTAATGTTTCCAAAACCGGCGGTGATAACAAATTAGTATCAACGTCTTGAGGATTCTGGAAACCCGTAACAAACGATGCCAACAGTCCCAATATGATGGTTGAGAAGAATCCGATCGCAGAATACCAGATATAAGAAAGTCTGAATAAAATGAAAACATCCTCATTCCTGTAAAAAACAAAGTTGTTAGCAATTACTAAGTTACATTACAAAGAGGAAAATCAAAATAACCATAATATTTTGGTATAAACCTGTTTATATACATTATATAGAAAAAAAGACATTTTGAATTAAGAGAACAAATAATTTATACTTTATAGTATCTTTACCAACCAGGGTTTATCCCAACTGGACCTACTAATATATAATATATACACAATTGCGTAGGCTCCGTATCGCAGACCTCGGCATTCGCAAGTGAACAACTTAGAGATCATCTCAGAAGATATCCGAACTTACCCAGTCTGGTTACTAACGTGACAGGAATCATTTTACACTCTTTCTTTAATATTATAAACCATCAAAACATAAATTTACGACAATGTCCCAGAAACACCCGCAACTATCGTAACAGTAGGAGGACCGTCCTGTCGTCTTGAACACTGCACCAACCAAGCCGACAAAATAAAGGAATTAAACAATAATAAATAAATATTTTAAAAGGTCCACTACTTAATCATAGAGGATTTACAAATGATTTTACTATCATTATTTTCCAAACGATCGTGTTCTAGCCCAGAAATGGTTTCTAAAGGTAAACAATGATAAGCTTAAACCAAACGGTGATATTAATTTAGATTTGTTTTGTTGGTAATTTAATTTTTTGTATATGTCTCAAAATTATATTATTTTTGTATTATTTGAACTCGGCACCAACTTCAATATTATAATTTTGATTATTCTTTAATTTTTAGTGATTTTCTTATTTATTTTCTTTCTTTTATTATTTTTTTAAATTTCTCTTTTATTTATTGAAGTCGGTTCAATTTTTTGTTAAAATATTTTATTCTTCTCCTTTTAGTTTTAGATATTTATCCAATAAATTATACAGTTATATTATTTAATATTACAATGGGTAGGCAAAGTAAAAGTGCAGCTCGTATGAGGAAAAATAGGTATAAAGGAACAATTATTGAAATTAAGATAATTAATAATGATTGAATATTATCCTCGCCGAGAATCGGACCCGCGACCTCCGTTCGGCATCTAAACAATTTAACCATTACACCATAGAAGCAGTTGTCTACAATATTTCTACGAGGTTTTATATGTTATAGTAGGTGCTTAAAAAGCAAAGAATTGCTTTTGCACTGAACGACTTCAAATTTTCCGTCACATAAGCTCAGCAACAACATTATACACAAATATCTGATTATTTTAGGTGAAAAATATGTGAAAAATTTGTATTGTAACTATGATATATATATATAAATTAGAAGTATTACTCTTTGTGACGACCAAGCTTATTCAGATTAGAGAAAGCAAATTAAATATCCTTATAAATTAAATACCGTACAAGATAATTGTTTTTTATATTTACCTGTAATTTTCATCTTTCGCTCCCAATGTTATCTGCTGGCCAATACACATACAGGTTAAAAGACACGCTGATATTATTGACCCAAATATTGCGCCCTAAAATTTAAACACTCAACAGGTTTCTTGAATCAAAGTCCGTTTATAATTACCTTGGAATTCGCCCATGGGAAAAACATACCCAAAGAGAACAATCCCAAAGTTATTCCGCCAACCATGCCATTGAAGCTAATAGCCACTTGCATTACGCTGCCTAATTGTGCAACTATAAATACCTTAAAGACAAAAATCGTTAAACGTAGACAAATAATGTGACTTAAATAATTCAATTTGCCATACCAATCCAAAACTAATAGCCCCATATAGAATAGATAGAATTTTGGCACATAATGCGCCACGTTTCCCATTGATTCTGTAGTTGCAAGCATCTTGAATGAAATCTTGCATTGTTACTGCCGATAAGCTGTTCAATGCTGATGCAACAGTCCTGCAAAGAAGACTTAGTATGAATGATTGAAACTAGTGTTGGGAACTTTCGACTGATATTGACTTCGACTGCTTAATAATTGACTAACATACTTTTCACTATCGACTGTTTCAATCGCTATTTTTGGTTCGACTAATTTTACTACTTTTTACTAGTGACTGTTTCAGTCGACTTATTTTAGGTCCGACTGATTTTATTACTACTTGAGTCGTGTACTTTTAATTACTATTTTTGGTTCTACTAGTTTCATTCAACTGATTTTTAACATTCTAGCTGTCGTTCTAGTCTCGACCTTTACAAAAATATGCAGAACTGGGATTTTTTTATTTGTAAATAACAATATATTGTATATTAATATAGCAGCATTTTGGAAAGATATTTTTCAAAATTGTTAACCTAATAGTTAAATAGATAAATAATAATTTTTTTTTGATTGACTTTTTGGTTTCCATATAACTCTCTCGATTTTTGTTAAAATTGTATTTGAAAAAGATCTAGTAGTTATTGTGCGATCATTTTTAATTATGTCATGGATTAGTTTTTTACTATGATTGAACCATATCATTGAACATATACCTAGCTTACTATTTGCTAGTTTAGTATATATATATACATATATATATATATATATATATATATATATATATATATATATATATATATATATATATATTATATAATAGTATATATATTAGTATATTTTATATATAGTTTAGTATTTGCTACTATCGACTGTTTCGACTGTTTTCAATCGATAGTTCCCAACGCTAATTCAAACATATGAAATTTCTTCAAGAATTGTATCATTAAATTTAGTTACCAGTTGTTATAAATAGCTTTTAACCGGGTATGGCACTTGGGATTAATCTACAAAATGATCAAATTGGTACCGCTGGGTTATTGTCGACTGCTGGAATCATATTATTTCGAAAGAAAATTTAGAATCTCAAACTTAAACCTATTTCGGATGGAGTTCCACAGGGTAGTGTCTTGGGACCATTCCTATATCTGCTCTGATTCCCAACAACAAAAGAAACAGTGCTTGGAATATTTGCCCACGACACAGTTATAACGCAAAAGATATATCTCTGCCTAAAGCTGTAGAAAAACTACAAGTAATAGTTAACAAGATCTACAAATAGGCTAGAGACTGAAAAATATAGCTTAATATCTCCAAATCTGATTATTTTAATTTTGCGTTGCTATGAAATGACAAAAACCTAATTATATCACTTGACGGATGCACGATTTCTCAAGAACAATGAGCTAAATAACTCGGCATACATCTTGATGGCAGGTTAAATTGGAAACATCATGTTAGACAAAAGACACAGCAGATTAGACTCAAAGTCAAGCAACTGTACTTGTTAGTCGAAATATATTCTCAACTTGATCTAAAATCAAAGAGATATATATATACGAGTCATTCATAGAGCCAATTCGCACCTATGAGGTGTAAATATGGAACTGCACTAAAACATCCAACCAAGTAGCCATCCCACGTCTCCAAAAGAAAGCTCTACCAATGCTTTTCCCTACATAACCGAACGAAGAGCTGCACGATGACCTCCAAATTAAATGAATGATTAAAAGTGATCCAATATTTCGCCTTAAATATGTAATACGTTTGCTAAATCACAGTAATGTGGAAGCAACATAGCTACTTTAGTTTTATTTTAATTTGGTAACTACATACTGATGTATAAATCCCGTACTCGCCTTGCTTGTGTATTAATGCAAGTACAACAGAATAGTAACAATGAATTAAGATTGTACTAAACATATCTAATGTAAGATGTAATTAAAGAAAAATATATAGTTTCATTCGCAGATTGAATTATCATAAAAACAGAATTGATATTAATGTTTTATCACAAACGGAAAACGCCTTAAAAAGTCCTTATTTTCATTTTCTTCCCTTTTTCATTTCTAATGCTTCTAAGCCTTTACCAATTGTGGATAAGTAATCTTCCAATGATTTAGACAATTCTTGAAATATTTAACTTTTGACAGCAGCTATTTGTCTGCGTCACGAAATGACGAAAAATGTTACTAAAATACATGGAGTGCTGTGAATATGGATTATGATGTTGTAATAAAAACTGTGTTGATGCAGTTGTCAAAGTAAGCTGATTTTGATCAAAGTTGAAGAATTGTAATATTAAACCGAATATAATACTGAAGTCATTGAGTCAACTGACGTCAAAATAAAAACAAAGTGATTTTTACACTTTGCTAATAATTATGCCTCATAATCAAACTGCCAGTGGCAGCATTTTTTTAATGATAAATGTTTTTATTAATGACTTATAGTATGAAGGCTACTAGCAAGACGACAGCTAACGGATTAAGAGCTAACTTCAATAATCAATTAAGCACTGGTAAAGCATTGAATGAGGATGTTTGATCCATTTTTTTTTAAACGTTATTTTAGAAATGTATCCATTAATTCTAATAAAATGTTACGACTTACCCTAAACTAGCGGCAAATATTCCTGCTACAAAAAAGCCAGTCACCCCTTTGAGATGTCCCATAATTGTGATGATGTATAGTGGCAAGATCTCGTCGGTATCACTGATGTAACCATTTGTAAAAGGATCGCATTTCTTGTAATTAGCAATTAGAATCATACCAATGTAGAAATTAACGGTGTAGATAAATATCAGTCCGAAACATGAAGTCCACAAGGCACTGTAAACACGTTTTTAATTAACATTTGTTCATTTTTTATAAATCGATTGGTTGACAAGAACTTTCAATATTAGCGACATTGACATTCAACATTTAATGCTAATTATATACATTTTTTCGTGGCGTCTACTAACTAGATGGTAATGTGGTCACCTTTTCTGAAATACTAGGTTAAACCCGCGTATTTGGTTGGTGCAATGGAATTTTTGTTACCTAGTTATGTTCTATTTGTTATGGCAAATGTCCTGTTTTAGATTTCATTTTTCCGTGTGCATGATATAAGGAATAGTCTAGGTTTAGAATTTTTAATTAATTTTAATTCTGCAACTTAGTTGTACAGAAAGATTTCTTAGAAAGAATCTGACTATATTTTAAAAATGACTTAATCAAATTATAATAGAAATACTTATTATCGTAGATACTTCAGTGACCAATTTAAACTTGTCGTTCCTTTAAAAACGGGTCTTAATATACAACCTAACCAAACCAAACCAATCATTCAATTCCTTAAATTACGATCAAAGTGCCATCAAAGTAAGTAGGAGACGATAAACTTTTCTGCGGAGTCCTAATGATTATATTTAGATTTAATTTTTTTGTATCTTACCAACCCAACATATCACTTCTTAATCTATACACAAGTATTTAAAATATGTTCTTAATACTCACGTTCTGACTTGTCCGATTTTTTCTACCGAGAGATATTTTTGAATAGAGGCTTGATTAGAGCAAAACATCGTCAGCCAATAGAATGTTCCACCTACGACCACCGACCAAAAACTATGACGTATGGTTGGGTCCGTGTTAAAACTGCAATAGAGTAAAGGTAAATAATTTTGATTATATTAGAACGTCAAACTTACTTAAATATTTCCAATTTATGTGCGTAATAACTTTCGGACCAAACTACACCAGTTCCCCCTACTAACTTTTCACCTAAATAAACAATGAGAATCAGAGAACCCACTAGTACACCTGCTTGGAATGTATCCGCTATTATCACAGCTTTCATTCCACCCTGAAATACATATTTATGGCGTAATTAGTGCTTAATTAACAGGAAAAATAAGGATTTAATTCACCTGAGACGCATAAAATATGCAAACTATATAAACCACACTGACAGCTAAGTAGACGTTCAATCCAGTAACTAAACAGTACAAATTAAATATTAATTAGTTCGGAATAAAAGATCTGAAAAACAATTTATACAACTACATATTTTCATACACAGAAAAATAATTTTAAATTGTTGGGTTGGTGATTTTTCATTTTGACAGATTTCTGTACTTTTTTCTTAATTAAAAGTTTATACCTCCTTGGATTTTTTGACATATGATATTGGACATGGAAACTATAAGACATATAAATTGGTCGATTAATTAATCAAAGTTTTTTCCATAATTTTCCACCAATTTGTCTCGTTTTCTGGTAATATCATGTCAAGAGACCGACAAAATTTTCAAATTTCTTCAGAATTTCGAAATCGTGTTCCAGTCAAAGTGTAAAGAAATATTAAAAATAACGAATTTAACAATTGGGTTGTTTAACATCTGTTTACCTTTATATATTTACGTGATGCATTTGTACAACAGATATCGCTGATTAAAATACATACAAACTTATAATATTTACCGATATTTTTTACTTCAACTTTAACTAGTACCTGGCTATTTATTTAATTGTACATGTACGAAAATAAAACTTAGAAATACTGAAACTAAAAATTTTTTATCACCTTAAAATAACATTCCTTTTCGTTCAAATTTTAGAGCTTTTTTACCTTTACTTAAAGCAAGAGCTGGAGCATATACTGCTACGCTGGTATACAAAACCATTTGGAAGATGTACAGGGCACTCGCTAAATATCTAGTTGATGGATTAAACCTAGGCGTCCCAAATAACATTGAATAAAGAAAATATTATGTAAAATTAAAACAAAACGTGAAGAAATATTAATAAATATTTTTTACTATTTTTACCTCTTAGAAAGATATTCGTATGAACTAGTCAGTCGTAATGTCATAAATACTGGTAGGTATAGTTTAGAAGTTATAGGAATGACCATTATAAAAGCCAAACATATCATCCAAAACTGTGATCCGCTCATATACATTTCTGCTGGATTTCCCAACAACTCCACAGCAGTGACAAAGCTAAAAAATAATCGTTAACATCAATATTACTAATATATGTATCATTTACCTTGCTGCTAAAGACATAGCCATAGGAAACGTACCCATAGAACTTCCTCCAAGGAGGAAATCTTCACTGGTTTTATGTTTTTCGGTGAAGAATCCGTAGAAAACGCCAATACCACAAGAAATAACCAACATAGATCCCAGTACAAGATAATCTTGCCATGAAAATGAATTGTTACTATGAAAGTATTCACATTCATCTGAAATATATTAATTTATTTTATATATAGTCATCATGTAATTATTAAAAATTCAGATATAGAAATCTAATTAACTACAACCACATAAGAACCGCTGATTACTGACGCCAACGTAAGGATTTTTACTAATGTTTATTTTGGAACATTTAATGTTTATTACCTATTATTATTGTTAAAATATTCCTATATGGAAGAGGAAGCTTCATATTCAGATTCTGTGTTCCAATTGTTCGATAAAAAGCTTTCGGGGATAGCAAACCTACTAACAAAAGCAAAAAACAAATAGGAGATCCATTGACATTAACATGGAAACAAAATATTCATGTCCGTAAAGTCTTTCTGTACATATAATTGGATCAACTAAGTACAGTATAACAGGTCAGTTGAAAATTTCCCGGCCTGACACATAGATGGAGCTACTAGAATTAAATCCAAATGTTTTTTAGTTAGCCCTAACCTTCAAAAGATACGTGTATAAATTTGACAGGTGTCGAATTACTAGTTTGTGAATTATAGCATTTTGAGTGAAGCAACAACAAAAACTTCGCTTGATGCCGAGTTTCCAGATACTGGCACTTAGGTTTAGACGTGGTGAAATGACTAACGAAGACGGTGAAAGCAGTGGACGCCTAAAAAAGGTTATTACCAACGAAAACATTTAAAAAATCCACAAAATGATTTTGAATGACCGTAAATTGAAAGTAAACGAAATAGCAGACACTCTAAAGATATCAACTGAATGTGTACATCATATCATTCACGAATATTTGGGTATGAGAAAGCTCTGTGCAAAGTGGGTGCAGAGAGAGCTCACTTTTATTATTTCACCGAACCCAAACAGTTATATTAATTTATATATATTTGTTTTGTTAGTAATTAAAATTTTTGTATATGTCACCAAATTATATTTTATTTTTATATATTATATTTTTGTATTGTTTGGGTTCGGCAACGACTTCAGAGTAGTCAGTTGGTAGTAGTTAAAATAATATTGTAAATAGATAAATAGGTTTAGGTAGGTATTAAGCTAAATTGTGTATATATAGTAGAATATAAAATAAGTGCAATAGATAGGTTAAATAAGGTTTTTGTTTATTTTTATTTACTTATTACAACGATTATTATGTACATATTCTATATTAAAAAAAATTGTGATAAAAATCTAGGTTTGATTATTTTTAAATTTTTAATGAGTTCCTTATTTATTTTTTGATATTGGTTCAATTTTTTTGTTAAAATATTTTAATATTCTCTTTTTAGTGTTAGATATTTACTCAATAAATTACGCAGTTATTTTATTTAATATTTCAATAGGTATGGTTTCAAAAGTAAGGATTTAGCCCGTATGAGGAAAAATAGGAATAAAGAAATAATGATTGAAAATAAGGAGCGCTTCAGGCTCCTAGGTCCGCTACCCAGCCTAGGTGATTTGACAAGTATTACAACTAAACAACAAGAAAAAATTATTGTCCCCACCGGGAATCGAACACACAACCTCCGTTTGGGAGCTAAACACCATAGAAGCAATTATCTACAATATTTCTACGAGGTCTTATATGTTATAGTTAGTGCTTAAAAAGCAAACCCAATGGCTTTTGCATTGAGCGACTTTCGACTTTCTATCACATAAGCTCAGCGATAACATTATACACGATATCTCATTATTTCAGATAAAAAAAAGTGAAAACTTTGTACGTGATTTTAAAATTTGAACGTTTCCCTCGATTTCCCCCCTTCCCGTAAACAGATCCTGATTTGCTTTCAATGGGACCTTCTCGGTGTACACTTTCGAAAAAAAACTTTTGAAAATCTGATTGAATTGACTGAGAGATCTCTTCGTTCGAGAGATCCTACTCTTCGAAGTCATGCAACATGCAACTCAAATAGTTACAGAAAGACACGAAAATATCTTGGCTTTGAAGTCTAACAATGAAGAAAATAAATTAAAACGAATAACAATAATTTAAACAATATATTTTAAAAGTCATATTAACTCAGTAATATAAAGTAGACTTATCACTTACCGATTTTATCAGGAGCCTTAGTAGGGACCCCGCCATTAACACTAGGAAAAGCAATCACACAAATATAAAAAATAGCAACATATAAATCTGTTTTCAGTCTTGAATATGGTAAGTACCATTTGCACCATTTCCTATCAGATCTCATATTAAATAAACACAGTGTAAAAGAACTGAAAATATTACAAAAGAAAGATATTCAATATTAATATATACTTAAGTATTCTCACCAATCAGTTATAAAGAAAATTATTTCAAAAAGCTTCTAAACTGTATCTGAATTATTTGTCTATTACTACGGCTTCTGTATTTCATCCGTGTCAAAACAAAAAAAAACCGTATCGCGTATATTTTTTAAATTCAGTAATTAGTGTTAAGTAGATACGACTCGACTAACATTAATTGACTGTTGGTATCTGGAAGAAGTGCATCTATTAATATTTCGACCAAATTTCCTCGATGGAAAAAGTGGTGGGGAAGAAAATTATTAAACACGATTTATGTAATTGGAAATAAAATGCTGACGATCGTGACATGAAGGATTTTGCTCGTGTTTAACAACAATCAAGTAGCTTTGAAACAAATGAAAAACAGAATGAACATGAACTTTGAAAACATACATTTATTTTTATTGTAAAATAAAAACATTGAATTTAATTTAATTGATTTATTTTATGACATATTTTATATGCTAAATAATACTAAAAACAATATTATGTATGAACAGACGATTTTAAGGTTTAAATTAACTTATTAATTAATAAAATTTATGAACTTAAAGCGATTAGAAAAAATTTTCCTTCACTCATGTAAGCATCTGGAAACAATTGATTTATCTACTGCTAGGCTGTCTGAGATTTCTTTGAATGATTCTTGTCTTCGCATCTTCCCCCCATTAGGAAGCTAAAAAAATCAGGGGATTGAAGCGAACCAAACCACACGAATTTGTATACTGTATTCTTAAGTTTAGTTAAAGTAGTTTAGTTTTGTTGGGAAATACATATTAATGTATTAACCCATTACAACAGGACTGTGCTAATATATTAATTTATAAATTAAGAATGTACTAAGCACATATAATATAAGACCTGTAGAAATATTGTTTTCTTAGGCCGGTTTTTTTAATTCCTCAAGAGGAAGTTGTTCGTCTGATAATACATTTGAAAACCTAGCGTTCATGAAAATTCCTCTTTTACTTATTAATCAGATGGGTTGCGCTGGATTAGCTCAGTAGTGGCTGGTTCTAGAGAATTCTAACTGGTGTTCGGTAAATTTCGGTAGCTTTCTCTCGATTTTGCGGCCTTGCCCTTTACAAGCGTATTTCCGTATCTTGTGTTTGTGATTTGACCCTGGAGTGGTGTCTAGTTCTAGAGAATCCCAACTGCTTTCGATAAACTTGGATCGCAATAGAAATATTAGGTTGTGAATTTGATATAATTTATTCTATTTAAATTACATTTTTCATATATACGTATAACTTTCAACTACTGGCAACGTTGCAAACTTGAAACCTTATGCGCATGCGGGGATTCCCCAGTACTAGACTCTTATCGATCCTGATACTGAACTCTGTTTTGTAAGGTTAAGAGTTTTGTTTTTTATAAATTATTTGTTGTTGTACTGTTCATATTTTGATTATAAATGGTATGCAGTAATCATCGATTTTTGAATATTGTCAAATAATAATTTGTAAATTCCAGGATATATATTATACTCTTCAACCAAACGAATAATTTACAAGACCTAAAATTTTGGTTGGTTATTGTAGTGTTTATGTATTGATAAATAATTACATATTGTTTTATTTTCTGTTAAAAATAAATATGTTTATTAAAGGTTAAATAACTTAGACATAATATATAAATTTCAAATAATGGACGAAAACTTTAAACTTGAGTTCAAGTGAGATCTTAGACTAATTTGTGAATTCCAGAATAATTAATAAATCGTTAAAACCCAATTCCACGAGGGAAAACAAAATACGTATTTACTAAACGTGTTCTATTATCATTTAAACAGATTCAGAATACTATTCATTAACAATCAATAAATTTAACAATATCCTGCAGAAATAAAAAAGATACAAATTCAAAATAAATAATCTAACTTCTGAAATCAAGATAATTTATTCTATTTATATTATATTCTTCAAACATACGTATAATTTTCAACAAGTGGCAACACGGCAAATGAAAATCGTTGAACGCATGTTAGAATTCTCCAGAACATAACCTTTTAACACCTAACATTGATTATTTAAGTTATTTAATTAAAGCATATATTTTGGCCAGCCAGTAGTGTAGTAAATAAGCTTTCGAAGAAACGAACTTATTTTTAGTTCATGATGATTATACAAATGTTTGTAAAGCTAAAAATTCTTATATTAATCTAATATTGTCCGTTTAGTCATCTTAACATTCTTCAGTAACGTTAAATAAACGTCAATGCTACTTAAATAACAGTCATTTTTCCCACAGCACAATTGAGTCATGCAAATTTAATCGTCGATCGCTTTATAAAACTAGCTTAATTAACGCCACTAAGAAAAACAAAAAGGAGTTTTTCCTCGATCGAAAAATCTGGATAGAACTTCTTAAATTGGTGAGAACCGGATTATACCAAACCCACCACCGCGCCATCGAATTACTTAGCGAGCGACACCAGATATAAACACCAATTAAGTTCAATTAACTAATCGTCAATGGAATGAAAGCGTCAATGCTTAACGCGCATTTCTTTCAAACAGCTGCTTTATTTATGTTAATTTGCAACCTTTTTTTCTACAATAATACCGTAATATTATTGTAGAATATTGTAGAATATAATTATATTGTCAGAAATTAGGCGAAATTCTGATTCGTTTTTCATTTAACTCATATTACTACTTCTTCTTAATCTAGGTCTTCTTCTTACTAGTTCTTAGCCGAGATGGATATTGACCACAGAGAAAAGTATCGATATTTTTAAAAGAACATTAATAGGTCGGATAATAAAAACTGTTGAATTTTTTATAAACTTCACACCAAAAACTTTATTTTAAAGGTACATATAACTTTTACTTAAGTACCAGTTGGTACCTTCATAGTTTTAATTTGGACCAACTGTACCTATATGTAAACATACTTATTGTTCTTCCAATAAAACTGCCACTGCATGTCAATTGCAGTTTGCAAAAATGTAAAATTTGTTTTAAACGTGCAGTCTCCTCTTATCGTCCTATAAGCCTGGTATCTGTGATCTATAAACTATTCGGAAAATTATACATTAAGAGACTCAAAATAATCGCAAAGGAGACAATTATTATTCCAGACCATCAATTTGGCTTCCGTAATAAACACGGAATAATTGAAGAAATGTATAGATTAGTCAACCAAATAAAAAAAAACTTAAACGCTAAAAAATATTGCTCCGCTGAATTTCTCAGGCCTTCGACAAGGTGTGGCACACTGGACTGCATGTTAAATTGAAAAAGCTTTTACCCCATACGCACTTTCAACTGCTGAAATCGTACCTCACAAACAGACATTTTATTGTCAAACAGGTGTTCCGCAGGGCAGTGATCTTGGCCCTATACAGCTGATCTACCGACCTCAAGAAACACTACTGTTGCAACATATGCTGACGATACAGTTGTTTATCATCCAATATCAGCCACAAGAAACCTCCAACTTCATCTTAACAAAGTCGAATTGTGGTTGAAAACGTGGCGTATCAAAGCAAATGAGACAAACTTTACCCATGTGGCATTCACCCTTTGTAGAAGAACATGTCCCTTGGTAAAATTGAATAAACATGAACTTCCGCAAGCAGACAACGTTAAATATATGGAAATTCATTTCGATCGACGTTTAATATGAAAAAATAAATAGTTACAAAGCGCATAGGGTGTAAATCTAAATTATCATTAGATAACAAGGTTTTGCTGTATATGTCAATACATAGGCTTATTTGGACCTACGGTATTGAACCGTAGTCGGGTACCACTAGCAAAACTAACATAAATATCCTCCAGAGGGTCCAGAATAAAGTGTTGCGGGTCATCGTCGATGCCCCATATTACGTGTCCAACAAATTGATTCAGCGCGATATCCTTATAGTTACGAGTGTAATTCGGAGTATTAGTGTGAAGTACTCTGAAAGAATATTAGTGCACCCTAATGCACTCGCCAAACACTTAAATGTGCGCGATGAGAGCGTAGTGCATAGACTCAAACGCAAACTACCATAAGAACTGATTAAATAGACACATATGCTAGAGTGAGATTTAATAATCTCTAGAATAAGTTAAAGTAATCTTAAGAATAAGTTAGGATATACTTTAAAATAAGTTAGAATAATATCTAGAATAATATTTAGATTATAAATTGTACAGCAGATCGGTTACTGAAGCGATCTTCTACATGTCGAGAGATAATTATATTATATAACGGAAATCATATATTATTATAGGTCCTCTCATATGACTCACTGACCATGGGCAGATTGTTGAAGTTCTAAGAGATTAATTTTTTAAAAATTGTCCTTTTTTGAAAAGGAATAAACTGACCGTTCAATACATAATCCAATTTTCGGTTTTGTTTTTAGTGATTGATTGCTTGAAGTGGTTTTTTATGTCAACGACCTGAAGGCCGAAGCCCGATGGCAGTAAAGGTGTGAGTATTCAGCCAGCTTAGTGGTTTATGAATGGACTGTTTTGAGACGATTATATACAATAGGGAAAACCTAAAAGCTGGGAAAATCGTTTACTCATGAATTAGCTGAAAATACCATTGCGAACCGCTTCAAAATCGAGTTTTCATTGCTTTCTAGTTAAAAAGAGAAAAAATTTATTGTGACTGGCGATGAAACTGTGGGTATCTACTACACTAATTCCAATAATCAGCAAAATGTAGTGTTTTCATTGCTTTCTAGTTAAAAAGAGAAAAAATTCATTATGACTGGCGATGAAACTATGGGTATCTACTACATTAATCCCAATAATCAGCAAAATATAGTGTTTTCATTGCTTTCTAGTTAAAAAGAGAAAAAATTCATTGTGACTGGCGATGAAACTATGGGTATCTACTATATTAATCCCAATAATCAGCAAGATGTAGTGTTTTCATTGCTTTCTAGTTAAAAAGAGAGAAAAATCATTGTGACTGGCGATGAAACTATGGGTATCTACTATATTAATCCCAATAATCAGCAAGATGTAGTGTTTTCATTGCTTTCTAGTTAAAAAGAGAGAAAAATCATTGTGACTGGCGATGAAACTATGGGTATCTACTATATTAATCCCAATAATCAGCAAGATGTAGTGTTTTCATTGCTTTCTAGTTAAAAAGAGAGAAAAATCATTGTGACTGGCGATGAAACTATGGGTATCTACTATATTAATCCCAATAATCAGCAAGATGTAGTGTTTTCATTGCTTTCTACTTAAAAAGAGAAAAAAATCATTGTGACTGGCGATGAAACTATGGTTATCTACTACATTAATCCCAATAATAAGCAAGATGTAGTGTTTTCATTGCTTTCTAGTTAAAAAGAGAAAAAATTCATTATGACTGGCGATGAAACTATGGGTATCTACTACATTAATTCCAATAATCAGCAAAATGTAGTGTTTTCATTACTTTCTAGTTAAAAAGAGAAAAAATTCATTATGACTGGCGATGAAACTATGGGTATCTACTACATTGATCCCAATAATCAGCAAAATATAGTGTTTTCATTACTTTCTAGTTAAAAAGAGAAAAAATTCATTGTGACTGGCGATGAAACTGTGGGTATCTACTACATTAATTCCAATAATCAGCAAAATGTAGTGTTTTCATTACTTTCTAGTTAAAAAGAGAAAAAATTCATTATGACTGGCGATGAAACTATGGGTATCTACTACATTGATCCCAATAATCAGCAAAATATAGTGTTTTCATTACTTTCTAGTTAAAAAGAGAAAAAATTTATTGTGACTGGCGATGAAACTGTGGGTATCTACTACATTAATTCCAATAATCAGCAAAATGTAGTGTTTTCATTACTTTCTAGTTAAAAAGAGAAAAAATTCATTATGACTGGCGATGAAACTATGGGTATCTACTACATTGATCCCAATAATCAGAAAAATATAGTGTTTTCATTACTTTCTAGTTAAAAAGAGAAAAAATTCATTGTAACTGGCGATGAAACTATGGGTATCTACTATATTAATCCCAATAATCAGCAAGATGTAGTGTTTTCATTGCTTTCTAGTTAAAAAGAGAGAAAAATCATTGTGACTGGCGATGAAACTATGGGTATCTACTATATTAATCCCAATAATCAGCAAGATGTAGTGTTTTCATTGCTTTCTAGTTAAAAAAAGAGAAAAATCATTGTGACTGGCGATGAAACTATGGGTATCTACTATATTAATCCCAATAATCAGCAAGATGTAGTGTTTTCATTGCTTTATAGTTAAAAAGAGAGAAAAATCATTGTGACTGGCGATGAAACTATGGGTATCTACTATATTAATCCCAATAATCAGCAAGATGTAGTGTTTTCATTGCTTTATAGTTAAAAAGAGAGAAAAATCATTGTGACTGGCGATGAAACTATGGGTATCTACTATATTAATCCCAATAATCAGCAAGATGTAGTGTTTTCATTGCTTTCTAGTTAAAAAGAGAGAAAAATCATTGTGACTGGCGATGAAACTATGGGTATCTACTATATTAATCCCAATAATCAGCAAGATGTAGTGTTTTCATTGCTTTCTACTTAAAAAGAGAAAAAAATCATTGTGACTGGCGATGAAACTATGGGTATCTACTACATTAATCCCAATAATAAGCAAGATGTAGTGTTTTCATTGCTTTCTAGTTAAAAAGAGAAAAAATTTATTGTGACTGGCGATGAGACTATGGGTATCTACTACAATAATCCCAAGAATCAGCAAGATGTAGTGTATCACGAGCTGCTTAAACCAAATGTAACTATTACAACAACTTTCTACCGACACCAATTAAAAAAAATTGAACAACGTAATATCTTTTACAGAGTTCCCAATTTATAAGAGTTGTGAAGGATATACTGTCGCAACTCTAATGGGAAGCTCTCCCGGTCTCAACGTACTTACCAGACATAGTGCCACCTGATTATCACTTGACCAGATCGATGGTTAAGAAATGCGGAAGAAACGCGAAAATGAATCGATAATTGATTAAAGATGGGAAAAAATAGAAAATGAGTTATTATATTGAATATGAAAAATATATTAATATTTATTAAAATATATTATACCAATTTGTTTCAATAAATTCCCGTTTTGTTTTAACACATTTAATAGGTTTCTAACATTTTGTTACATACTCTAAAATAAAACCACAACATAATCTCTAATTTGTACTTTATTTAATAATAATTTTCTACAAACACAAATAAAATAATAATTTGTGCAAACATATCGGAAACATTATTTTTATTAAAAAAAATAAACGGATTTTCATTAAAAATAATATTAAAATTTTTGAACAAAAAAGTTGATCAAAAGTTGACGTAAAATTTCAGTGTGATATTAAATTATTCTTAACGATATTTATGCAAAGAACTTTTAGTTCAGCATCTTTTAAAACTATTTATTGTCTTTTTAATTGTTACTATCGTTAGAAAATTATTGGATCAATCTAATTGATTTTATATTAAATTAAGTCGTGATGTATTAAATCATCACTATATTGCATTATACAACATAAACAAAACAATTTTATAACGATTTAAAAAATACTAAGTTAATATCACGTCAAAATATACACACAAACAAACAAAAACATCGTTAGTATTTGATATCGGTTGGTGGTTCTGGTGCGAGATTGTTTTTCTCGTTCTCTAACATTCGCTTGGCTAATGGAGGTACGAACAAGTATGGATCGTATTTCTCATCTTCCACTCTTCTGCCGGATATTTTTCTAGTTACGATACTCGTCACGTAACCAACAACTAAGGTTACTACCAAACCGGCTACTCCGTTGTACAGATATGAGACTCTGTACAACCAGAAATAGTCACTAAAAAATAAAAATATTGAAAATTTGCAGTGTTACTTTAAAAAATTACATACTCATCGTTTTGTGTTAGAGCTGAAACAGTTGCATCCGACGTTAGATTTGAGAACATAATATCGCAGCCATCTGTGGATGTTGGTAAAGCGGGTGTCACGGGTTTGGGACTAAATGCCATCCAGCCTGCCATAGCTACGCCAAATGCTAATCCAGTTACTGATCCCTAAAAATATCACAAAATATATAACTCAATGAGTATCCCATCTAATTTAATTAATGTTTTTTTTTGAAATTGGATTTTATTAGGACACTTTTTCTTCTTGAACAGAAACTCAAATGCTCCTCTTTATTTCTATGACTTTATTATATTATATGCTTGAACGTATTTTAGTGATTATTGATATATTTCGGTGAAAAAATAGGAAGTATCAATGTGAATAACTTAATCTAAGTGTTCCATTTAGTATTATTTATATTATATTATTTATATTGTTTGTACATACGTCATCAAGATGTTTATATTTTCGTATTTTGTAAATTGTTTTTGAGATCAGACAATATATTCCTTCTAATTTTATTCTAGTTAAAAAAAGACACAATGCTGTCTGATAAGTTCGAACCTGTAACCGAACTAGCCTGCCAATGTCGTTCGGTTATCAAACATTTGCAAAATTCTTCAAAACAATTGTGATAAGAGGTTATAACCCGCCTAACGTTATTTTAATGCTTTGCTTGTTTTGTTAAATTTCAAATCGTTGCTTATTATTACTGTGACAGAACAGACTGCGTATTACTGTTAAATATTAATTTGCTGCGGTTTTTATTGAAAAAATGTTTACCGTGTTGCAGCTGCACTGAATATTAGTATAGACACGGTCACTGAATTGTCTCAAAAATTAATATAATGTTGAATTCACCGAAAAAAAAAACCAACCGTCCTCATACGAAGCGGGTGAAGAATCAAGATTGATATTAGTTCTATTAGAGATTAAATATATGTATAAAAACAGTGAGTAGTCTTTCAATACAAACATAATTTAATACAATTATTTCAAAGGAAACTGTTAATCTAAAAAGTATCGAAGAGGTCTAATGAAACTTCCGGATATTGCTTTTAAAAGAATACTTTTAGAAGAAATTTTTAAAAGCATATAATAAAATTAAGACTTATTATTTCAATTTATGTGTTTAGATGAGACATGGATATTTCAGAATGGGACCAATAGCCAATGCTCACTCATGGCAAGATGATAATAAAAATAGTATTATCACAACAAAAGTTGATGGAAAAAGATAAACGTTGTAATAACAATTGATTAGATTTTATTAGTTTTTTAATAATTCATTGCAGATATATTGTACTTCATGGAAACGAATATACACTAATCATAGAACCCTCAAAATTTAATTTTCGGGATTAAACATTTTGTTGTTTGATATCAAGAAGTCTGTTGCTCAAACACCTTTAGAAACTAATGCTAGATGATGCTAATCCATCATATTCCAATTGTAGGCTTTGGCTTAAATTGCCAATTCAAATGAGCAAAAAAGAGGTAGAAAAAAAGTTCCAGCGTAGAAAATGATTATTATGATGATTATTATGATTATGTTGGTAAAAACCTTGGATGTTCAAGAAAAGAGGACTCCATTATGTTACGTCAAAACTATTTAGTAAGACTGAATAATAATTAACAACATAACCTTTAAATATTAGAAGTTGAATTTTGGAGTGGAAGTTTGAGCCAAGTAAATACTATTTCTGGTATTTAATTTACAAAAATTATTTAAGAAAAGTATATGAAGATATGGAATTAGGAGCCCAAACTAAGCAAAATCATGAGGGTTACTATAAAATCACTCAATTAGTCAATTAACGGTGATGTACTGGTAATATAGTTAATAACACACAAGATTCAATTTTTTGACAAGAAATGCTCAATATTCAACAAAATGTAGTGTTTTCCCACGGTTTTACTTTCAAGTCTCCGTTTTTCTAAAAAAAGAAGAACTATATATAGATCCAAGAAGAAATATCCGTCAACGACATAACCTTTACCGGTTTTCTGTCAGTAGAATTTTGTGTCGAGTAAATTTTGAAGTTGATAACAATTTTTTATGTACATTTTGTTTACACATATCAGTTGCAAAAACTTATTGAAAAATTATATCCGCCAAAGACCGCCATTGGATATGCAACCTCTTTTTATAGCATTTTTCATGACATCCCCCTGCAACATCTAAGGCTGAATTTCCTCAATTCCGTGACGAATATTGTTTTTAAGATGTTGAATCGTTTGGGGCTTACTCACATGAACTTTTGATTTTAAAAAACCCCATAAGAAAAAGTCTGGTGCTGTTAAATCCGGAGATCTGGCTGGCCATGCTAAATCGCCACTTCCCGAAATTAGTCCTCGTGGGAAAACGTGATTCAATAATTGAATTGTTGAACGAGCTGTGTGTGCTTGTGGCCCCATCTTGCTGAAACCACATGTCCTCTAGTCCTTGCTCTTCCATTTCAGGCACAAGAAAATTTGGAATCACGTCTTGGTACCATTCAGCAGTAACAGTAACTGCAACACCTGCAATGATGTTTCATGAATAAATTAAGGGTTCTGTGTTCCCCAAAACTGACTGTTCTGTTTATTAACGTGACCACTGAGAAGAAAATGGGTTTCATCGCTCATTATCAATTTAGACGAAAAATCTTGAATTTCACCAGACAGCCTTAGAATTGCATTACCGTACTCAACTCGTTGATCAGGATTTCTCGGTAGCAATTTTTGGACTAATTGAATATTGTACAGGAATATTTTCAAATCAGTTTTCAAAATTCGCCTTAAACTGCATGCAGAAATGTGTAACTGGGAACCACGTATCCGAATTGATATTTCTGGAGACTCTGCAACACCATCGTCCACCAGAGCCACATTTTCAGCGTTACGAGACGTCCGTTGACTTCCAGAACGAAGTCTGTTTGCTGTCGTACCGTAACGTCGAAAATTCGCATGTAAACGATAAATTGCGGTTTTGTGAGGCAATGCACGATTAGAATATTTTTGAGGCAATTTCCGCTGAGTGGCAATAATGAAACGGTTATTTTCAATAAATCTTGTCACTATTTCTGCTCGTTCTCTTGACGTATATTTATCCATAATAAAATTTGGACGTCTTCACAACTCAATGGTTACCGAAACTGACCTAAACGCCACATAAACACTCAATCAAAATGGTAGCGCGACTTTTGTCGACCCACCTGTTATATCAGATGTTGACAAACATTGACCTCAAGACAGCGACGACCGTTAACATTAATGTTTCATATAGAATATAGTTTTCCAACAGTTATTGATAGAAACAGCATTTGTATGACCAAAAACCTAATTTTTCTACATCATTCATTTATTCGAAAGATTTGAAAATATCAATTGAATCAAACTGAGTTTTAATGGGAAAATCTAATATATATATAAACAATTACTAAAATTGTGTCAACAAGAGTTTATATTAACAAAAATGAATAAATATCAAAATATATTCTATTGAAATCTATTGAAAAAAAGCACTAGTGTAAGACATACAGCAAAGTGAATGAAAGTAAGAAACGTTGCTAGTAGTTTAAAATGTTTAATCATGAAGGTCAGTATAGATTGTAAATTATATTTCTGTTATAGTTATATAATGAGGATATATTGAATAAAATAACATATTCAGTTTTTTTTTGGCAATAAGTGTCCAATCTTCAATAATAAACCGCAGAGCAAAATATGTATTGCCAATAGTATTTTAATATGATTGATTATGATGAAAAACTTCAATATATAAAAATAACCGTAATTATTGTGTTAAAATACTTACAACTTCATTAGCAGTGAGCGTGAACATTCCTAATGAGAACAATCCTAATAATGGACCGCCAACCAGTCCGAAGATTGTCAGAGCTGCCTGTAGTAATCCTCCCAGAAATTGAGCCAAAAATGCAACACCCATGCAAATTAAACCATAAATTAAGGCGGTAATTTTGGTTTTCAATGATATGCTTTCCTTAGGTACATCCGTCTTGTAAATAACTCTGTACAATGGCTGAAAAATAAGTTTAGGCTAAAATGATCTCGATTTTTTTTAATGCTATAAATTCCAAACTCTAATCAATGATAAACCAATTAGTATAAACTCCATGTAATAAAGTACATCTTGTTGCTTGTTGGCAACAATGCTTCCATGTAATAATGTTTAAATTGCATCAATTGTTGACGTTAGAAAGTTGATAAAAGGTTGAATTAACAACTTGATCAGGTTCGAACAACCCCAGATAAATAACTCCATGCGAATAACAATAACGAGCAAACCAAATGTGACACTGAACTGACATTTAGCACTCATCTGGACTGTTATTGTTCAAACGCGCTAGAGTATCACTTCATCGAACCAATTTTATTCGAGTTACCCGATTTTAAGGCGGGAAGTAGGTGTAGAAGCTTCAAAAATTAATTTTTTTGGTTTCATAAATCTATCATAATCTAGTACAACTGTTCAAGAATATACTCTGAAAATTTTAAAGTAAAAGTCCATTTATCATAAAAACCTTTTAGTAGTTATAAGCGTTTTAGTCAGCGTCATAAGGTCTAATGTGGTCTTGGAAGGATTCTTTCTTTCTTTTAATAGTAGAAATTTTGGATATAAATGTATAGAAGCTTTAGTCCATCCAAGAATATCTAGCAACGATATTTACATTTCATAAAATCAGTTCTAACCTAATTGCCATAGCGTGCATTTCGTTTATACAAAAGAATAATTTCACGGAAATCGGTATACAAATCAGCAGTCAAATAACTGTAGTGAAAATGAAGAAGAATAAGTAAAAAGAGAAGAAGAAAAAAAAGAAAAGAAAGAAAAGAAAGGAAAAAAGAAAAGAAAGAAAAGAAAGAAAAGAAAGAAAAGAAAGAAAAGAAAGAAAAGAAAGAAAAGAAAGAAAAGAAAGAAAAGAAAGAAAAGAAAGAAAAGAAAGAAAAGAAAGAAAAGAAAGAAACGAAAGAAAAGAAAGAAAAGAAAGAAAAGAAAGAAAAGAAAGAAAAGAAAGAAAAGAAAGAAAAAAAAGAAAGGAAAGAAAAGAAAGAAAAGAAAGAAGAAAATGAATATGAAAAATATATATCGAAAGATGACTTACTCGATAGATGTTTAGACGGTCTTATTCAAAATGCAAATGAAAGCTTCAATTCAACGGTTTGGAGAGTGGCGCCACAATATTTGGCATATTTGGCTACGTGCTTATTTAATAAAGAAACTTCCAACATTTTAACCATTCCGAATGAGCTTAATATTACCATTGGTAGCAGAAGCTTCAATTATGCCAAAGAAGTTAACAATCGACGCAACTCCCTCTGACAGTAATGAGACTCGAAAAGCTCGAATATGAAAAGCAGCAAGCCGAAAACGACATATATGAAGCTGATGAAGGACTGCAACATGATGCTGGGATAGTCGATTAATTAGTAAGTTGTTTAAATTAATTAATTACTGCCGCAAACGTACCTCTACTGCTACTCCAACTTTCAAAGGCGCTTTTCTCGAAAATATGAGAGTTTTTAACAAATCGTTATGAAATTATAAAGGAAAAGACTAATTTTTTTGAAAAATAAGTAAAATTTTTGTTTCTAAACTCTTAAATACATATACAATACGTTCTAAAAATATAAATAAAATAGATTTAGCCTTAATTGGCCGAAAAAAAAATCATAAAAATGACTCGAAATACATCGTTTTACACCCATCCCCCCTCCTTAAATTTATCCACCAGTAAAAACCGAAAATACTTTCGCTCCAATCCATTATTAATTTACCTTGTAATAATCTTCTATGGTTACTGCAGCCAAGCTATTAAGTGCAGCTGAAACTGTGGATAAAGCTGCACTAAATATTCCTGCTACGAATATTCCTGATAATCCAGGTATAAAACCCATCGTATCGACAACATAATAAGGCATTAACTAAAATAAAGAGTAAATTGTTTAAATATATATATTCTAAATATACAATAAATCTTGTTATATAGGGTGGGTCATCTGTTTATACATATTATGTCGATAATGACTCATATCTAATATCCCTTCCAATAAAACAGCCAATGCACATCATAAATGACATTGAATATACGGCCAAATTGTAAAAATGTTAAATTCGTTTTAAACTCGAAGCGGATTTTTTCTTCTCATTTTACCTTAATTAAAGAGAGACAGAATTCTGTCAATGCCTCGAACACATAACCAAATCAGTCTTTAAAATTCGTGTGTTGGTACAGGTCGACACTGTTGCCAAATGTCTACAAAATTCTTCATAACATTCATAACACGTGTATTGCTTGTTTTATTGGATAGATTATATGCATATTTTTTGGTGGTTTTATATTTATCATATTTTTGGTGGTATCATATTTTTACTTTTGTACTTTGTTATGTAAACTAGTAGAACTTTTGGGTTTACAATTTGATTTTTTATAAATTAAAAAGGAATCAACCGATAGTCGACCCTATATCATGGAAATGAGAGTATAGAAAATCCTATTTCAGTAAATTTCAAGTGATAGTAAATCGTAATACCTGATCTGCACTATTAATAAAGTTGGCCTTGACTGGATCGCAGTTGTAGTATTTCGCGTAAATTGATAATCCGGCAAAAGCTGTGCTGACGCTGAGAAGGCTGAGAATGGGCCAGCTCCACCACAAAGCCGTCTGTGCGTCCTTTACACTACGAACGGTCAGATATCTTTGAACTTGAATTTGGTTAACGGCGTATAACGAAAGATAGGTTACTCCTCCTCCAAGTATCAAACTAAGCCAAGTATGCCTCACGGTTGGATCCGGATCAAAACTAAAAATAATTAGGATAAAATAAAGACTAACCCTAAATAAAAAAATGTATAATGTATAATGTTGAAATAAAAAAATATGTTTTACCAAAAACATTCCTTGGTATTACTTATTAATATTATTATTAATTTTATATAATTTATTTGCCTAATAAAATTTTTTTATTTCTAAAAACAATAAATACATAAGACGTTCGATAACGTAAACACTCAATAATGAAAACATTGAGTTAATGTAAACGCAAAATTCTTACATTTCTCAGTCATGGCAGACTAAAACTGCAGAACCTTTACCGAAAAGTCACTACGTGTTTTTTTAACAGATGTCGCTAGGCTAAGTATGCAATGTTACAATTTGACACATATATCATTTTATTATACTGACATTAACCTTCAAGCTATACATGTTATATTTTGCGAAAATAACATAGATTAATACTTCTTTGAAAATGTCATCAGTCATTGTTCGCTGATAGCTCTAACCTCAAAAACATGAGCAAAAACAGTGAGCTTGCTCTAAACTTAAAATCATGTGAGGCCTAGAACGTTCTGACAGACTGAAAAAGTTTGAAGATGCGAAACAGCACGAGTTATCGAACGAAGACCTAACCCAAACTCAAAAAGAATTGGCAGAAGCATTAAATATGACGCAGGAAACGATTAGCAACCGATTACGAGCAAAGAGGAAAATTTAAAAGATGGGAAGATGGGTGTCACATCAATTAAATGACAACGAAATGGAAAATCGAAAAATCTAAAAGGTATAATCGGAAGTAATTTCTGCATCTAATAGTGACAGGTGGTGAAAAGTGGATTTATTTTGAAAAATGGGACCAGAGTAGTAGCCCAGCATTTATCGAAAAATGCCCAGAATGGGCCAGAAGACACGGTAAAGTGGTATTACAGCAGAATAACGCGTCTGTCTCATAAAGAAAAATCATTCATGAAAGCGTTGAGCGCACTTGATTGAGACATATTATCGCACCCACCGTACTCCCCAGATCTTGCCCCGTCCGACTATCAACTTTTCGCACCAAAGGAACACGAATGAATAGTTTTGCTCAAAGGATAAACAGTTTTTTTGGGATGACATCCATAAATTGACCAAAATATGAAACTGCCAAACAGTGAATAAACAAATTTTTCCATTTTCTTGAGAATTATGTCGTTTTTTTTCGAAAAAAAAACGATAATGACTTCCGCTACCCTGCTGAAATATTTGTTTAGTTTGTTATAAATATTTATAAAAGTATCAAACGTTTCTTTTAATAAAGCATTAATTATAATAATGTGAACTACATTTAAACTTTGAACCAAAATTCTGGAATAGTTTTTTATTACCCTTAGTTGTTCAACAATCTGCAAAATGAGTAATTATGTACATGATACGTAGAAGATCACTTCTGTAAGTGGTGTTCTGCGTAAAATATTTTTAATTTAACTAATAGGAAGTCTAAACATGTCCATTAATCAGATCGGATGGTAGTAAATATTTTAGTCTTTTACTCGCATTTAGCTGATCGGCAACTAAAGTGGGATGTTTTGACACTCTTTTGTAAGTCTTTTTTTCGAATCCTCAAGAGATTAGAGGTAATATACTAATAGGATGATCTGCTTTTTTAAATTCGAATCATAATGATTCAGTCACTTTTCAAATGTTAGGGAAATAATTAATTCATTACATAAAACGTATAGAAAATAAATGTTAATAATATTATGCCCTTTTCTGATAGTTCCCGTAGAAATAGTAACGGTGTCTGCGTGTGACCTCACGTTTTCGTGAAAAAAATTTCTCTATTTTAATTATTTTAAGCGATATGCATGGGTTAAAGCTCCAATGAAGAAAAATGTTAGAGCAATGCAGCTAAGTCTCGTAAGTCGAGGCCCATCATCTACATCTTCAAATTTGCTAATTTATTTCTGTGAATGATGACGCTACGTAAGTGTTTATTTTATTTACTGCCTCTATAATACTGAACGGGTATCATCAACATAATATCCAGATTAATCTTGCATTATAAATAGCACTGTCAATAAAATTTGAGGTTAGGATTCATTTGTTTAATTTACCCCTATCAATAAAATTATGTTTCAGAAAACATGACGTCACGCGTTTCTGATTGGCGTTTGATCTAATATGTTATATGTGAATTGACATATTTTGTATTTTTATTTTTACTATAATAAATATAATCGCACTTCATCAATCGAATGTGGTCATTTTTAGAATATTTTTATTTTTATATTATTGTTATAGATAAATGTTACTCATATCATGCCTGTAGTATAAAGGTGACAAATTAGATCTGGGTGATCAAGATGTTTAATGTATTGCCGGTCGCAATTTGTAAATTCGTTTCTGAATCAGACAATATTTTCCTTCTCATTTTGTTCTAGTTAAAAAGAGACACAAGACGGTTCGCTTAATTCGAACACGTAAACGAATGAGTCTGTCAAAGTCGTCCAGTTGCCAGACTTATGCAAAATTCTTGAAAGCAATAGTGATAAGAAGTTATAACCCTAACCTATAAACTACTGTGGCTGTATAATTAACTGTAGCTTTTAGATGTACTATAATGATCAATTAATCATATTTAATAACTTTTTGTTCAATTATTTTATATAGATTAGAATTTTGTTGTATGTCATAGCCAAACTGAACTAAAACTCAGAGTTGATGCGGCAAGATTGCGACATTTTGACGTCACAAATTTGGATGACGTATGTACAAAATAACTGTGAATAGACTTACACAATTATATATACTGCATTAAAAAATTCTTGTGTCTTCTGCAAAAAAATAAGATCATTTATACCCTCAAAATAAGTGTTCGTCGAGACCAGGTTTGGAAATACAAAATAATCACTGGTTCTAAATCTATAGAAAGGGTGAAACCCATGGAAGAGCAGACATACATGTTTTCTTCGCTAAATGCAAATGTTTGTCCTTTATAGCATTGTTGAAAAGTTAAATTTTGAAGCCAAAACTAAAATTTCGTTTCAGTATTGCCAAATATTCTTTTGAAATTGGCGGAGATCAATTCCTATTTTGCAAAAAGCCTTTTTTATATACCGCATCCAGAACAGCGTCTGAATAAACATCATTTAAAATATTATTACAGTAAGTTCCTATTTGAACAGTTATTGTTTGTCATTTTAAACCTTTCATATTGCAGGTAAATGTCTAGAAACAGTTGATTGATTAATTATTTATCTGTCTAAAAGTTCTTAAGAATGTTGTTCCAATAAGTCTGTAATGAATATCGAAAACGCAATTTTTACTCCGTGATATATACAGTTCGATATATATATTTCTCTACGTATGAACTAACTCAATAACACTAAATGAAAATATAAAAAAATCAAATATTCACCAGTAGATACCGCTGATCAAAGTACATGCAAGCATCTAATAGATAATAGAAAGTAGCTAGAAATTCATCAAAAATTTAATCGTAAACTAATCATTTGTGTCACCTTTTAAAAACCACTGATCTTAAACGCTAAAAGTAATATTTACAAGATACAAGCAAACATACAGACTCATAAGACAATCCTTTTACAATCAGCAATCATTCAAATATTTTATTTCAAATATTTAACTTACTTTAAAAGACCTGTTCGACCACCTTCAGAAGCAATCCTCCATATTTCAGAGAAACTGCCTTTCTCCACTAAAGCACTACCAATAACACTGAAAACAGCAGCAAACATGAGGAGAGATTGGAAGACGTCAGTCATAAGTACCGCCTTCATTCCACCAATTGTGGAATAAAACGTGCAAACTAAACCTAAAGTATACAAGGACAAGAAAATTAAATACAATAAATGTATCAGTAAATTTATGAAAATAGTTTACCGATTGACAAAATTGCCAGAAATTTGCTGATTCCAGTTAAAGCCTCAAGCGCCAAAGCGGGAGCATAGACCACAATTCCCATGTAGAGTGTTATTTGTAAAGTATATGATAAGGATGCTGCTAATCTGGAGGTTTTTCCAAACCTCAGTTCCAAATACTAAAAAAAAATAAGATTTTACATACGATATAACAGGTCAATTGAAAATTCACCGGCCTACCATAGTAAAACAAATTTTTTTGGCAAACTTAGTATTTTTTATTCAACATAATCCCTCCAACTTAGCGACCCTCCAATTTTTTAATACCATTTTTGTAATACAATTTGTCCTTTGCTTTAAAATAGGTCCCAGTTTCGGCGACCACCCATTCATTCAACGAAAATTTCTTCCTAGCGAACATTCTTTTGAGATCTGAGAACAGGGAATAGTCGCTGGGAACCAGATCGGGAGAATACAATAGATGAGAAAGCAATTCGAAGCCTAATTCATGGATTTTTGTCAATGTTTTCACTGACTTGTGACACGCTGCATTGTCTTGGTGAAGCAGCACAGTCTTTTTCCTTAAATGCAGCCGTTGTTCGGCCATTTCGTCCTTCAAACGGTCCAATAACACTATTTAATAGTCGCTATTGGTGGTCCTTCCTTTTTCAAGGTAGTCAAGGAAAATTATTCCATGTGCATCCCAAAATACAGGCGCCATAACCTTGCCAGCCGGCTGTTGCGTTTTCCCACGATTTGGAGCGGGTTTATCGTGTGCAGTCCTCTTGGATGACTGTCGATTGTACTTCAGTGTGAAATGATGGTCCATGTTTCATCCATTGTGTTATTACGCTTGATCATCTTCAAACACTGCTCCGAATCATCAACTCGTTGTTGTTTTTGGTCGAAAGTGGGCTCGCGCGGCATCCACTTTGCACAGAGCTTTCTCATACCCAAATATTCGTGAATGATATGATGTACACATTCAGTTAATATCTTTAGAGTGTCTGCTATTTCATTTAATTTCAATTTACGCTCATTCAGAATCATGTTGTGGATTTTTTAAATGTTTTCGTCGGTAACAACCTCTATTGGGCGTCCACTGCGTTCACCGTCGTCGGTGCTTATTTCACCACGCCTAAACTTAGCATACCAATTTGATTACCAATGATTTTCCTGGGGCAGTGTCCGAAAACTCGGCATCAAGCCAAGTTTTTACTTCAACTGTATTTTTTCCCTTCAAAAAACAATATTTTATCAACAAGCGAAATTTCTTTTTATCCATTTTTTTACAATAACAAAACTAATGATCCGACAGCTGTCAAATTTATACACGCATCTTTTGAGGGTTAGGGCTAACTAAAAAAAACATGTATTTAATTCTAGTAGCGCCATCTATGTCTCAGCCGGGGACTTTTCAATTGACCTGTTAAATATCCGCAAAATATTGTATCTTCGAATAAATTTCGAGAATTTTTTCAAATAATAGATTGTTGTTCGATTAATTTACAATCTGGTAGCAGAAAGAACTGAATAAATGTAGAAAAAAATATCATGTCTCTAAATAATTTAGAAGTAATATATAATAAAACGAGTTAAGAAAAATGTGATTTTGGTTATCCTAGTACATTATCAATTATCACTATACCAAAACAGTGATACTATCAAACTATATATGACAAATAATGATAAAATAATGTCTTACCTCATAAGCACTGGTAGCTTGGAGCTTGAAAAACACTGGCAAATATAAATAAGCCGCAACTGGTGTGAATATACCATAAGACAAGTTAATGACGATGAACTGGAAGCCGTAAGTATAGTTTTCACTTGATACCCCCAACAAAGTGACTGCAGACATAAAAGAGGCCATCAATGAAAACGCAACTGGGGTTATCGCCATATTTCCATCAGCGAGTAAATATTCCTAGAAAAAAATAGAAGCGTGAATTAAAAATCACCATTACCATCATTTAAAAATCATATTTTGCACTCAGCGTTCTCTAAGAACAAAGAAACATCGACCTCAGTTTTTACTTATTCTTTTTAAAACCATTATGAAAAATAATCGCACGAAAATATGTTTGGAACATATGATGGATGCGATAAGATCTTGTTTGGTTAATATAAACGAGTAAGACCAACACTACGGTAATAATTGTTTTTTTATTATTTAATTAATACATTGTTACTAGTCGTTTCCGTCTAACCTACAATTTATGATAACTTAAATCAAGGTATATAACTAGGAGGACCTTATCTCAGTCTCTGGTGAAATAGTGTTAATACATGTCACCGCTATATCTTTTAATATATAAACCTCACTACACAACACTACACAAGGTCAGATGGTTTGATTCTTTTTAGTCTGTGTCCTGTTCTGGTGGTATCCAAAAGCTGCAATATTTCAATATTCTCATGAGAATGGAGCCTTTCCTCATACCTCCTTGCAATTCTCTTGATTTCTTAACTGACTGTGGGTATCTGAAGGTCACGATGTAGGTAATCAGTCCTATAGTATTTGGGTGCGCCCACAATATCTCTCAGGACTTTGTTCTTCCTGTATTTCAATTCAGTTCTTTTCTTTTCTTTCTTCCAGCGAAGTTTTGCATCAAGATTCATTCCAAGATGTTTAGCGTTGTTGCTATATGGAATGATAGTATGACTGCATATGTACAGATTTACTTTCATTAATTCTTATTTTCCAAGTTTGTGTCCAATTATTTATATTTTCACTTGCCTGTTGTAATTTTCGTAAGGCTTCTTCACTATTGCCTTTGACAGCTATAATCGCAGTATCATCAGCAAATGTAGCCATCGTAATATTCTCCAAATGTGGTATATCACAAGTGTAGAGTAGATAAGGTATTGGTCCCAGTACACTTCCTTGTGATACAACTGCTTTAGCTTCTTTTATTGTAGAGTAAGTTTCTTCTTGTTTGACTCTAAACATTCTGGTCGTAATGTACGATTTTAATAGTTCAGTGTGTTGTTTTGGTAGCATTTTCTGTAGTTTATGAACAAGGTCTTCATGCCAAACCTTATCGAAGGCTTGTGCTACATCGAAGAATATAGCTGAGCATAATTTTTTACTTTCGTAGGCTTTTTCAATAACATCTGTTATTATGTGGATCTGGTCAATTGTTGAATGCTTGTTAATAAACCCAAACTGGTGGGTTGGTATTAGGTTTTTTCTCTCTATGATATAAAAAATATAAAATTCAATTATAATAATTGTAAAAAAATCTCTGGAAGCTTCGATGCCGTAAAGAAAGACGCTTCTCCAGATGGGCGATTATCAAGAGGTTTTTAACAATTGTGGTTTAAATACGATTATTAAAAGTAATCCGTTAGTTCTAAACACATCCGCATATTATACAAATACAAAGAATCGGCAGCGGATTGTTGTGGTCTGGTCTCCCAATATATTGGAATTAAAAATAGGAATTCCAAAAATACAAACTGAATTAGGTAATGTATTCAGTTTTCTACCACAGATTATTTATGGTCGTTATAAGAATAAATTCGAGAACTGATTGTATGATGGCAGTCTCAATATGAATACCTCTGACATCATCTAGACGTAATTAGAGATAGATTGCGTATAAATTAATTCACTAGTTAATACAAAAATACTCTGGAGTCTTTAATTGATAACTATGGGGGTTTACATTTATAAAATTGTTAAATAAATGCATAGAATATTTAGTACCAGACATGGTGATAAACAATGTATTCATTTACATATATTATATTAATTTCCCATTATTTATTTCTAAAATTAATTTATTGATGTGTAGTAATTAGTCGACACGATTTTCTGCTATTAAAAATAACCAGAAATAAATGTTTTTCTAATAATATGTATCATAATATTTATCAATATAATAATATTTATTAAGTTTTGATGACGTGTATTGGCTGTTTTATTGGATATAATATACAATATATTGTGTGTTGTTCAATGTAATACAATATAACCCTTCATAAAGTTAAAAACCATACCAAATATATTTTAAATAACCTTGATAAAGAATATATGTTATATTTCAGAAATATAATTTCATAGAAATTATCTAAATTTCTTTTAATTGCAAATCATTAAGAGATTAATTTATCCAAACAATTATTAACAAAAGTTATAATTAAAATTGATAGCGTCTATCACAGTTAATTTTATATAAAACCAACAGATTAAATTTTTACGAAACAAAAGCCTCATTAACTGTAATACAAAAAAAATCAAGCACTTTGTTAAAATTGATACTTAGTACTTGAGATAATAATGATTAACTTTTCTCACGCATTTTTTACACCTAGTTGGTCCAAGATGTTTATTGTTTTACCACACTTAAGATAATAACGACTAGCTATGTCAGTATTATATTTATAATTATTTTTTGTAAAAATTGCTTAAAAATCTTTTATTTTTAAATTTTACACTTCAAATGATCCTATACCAAACGTTTTATCAATTTCTTTCCAAATATAGCAATCAAAGCTCAAAAAGTATACAGTTTTTTTGATAAATTAATTTGACATATAACTGCTACTAATTAAATAAAACTAGACACCTAATTTTTTTAGAGATAAGATACGACTTGTTGGTTACTATAGGCATATTGCTCTTGGCTTGATGGAAATAGAGATATTTATTATAGAGATTTATATATAGAGATATAATTTAGTAGTCACGCGTGAATTGGTAATTTCATAAAAATCTTAACTTTTTTTCAGCTTATTGATTCATTACTCTCTTCGATCTTAATTCTAAATATTCATTCCTATTCGGTGATTCTTAACAAACAACTATATTGCTATGTAAGAAGGCATTTTATTTCAAAACTTCAATAATTCAAGAATATAGCTGAAATAAAACCAAAACTATCACTGAAATACAAAATTTACAGATATTTAAAAAAATAATATAAGAATAAGAAGAAACCATTTAAAGAAGTGTTACCATTCACAGGGTCATCAATAATCATGATGCAATTTTATAGTTACAGAATGCTTACGACATTAATGAATTAATCTAAATCCGGTTTTATTAGCAATTTGCAGTAATACAAAGGAAATACAATGTTAGATATCATTGTTTACAAAAAGATATAGGAATTAAAATGTGCATAAATGAAATGATTGTTAGTAGAGTTAGATCAAAAACCTTCAAAAAAGCTTACAAATATGGGACAAGGTTCTGAAAAATAAAATAACATGAAAGTGCATAAAAACTAAATAAATAATATTATAACAAATAAATAAAAAGGCAATATCTGATTAAAATCAAAACTAATATATCATAGCATGCTGTTACAAGGACGGAGGAATGAATATATATACATATATATATATATATATATATATATATATATATATATATATATATATATATTCATTATATGCATAAAATATACTTATATTTAATTTTTTTTTAATATTTAATTTAGCATTTTAATATTTTATAAATTTGTATTTATGTAGAATTTTATTCTAATATTTTTTTGAGAAGTTATATTTGGGTCTAATTTCAAATTTAATTGGTAAAATGTGACGTCGAGGTTTAGGCACATGATGCGTATGAAGTCCTCAACCAACAACATGCCTCCCTAATAAAAGATTTTCTTTACGGGTATCTGTGATGGTAATTTAAACTCACCAATGAAATGCATTGAAATGGCGTTCTCAGTGCCTTCCCTGCTAAGACCATGCAAAACAATTTTGGAATTGTATGTATTAACACTCTATAGTTTATTCAAAATTTTTTTGTGCGTGATCAAGATGTTTAATGTATTGCCTGTCGCAATTTGTAAATTCGTTTCAAAATCAGACAATAGTTTCCTTCTTATTTTATTCCAGTTAAAAAGAGACACAATGCTGTCTGATTAGTTCAAACACGTAAATGAATGAGCGTGTCAAAGTCGTCCGTTTGTCAGACGTATGCAAAATTCTTGAAAGCAATAGCTATAAGAGGTTATCACTATTGCTGCTGTATAATTAACTGTTTATTTAACTTGTTTGTTCACTTCTTCTTAACTTCGTCTTCTTCAATTTCATCTTAATAAAGTGGAATTGTGGTTGAAAACGTGGCATATGAAAGCAAATGACACAAAAACTACCCATGTGACATTCATCCTTTGTAGAAGAACATGTCCCTCAGTAAAATTGAATAATCATAAACTTCCGCAAGCAGACAACGTAAAATATCTAGGAATTCATTTTGATCGACGTTTGACATGGAAAAACATATAGTGACAAACGCAAACAGCTTGACCTTAAACTAAACCAAAGGTCTTGGCTGATAGGGCGTAAATCTAAATTATCATTAGATAACAAACATTTTGCTGTATACGTAAATACTTAGACCCATTTGGACCTATGGTATTGAACTGTGGGGTACTACTAGCAAATCTAACATGGATATCCTCCAGAGGTTCCAGAATAAAGTATTGGCAGTCATCGTCGATGCCCCATATTACGTCTCCAACAAACTGATTCAGCGTGATATCCCCTTAGAGCTGATATCAAGTGTGATTCAAAGTATTAGTGCGAAGTACTCTAAAAGACTATCAGTGCATCCCAATGCACTCGCCAAACAGTTAAATGTGCGCGATGACACTGTAGTGCATAGGCTCAAACGCAAACGACCATACGAACTAATTAAATTAATAGACACATAGAGTGAGATTTAATAATCTCTAGAATAAGTTAAAGTAATCTTAAGAATAAGTTAGGATATACTTTAAAATAAGTTAGAATAATATCTAGAATAAGATTTAGATTATAAGTTGTACAGATGATCACTTACTGAAGTGATATTCCATATGTCAGGATGGTTATATTAACATATATCACAGAAATCATCTAATAATATTTAATGCCCACGGGCAGATTGTTGACGATCTAAAAGATTGATAAAAAAATCTTACCTGCACGGTTTTCTGTTTTCCTCCAGTGAATCTGTAATAAATCCCAATGGAGGACGATATCAGCAGTACGACTGCCACCACCACATAGTCCCAGACACCGAACAAGGGTTGCGAAACGGCCATTTTGTCCTTTTTCCTTTCCTTTGATCTTCACTCAAAAGTTATTTTCGGGATATGACGGTCTTTATGCTAGTCATGCCTAAAAAACACCTTGTTTGAGATATATCTTAAGCCACACTATTCTAACAAACGTTCGACAGCAAGGACTCAGATTAATTTATTTAATTATGTGTCTCTCTAAGTCCATTTACAATAATGTTGTAAACTCCGAGATAAAATATTGTCATTTAAAAGATTAAATAATGCTACGGTAAATATAATCAATTCCTTTTAATACTCACATGCAAATTCGTAAGAATCTTTTACTATTTGACGACTTTATATATAATTATATCTATCTACATCTTATTTATACATAGTCATACGATAAATGCTTCCAACGAGCGTAGACATTCTTAAAAAATATTTGCTTTAACATTGGAATTTGTTACTAGAAGAGAGTTTGATGATGAATCTTATTAAGTTTTGAATAAACCAAGTTATTTTGGCATTTGTATACATAATGAAAGTGTACGAGAGCGTTTTCATTCATGTTGATGTTCACTATTTTAGGAGCTCGAATTAAAATTTGCAGTTAAAGAATTTTATAGTCATCAATTTTGAATAAACCTAGTTATTTTGGCATTTGTATACATAATGAAAGTGTACGAGAGCGTTTTCATTCATTGTTGTTCACTATTTTACGAGCTCGAATTAAAATTTGCAGTTAAAGGATTTTATAATCATCAATTTCATCAATGAATCAATCATTTTTTCAGTGTCAAAATCTCCACTTTGAAAACGTCGCAGTGCCATGGACAAAATGAACTAAAAACTGAATTTCTAACTTTTATAGTTTAGTATTTTTATAGACTTGTTTGGCAGACCAATTGTCACAAAATAACATAAAAAAACATCACTTTATCTTCGTTGGCCGCGCTTTTGCATAGCAATGCTCCTAAATTTGACAGACATGTCAACATCAGTGGTGCTCTTTACATAATATAGAAGTGACTTCTTTTCAAGTTGGTAAGTACTTCATATTGTTATTGATAAAATCTACCTCGAAATTCTGTTAAGTTTCTTACATCCAACATCAGCCACAAGAAACCTCCAGCTTCATCTTAACAAAGTGGAATTGTGGTTGAAAACGTGGCGTATCAAAACAAATGAGACAAAATCTACCCATTTGTATCCTCGGTAAAATTGAATAATCATGAACTTCCGCAAGCAGACAACGTTAAATATCTGGGAATGCATTTCGATCGACATTTGACATGGAAATAACATACAGTTACAAAACGCAAACAGCTTGGGCTTAAACTAAACTAAATGTATTGGCTGATAGGGCGTAAATCTAAATTATCATTAGATAATAAGGTTTAGCTGTATAAGTCAATACTTAAGCCTATTAATTTGGACCTATGGTATTGAAATGTGAGGTACTACTAGCAAATATAACATAGATATCCTCCAGAGGTTCCAGAATAAAGTCTGCGAGTCATCGTCGATGCATCATATTATGTGTCCAACAAACTTATTCAGCGTGATATTCCCATAGAACCCATAACGAGTGTAATCGGAGTGTTAGTGCGAACTACTCTGAAAGACTATTAGTGCATCCCAATGCACTCGCCAAACAGTTAAATGTGCGCGATGATAGTGAAGTGCGTAGGCTCAAGCGTAAACTGCCATACGAACTGATTTAATAGACACATAGAGTGAGATTTAATAATCTCTAGAATAAGCTAGAATAGTTTTTAGAATACGTTAGGATAGACTTTAAAATAAGTTAGAATAGTATCTAGAACAAGATTTAGATTATAAGTTGTACAGTAGATCACTTACTGAAGTGATCTGCTACATGTCAGGATAGTTATATTATATAACCGGAATGATACAATAATACTTATTGCCCACGGGCAGATTGTTGGCGTTCTAGGAGATTAATAAAAAAAAAGTTTCTTACAGTTTAGAAATATCTTCCCAAATTTGTGTAGACCTTCCAGCATTTTAAACTTTCTTCGAGTTTTTAACAAAATCGATTTGCGTCACATCCAAAACTTTTCAAAAAACTATTCATAAACTAATTTAATATTTTCAAAAAAAAATTGAATTAGTGTGGGTTGCCATTAACAGGTTTTTTTAGTATATGTCGTTTAGTTTGTTACGTTTAGTATATGTCGTGTTTAGTAATAGTCGTTGTTGATGGTCCTTCCTTTTTTAAGATAGCTAATGAAAATTATTCCATGCGCATCCCAAAATACAGACGCCATAACCTTGCCAGCCGACTGATGCGTTTTCTCACGCCTTGGAGCTGGTTCGTCGTGTGCAGTCCACTCGAATGACTGTCGATTAGACTTCGGAGTGAAATGATAGAGCCATGTTTCATCCATTGTGGTATTACGCTAGATCATCTTCAAACACTGCTGCACTCATCAACTCGTCGTTGTTTTTGGTCAAAAGTGAGCTTGCGCGGCACCCACTTTGCACAGAGCTTTCTCATAACCCAATATTCATGAATGATATAATGTACACGTTCAGCTGATGATGCTGATTTTCAGGGGCAGTGTGCGGAAACTCGGCATCAAGCCAAGTTTTTACTTCAACTGTATTTTTCCCTTCAAAAAGCAATATTTTATCAACACGCGAAATTCCTTTTTATCCTTTTTTTTTCGCGATAACAAAAGTTGCTTGCTATAATATATATAATATAAAAATGCTATAATTTACTTTTGAGGGGTAACTAAAAAACATATGGATTTAATTCCAGTAGCGCCATCTATGTGTCAGGCCGGGGACTTTTCAATTGACCTGTTATACTCTTTGAGATATGGCCGATTCTTATCATTATCCGGACACCCTGAATATTAAGTAAAATATCCTAAATATCTTTTACAGAATTAAAATTGGTGCTTTAATTTTTAAAATATCGAATTTTATCCTTATCAGTCGCCTTTATTTTCAAACTAATCCTGGAACAAACTTCCATGTAATGACACATACTGGAAAGTGAGAAAATCAGTGATGCTTCAAAATAAAGTTGATTATAAATGTACCCAATGCGATTTAATACACAATATCACCATCTGTTGTAAGTCCTCTAAAATTAATCTATAGACCTGATAATTAAATATATAAATTTAAAAAAACACGTATATGGCAAACCTCGAAATTCTAGACAGTGTACCTGGTTAAAACAAATTACACCAATTTTATATCGACAAAAATGAATATAAAAAAGAAATAAACTTATTAGCGCTAGATTATGGGATATGTACCGCAAATAATAACATTTCATTAATATAAAACAACATTTTTAAACAAGGTCTTTTTCTTTCATCTATATTACAATATAGTTTTTCTCTTGCTCGACTATTATATTATACAATTTTGGACCGATTATTGTATTTAACAATTTATTTTTTATTCATTATTATGGCATAATTAATGTTTTGTATGCTTCCAATAAATCTTTCGAACAGAAAATTATATAGCTCAATATATATAGAGCATAAGCTTTATAACCTATATGCGCCATCCTTGACTTATCCTGATCCCCTGTTACAAAGTAATGCTGGTTTAAATAATCTTTTACAAAGTCGGCAGATGTCCCGAAAATATTGATTGACTGACTTGATTGGCCATAAACAGAAGAAACTTAAGAAATGCCTCAATATCAATAGATCTCTGATATAAAAAAAAAACAATCACAGAAATTTAAGTTTATAACCTATAAATATTTGATTTGATTGACATCTGACGTGTACTGCTTCCAAAGAGAATTATTCCTCAAGAAAAAATTGACTGTTATAATAAATAAAAATCTATTTTGACTGTTGTTAGTTATCAACAAAAGCATACTTGAGCATTGTTGAGCAGTGATACAAACAAAAACCAGATAAAAACCCATCGTTGAAAGACTCTTTGTTTCTTTTTCATGAACTCCTTCAAAACTTTATTGAACTTCGAACTTTGTCGACTAATAAAAACAGGTATTGTGAGCGAATCAAAGAAGCAAGTTAAATAAATATGTAGGAAAGTTCAATAGATCATAACAATTATACAATAAAATAGTTTTATGGAAAAGTCGAATCTTCAACATATAATAATGATATTCAATTATTTTCAAAGAGTAATACAATAATTTTTATTATAAAAAATCTGCACGAAATTAAAAAAGCACGAATATTTATTACACGAATATAAATATTAAACAAAATTATTTATTTATAACTTTTTTAAATAAATTCCAACTAATTCTTAATATTTTTTCTTTATTTACAAATTGTGGTCAGATACTTTTACAGAAAAAAAAATCGTTGAGTTTTCCAGAAAACATCTTTCTGTCTAGCAGGAAAGCAGGAAAGTGTGAGCGTCGCGACGTCCCTACATGGACGCCCCGAGATTTCTTACTCGCGTGTTATAGATATTACAAAATAGATATTATTAACTTTTTTGTTGGTCAAAATGTTAGGCATACCGTATATCCCAAATTTATTCAAAAAAATAATTGTAAATTATTTTTTTTACTTACGTTATATTTTAACACTACATTTTACCATAAAAGTTTGAAAGAATCTTAGCAGTAAACAAATATTTGTGAGATTATAATAATAATCCTGAAAAAATAGAATAGGAAAATTGACGTCATAACTTTTGTCCCAAATTCCACAAATTCTTGGTATTTCCAGAAAATGGCTGATATTTCAATAGGATACCAGAATATAGGTAAAAGATAAAATCCTTCACCTCAAGTAAATTATGTCATAGTAAGTGAAATAAAAATACAAAATGTATTAACTGTAATAATGGAAACATTATTAGTTAAATATAATTTACAAAAACCTTAAATAAATCACATATTAAAAATGACTTACGTATAATGTAACAATGCAAAAGACTGAAAGATAATTAAAGCTCATGACACTCTATTGTTATCCAGGACTTCTTATCATTTCCTTTTATATATAGGACTATATAACATGTGAATTTTCTAAACATTACCCAAACTGATTGAGATAAAAAAGCATGCTCACTTTTTTTTAAATTTGAATTGAAACAACTTTTTACTCAACAACTTTTAATAATTTCCCAAAATAATAGAAATTTAATGCAATATAAATTATGTATATTGTTACATGTATGGCATATACAGTTTAATTAAGGAAATTTTTCAAAATACTAATAATCGAATTTAAAATAATATAAGACAATATGAAGAAAATAAAGGTTTTTATGACACATTCCATATCAAATATGTAATATATAAGTCAGAAAAATATAAATCAACAATAATAAAATAAGTAATTGTTCTATATAACCCATTCATGCAAAAAAATAAATTTCAATGATATTAAAAAAAACTAAAATTAATTTCATATTTTAAAAAATATATAAATTATTTAATTATTAAAATTTTGTAAGCGTTATTATTAAAATAACACTTGTAAACTTGCAAATTCAACCCTAATAATGATTGTAAATATCAAATATAAATGTAATTAAAAATAATCTAAAAAACTATATATTAAAAATAACTTACATGCAGAAGCGTAAACATACGTCATATAACTATAACTGATGATACTGTACTGTAATCTGACGCTTTTTTTATCATTTTCTTTTATATATTAACTAGGACTAATTATTGAAATACTTTTTCGATACTAACAACCACAAAACACGATAACATTACCATGTTTTCTTCTTTACATTTAATTAATACTAGTACCGAGTAAAACCAATCATTAGTAAGACAGCTTAGATTCTGGATAGGTTCAAAGATGATAACATCTCCAGTTCAAGTTAAATTTACAGATTCTTTGGTCCGCAAACTCCCAATTTCTAATAAATGCATTTTTATCAATTATAATCTTAGAAATGTTAAAAATTTGTTAATCTCACTAACCAAAAATATATATTTTATTGCAGTAATGCAGCCTTGTATCTTAAATAATATTAAATATTCCTTCAAAAAAGTTTTATTATGTTATAAATATGTTATACTTCTTATAACCCCATTCAAATAATATATATATGGTAGAATAATATATAAGAAATGTAATCAAAGTCTAAGCTCTAAATAAACTAAATGCCTAAATGTCATAAATTGCATCACATTCAGTATAAAATGAAATTAAAACAATGTAATTTAGATTATCCGCAATAGAATTTACTCAATTTATCAAAAATATTAATTTGAAAGCCTAAATTTAAATTTAAAATAGACATCATTTACTAAAAAAAAAGTATTAATTCATCTTGAAATATACATTTTTTATATAAATATGGTATTACTTGCCCCATCTATCGGGAAGCCAGCAAACATATAGCCCTTAAACGTTTACTAGAATAAAGACTACGGAGTGACGTCCACAAAACTGATGCTGGGCTTCAATTAACAGCAGCACCGAAAAGTGCAAGTATCTTATCTAATCTGAGATTTAGAACAATTTATTTCACATAAATACTTACCAAATAACAGATAAAAATATTTCACCCAACGTTAGTTCATTTATTTCGTGTCGCTGAAGGGATACACACAATACTTTCCCTCTCAACAAGCGTCAATATACAAAATTGATTTTTCACATCTTCCGCGTGTTTCAAGAAACAAGTTGGTGTGATTACGTCACTGAAAAGAATATAAACATAATTTATATATCGAGTAGCAGCACCACCTTTGTTTTCTCTTTGGTGCATAATATCAGAATATATTAATGTACAGAGTGATTCCTGTTTGATATTCATTTCAGGCTCCCGTTTCAAGATATCCTTGAAGAACAGTCATTAAACTTGCTAAAAATCGTTAAACAATAAATAAATCGTAAGGCCAATTATAGACTTGTTCGACATGTTTTACACATTGTTCTAACAACATTTCTGTTGAATTCCTGTTTTCAATAAAAAAAAGTTTTTATACTTGCTATATATTTAATACCACTTTTAAAAAATTACATTTTATTTATAGTTGCATTAATATTTGTCATTATTCCAAATAATATTGGTAGTATAATTTGTCGCCCAGACAATGTGTTTTCCAGACAAATCTAGTTTCAGACTTACAGGCGGATTACACGTTTCAAAAATAATTATTCTTGTGTTTTAAAATAAAGAGTATTCTAGCATAGCAAGAAAAACTTTGAATATAAAGAATTCAAGGCAAAATAATTAGGAGTTATCACATAATAACATCAAAACAAATTTTGGATTTTAGAAGAAAAAAGTAAAGATATAGTTTCTAATGCTCTTATGAACAGCTGCTTAAATCATATGGTGTAACTGGATACGAAATAAATATATCATACGATAAAAAGCATAATAATCGACAACCCCAAATATCTCGATTCAACAATGTGATTTTACATCATAACAACTCAAAATTAATGAAAAGTTAAATGGAAACGCTTAAATTAGTATAACATAATACCATATTCGCCACCAACTGTTCGTTTCCAGCATCAATTGTTCAGGATTGGTTAAGACGTGGAAGTCAACATTTGATAATATATCTAATCGTTCACTTTTCTTAATAAGGTATTCGCCAAGTTTTCAAAAACAGCAAAGAAATGTTTATATTATTTATACGTCCTTTGAAACGATCGTCACTTCACACAATTACTTTACTTAAACAACATTCCATACCATATAACTAATTATCTCATAATTATTAATAAATATTGCAGCAGGTAACAATACAATGCTACATTAATGTTGCTGACGTTAACGATGTCGAAACTACTGACTGATTACTGATTATGAATAAAAATAAACACATAATTTTACGAAAAAAATGTATTTCTCTAAATCTACTGGTATGTGATCAACTTGACACAAAATTAGCAACATAATCGATTTTAACTTAAAACTAACTTAAATTTGAACAACACTGAGTATGTTTAACAACAAAGCTTCGGATGTACCTTATATTTTATGTCAGTTATAGATAGAACTATATAAAAATCACAGAAAAAGATAACTTTTATTCAATAAGCTTGAGTCTCCAGAACATCATGGAAGACGCTGCTCCTAAATTACCATTACAATTTAGTGCTGATCTAATACAGATTACATTCCAGATAAATTTACAGGGACTGGTTTATTGAATTTGATTCGGTTCGGCTCCAACAAACCACATGAGAAAACAAGACATGAATTTTAACTAACAGTAAATGAATATAGGCAATCAATACATTCTCAAATATTATAGGAATTGCGGACCTGACGATTTTTTCATATACAATCTCACAAATATATCTTCTTTTTCCTGAATTCATGATACATATCACGCTTAAACTAAAACCTATATATGTATATATTTAAAAAATCGCCATGGCTTATATCAAGATTACACATTTTAAATGATTCTGTTGGATTATGTACAACCTATCTAGTAAAATCTGCTTATGTTTTAATCTTCTCTATCTGTAACAGAGAAAATACAATGCGGCTTACTAAATTTGGTTTTCTATTGCTCTAATGATCATATTCCTTTCAAATAAAATCATACCATTAGTCATAAATTAATAAATTATGTAATAGAATGGATCGAAAATAATATTTAAAAATATAAAATATAAGTTCAAATCAAATAAAATATAGCATTGAGTGTAATGCATATATTAACAATTGATAAAAATGTTACAAGAAATATGACCACTATTTATCTACCACTTAGTAACATAAATCTGGACTAACCTGTAAAACATATGAATAACGTGTCTAAAAACTATATATCTATACATATATATATATGTATATAAAAAAATTAGATATAAGTGATGAAACATTTTTATCATAGAGAGAGGGGGAATTCACAGAATATACAAAATAAATATTTACTTAGAAAGTACACATTTTTGATAAAAACTTTTTATCACTTAACAATAATCATTTTAATCAAGTTGCTATTTTCTATTTATATATTTACAAATATAGACCTTTGGTCAGGTACTAAGTATAATTTGGAGGAGTTTTTGACTGATCCGAAGGTGATTCGCAATTTTTTATAGAAATATTCTCAATAGATATATGTGTAAAACTAACTGAACCTGCCATAAAACTATCAATAGATAAAAACATTTGAGAACATTGATGATACCATCAATGAACCCACAAAAATCGGCTACTTGTATCGAAGATATTACAAACATATTTGGTTTAGAAATATTAGTTTAGTATAGTACGTGTTCTACTACACGTGAGTAACATATTTGTAAACCAATAACAAAGACATCTGTTTAAAGAAATGAATTAAGATTAGATGCTACCAAAAGAAAAATTATAACTGTAAGTTGTTTCTACAAAATCTTGAACTCCTCAAGAAATACAGGTTCTATCTTGGGTTTCTGGAACGTTTTCGCCGACCTACAGTTGAACGTTTAGAGTTTGTCCTTCTCGCCAGAACTGATGGATCATTTAACCAAGGCAGAATAAAGTTGCTGAAATAAGAAAACTACTAGTATACATATTGGGTATAAAGATCATCTGTAAAAACTTGATATTAATGTGTACACAGTAATATTTTTAATTAAGTGGGCATTCTCGTCTAGATTTGCCTTTAAATTGTATAGTTTCAACTATACCCTTCAAAGGATTTTCAGAAATTCCAATTACTTTACCAGATATAAATGGCAGAAATCACTAGCATTAGAAAACTTGATTCGCAAAAATTTCCCCAAAAATGTAGATTTATGAGAATGTTTCTAAAGAGAGCTTATAGCGTAGATGTTTGAGTTCCAAAATACAAATAACAATCGGGCAACATCAGTCTCTTTAATTCTGGTGAAAAAAATGTATTGTAAAAATATTTTATTGCATTTTCAAGACGCCTTAAAATATGTGCTTCTCGACTAGGATACCCTCTTAAATTTTATTCAAATTGAGCTAAAGAATATCAAACTCTTAGAAAGGTATAAGTGATAATTGCATTGTATACTACAACTTGATCCTTTAATATTTTGATCTACTTGATTTATTATGTATATTTGTTTAATACACAAGTGAGCTGTGAATATTTATAGCTTGCACTTAGGCAACTGCTAAAACACATGGAAAAAAGTTGAAGAGGTCGTTCAATTTATATAATTGTAAATAAAACCTTTGAGGCAAAACGTAAATGAGTTAATTCATTTTCCAAATTTATTTCATCCTTTTTAATTCAATTCCCTTTAGGTACATTAGTGCCAAAACAGCTGCTGTGAATTTGGTTTATAGTAGAAGGTAAAAGGAACAGTTGAACACGTGATAAAAAAAATAAAGAGTTATCCACCCATAATACAGATCATAACAATCAAATAATATTTATCGTTCACAGCATGTTCTAAACTATTTTTTATTGTAGAATACATTTTTTCTTCAAACTTGTAAATGACTGTACTTTTTTCATAACATTGTAGGTACATTTCACACAATCAATTATTAAAACTAAATTTGACATCAATAAAAAATTCGATGTATGAAAAAAGTAAACCATTCAAAACTGAGATCTTCAGAACCTCCTAGATTTGATCTACTAACCAAATATTAAGTGAAATAACACCATGACTATTAAGTTATAAGCATATTTAAATTACTCACTTAAAATCCAGCCTTGGGATAGGATGACCAAAAGCTGATACCGGAAGATCTTCTTCCACCTCCAGATACCGGATATCTTCTAGTTTGGGACATAAAGTTCCAAATGAATCTTGATCATTATCACCCTTCGAACCAGACCCAATCCGTTCTTGTCTCTGTTTCAGTTTTTCGATAACTCGCTGCTCCCGAATGCGTTGGAAATCCCATCTAAAAATTGAATATTATTTATTTAAGTACATTTCAGATATGATCACCGCACCTTTTTCGACGCCTTTCATCATTCTCTAAACGCGTATGTCTTTTGTTATAAACTTCATCATCTAAATTTTCTGTCCCCTCCATCGTATAACAACTGGTATAATGTTTCACTCGCCATCTCGGTACCTATCAATGTATCAAGTGTTAGCTATAACTAAATAAAGAGATATAAAAATTAAAGTCACAGACCTCAAGACTTGAACTTCCCATCAGATCTTCGGTTTCTGACGCCGCTACTAAACTTAAATAATCTTCATTGGCACGGGTGATATAAGGGTCTTTAGATGTCAAGATTGGTACGTCCTTAGTTAAACCTGAAAATTAAGTTAAAATTCATAATAAAATAGAATAAAATCGGTTATCAAGTACGACGTATTTAAACGTATACATTTTGATTTTGACATAAAACAAGCCCGGCGCATGCACCAAATTTATTAATATTATTGGCGGGAAAATATGTTTTGATGCAGAATATTGGTTAGTTTTAACATTAACTTATCAAATTTTAACTACAAAATGAAGTAAATTAAGGATACTTACGTCTCCTCTTTTTCTTTATTCGTTTGAAAGTCTTTTTCTCTCCAAAAAGAATAGGCGGCTCGTTGTTTGATAACACTGATGAACTGCTAACTCTTTTCCTTCTAATACTCATTTTAATATTCTTCATAGAATCAGATTCTCCAAAGTTATTCACTGTAAAGTTATATTCTGACAGAGAGTCTTTGTTGCACTCGGCAGTATCACTTTCAGTTTTAAAACTATCACTTAAATCATTCACGATATAGTCTTCACTTTTAAATTCGCTTTCTTCTACTGTAAAGTTATCCTCATCTATTGTTGTATCCACTTGAGATTCAACATCACTGACATTACTCTTTTCATAGTTTATTTCTAAAGAGCATGTTACCACATTATCATCTTTTTGAGCATTCACTAATTCAACATTGTTTTCCTTGCTATCTTCATCATATTGACCGCATAAACCTTGGGTCATATCTTCTGTACAAGGTTCTTCTGCTACAGTTTCAAAATTTGGACTTAAGTGCTTGTCTGGATTATAAGGAACACCTTTTTCCAGGCAACTAAGACGTTCTTTAAGCTGAAATAACACACTTTTAAATTTACTACATTGAAATTAACATGCTAATAAACATAAGAATCTCAAAACATAACACATAACTAGAAAATGATATGTAAAAACATTTTAATTACGATGTAAATGTCTCACCATTTCATTCTCTTTTTGTAATAGATAGATGGTTCGCTCTTTTTCAACAATTTCCTCGTTTTGTTGTTGTATTAGGTCATTGTGCAAGATCAACCATTCTTTCAGAGACTTAACCTCACTTTCGGCTGTTTGACAGTTTGTATCAGAGGAGCTTACTTCACCATTTTCCACGTTATTTAAATAAACTGGATTATAATATTCGCTTTGGTCTTCTGTGTCAAAATCGGAATGGACTTCAGTAGAACGACTAAAATACGTAATCGGACCTAAACAATCAGGTAACTTTGCATTACTTTCATGTTGGAAATTGTCGGTCATTTTCGGCAAAGCTCGACCTATGTTTTGGTCATTGTTTATGCTGGGCAAACGCATAATTTTCCAAATATATCGTATTTTTTAAATAAGTAAACTTTATACAAGAAAAAACTAAATCTGACATTGTATAAAATTTTCTGAATGACATATCTTTAAAACATTTTCTTATGGTATAGTTTTGTGTTTAGTGTACAACTTATTAACTTTGTTGTGTTACATACTTGCACTTTAATACTCAAATCACTCATATTTCATACAAATACACCGTTTCTCTCATCAATGGTCAATATTTTGTTCTAGTTATAGCGATTATTTTCAGTCAACAATGGAAATTTGAGGTTAACACTGTCAACACAGGTAACTATCTGGACTGTGATAGGTTTCAAAAATAAATAACATCAAATATGAGTCAATAAAAATCACACATTTTCATTGGCAAAGTTCTTATCCATTTTTGTGAATAGGCATTTAGACCGTCATGTCCATTGAATACTCACAACTCCACCGTTATATACCGTCAATTTTACCCTTTGGTGTAGGCTTAATAACAGATATTTATCTATTTTTCTAACTTTATGCTTAACAACTGATTTCAAAAAGAGAGCAGGAAAAACTAAATATTATGATTCGTGAAAAAAAGCTACAAAAAATGACACCACGCTTCGTCCGCTGTCACAGACTGCCTCTTTTTCCATAACCAGCTGTTTGTTTTTATTGTTTTCGCGTTGTTGCCAATGTTTTCATCTGCAATGTCAAAACAAAGCATAAGTATGTTCCACAATAACATTTATTAGTTATATAATTTTACTTTTTAAATGTTGTACAATTTTGCTATATATTACCACATATGTTATACTAAAAATAAATAAAATGAAATTAAAATTTTTATATTAACTAAATATGGTTTTAAACTATATTTTCATTTAATTTTTTGTCGTTACGAATTCATGATGAAATGGTGGATGAAATGTTGAAAGTATTGTTAGAAATATTAAAGTTAGTCCTAAGGTTTATACCTAATAAACACAAACAACCTTTGAAGAAATAGTGAACTTCCCAATTTCTGGATTTCTGGAGTTATAAAAATATAGTTAAAAAGTAATTGATATTTTTGTTATTTTATCTAAAATTTAGAATTTTATACAATTAATATATATATATATATAAAGTTACACACTGTATATAGATATGTTCTACTAACAAAATATAACGAGTAAATTATATGATTTCTGAAATATTAGGGGATTAAAATTAGAAACACTTCCTGTGAACGATTCCAGGGCCTGATTCGTCATATTCCTGCTTGGATATCCACATTTGTTGAAATGTAGTAAGGCTGGCCAAAATACTGCCGCCAATCCAAACAGAATATTTCCTTTCGGGAGGTGCTATGATTTTTATTTTCATTGAGGCTGGAGCCAAAGCCGCAATTTCCTTTTGAATACGATCAGCAATCCCTTAAAATATAGATTTATATTTAAATTCATAGTCGTTAATTATATTTTCTCTTACCAGGAAACATTGTACTGCCTCCAGACAAAACTATGTTAGCATACAGATCCTTTCGAATATCCATGTCGGATCTCATTATTGAGTTATAGGTGGTTTCAGCAATTCCGGGAGTTTCCATACCTACAATTAAAGAATGAAGCATGAGATACTTTTCATCATAGTGTAATTATACACCAACCCAACAGTGACGGTTGAAACATTGCTTCTGGACATCTAAATCGTTCATTTCCTAATGTTATCACTTGCCCATCAGGAAGTTCATAAGACTTTTCGAAACAACTGGATGTAGTTGATAAAGCTAAATCCTTTTCAAAATCTAACGCAACGAAACATATTTTTTCCTAAAAATTTAATCAATTGTAGTTTCAAATAAAATAAGTTTAAAATTATTAAGTGAAGATTTCATCCTAGTAACACTGTTTTAATATAGTCTCAATTCAATAGAGGGCACTCACAAATGCTTTAATTGTTTTGAATATTTTCATGAGAGAAATAATATCATCATTATTTCATTAATTTTAATTATTTTCCCTTGTTTGTACATAATTGTACGTAAACCTGGACGATTCAATATTAAAATATTAAATGATTATATTATATTGGTTTATATAGGCAACCAATTATTGCCGTTATAGTCTTACCTTTAAATCTCTAATAATTTCTCGTTCAGCACTAGTTGTGAAACTGTAGCCTCGTTCAGTTAAAATTTTCATTAGATAATCCGTTAAATCTCGACCAGCTAGATCTAAACGCAATATCGCATGTGGTAGTGCATAACCTGAATAATAAACAAATAATTACTCCAAATATTGTCATGCCGAGGCTTCATTCGCTTTTAAGTTACAAAGGTTTCAAATTATATTAGTTATTTTTGACAATAATTGGAATAAATAGGAGGTTTGTGACTAAACTAAACAAAAATTACTGTCATGTTTGCAATGAGCAAATCTAGATTTACCTTCATAAATAGGAACAGTATGTGAAACACCATCCCCAGAGTCCATGACAATACCGCTGGTGCGACCTGATGCATACAGAGATAGCACGGCTTGGATAGCCACGTACATTGCAGGACATCCAAAGGTTTCAAACATTATCTGTGTCATTTTTTCTCTGTTGATTTTGGGATTGAGCGGCGCTTCGGTCAACAATATCGGATGCTCTTCCGGGGAGATGCGCAGCTCATTGTAAAAAGTGTGATGCCATATCTGTCAAATAAAAATGTCGTTTATCTGTCATTTTTTAAAAAATTAATGGGCATCACAGAAAAAATAGAGATTTAACTTTATAGGCAATTTTGAAGAAATATTTCATGACGTCGAATATCTAGACGTCACTACGTTTTAATCGCAAAAGCATTTGATTGGTTTATTTTGTTTCTATGGCGAGTTTGATGTTTATCTATTTTGAACGCCAGTTTCAGTGTGCCTTACATAACGGGTCAATTGAAAAGTCCCCGGCCTACCATGGTAAAACACATTTCTCATTTCTTCAATGGTGATACACTGATTATAGCGACAAGTTTTAGATACCATTTTTGTAGTACGATTTGTCCTTTGCTTCAAAATAGGCCTCAGTTTCCTCGATCACCTCTTCATTCGACGAAAATTTCTTCCCAGCGAGCATTCTTTTGAGATCTGAGAACAGGAAATAGTCGCTGGGGACCAGATCTGGAGAATACGGTGGATGAGGAAGCACTTCGAAGCCCAATTCATGGATTTTTGGCACAGTGCATCGTCTTGGCGAAGCAGCACTTTCTTTTTCTTCAAATGCGGCCGTTTTTCGGCGATTTCGTCCTACAAACGATCCAATAACGCTATGTAATAGTTGCTGTTGATGGTCCTTCCTTTTTCAAGGTAGTCAATGAAAATTATTTCATGCGCATCCCAAAATACAGACGCCATAACCTTGCCAGCCGACTGTTGCGTTTTCCCACGCTTTGGAGCGGGTTTATCGTGTGCAGGCCACTCGGATGACTGTCGATTGGATTTCGGAGTGAAACGATGGAGCCATGTTTAATCCATTGTCACATATCGACGCAAAAACTCGGGTTTTTTACACTTGATCATCTTCAAACATTGCTCCAAATCATCAACTCGTCGTTGTTTTTGGTCAAAAGTGAGTTCGCGCGCTCTCAATTTGCCCAGAGCTTTCTCATACCCAAATATTCGTGAATGATATGACGTACACGTTCAGTTGATATCCTTAGAGTGTCTGCTATTTCATTCAATTTCAATTTACGGTTATTCAAAATCATTTTGTGGATTTTTTAAATGTTTTCTTCTGAAAGACAAGATCGCAAGTTATTTCTGCATCGAATAGTGACGGATGGTGAAAAGTGGATTTATTTTGAAAACCAAATGCAAACAATCATGATTATCACTTCCAAAACCAAATCGTTTTGGTCGCAAGACAATGCTCTGTGTTTGGTGGGACCAGAGTGGCATAGTGTATTACGAACTGTTGAAACCAGGTGGAACAGCTAATAGTCATCGCTACCGACAACAAATAATCAATTTAAATCATGTACTGACGTAAAAACGTCTAGAATGGTAAAGTGATTTTACAGTGCGATAATGCACCATTTTATAAAGAAAAACCGGCCAAGGAAGCCCTTGGATGGGAGATATTATCGCACCTGCCGTATTCTCCAGACCTTGCCCAATCCAACTATCAACATTTCGCATCAATGGGACACGCGTTTATAGAGCAACATCTCGCCAGTTTCTTCAACAAGTTAAGGAATTGCTCGATGAATTGTTTTGCTCAAAGCACAAACGGTTTATTGGGATGGCATCCATACGCTATCTAAAAGATGGGCAAGATACCGAGAATCTAATGACTAATATTTAGAATAAATAAAATTTTCCATTTTCTTTAAAGTCATCTCTTCGATGCAGATATTGATCTTTGATCTGGTATATAATGTACCAATTTCTCTGTAATCTCAATGTCCTAATATTATAAAATGTAGTTACTAAACGAGATATACACTTACTTTTTCCATATCATCCCAGTTACTGATGATCCCATGCTCAATGGGATATTTTACAGTCAGTACACCTCGCTTCGTCTGAGCCTCGTCTCCTACATATGAATCTTTCTGGCCCATTCCCACCATCACGCCCTAAAATCAGCCATATTAAATACCAAACAGCATCAAAGTTTCTTATTAAACCATTAAGTATTGAGCGTAGATAATAAATGATTAAAATCTCGAAGAAAAACCGAATAATTATTGTCTAATTACGCTTCTTTCAATATTCAGAATTTTTTCACGGCTAATTAGAAAAACTAAATGTATGTTACTAATTTTAATCCGTGTTATTACACCGGCTTTACCGTTCTTATTTTAAGTAGATCCCGTTATGGGTTTTCAATAATTACTAGCCATTTCTTTTACTATTTAAATTGAACGCTATGTTTAAATTATAAAATAATTATAAATGACCATTTGAGCATATTGTTCTCCTTTCTGATCTAAGTAGATAGCGAACGTTTTTAATTACGCTTAATGGAGAGGTAGACTTGTGTAAGGATAATACCTGATATCGAGGACGACCTACGACGCTTGGGAACACCGCTCTTGGGGCGTCGTCACCGGCAAAACCGGCTTTGCACATTCCAGACCCATTGTCTACCACTAATGCGGGAACATCTTCATCACACATCTGTAACAATGTTGTTAAAGTTATTATTCATAAATTATTTGTAATATTAGGTTGTTGTGGTCATGTGATGGTAACAGTTCAATTGAAAAGTCCCCGGCCTGACACATAGATGGCGCTACTACAATTAAATCCATCTGTTTTTTAGTTAGCCCTAGCCCTCAAAAGATGCGTGTATAAATTTGACAACTGTCGAATCATTAGTTTGTGAATTATAGCATTTTGAGTGAAGCAACTTTTGTTATTGTGAAAAAAAATTATAAAAAGGAATTTCGCGTATTACTTTTTGAAGGAAAAAATACAGTCGAAGCAAAATTCTGGACACTGCCCCAAGAAAATCAACCATCAAGGATTGGTATGTTAATTTTAGACGTGGTGAAATGAGCACCGAAGACGGTGAACGCAGTGGACGCCCAAAAGAGGTTGTTACCGACGAAAACATTAAAAAAATCGACAAAATTATTTTGAATGACCGTAAATTAAAATTGAATGAAATAGCACCCTAAAAATATCAACCAAACGTGTACATCATATCAATCACGAATATTTGGGTATGAGAAAGCTCTGTATAAACCGCGGTGCCGGGCGAGCTCACTTTTGACCAAAAACAACAACGAGTTGATGATTCAGAGCAGTGTTTGAAGATGATCAAGCGTAATAACGTAATGGATGAAACATGGCTGCATCATTTCACACTGAAGTACATTCGAGTGGAGTCATCGACGAGTTAATGATTCGGAGCAGTGTTTGAAGATGATCCAACGTAATAAACCCGTGTTTTTGCGTCGATATGTGACAATGGAAACATGGCTCCTTAATTTCATTCCGAAATCCAATCGACACTCATCCGAGTGGGCTGTACACGATGAACCCGCTCCAAAGCGTGGGAAAACGCAACAGTCGGCTGGCAAGGTTATGCCGTCTGTATTTTGGGATGCGCAATGAATAATTTTCATTGACTATCTTGAAAAAGGAAGCACCATCAACAGCGACTATTACATAGCGTTATTGGACAGTTTGAAGGACGAAATCACCGAAAACGGCCGCATTTGCAGAAAAGAAAGTGCTGCTTCACCAAGACAATACACCATGTCAAAAATCCAAGAATTGGTCTTCGAATTGCTTCCTCATCCAATGTATTCTTCAGATCTGGCCCGCAGCGACTATTTCCTGTTCTCAAATTCGAAAAAAAAGCTCTCTCGGAAGAAATTTTCGTCAAATGAAGAGGTGATCGTCGAAACTGAGGCCTGTTCTGAAGCAAAGGACAAATCGTACTACAAAAATGGTATCGAAAAGTTGGAGGGTCGCTATAATCAATGTATCACAAAACACGGTCACCCTTGAAGGGAATTATGTTGAATAAAAAAAACTAATTTTGCCAAAAAAATGTGTTTTACCGAGACATCTGGTAAAATTAACAAAATGCAGAAGAATAATTAAAGATCACATATAAACCTCGCAAAATTTAAAATAATCTAACAGAAAAGTCATCATTCAACATTTAAACTATTAAACAATAAACCAATTATAACAAATCTATTATTTTGAAATTAAATGTAAAAATTCATGTATGGTTCGCTGAATTAATTTTTCATTCATGTTCTATATTTCTTCTTAGCTGTAACATCATAAAACATGTTGAAACAATTTGTAAAATAAATTATTAAAATATAGTTGTTTAAGGCTAATAATAGTACAAAGCTTATTCACACATCCTCGACTATCTGGGTCTATTAGTTATTATAAATTTTTAATTTTCTCGCTTTAATTAACTTTATCTTCATGGAAGGGAGTTTTAAAAAACTCTAAAAAATGTTAATATATCATTTTGTGTAAATGTCTAATAAATTACAATTATATATTCGTTTTAAAAGATGAATTGTCAAAATTTAAATTATTTTTGGAGATATCACTGTTTTGGTGATACAGCAACTAGAATGCGAGTAATTTTATTCGAAATTTTACGTGATATTCCGGTCAAGAAATTTTTAAAAAATCGATTTTTTTAAATATATTTTTAAAGCTTAACGCTTCACAAATATTCCCCTTAAAGGATTTTGGACATACAGCTGTTTTAGTAATGCGACATCCAAAAACGAAATTTTAAAGGCATTTTTCTCGATTTTTTTTGTTTGATACAATTGACATGATATTACATGTATTACAAGTTGATATTGATACAATGATAAGTTATACAAGAAAACTAGCAGGATGTAACATATAATAATTTTAAAAAAACGAAGGAGGGTAGTGTCTAGAAAGAAACAATAATGTTCACCCAAGTGGTAATTAAAATATTATAACCAATACTTTATTTTATTTGCTTATTTAAAATTATAATTTACAGTGCTTACATGTATTACAGATATTAAAAAATGAAAAAGGCCATTCTGATCATACTGTATTAGTAGAATATGTGGTGCCGTAAATAAACGACAAACTTTTGGCCATGTAAATATTTCATTATTACAAATTCCATGTATTTATTTTTAACAAAAAATACCTTTTCAAATAAAAATAACTACTTTTGATCACAGAACGCACTAACACACACTTAGGCTGAGACCTACCACTAAAATATGAAATAGTAAAGATGCGCTACCATATTAACGTGCTATCTAATTAATTTTCATGCGAAACGTTCAGTGATTTTAACCCCGTTATGGCTTAATTACTCTCTACACTTCTTCATTTCACGATTATTGTTTGCAATTTTCGGAGTTTACACTATACGATTTCTTCTAATTGATAAGATAGTTTAATCAGATTTTCAATTATTCTTAGCCATCTGGATGTTATGATATTCAACTAACATAGACTAATCTTGAATAATAAATACATTATACAACTTAGTAAAAAAAAATTATAATATATATTTAAAAAACAACGAAATATCTTAGCCTAACAAGTTGCTAAAAATATAATCCTTAACATACTATTAAATTAATTAATAGATAAAATAATGTATAATTCACTTTTTTAAAATTCATCGATATATGCAGTACAATATTTAATATAGTAGAAAAGTGGATTGCCTATAAGCAAAACTACCTTTATTAAAATATCAGAAAGATCAGAAAATGATTAGAAACTTAGAGACGCCAGTAAAAGACCTAGCCATCCATTACTATACAAGTTTCTATTGGTTAGGACTGCACATGCGCACTTGGTTTAATTGAAACTGACAGTTTTCAAAATTCTTGCCTTTTTCTATCACGCCTTCCGTACGACGGTCTTAGTTGTGGTCATAGAGTATTATACTAAAGTAATTTACTCTGTGGTTATGGTTAGATGTCATTTTTGGGTTAATTTTGTATTTACATTTTGTTGAGGTAATATAATTATTTCATAGGCAAAAAAATTTAATTGTAAATGATAAATAGTAAGATACTTTTGATTGGCATAATAGGTAATATTTTGGACTGGAGTTATGTGGTGAAAGATATCCCAACGATGTCTTTAATTATACGGTTAATAAGAGGACTGCAACATTCCATCAAATCCAGGATTTTAACGAGTGAATGGGGAAAAAATGACAAAATTGTCTATTAGATGTCATCAATAAAAGACTGGCAGTTTAAGAAATGAATACGATATGCGGGAAATCCACATTTTTAGATCCTAGATTTGAAAAAGCAGGATTTGGTATTGAAAATAATGCTGAAGCGATACAAAAAGTTATCACAAAAAAGGTATCTTCCATTCTAACTTCAAAAAATACAAATATAGTTCCACAACTCGAAATTAAGACAAAACTACTGACCAAGAATGTATTGACATCTGGAGATATTTTGATAAAAAAATGGCTAAAATGAAAGAAGTAATTTCTCCAAGTACTGCAGCAACTTTACAGATTTAGCAGTACTTCAAAATTCCATTTATTGGGCGTTTAGAAAACCCATTGGATTTTTGGCAAACCCATAAAATTAAACTACCTGAATTATATCAGTTATGCATAAAATATTCCTCTATATCTGCAACATCTGTCCCCTGGGAAGGAATTTTTTCAAAATCTGGGCAAATAATTAACGATCGAAGAAATCGCCTCATGGGAGAAAAGTTGAACATGATAATATACAGTAATTTAAAAATATTTCCGTTCAAAAGTAAATAAAACTTTTATTTAAAAAGGTATGGTACGATCATTTTTAGGTTCACCATGGATTAGATTTTTTAATGATTAGGTATACGTTTACATTTTATTTAGTAGTTATGGTTATGGAAAATCTTTAGTTTTTAGGGTTTATTTAAGTTGTATTGTACTATTTATATTTATTATGCTGTTATTTAAAAATAGCAATTAATATATTAAAACACGATAAAACATTTGTGGTGTTATTATTCCATTCCTTTTTATACATCCACAGAACATTCAGTATAAAAGTAATCCTACTTCCTTCAAATTTATTTTATTTATTACATGATAATTACGAAATTAGTTATTTTGTTTTCCTTTTCTTTTTTAAGGTTATCACGTGAATGAAAATATATATATATATATATTATCTCTGTCCTTTCCACATGTCTCATTTTATATTACATTTTACATACATTCTATATAGACAAGGATTCAAGGTACATCTTCGTCTGACATCACGAAAAAAAAACATTCGAACCGTGCATTTGACTGAAGATAGTAATTACTATTTCTAGTCCTAGTAATAGTTTGCGACTGTTTTCAGTTGATAGTTCCCAACACTCTCTACAAGGAGGAAGAGGTGTCAGATCAGTGAAATTGTCGAACATTATTTTGAATTGACTTTCAATAATTCTGTATTTATTGAATTCAAATTTGCAATTGGACTATGTCACAAAAAATTGATTGGGCAAAATATGTTCAGCAGACCGAGGAAAAGGTAAATATATTAAATATTGTTAATACTTAACCTATAGTGAACCTTTACAGCTTTCAAATATTTCTGTTAATGAAAAAGAATCAGAAGATGCTACTGATACATATAGCCCCGCTGAAGCTAGCCTATTTGCTAAAATTATTCGCAAAGGTTTAGTGGATAATAAACATGACATTGATATACAACGCAATGATCCTAATTCACCTCTGTATTCTGTAAAAACTTTTGAAGCCTTAAATTTGTGAGTAACAAAAATCATTCTATATTGAATTTAAAGTTAAATACAAATCTTAGGAAACCAAATTTATTAAAGGGTGTGTATGAAATGGGTTTCAATACTCCCTCAAAAATTCAAGAAGCAGCATTACCAATTTTATTGGCTGATCCACCACAGAATTTAATTGCTCAGTCACAGTCTGGCACTGGTAAAACAGCAGCCTTTGTGTTAGCCATGTTAAGTAAAGTCGATACAAGTAAAAAATATCCACAGGTCTTATGTTTATCTCCAACATATGAATTAGCAATTCAAACAGGCGAAGCAGCAGCTTATATGGCTAAATTCTGTCCAGAAATTGAAATGAAATTTGGCGTTCGTGGGGAGGAATGTATGCACATATATTTTTTAATTATCAGTACGTGTATTAATTCGCTTTTTTTTGTTTAGTACCAAGAGGCACTCAGTTAACAGATCATATTATTATTGGTACTCCAGGAAAAGTGCTGGATTGGGCTTTCAGATATAGGGTCTTTGATTTAAGTAAAATTAGTGTTTTTGTTTTGGATGAAGCTGATGTTATGATTGATCAACAAGGACATCAAGATCAATGTATAAGAATCCATAAGTATGTTATATATAGTTGGTAAAATTGAACATAACTTTCATGTTTTTCCTTTTAAATTAAGCTATATGATTAGAAATATGTTCATTTCTATTGTAATATAATATAATGATAATTTTAATTTTTAGACATTTAAGTCCAACATGTCAAATGATGTTTTTCTCAGCTACATATACTGAAAGAGTTATGAGTTTTGCAGAACATATTGTCAAAAATCCAATCATCATTCGATTGAAAAGAGAAGAAGAAAGTCTTGATAATATTGCACAATATTATGTTAGATGCTCTTCCTCAGAAGAAAAATATGCAGCAGTTACAAATATTTATGGTACAGTTGGTGTGGGACAAGCAATAATTTTTTGTCAAGTCAGTTTTTTCAATTTTCTTTATAAATTTTTTTGTGTTACTAAATAATCAACATATTGTAGACTAGAAAAACAGCATCATGGTTGGCTGGTAAGTTACATCAAGATGGACATGCTGTTGCAGTTTTAACAGGGGAGCTAGCTGTTGAACAAAGGATCAACGTTTTGGATCGATTCAGAGAAGGAAAAGAAAAAGTTTTAATTACAACTAATGTTTTATCTAGAGGTAGTTTCATTTCTATTGTTTTAGTTAAAACTTCAGTAATGTTTGATTTGTGATATTACAGGTATCGATGTTGAGCAAGTTACTATAGTAGTAAACTTTGACCTACCAGTAGATAGAGATGGGGAAGCCGATTGTGAAACATATTTACATCGAATTGGGCGTACCGGCCGTTTCGGAAAGAAGGGTATTGCCATTAACTTGATTGACTCTGACAATGCCATGAGAATTTGCGAAACTATAGAGAAACATTTTGGGAAGACCATTAAATACTTAAATACTAAAGACTGTGATGAAATTGAAAAAATAGGCCAGTAACAGTTTAATGTTAAAATAGCATATATATGAATTGTTTACACATTCTTACATTACTGCTGTATTGTACTACACATGTTTAACACTTACTTCTTATGTTATTTTTTTTACACTACTAAAAATGGAATTTCAATTGTATCTATTTTGGTATTAAAACAATTGTAATGCCTATTATGTATTTTATTTTTAACAAGTGTTTTAAATAACTTATTAAAAGTTATAATACCTAATTTTTATCATCAAGTTAATTATTGTGGAGGTTATTATAAATAATTGTTTTTTTTTTTGGAAAAGGTTCTTACCACAAAGCAGGTCTTTTGGTGGAGATTTGAACCACCTTAACAATCAACATTGCAAAGGACTGGGTTGGGACTGCCAGAAATAAAAATACATAGTTTTCAAAAATGTTTTATTAAATATCTAATTCATATTATATTTTCAGCTTTAGTACTTAATTCTATATGATTATTTTGAATTGGATCGTCATCTTTTAAAAATCGGTGGACCACTGGTGATAGAAGGTCTTTAGATATTTTTTTCTTCCTATTATACCCTGCAATCAATTAATTCGTAAATTATCTGTAGCGACACGATAACGGTTGCAACTACCTGTGAAATAACTGACAATTATTCCTAATACGATAGCGGCTAATGCACCAACGGCTGTGTAATACATGTAGGACATTTGATACAGCCAAAATGGCCTTTCCACAAGGGTTGCCTTGATGTGAGGGGAGAGAGTTAATTTTAGATATTCCGCGACCCAGTCCGCACTACAACCTTCGACAGAGACTGGTTTTTGTGGGAATCGAATGAGACCTTGTGCCATTTTTGCCTGTGTCCCGATTGAGATCCAAGTTATTAACGAACCGCTTAAAATTCCACCGGCCAAAGCACCCTGGAATCATAACTATGGTAGGATTGATCGTGTATATTGTGTCGTATACCTCTGAAGTAGCACCGGGAAAGAACATGCCTAGAGAGAAGACGCCCAGAAGAGGTCCCGCCGTTATTGCACCCATGCTTCCAGCTGCCTGAATTAGGGCTCCTAATTTTTCCACCACAAATACAAGACCTACGCAGATAGTTCCCACTACTACAACTATAACTTTCATTAGGAGACTCGCTTGACTTTCGGTTAGTGGTTCTTTGATCCTAGGCTTGATCAAGTCTTCAAATATGACGCCTGTCATAGAATTTAAACCAGTGGACATAGAGCTAAAAATGGGGAGTTTTAAATGGTTTGGTTAAACAATGTCTTTCTCAATACCTTAAAGCTGCGCTAAAAACTCCGCTAACAAACATTCCGGGCAGGCCAGGTATATCTCCAGCTGTATCCATTATAAAATATGGCAGTAACTGATCAGATTTTTGTATCCAACCACGGGTAACTGGATCGCATTTGTGGTAGAAGGCATAAATAACCAGACCCATGAAGCAACACATAGATACTAAAGTCATTATACCAATTACCAGTATACCTACTGTGCTGTTAAAGTATGACATTAACAAAAATGTTTTCAGTATGTGGTTGTGATTTTTTGTTGTTCAGTAAATTTGTTGACTAGTAACATTGGGGGTTACTTAAGGGGTTATACTATCTCAGGCTTTGAAAAATTCGATTTTTGGATCTTTTGGTAAGATGATAGTTCCTATATGAACGACACATTAGCTGCTCTATATATTTATGTTTCCTTGCTATTAACTAGACATTCAAACATTCGTCAGTATTGCGACTATATTTTTCAAAACAATGGTAGAGACAATCTTTTCTTGTTAGATTTTCATAATTAATGGCGTTCTATAGCTGCTTCAAGATTCAAGACAACCCTCTAAATATATTTTGTGAAGTACGACAAAGATTTATACCGGCTATAAAAATTGTTACCAATTAAAAAAGTCTAAGATAGTATAACCCCTTAACATTAATACCGATAATAGGCACAAATCAACATCATTACGAATTCAACATTTACAAATTATAACTAGCTCCTTACATCCGTGCTGATTTAAGTGTGGGCATCGCTAGGCAACGTTGAACCATGGCTTGGTTGATGGAACACGATGCCAGCCAGGAAAAGAAATTCCCTATAGTTACCGTCCAGAAAGAATGGCGAATAGTAGGGTCTAAATCCATACTAACAGACAAATTTAAATAAATACCAGCTAAAGATTATGTCTCGATTAAAATATTTTATAAAGAATTTCGTGGTCAGACTTACTTAAAAAAATCTATCCGACCTCCTTCCGAGTTTCTTGCCCAAACTTCTTTAACACCTCCAATTTGTACAGTGCCAATAATAACAGTAATTATTAACGCTACAAACATTATAATAGTTTGAATGGTGTCTGTCCATACAACGGCTTTCAGTCCACCCTGAAATTATGATCAGTACAATATCAATTTATATACTTCTCTTCGGATAATTTCTGACAAATGAAAATAAACGTGGATTACATTTTCGTACACCTAATATAATTAAATCTCACATTTTATTAAACGTTACTATGGTAACATTAGATATAGAAATATTTTTTGTAATAAAAACATTTAACAACAAAATTCCTGTCAAAAATATAAATTGTCATAAAAAGAATTAAACAAAACTAAACTGTCACAAAACGAGTCAATGAATTCTGAAGAGATCATTCAATCTGAATCGGAATCAGAACACAGACCATTTCAAATTGGGTCAAAACGAAGTTTAAATATTTCTATCGATAACATTGAAGAACCTTTGAGTACCGAACATAATGTCGAAGAAAGAAAAAACGATATTTTCTCTTTGGATGAAGACGGAGTATTATTGATCATGTTATTGTTAGCTTTGATAATATCGGTTGTACTACCTCTGCTAATAATAATATCACCATTCCTGTTCTTCGATAGAATAGCTTTAATCGTTTTTATATTGTTGGTATCTATTATACCGATTCTCCTGGCTAGTAATTCTGATTTTCGGAAAGGGTTGAGAGAGATAGTGGATTATTACCTGTAAGATCTTAACTAATACTTACCAAAGTTGTATAAAAGATGCAAACTATACATACGACTGGAGTAACTAAATGTAAATTAATTCCCGTTACTGAAAATAAATAAAAAGGTTACAATATATTTTGACTTTACTTGAATTATATTTTGTATCTACCAAAAATTACTCACCTTGACTGAATGCCAAAGCTGGTACATATATTACTATTGGTATATAAAGTAACATTTTGGTCAAGAAAAGAATGGATCCCAGCAATCGAACTGTATTGTTAAAACGTAGATTCAAATACTTAAAAAGAGAACTATTTAATTCAATATTGCGAAGTTGAATAGTTGACAATAAAAAAATAAACACATAAATCTTATTGCGAGTCATTAACGATTAAAAACTAAATCTAACTAACTGTAATTACAAAGTTTTCTCTATAAACTAATGCAAAAATAATATTGATTCCATACGTATAATACTTACTTCGTAACTTGATGTAATCTGAAGTTTATAAAATACGGGCAAGTAGGCGTATGCCATCACTAATGACACAAATATTTCGGAAGTTAATATCATCCAAAACTGTGTACCATATGTGTACATTTCAGCAGGAAGCCCCAAAAGGCTTATACCAGAAATATAACTAAAACATTTAGAAATATAACAACAGTAAATCAAATCATCCTTAACTGTAACTGTTAAGAAGCTCAATAGAAAAAATAATAATGTATAATTATTTATAAGATATTTAGATATTAAAAATATCTAAACTGAATTCTCAGATAAAATGTATAATTGAATTTGTCATATTTACGCATAATAATTATATTTTATTATTGATAGCATTTTATTCTGTCTATATAACTTTATATTTAAAATATATAAAGTGTTGTCAAATAATTTTGACAATTAACTGACAGTTGGTGTAGAATTTATATTTTTATATAAGTTTCTTTATATTTTAAATAAGTTTATATATATAGGTGCTACTCCATACGACTGTTCTATATATGATAAAATTGTTTTAACTCTATAGAGAGTCATGTTAAAACGTGAATACGAAAGAAAGAAACGGGAAGAACAAGAGGCTACGGCTCATGTCTTTCAAGAATTTATTGACACATTTCAGAATGTCTCTACTAATAGCAAAACTTTTATTAAGTCTGGAGTATTATATTCTGATAAAAAACAAATCGATAATGTTAACGAAGTTTACCATCCAAAACCTTTGATGAGGCATCCGGTAGCAGTGAAAAATGCTTTAGAATGCGCAACAATGTTAAAAGATCCTAAAGCGAATAGAAACAAAAACGAGAAACGCATTTCTAACTTGGAATTGTTGAAGGAAGAGTTGAAGCAACGGCATTCCGAAAAGGATGAGCGAGAGCGCCTAAAGGTTTTTATTGCAAAACATATGTGATTTAAAAATGTTGACAGATACTTTAGTAAAAATGTATTTTATTTTTTTAGGAGCAAATCGCTATGTCCTCTCCAGCGATTAGTTATTTTGATGGTGGAGATCCTCAATCTACCAATTTATTTGTAGCTAATTTAAATACTAGTGTTACTGAATCTGTTCTTATGGAAGAATTTGGAGTCTTTGGATCACTGGCTAGTGTTAAAATCATGTGGCCTAGAGGTAATATTTTGACTTTTTTTAATGTTACCAAATGTACTATTTAAAGAACTGCTAATAATTTTTCATAATTTTTTATTTACCCAATAATAATTATCCGAAATTCCCTATATGAAGAATTAGAAATATTATATGCTAATATAAATCAACTAAATGATGCATAATCTAGAGTAGGTGGTAATCGGAAGGCGCCATATACGAAGGCGTCTGCATACAGTCTGAGTCAGAGGTTAAAAGCAAACTACGTCATTTTCCCAATGCGTTATAAATTACTTGTAATTTTCACCTTTTACGGTCACATTTATTATCATTAAAGCTCATATTTCTTACATTTATATCTTATTATTTTCATATAATAAAATATTTTTAAGAGACTAATAAACATTTTGTTTTTTTTTATATTAGGTGAAGATAAATTTAAAAATTGCCACACTAACTGCGGATTCGTGGCATATATGAGCAGGCGTGATGCAGAAAGAGCATTGAATCACATGAAGCACAGAACAGATATGCGCGTAGGCTGGGGTAAATCCGTCGATCTTCCACCACATCCTATTTATATACCCCAAGAATTACTGAAACTTTATTTACCACCGCCCCAAAGCGGATTACCCTTCAATGCTCAAACAAACATGCAAGTGGACGTAAATGTAGTCGACGAAGGTAGTTACACTTCAAATTCAATAAATCAAATAATAGATGGTAATTCAAAAACAATGGTGATTAACGACATTTAGTAAATGCTGTTATAAAATAGATTTTATTGCTTTGCAGATTTAAATGAAATTCTTGCCGATTCCGTAATCAAAGTTACCATACCGTTAAATAAGAAAATATTAACTTTAGTGAATCGAATGGTAGAGTTCGTAGTGAAAGAGGGCCCCTTGTTTGAAGCAATAATTATGAACACTGAAATGGGGAACCCCGATTTCAATTTTTTGTTCGATAACAAGTCCCCAATTCATGTTTATTATAGGCTAGTATTTCAATTTGTGAATTCATAATTATATCATATTTGAGAAATTCAGAGTAAACTATGAGAAGCTAAAACAAATGCTAAATAACACTGCAGGGCAATTCTGAACCAATTATTTTAGATCATTAACCAAGTTTACTTTTGCTTCTACTTCTAGATGGAAATTGTTTTCAATATTACATGGAGAATCAACCAAACATTGGAGTATGAAGCCTTTTAGGTAGATTATATAGCAATTCGTTTATATAATAAGTATACTTATTATCTTACCTCTTTTAGAATGTTTAAAGGAGGTTCAATATGGATTCCGCCTGTGGCACCAGATTTTACTCAGGGTATGCCTGAGTGTTTAATAGTAAAGTCAAAGAATGATGCATCAAAGTTATCAGGTAACTTTAATAAAATTATGATGAAATGCCACATGCGCCAGGCATCAAATTTTGAGTAAATTCATTTAATAATTCAAATATTTTAATTAATTACAGATAATCAATGTGAACGTTTCATAGACATAATTCAGAATTTGTCCTTAAAACGATCAGCCATCGCTGATGCCATGGTATTCTGTATCAATCACTCTTCAGCAATTGATGATGCCTTGAGTATCATAACTGAATCCTTATCAGACATGAATACTAAAATAACAGATAAAGTAGCTAGGTAATGGTATTACAATATTATTATAGTGTTCTGATTAAAACGTCATTCTCTGTATGTTTAGGATGTATTTGTTGTCAGATGTTTTAAGTAATTGTGTTAGAAAAGGAATTAAAGTTAATAATATCCACTCAATTCTTGATAATTCAATAGAACATTTACATGTGTATTCTGAACAAATTAACAACGAAGTTGGCAAAGATGATTTTTTCAATAAACTTATGAGAGTTATTAGGCAACTGGATATTACAGGAATGTTATCTGAAGATACAATTAAAAGAGTAATTAATTAGAATAATTATTTATTAAACTATTAATGATCAAAGACACTCAAGCCACAGCTTTAACAACAAAAAACAATTAATTGTTTTAGGCTGAGCTATATTTTAATAAAAACTATTCTACCACAGATGGTAATTCAAGTGGTGATGAACCATTGGATGGTGTTAAGTTGTTAAAACATTCACTGAAAGGCAGTAGTGAAGAGATTGTTCTAACACCAGCTTATTTAAAACGAAAACAAATGACTATGGTAAGTTTAAATATATATACAACAACCAGTTCCACATATATATTGGATTATTTAAAAGATTCCGAAAGAATATTTTGTTCCATCCAAGTGGGATACACTAGATCCCGATGAAGTTGAATCTCAGGCTATTTTATCATCACAACTGAACTATTTAAATCCTTCTAGTAATGAGATAGAACTGAAGAAACGTGAAGGTAGTTTTTAAAATATATATAGTTCCTAATATGTGTTAAGTTGAAATACAAATTATAGAGAAAAGTAAATCAAAGAGAAAGAAAGACTTTGAAATTGATGAATCTGAGAACAAAAAACATGTTACTAAAATTAGAAATAAACATAAAAAATCCAAGAAATAAAATTATGAAGAAACAGTGAAAGAAGCATCGTTTTACTACATATTACATTTCATTTGTACAGTTGAATTTATTCTAAAATGTTATTAATTCAGTTTTAATGTCAGATAAATAAATTTGAATTATGCGTTGTGAAGTTCTCCTATCCTTTTTTGATTAAAATTTAGGAACTCCTTTGAGAGAAACCAAGCAATTTCAATCCATAATTATGTTTTGTTACATATTACATGTTTACATTCATGAATTTGGTTCAATACATTCTAAAGTGTTGCTGTTAATTCAGTTTTTATAACAATAAAAGATAAATTGAATTTTGTGTTGTCAAGTTTTATGTTTTTGTTAAAGTATATCAACTGTTTTGTGAGAAACAAAACAATTCCAATCATTAATGATTATACCTCCCACTGCTCTCGTTAGCAGAGGTCTGGACAATGAAACTAAAGTAAAAAACGCAGCTACACATACATGTTTACTGATTAAAAACGGGAACCACTGAAATTAAGTGTGATCATATCTCGTTTGAAGGTGATTCATATAGAACTAAAAAAATTGTTAACAACCAGGAAGTTGTAATGTGTATAAATACTTTATTTTCTGTACAATTAAATTTTTTAAGCCACTTTTTTTGCAGATATTGAATTAACATTGACAAAAGAACAAAACTGTGCATAATATGATAAATTTGTTGGTAATTATTTAACTTAAATTTTGAGAAAAAGAAAGACTGACACTAATATTATTTTCAAAATCATATACCGTTCAAAATATTTTAACAATTGTTTCATTAAAAGACTAAAGGCAAAGAAAATATTATTAAAAGAGTCTAATTAAATGATGAAATATGATTCAATAATTGATATTTTAATAATTATATTACAACAAGAAGACTAAAGGCAAAGAAAATGTTAGCAAGAGAGTCTAATTAAGATATAATTGAAGTAATTAAACAAACGAAATTTTCTTACCTTGCAATCAGTGACATAGAGATGGGAAATATTCCCATTGTTTTACCACCCATTAAGTATTCGGAAGTTGTGTTTTGTTTGATTTTCGCGAAAAACGCAAAATATACTCCAATCAATGCCGAGATGATCAGCATAATTGCAAAAACTATATAATCGAAAATATCGAAATATCGCTTGACGTCGTCGTCTAAATCCATTTTGTTTTGGCCACTACTTAAAGATGAGTAAAGAGACACAAGAGCTTAAATACAATAAAATGCTAAAGAATATAAATAGCCAGTTCCTTGTGTATACTATGCCAGCTCCAATTATTCACAATTGGAAAATTGAGGCTGTTATCAAAGTATTACCGGTATATTAAAAATTATGAACCAGGTTTATTAGTATAATATACATTTTGATAAATTTCTTGAACGGGGTCAAGTACATTTTTTAAATATATGTTAAACAAAAAAAAATCGATTGATTTTTGTCACCCGTCAAAATCCAAATAGAAACATTACCGCCTTTTTGATCAGGTATGTCCTGACTGATTCGATTAAATTATAGAATGTTTGTTTTTGCAGTTAGGATGGTGGAAATTGAATGATTATTTAATTGCCGTTATAACGGATTATTCAATTAGACAATTACTAGGGCTACAATAATTGAAGAAATTGTTTTCAGCATTTTTTGTTATTTGTACTTCTTTAACTTTAGGTATGAAATAAACTAGCCTGCGACTATTACACTTTAATACACAACACTAATTGCAATTATTATAAAAGCTAGTTCACCATTTTGTCAAATTTTAATAATTAATAAGTTATGAAATATTGGTATTAATACAAATACTATATAAAATGCAAAATATTTTATTTTAGGAGAAAAAAACTGTCAATCTTATTTTAATAAAATGAAGGTTTAAATCATTTCAATAAAGAAAATAATTGAAAAGACTGTCATGATGCGATGACCAAGATACTCCAAGCAGTCGTTAACAAGTCGGAACTCTGCTAATTAAATAAACTATATCATAAATACACACCAGGGTTTATTTTGGAAAATAAAGAAGATAAACTATACTGGGAGTCTATAGTACTTATAGATAAACTACAATGGAGTCAACAGTGAGTCTGACATTTATTGATGTAGTTATACCAAGCAACAATAACATGTTATATGAGATAACAATATCAGCAAATATTGGAATCTAGAGTATCTACATTGTCTTAACCATATTATCAGTGTTATTTTTTAAAAAGTGCAGACGAATATCACTTGCACTGAGTCTACACAGCATATATTAAAAATATGCAGAAAGTGATTTTATTACATCGTTACTTGGGCATTCGAAAGAAGTCATCAGATATCTGGTATAGTTCAACGTGCTTCAGAATGAGTAAAAAAGTCCTAAAGCCCGGCTAAAGGATGTAATACTTTAAATTTAAATTATATTGCATAAAACATCAAAATTATAATTAATAAATTGGGGGTAATAGGAGTATAGGCAAAAATCCTGAAATAAAATTCCAATTTAAGGGAACACTATTTATTGTAACTTAAGTGATTGGAGTTGGAACAAAAGTAGCCTGAAATGTATGCCATTATTAAGTCTAAAAATCCGAAATAATTGTACAAAACATTAAATACACTGACTTTACTCTATTCATCATCATCTACACAAATGTTTACGGAAAATAAGAAATGTAACATTTTGAAACTGACAAAAAATAACTAAATATTCTATTGTCAGTAAGTAACCATAATATTGATATATAAACGGTTCAATCTGTATATTGTAAAATAACCTGAGTTATACCTGAGAAATATTCTATTGCATAGGCGTTGGTAGATGTTGATGTTCTGTATCCTAACGTTAATTTCGCGAATTTCACTGTAGAATTGACTGGCAACAAAATATGTTACCAAATAAGCACCATTAAGTAAATAACAATTCTCAGTGTGGAAAGCGAAAAATGTATATGAACATTTAACATATAGTATATTAGGAACGTAACAGTTTTATCAAGCCAAACTAAAAGTGACACATTGAGGATTGTATGCAAACAACTCTTAGGCATATCATCATAAGAACAATTACCAAATTACATCTTAAATCTTGATAAAACTGGAGATATATCCATAACAGTATTCTGTTCCAATAAAAACAATGGCACACTACATCAAAATATACTGACTATTATCTAGTTTAAACGGAAAATAGTATTCACCAGAAAAAATATTAACTTATATTGATACCCAAGTAAAACATAAACAACAAAATTATGCTTCATAGAAATATATAATTACTGAGGTAGATTACTACTTAGACATCGGATAGTTATTCAATACTTCATTGGTAAACGTTTATTTTAATATTTTACTTTATTTGAATAGGTTATGATGTTGTGATCGTTTTGCGTGTATTCAAATTGTTACCTGACTGAACTGTCTTAATTTTTCTTTGATAGTAAAAAGATTTATTTTACAAGAGAACCAAGGATGATACTAGTTCCGAGTTCAGTAAGGCATTTTCTGATGTTAAGACACAATTTTACACACTTATACTATCCGGTCTAAGACTTACTAAGTCTACAGCGAGCTGGTTTGCACAATCAGTCTCCTTCCAGCGCATAGTAAATGAATATGTGCTACAACTATGGTGAATCAAAGACATTCGTAAAATGAAATACAAAAAGAAACGACAAATTATAAGTTTACTTCTATGGAGGAAATATATCTATATATGTCCTATACATACGATTAAATGGTTGGTTTTTAAATTATAACACGATGTTCTCTTACAACTTAATTAGCCCTACTATTGTGGATAATGTAACTTCTGAAAGTCATAACAAATGAATATAATACAGAACTGATAATATAAACGGACTCAAGACAACTATACTATTTTAATTTAACTGGTTTCTTTTTGTTATGACGATGAATCTTGTTATAATTAAAAATATTTTTCTTGCAATTCGTTAAATCATTGTTCATCAGTGTTACAATGTTTTGAATATGCATATTTTTGTTTTTTTTTCGAAGTGTATGAAAAAGAATCGTGACACAAAATCACTACTTGTGTGTTGCTGTTTGTGTATATCTGACAATTTTCAGTATTATTCTTGGTAGGTATATTAGATTTCTTTAATTTTATGCTATAAGTATAAATTAGAGCGAAGTAAACATTCTATTGTAAACCATGTGAATACTATGGTCAGAGACAATGAACATTTATAACAGTTTTGCTAGGCACTATTTATACCCATAATATTAAAACAAATCGTTCACGAAAATGCAGCTGATAACGGAAACAGTGATCTGAATATTCCAATTAGACGTTTGGTATTATTTGCATTAAATTACGACAATTTTTTGTTTCATACTAGGGGAGTATTGAAGTGTTAACTTTCAATAGTCGCTCAGTTCTGATATCTGTAGTTAATGCTCACGGCTTTGTTGTATCAAATACCGGGAATTATTACGCGTGTATTATAATTTTTCCGTTCTTATAATGTCAGCAGAATGTATTGTGATTCAAACTGATTCAATTCAATAATAAGCAAGCGAAAGACTATTCTACCATTCTTGAGAGTCAAAAAATGGATAGTAGTAAAGCATTCCATAATTACAGGTTGCTGAGTTTAAACAGCAAGAACTAGAACAATATTTGAATAAAGTTGGGTGGCTACGCTGTGGAAACTACCCATTTTAGGCTGAATATGGGTCTTTTGGGGGGTCTGGTATTGGAAAACGGCCGGTTTTCCATCAATTTGAAAATTTCCATTGGCCAGAAAGTCGTTTTTTTTGTCGATCGGTTGATGTTTTAGGATGGTGTGTGTGAAATAAATGGATTGAATTATTAATTTGTACTAAAAACTGTTTAGTTTGTACAATTTGTCTTGTATCAATTAAATGCCTGAATTGTTATTAAAAATCCCGAATGTAACTGGGCAAGTGCTCGAAATCTCTTTAACTGCAGTAATAAATATATGCACCCTCGAATATATTTTATATATACATAATTTTTTTATAAATAAAAGCAGCTCTCTGGTAACATTCTTGCACTTTGGCACAGTTTATAAATCTGTACAAATAATTTAAAATTTCTTTTATACATAAAAATTTAATAAATATTTTAATATATCCATTTTTTTCACATTTTTTAAAATAGCGACCCCGCTATGCTATAACGTTATTTTTTTTCCTAACAAAAAATATCCTCCCCAACAAACAATTTTTTATCAAAAATATTAATTTTTAAATTAACCAGGTCCTAGTCATGGACCGGTCATAGGTCCCGAACGGACCGACTATCCCTCTTGATTTTGTACTATTAGGGTCGCGGCTGGCCTTGACACAAGGCACCACGCCGCCTCGTAAGGTAAACTGCCCTACTGTCTTATCTGGTAAAATCATTTCTGCAACAATAATCGACAAGCCAGTCCAGGGCGCTTCCGTCTCCTAACAAATAATAATTTATGGAAACGCCCTGATCTGGCTTGGTACACAATATCGGTTTAACAATCACCTAACAATTATAATTAAAGTTAAAAAAAGTCTGTCCCATTCACGCCTTTCTTTTAGAGTCCATAAAAACGTTTCACGATAATATTATTGGACGTTCCAACACCTCCGATTTGATTAAGCGTATTCTCCTTTGGCTTATTGTTGAGGTGCCGCACACCGCTAAATGTCCGCTAACGAACGCACAATAACATATCACGAACACAAACTTTTAACCGGACGAATATTAAATTTAACTTCTTCACATTCACACTTAAAAAAAAAGAAAAAATAACAGCCACGTTAAGCGTGAGCGAAGGATGCAGGGCAACCGACACGCCCGATCGTCAGTTAAGTCCATTCCGACCTGCATCCCACACTAACAGTTTCAAAGGAACTTTGGCGCCTTTCGATTTGGTGCTGCTCGTCCAGAATTATTATTATTTGTTTGTTTTTTGAAATGGTGACTTTGTTATCTTTGTTGCATTGTTTACATTTTGTCGAATCGGATAATCCAAAGCTTGTTGTTAGGTTTGCGTCAAAATTCAGTTGGGTTACAGGCGTTTCCTGATTTTTTTTCAGTGCCTGCGTTATGTTGTCGGTTGCATCTTTGGTAGTCCTTGTGATCAGGTATTTAATAGAATGAATGAACAAACACAAAAAAAACATCTGAAATTGCTATGGTTGGTTGCTGTGTAAATAACGGAAATTTCTAAGGCTATAATCTAATATATTTTGATTTCCTGAGGTAGATTGTAATGTGGGCACGGAGTTAACATACCATTATTCCAGACGGTTCTCTGCACGTTCCACTTTTATAAAGATAAACTACGCAGTATATATATATAATAATAATAAAATGAAGCACACCTGTAGTACTTAAAAACTTAATATAAAAACGACGTGAAACCACGAAAACAACGATTAACGGTGAATGCTACGGGGGAAAACGATTCAGGCCGGGCCTGGAACTGGCTATTGCAAAAAGTGGAAGGCCTTGAGAGGCTTGTGAACAATTAGGTATGTTTAACTTATGCACAAGGCAGTGAATGTAAGTAGCTGGTGTCTACTGTTGTTCAGTCGAAGGACCCCCTTCTGATGGCGGCTGGCTAGAGTCCTTGGGCTGCTTCGTTTGGCGCGGTCTTCCTGCTGGAGGCATTGAAGCTTGTAATACCATGGCGCGGATACGTCGTTGTGCGGACTGAAAGAATTCAATTAAAGTAATTAGTTAAAATATTAATTCATTTACAAACATTGATACATCAATTAACACTGTTTTATGTATAGAAATGTTTACGAAAGCGTTGTGGTTCTGTTAGATAAGCTAATATAGTAATTAGATTGTTTCATATTTTAAATCAATGCAAAATTCTAGTTATTTGGCTGTACTTTATGGTAATTTCTAAAGTTCTAACTAATCCAACTATTATCACAATTATCTTAGTTTTTCTATTCCACTTTATGTCTAATTTTTTTTCCATTGTGATGCACAAAAAAATTAATTCAAACAAGAAATGTTTAGTTATTAAATTATTTATTTTAATCTCAATTTTGATTGTAAGACAAAACATTCAAATAAAACAAAAAGTGGATGGTGAATGCCATAAGTAACCAAAAGTTGTATTTCACAGATCTATTGCGTACCTTTAAAAAATAAGTTGTTTTTCCATATACTGTTTTATATTTTAAGAAATTAATGTTATTTGCCCCAAAAAGTTTGGTAAACCTAGTTAATAAATATAAAATAGTATGTATTCAAAAATTTAGTAAATTAATACACGTTTTTGGTTACTTTTATCTAAAAGTCCACATTTGAAAAAGGTTTTTTTTTCCTTTAAGGATATTCTAATTACTTTAAGAATTTTATGCATTATTTTTCTCAAAAAGAAATTGCTCATACTGATTAATAACTCTTAAATCGTAACTAATCATAAATTAATATAAATGGTTAATTCTTAGGATCTATACAGCCCATTTTTTTAAAAAGATATGATATTTAATCAAAAGTTAATTAAAACTACTTTTAAAAGTAAAATTCTTCTGAATAATGAATCAAATTAAAGACTAAGATATTAAAGACATATACATTTGAACAGAAAGTGTTTATCTCATGTACTTATTTTGCTTTAAAACTACAAATCATAATTTCTCAAAAATACACGATATTCAATCAAAAAAGTTAATAAAAATAGTTGAATTTTAAAACTACTACACTTTTATAAGATAACTAGTTTTATAAGTAAAATTTAATACAGTGGTGAATCTAGATAATAAATATTGTGATAATTATTTAATAAATATATAACATTCATTAAATTAAATGGAACGTCTATCAAGTCTTCATTTGTTTATCGTTATAAAATAGTGTTATAAAATCAACAGATAGAGCAACTGTTTATTTATTCATTTTCATACTTACTTGTACACTAAAGAATGGACCGATGATATGTACGGTGGTATCTTCTCCTTGAGAAGGGGCACCTTGTTCGGGAAGCTTAATTACGCTACCAGTGACACGTTGAAGTTCGCGAACATTCTGGCCCCCCTTACCGATAATACGGCCTACTTGAGAACTAGGCACCATAAGTTCAACTGTAAGTCTAACATCATCAGAACCGGCTACAAAACCTTCTTCTCTCATCTTCTCGAAGATTAAATACTGGGCCTAAATTAGAATTTGTCGTGAAAATCAATTAAAACCACTTTTATGAGTTTAATACCTTCCACTGGGCTTCCGGCGAACCAACAATACTAACTTTTCTTTCGTTAGGTGCGTCTTGTGGTTTGGTCTCGTCCAAGGGTGATATTTTGACAGACGCTCCAGAGAAACGAATGATATTACGAATATGCGACCCCTAAAAATACAATTATGTTTAATTACCTTACTATTGCGTTAATATTACAATTCTTACTTTAGTACCGATAATAGCCCCAACTGCATTATTTGGAATGTACAAATATGTTACTTCCTGAACATCACTGGATAATTGAGAAGGTCCTGCTGCAGGATACATGCCTGGATAAGGTGCTTGACTTGCGTATAACCCTCTTGTATAACCAATACCTGCAGTAGCCATCATTGCCATGGGATGCAGACCTATTGCAATTAAAATAGATTACGTACAGCTTGGTCAAACTTTTGTTAGTACATACCTGGGAACATCATAGTCTGCGGAGCCATGGCCTGTAAGTCATTTTCATAACTTTGCCTAAGTTTCGCGCTGATCTGAGCTTCAGCTTTGCTCATGTTATCAATTGATCCTTTAACAGTTATAATTCTTTCTAGATTAAATGAACTGATGTCATTTATGCTGGATACTGTAATCTTGGTTTCAGTTTCCTGCATGATTCGCTTGATAGTATTTCCGCCTTTACCAATTATTCGTCCAATTAGATTGTTGTGTGCCAATATCTTTAGTGATATTTCCCTACAATAATAATAAACGACGTATTAATGACAATGATTTTAAATTAAGCCACAGGTATATGTACGTTTTATTGGTATTATTAGCCTCTTGTTGCATGACCTCTAAAATTTTCTTACAGGCATTTGTACAATTTTCCGGATTTCCATAGATAGTAATTGCCTTTTCTAGGGAACCCACATTGTCTTTTCTATGGACGTCAACTCGTGCTCTTGTTTGCTGGGTTATCTGACGAATTGTTAAACCCTGTCTTCCAATTATCGCCCCCACCTGAAAATAGTACACTGATATAAAGTCGTCGTATGTATACATACTGTATAGGTTAATAGTAACAAATTTGAATTTGGCGCCTTTTTAAAATATATTTACTAAGATATCTAGTTTTTAAATATAAATATGAAGTATACAAATAAACTAATACCACAAATTTATGTTTCAATTATTATATATAATTTAAATCAAACAAAACCAATTTTCTTTAATAACAGACAATTTCTAGGAATATTAGAAAGCTGTATTACAATATTTTTATGTAAATGAATAAAAACTATGAAAATGTTTACCATATCGCTCTGCACTAGTATCCTCAATGGAAAGTCTGTCTGTCGATTTTGTCCAGGTAATCCTCCGAAAGGGGCGCCCGGGCCCCTAGGTCCTCGCCGTGCTCTCTTCTCAGTCGCCATTTCGACTTTAATAGGTTTACCTTCGACTTCGAATCCATTTAGTTGTGCTACAGCCCTGAAATTAAAAAAGAAGAGATTATAAGGATCTGTTGTCTGACGTACGACGAAAAAAACAAGCGAAAATCGCCCGTGTTATTAATTTCAATTGGGTTAATCAGAAAGAAATTATATGACGTTAACATAGAACATGTTAAATACTTGAGATTAATAATTGAAAAATACTTGTAGATTAGTTGGTCTACGATGACGTTTTCTGAAAATTCTTGTATTCCAGTGAAATAATAACTAAATAATGTATGTTTTAAATGTGAGTGCTAATGCGTAATATTTTAGAGCATTTTAAATACTGCATAATAGGTAGGTTGAAGGTTTTTTGGATGCGCTCTATGTTGTAAACGTACGTCGTAGGATTATTTTTTATATTTTGTTTGATTTTACAATTGGTTTTTATAAAAAGGTGTAATGTGACGATATTAAATTGACATTGCCAAATATATGCATTTACAATTGCATTTGTCAAACCTAATAAATAACTACTTTTAATAATACTCCGAGTATAGTGATAGTATTTAACAGGTGGTTTCGACACGTCTGTTCAGTGGTTGCCAGATTATGATGAAAATATCGACATTACAATGTTTTGTTCGATAATTTTCGACATTTTAGCATTAACGTACATAGAGTGCGCTATTTCCTTGCATTTTATTAATAATTTAAATAATATGCATATTTATCTAAATAATTAATTAGTGATTATTTGTGGTAATTTTTTAAAAGAATTCACTATATAAAAGTGAGTTGAATATAATTTAAACCTATAAAACCCTTATGTAGTTGATATCTCAATATGATTGGTGGACTCTCCCATTCTTATATCAATAGCATGTATACGGCCGCGTTGCCTAGTGTCCCTTCTGTAACACATCGTCCAATCAAAACGGTATCTTGGTTCTTATTAAGGTGCATAATACCCTCGAGCGGTAATGTGCGTGAGTATAACCGCCATACATTTTTTCCTTTTTATCCCATGTAGCGTGATTACGACGAAAAAAAAACCGTAGGAATTATGTATGAAGAAACTAATTCGGTTTAATCAATTTTCTTACATAGTATACAGTCGGTGCGATAAAAATGCACTCAAATTCGTTCTATTTATCAGATATGACATAGGAACCAATATTTGGTTTATCAACAAATGTCACTGACATTATCAAAATGCTAAAGCAAATAATTGTAAAAATAACGATATATCACTGATTGTATTGATTTATGCACATTGTTTATTATTTGAGTAACTCTAAAATAAAAATAAAATTTCAAAATATCATCACTTTGTTGGTAACTTTGTGCTGACTTATAATAAAATTAATCAAAATTTATGATGTCAGCAGGTCGCAATGTTGTCGCATTAACTTAGAATTTTGCTTTACAATCGTTGACGGTTTTAATCTCCAATTATTATCACTAATGTTTTGAAGAAATTTGTAGACATTTGACAACAGGGTTGTCGATATGAACATTAGCATCCTGTCTCTTTTTAATTTGATTAAAATGAGAAGGAAAAATCCGTTCCCAGTATATTCGACGTCATCTATGACGTGCATTGCTATTTTATTGGAAATACTATAAATATGTTATGTTTTGAACAGTTTCAAAAATTCAGAAAAGGAATAACGACAGTAAAAGTATATACTGTTACATTGGTGCCGTGATGCTTAGTCTTTGGTTGGAATGGAAAATAATTTTTCATCATTCAGCTGCTCCAATATGGCTAACCAAAGACGACTAGAAGAACTGTTTAAGAGGATACGTGTTGTCTTTCATTACGACAGGGCTAGATCACACATATCTCTATTAATTCGGTCGAAATTGGAGAGTCCAGTCCTGATCTTGCTTTGTTTTTGAATAAAATCTCTTAATGGTATAAAACTGGCTTCAAAAGAGCCGTATGAACTGGTTTAGTTTTAAAAATATAAACATTTCGTATGAAAAGTTTTTTAGTGGCGGTAGAGTACGAGTAAGTTCCCCTTGAAAAAAACACGAAAAAATCAAAATTACTAGTTCGCCAAGAGAATATATTCAAAGAAAGATAGCTCAAATAATAATGTAAATTATCAGATAAAATTGACTTATGTATGAAGTCATCAAAATACAATAAAATTCATCTTCTAAAACTCTTCTTCTCTTCTAATCTGTTGTAAGATACTTGGCACGTGAAATTTAAGTTAGCTATCACTCAATATATTATAGATATAGCCAATAGATGTTTGGTGTTAATTGCCTAAAAGAAGTGTTTCAGGCCAATCATTATGCGAACATTTCATTATCATAAAGAAGGACGAGAACCAATACTTGAGTTGTCTCAGTCTATCCGTATTTTAATAGCTACAAACTATTAAAACATCGATAAAATAAAAAAAAATTTTACTTAAAAATCATCATATTCTTCAGAGTCTTTTGAGAATTGGTTCAAGACCCTGAAGTAGGGATATCAATCGCAAAGAAAAATATCGATACATCCTACATAAAAATATCGATACTTTTTAACTGATAATGTTTAAAAATATCATTTTTCTTAGACCCTGAGGTGTCTTTCAAGTAGATTTGTTCTTAAACAGCTCAACATTCTGTAAGTTTTTTAGTAAATCAACCATCGTACTCATCTACATGGCTCCAAATATATCTTTTTTGTTTCTGATGTTAAAATTATAGCTTTGAAGATGACGTTTACAACCAAATGTGACCACGAAAGAAAATTTGCTGAAGAAATCGAAGATCATACATCAGTCAGCATACGAAAAATGTGTGGAGGATTTGGTAAAGGACATAGTTACATTGCAATCGATATGGTACCTACATTGAAAGTGGTAGACAATTTTTGATTAGTTAAGAGTGATTTTAGTGAAACAGCTTTTGTCATTTTCAATAACAAAAATCAAATACTGGCTTGATAACCGGGACAATTAATTACTACTATTGAATTTATAGAAGCTCGTACAAACTGGTGGCTTACAAATGGACAGCTGTTCATCAATGTGTATAGTCTGTGATAAAATTGCAACTAATAGTTAAAAAATAGTGCATCATAGATCAATAAACATATTTGTTCACCATTTAGAAACCAAATATATCATGAATGAACATCGAAATCGGCACGTTTCTAATGATATACAGTAAAATATAGCAAGATATCAATATTTGATTGTTGTGTGTACATTATATCAGTTCATGTTCAACAGTTCAATGTTTTCTGTTGACCTGTAGCTAAAACTGATAAATTTCCAACTTTGTGTATTTACCTCAATTAATTAAAAAAAAAGCACATAAAAATAATTGTTTTTGAAATCATATAATTTAATAAAATATAGTTTCAGAGCCTTGCAATTTCATAAAATTTCTTTTTGTTTGTATGTTATATGATTATATATTGTTTATAACTTTAAACATACTCGAATAACACCGTCATAAAGATATCGGATTCACAATAGTTCCATGTTTGCTTAAATCATTAATTGTCATAATTTAGTGGAGTTCGAACTAACATATCGCAGTCTAAGCTGTAATGTGGTCAAGTTTATGGCTAGAAGTAAATTGTTACAGTTACGAAACACCCATACTTTGAAAAACACTCTTATTCTATTAGTCTATTAGAATTTGGGCCGAAGTTTATAGTTCAGGGTGTACATTAGTGGACATTAAAATGTGGTGAACTATTCTATGCTATTCTATTCTATTCTATGGCTAGAGAAACTTTAGTCGGATCTCGCAAATATCAGCTAGAAGCTGACCAAATAAAACAACGACCACCTACAACCGTTTGCTACTTGGGTTGCTAGGAAAAAATGGCGTTTCTAGTCGAATTGTATGATCTGATGAGCGAAGTGTTTACGATTAAGGGTTTCTTTTAACTTGGAATATTATTGGATCACCAGTAATGCCTGTACAGGCGTTCCAATAAGTCCATCTTGGTAAAAATAAAAATGTCTTGAAGCCTAATTAAGATATCTTATATATTAAGATATTTTGACACAAAAAGTAAATTATAACATAATCATAAGAGAAATAGAGATTTAACTTTATAGGAAAGTTTGGGGAAATGTTTCGGACGTCCAATATGCAGATGTCGCTGATTTTAACATATTACTTTCAGCTATGCTAAGAGATGCGACGTGATCTGATTGGTTTGTTTATTTATATTGTGCGCCATTTCCAATGTGCCTTATATTATTTTATTTTATTAGTATATACGAGTCCGTAGTTGAAATGCATTCTCGTTCTAAGAGGTGTTGTGTGACCGGACATACAGATAGTGAGGAAATGCATCATCGTTTACCGTTAAAAAAGTACCCGGCGATCTTTAAGAAATGGGTAGAAAACATTAAAAATCCTAAAGTGGTTGGGTTAAATATGAAATAGATTTATAACCGTTACTGCGTGTGTCACAGACATTTTTGTGATGCATTTAAACTTTCCTTTAAGTACTTAACAATTTAGTGATGGTCAAAATAATACCACGAGCCCAGAATATGTACAAATGGACGTAAAATTTGTATTAATTCAGTCAGTCAATCCCCCTTTCTGCTTATTCTTACTGTTAATTATTTGAGTCCTATAACTTCAGTTCCAGATGTTCCTATAAGAGCATACAAAGTTTTACGTTGTACGCTATGGTGTACATCTCAGGTTATTTAGTAAAACTTTTGAGAAAAGAAATTAATTGTGATTTTTTGTTTACATACAATTATGAATAAATCAGTAGGCCCACAAATTGAGACTGATTTTATAGAGCCAAGACAATATCTGTTGCTCCAAACTCCAACAAAATTGTTTGATTATACTATCAGTAGGTCTTTGGGCTATATCTTTTATTTTATTCCGCCATTTTGCCACGTCGATAATATAACAATTTTTTTGTCAAATGTTTAAAAAAAGTAAATTTAAAACCGTTCAATTGTACATTCCATAATGATCTTTCAGATAAAATATTAAAAGCAGAATTTTAAGAGGGGGAAAGACTCAAAGTTTGCTTTCAGTATAAGAAAACAAAAAGACAGAACTCTGAAAGATCCTATTAAGTTGATGGCACTAAACAAATATGAAACAGTAGTAATTGATTGATCTTATTTGTTTAGTCTCCCAATCCTATTTTTTTAGAGGTTATTAACACAGGCCAAGAATTATTAAAGATTTTGGGGCAAGAACACATCCTTTAACGAATCAGGTAAGTCATGCATTCTTCAGACAGTTAATGTATTTCTGCATTTTACCAAAACACGGTAGACTGACATTGATTCCTCACAATTGGGACAGAGAGGTATCTCAGTTCGATTCATTAGGAAGGAATTGGTGAATTGGCATTGCACAATCTGTAGCCTGCTTAATTATACTTGCAAATCCCTATTCTTTAAAGAGACAACAGGGGAAAAGAATTTCTTTTTAATGGGCCAAAGCTTTTTTCCTCTTTTGACAGTATTTACAATCTGTTGACCACTCGCTATAGTGTCTTTGTCGAGATAATCAGCTAATTCATTTCCAAGTATGTCCTTGTAGCTGGGGATCCAGAGGAATATGACTATATAGTTTATTTTGAGACTTACGTATTGCAGTGCTTATTCCTATACTAGAGATGTAGAACCATCCATATAAACGACCTCTGACTAATTTCTGAAATACTAACGAACTCAAATTTTGATGATAGGCATAGTCCATTGTGGTTCAAATATAAAACACACTGGTTTCTGTACGACAGGAGATATATGAATTGTTTTTGGTATATTTCGTGGTGAAACATTTTTGTCCTTTGGAGGCAGGAAATCCCGAGAAAAAATGTGGAAACGCTTCACGATTTTGCATGTCATCCTATCTTATCGAGTACAGAACAGCAGCAATTAAAAAAAACTACAAACGAATTAACTCTTATTTGACATACTTCTTCACTCTATAAATTGCCGTAACTTGTCAAAGATGTTAGTTCAATCAAAATAATTATTTTCACGAAAATATCTGGAGCACGAAAAACTAATCTATGTTTAGAATATGGCCCATTTGGACCTATGGTATTGAACTGTGGGATACGACTAGCAAATCTAACACAGCTATCCTCCAGAGATTCCAGAATAAAGAGTTGCGAGTCATCGTCGATGTCCCATATTACGTGTCCAACAAACTGATTCAGCGCGATATCCCCATAGAACCCATAACGAGTGTGGTTCGAAATGTTAGTGCGAAGTACTCTGAAAAACTATTAGTGCATCCCAATCACTCGCCAAACACTTAAATGTGAGCGACGACAGTGTAGTGCATAAGCTCAAACGCAAACTACCGTACGAACTGATTAATAGACACATAGACCGAGATTTAATAATCTCTAAAATAGGTTAGAATAGTATCTAGAATAAGATTTAGATTGTAAGTTATACAGCAGATCACTTACTGAAGCGATCTTCTACATGTCAGGATGGTTATATTATATAACTGAAATCGTATAATAATTATTATTGCCCACGGGAAGATTGTTGAAGTTCCAAGAGATTAATTTAAAAAAATGTTTAGAAGATCAAGTGTAACTATTAATTCATCCGTTTATTGTAGGAAACTTAATGAACTTTACCACAAATTTGAAGAAAATATACAAAACTGAGATATATTTTGGTATTGACTTCTTGGGATATAAGATCCTAATTATCAAACTTTAATGATGTACAGAAATTCTTAAAATATTATGGAGAAGTAATAAATATATCAATGTATAATACGTTGTAATCGTAACTGTATGGTTTACAAAGTAATCTACGTATTCTTTCGTCATGTTTTGCAACATTGACAATAATAGTATTTATGCACAACGTTCCAATGTCAATGACCTTTTCATATTTACAATTGTATTTTTTAAGGTTTCCTGTATGATTTAACATTCGATTTTTTTCCTAAATTTCACAAAATCGATGACATAAATCAATATACACTATAATAAAAATAATCCGAATATCGAATAAAAGAATACCTAAATAATAACCTAAAATCAGTTGTTGTTTATTGACATTTGCGATGGTGAGAAGCATAATTGTTTAAGTTATATTTTTTTGAGAATTCGAAAACGTTAATTTTAATTTACGCGATTTGTTTTTGTAACTCAAAAAAATGGAACATGTCATAACGACGATTATTAGATCTTAATCAAAATATCAGTTTTTTGTAATAAAATATTTTATATACCGAAATATTTAAATTGATCACCCACCTTACTTAATGATAATTTACCGTAGAAAAAAATACATGTACTATGGTTGAATCAGTTGATTATTCGTAATAAAAGTTCCGGAAAAGGATATGGAAAAAAAAAGAATTATCATTGTAAAAATGACTCCAACCTCAAGCTAATTATTAAAGAAAAGCAACTCATTTCGTCACCACTCCCCCAAGCAGAGCATGTTAAATATCTTGGTATGCATTTAGATCGACGCCTAACCTGGAAGAAGCACATACTCTCTAAACGGAAATAACTGGGACTAAAATTATATCAAATGTATTGGCTCATTGGGCGCAAATCCAAATTATCATTAGATAACAAGGTATTGCTGTATGAGTCTATACTCAAGCCCATTTGGACATATGGAATTCAACTATGGGGTACCGCTAGCAAATCTAATATATCCATCATTCAACGGTTCCAAAATAAGGTGTTGCGTGCCATTGTTGATGCTCCGTACTATATTTCAAATAAAGTGATACAACGCGATATTCCTCCAGGACCTATAACGAGTGTAATCCAACGTGTTTGTGTGAAGTACTTCGAAAGAGTGTCAGTGCATCCCAATGTACTCGCTAATCAGCTAAATATGCGACGTGATAGTGAAGTGCGTAGACTAAAACTTTTAACACCACCTGATCTGATTACTGGACATATATAGAGTTTAGAATAAGCATTAGAATAAGACTAATTAATTAAGATAATATTTTATACAGAAGATTGCTTAATGAAGTGATTTTCTACATGCCATGTATATATAATATAAACAGAAGAAATACTTATTGTCAATAGGGTAGATTGTGGACTCACGAAGAGTAATAAAAAAAAATTCGTCACCAGTTTAGATTTAACAAAAATAAACAGCCGACAGCGACAATTAATCAAGTACATCATATTGTGGAATTGAGAAAAAATGTGAAAATAAGGACATTTGTTCAGCTAGCTAACTTTGCCCAAAACTCTGAGATGAAGTATGGCAAGAGGGTTTCGAATATAAGTGAGCAAAGAAAGAAAAATCAAATATAACCATGATCCAAACTTTAGTTCAAATCATGGTTAACAGTTTGTGAAAAAGCACGAAGCGAGATTGCGTGGACGTAAAAATGTCGAAGTACAAGAATTTTTCATGAACTAATTTTGAACGGGCGAAAATCTGGCCAGTAAGTTGTATGTTGAAACAATTTGTGCTTTAATTCATCGATTTTAGCATTTATCTTGCATCCCAAAAAGTTAACAGTTTCTTGGTCTACTTATAAAAAAAAAACTCATTTTGGAACCCAAGAGTTGAGTTAAAATAAGTTTCGATGCTGTATGTCTAAAACGACACTTGAGGAGGATTGCATCAGTGTCACGATTGCATCACAGTACGTTTATTTTCATGCATTTTTTTCTTTTTTCATGGTGACAAGCTAGAACCAAGTGGTCTTTTACTAATGTCGCTTAAGGTTTCGGATAGAAAGGTTTTGCGGGCGACATAGACCCTGGGTTACTGGGACTGTCATTGGTTTAAGGATGGGTTATGATTTGATCTGGTTGTTTTCGAATTCTAAGGCGCCAAGCTTTTCACGAACGGGATGTGTGGTCGCGTTCCTCATAAACCATGGGGCATTGAGTAACGCGCGGCCTTTTTTGGACTGGAACACTTACGGTAATGCAAGTTGTCTCTCGGAGACGTACCTGTACCACACCTGTGCTTCCTAGAGGAGGACTGGACGGACTAGCATTTTATACAGAGTCGCTTTCTGGGGGAAGTTTGCTTTTTCTGCACAGGAGTAGAAATAGTAGACCATACACGCCATTGTATTTGGAAATAGCGCGCTGAATTTCGACAGACCATTGGAACTTACGGTCGAATTGTAGACCGAGGTATGATACCTTCTGGATCCAGGAGATAGGGACTTTTGTGAATTTGGGGGCGATACGCGCGAAACTCTTTCTTGCGGTGGAATAGAATAGCCTGAGTTTAGCTCGGGTTAATCTGCGTCGTTAATGGCGTCGGGACTGTAACCGGTGGTGAAGAAAACCGTGTCATCTGCATAAAATGCTGTGTGTAATTGTTTAGGAACTGGGAAATCAGCCATTTTCATACATTTGTTGATTCTTAAGGGTTAATCTTTTTACGATATATTGTAAATTATTGTATAACAAAGGTGTCAAAATAAAATAGTTCCACTATATGTCAACTGACAGTTAACCATTAAAAAAAACTGCACCAATTTTACACTATTTTACTTAGATTATCTTTGTAACAGTTCTATTAAATTGTTTTCACAAATTAAAACTTTCTGTATATTATAAATCAAATTACACGTATATATATATATATATATATATATATATATATATATATACCTAAAAATTGCTATTATTATATTTACAGTAATACATCAATAATCTAATTTTTCTAACCATATGTACTCATATCAACAATATATAATAATTATAACTATATATTTTGTTCCCAAAAAAATAAAACTGGATCCATTATAATTTAATATTTAATGAAGCTGACAAAAAATGCCTAAAAATGGATAAATCGATTAATGCTATATTTAGTAGCATAAAGGTCATTCATCTCTGAATTTGAACATGTTATACTCTCAATCTGTTGAAATAGCTTAAGTTAAAGCTTAAAAGCAATAGCACGATGAAAACTGTGTGGGACCACATCAAAGATAAACAAACCGAAGGTAAAAAAATCGGGTAAAATTAATTATTTATTGCATTAAACCTTATTTTGTTTCCTTCAAAATAAGTTCCATATTTTTGGTTAGTTGTACATTATATCTAATTGGTATTATTTCTACTCTAACAGTGAATTTTCTTTTAATGCCAAACTCGGTTGTAATATTCTGACCTATAACATAAGGTATCCACTTCCTTAGCCAATTCGCTCCGACTCAGATGCCTATTTGAGCGCTGGATTTTTTTGCAACTCCATTTTGGTTTTCCTCGACTACATGGATTACAACATATCGGTTGCCTGTTTGTCGAAACACAATCTTTAAAGCTAATTCTCTTCTATTCGATAATTACCAACGATGGCGTTTACCAACTTTCGGTGGTAAACGCCACGGTGATAAACGGTTTTCGGTGCTCATTTCGCCACGTTTAAACTTAGCATACCAATCTTTGATGGTTGATTTTCCCGGGGCAGTGTCCGGACTCTGCATCAAGCCCAGTTTTAGCATCAGCTGTATTTTTTCTCTTCAAAAAGCAACATTTTATCAACACGAAATTCCTTTTTATCCATTTTTTTCGTAACAATAAAAGTTGCTTCACTCAAAATGCTATAATTCACAAACTAATGATCCGACAGCTGTCAAATTGATACACGCATCTTTTGAGGCTTATAACTAACTCAAAAATATTCTAGTAGCGTTATCTATGTGTCAGGCCGGGGACTTTCGGGCAGATTCAACAAGCGCTCGCGCGTGACTAAAAAAATTGTCAAAAAATATGAAAATCTAGACTGGACACACGTTAAAAAACGTTATTATGAATATTTTATTGTTGCAATCAGAAAAAACGTAGTTGGCTTCTAGGGTAAGTATTTGATTCCAGATCGGCAGCGAACGTGTTAAGGAGGTTATAGGGAACATTTTAGGCATAAGCACCCTAACTATAAAGAAATCATTAAAAAAGGCTTTTCAAGATTTAGGTGTTAATGAGTGTAAATGTACACTTTATTCATTTTCACCAGGACTACTCTCCGGAAAATTTGGGAGAAGTGAATAAAGAGCAAGGTGAACGATTTCACTAGTACATTAAAGATATGTTTCCAGATTCATCCTACAAGTGAAAATGTACAAAGATCAGCATCTCTGGGAAAAAGAAAAGGTTTTAGTACGCACTAGTGAACATATATTAGATTAAAAAATCTGTATCGTTAATGGCTTGTAAATAAAAAAAAAATTTTCAACTCTATTCCCTTTTCTTTTAATGTAATAGCTCCTTTAACACAGTTCCCTAAATTATCAAGAAACTTCCAAACAAAAAGTTATCTTCATATTCAGCACACCCAAAAACGCAATGACTGAAATTTTTTTAAATGAATAAACTCACCTTGAAAAATATTTTTTACCACAATAAAAGTCCAATTAATGATTTTCTTGTGTAAAAAAAGTTATTATTGGAGTGTATTAACGGAACAAACTCGATGTTTAATGGCTTACGCAATAAAAATGCATTGTAGCAGAATACCGTAAACAATTAGTTTTCTTATCGTACGTCCTGATTATTCATTCAATTCTCTTAATAGTCATTAATAATGGGAGATATAGAAAGTAGTAATATCGCTTTGTTTTAATTGAAAACAAATGTATAGTTTACAAATATGCGGTTCTTCACCGCTCGTAATCTGTTAAACGCTGATAATTTAGTGACGAAGGATTGAAATACTAGTGAGAAATCTTTTTTTTTTGTTCGAACATAAGAACTTATGTTTTTCCGAACTCTTCCTAAAAATGCCTTCATTTTTTATCGACATTTAGTGATGTGATCCTATTTGAGACTGTGCAGCATCCGGGATGTTTCCTGGTGCCACAAGTAATTATTTGTCCAATTTTTTCAAACGAAAAGATAGAGTTTCACACAATGGAACGTTCTATACATTCAAACTTATTTATAGCTGGAGTTCTGCAGAACAGTGCGTTGGGGCCACTCGTGGTATCCGCTCTACGCAGCTGATATGCCGATAATAAAAGAAACAGTACTTACAGTACGTACAGAAGATAAGAATTGATGCCGAAAAGTGTGCGCTTGCTGAGACTGGAATGGAAATGTCCACCACGAGTTGAAAATAGATTGGTTCTGATAACTCTTGAAGTCTTGGTATCTTCACATTTTAGTCTATTTTGTTAGGATGCTAATTTACTAGCCTTCATCCTATAGCCCAGATTTTTCACTACTTATTTTAGTGCGGAATAAGTAGTTACATTTTTCCAAGAGATGTCACAACTTTTAGGAGATTATTTTCGTAAAAAGCTTCCAATTGTTTCCACCTTTCAGGCAGAATTCAGACTAGTGAAGTGTAGTGTAGCTGACCTTCAACAAGTGGTAGTCTCGTGAAAACCCTATTTCCATATAGATTTTCGCACATTTTCTATGATGAGGTTCAAATATTTCCGTGTTTCTTTTCTCATAACAAGAACACGTGAGTTGAAAAGTCCCCGGCCTGACACATAGATGACGCTACTAGAATTAAATCCATATGTTTTTAGTTAGCCCTAACCCTCAAAAGATGCGTGTATAAATTTGACAACTGTCGGATCACTAGTTTGTGAATTATAGCATTTTGAGTGAAGCAACTTTTGTTATTGTGAAAAAAAAATGGATAAAAAGGAATTTCGCGTGTTGATAAAATATTGCGTATTGAAAGGAAAAAATACGGTTGAAGCAAAAACTTGGCTTGATGCCGAGTTTCTGGACACTGCCCCAGGAAAATCAACCATCAAGGATTGGTATGCTAAGTTTAGACGTGGTGAAATAAGCACCGAAGACGGTGAACGCAGTGAACGGCCAAAGGAGGTTGATACCGACTAAAACATTAAAAAATCCACAAAATGATTTTGAATGACAGTAATTGAATGAAATAGCACAATGAAAAATCTATGCCTATCTAACGATAAAAGGACGAATATTAAATACAATAACCTTATTATTTCCATAATTTTGAAGGGTAGTATTTAGCAGAACGTTAGTGCAGAAAAATTAAATACCGTATTCGGTATATAAAGAGGTGACCAAAGTAAAGCAGTTCGACGTTCTGGCTGAGAATGCAGACAGGTTAACTGCTGAAAATGCGATCGGGCTTTACGCGTCGCAAAATGCATCTCCATTTATTGCTAATACGTCTGGCGCGCGTGTATTCGTGAATGAATTACGTTTGCTATCCCGAAATAACGAGCGGACCATTCAGCGGAGGACGGTTCTTCGGCCGTCTAATTAATTAAAGAGCACCGCTTGGTGAGCCGGGGCGACCAACTCTTAGGCAGCATACATGGATTCCCACCAGATCTTGCTCAATTATATATAATATTTATATAATTATTTGTTACTTGATAAAGAGAATCAGCAGCAGAAAACGAAAATACGTTAAGCTTTTTGCATTATGTAAATAATTCTAAAAAGCTGTGACCTCTTCTTGAAAAATGTAATTACTTATTCCGTAAAAACCACACAAAAAGAAGTGGTGAAAAAATATGAAAAATATAAAATTAACCTTAAAAATTCTACCTTTTGTTAATCTTTTCTGCAATAAGAGAAATGTATAAGTATAAATGCGTACAAATATGGCCATTTTCCAGTCCAACGTGTGTGTATGAACCATTTTTCGACAGAAATATTAGGTTAACTTGTGAATTCAAGATAACCTAATACTGGATAGTAATGCATACCTCACAGATAGGCATTTTATTGTCAAACAGGGCGACGAATACACTGATCTACATCCAATATATTCAGGTGTTTCGCAGGCCACTGTCCTTGGTTCAATGTTATATCTTCTGTATACAATTGACCTACCGACCACAAAAATCACTACTATTGCAACATATGCTGACAATACAGCGATCTTATCATCACACGAGAATCCAATATTAGCCACAAGATACCTTCAACTTCATCTTAACAAAGTGGAATTGCGGTTTTCACGACGTATCAAAGGAAATGAGACAAAATCTACCCATATGACATTCACCCTTTGTAGAAGGACTTTTTGCTAGGTAAACATGAATAACTATGAATACAATTAACTATTAACTACTATGAAGATATACTTAGATAACACGATGTTGCTGTATCAACAACAATCAAAAGACCATCAATCACCCAATCAACAATTCAAAAAAAGCTATTAAAATTTCATGATATTTTACTCATAATCTTGTGAGTTATTGTGCTAAGAGTGACACTACTTTTGTTACATTGAAAACAATGGATCAAAAACAATTTCGTGTTTTAATTTTACACTGCTTCTTGATGGAAAAAATACCGTTCAAGCGAGGTAATGGCTTGAAAATTGTTATAATAACTCCGCTCCAATAGGAACCACAATAAAACGTTGGTTTGCTATCTTCAAATGTAGTTGTAGAGGTACCGATAATGCAGAACGCAGTAGACGTCCAAAATTAAGGGGTAACACCAGAAAACATTAAAAAACCCACAAAACTGTTTTGAATGATCGAAAAGTGAAGTTGCTAACATCGTAACAACTGGCAACGTTGTAAATTAAAATCCTTGTGCGCACGCGGGAATTTTCCAGAACTAGACTCTTGCGCTACTGTCGTCCAAATGTATTCTCTCTTCCTACACTTGGGACACCCTGTACGACGCATTCTGCGACCGCAATGTAAACATATGTCCAGGAGAAGCAAAAAAAAAGGAAGAGAGGAAAAAAAACGGCAAACCAGAACGGGGCACAAGCCCCGGCCGGGGCACCTGCAGCCGCCTAGCGTCGACGTTGATTATCGCGCAGGAATCGAATTATTTGCGATTACGTCCGCGGAGGAATCCTCCGTAATTGCCGGGTACCGTTGCTGGAAGATTTTTAATATGTTTTGTATTTAGATAATGAGGAAGGACGGACGCGCGCACCGAACAAAGACGCAACCGGCGAGAAGACGGCCGCAGTAATGATAGGTGGATAAGTGGAGTTGATGTATTTTTGACAGGAACCGCAATTTGCGCATCTGACAAGCTGGAGTGCGGTATTAATGAAAATAACGCTTGCAATGGTTGATTTTTTTCAGACTCGTTTCAATATGAATTATAATTTCCCCTCACAAAAAATCAGACTGAAAAAGACAAAGTGGTTAACGGTTATATTTCTGCTTCCGCAACTGATTGCAGCTTTAAATGAACTTACAGTATCGGCAATATATTGTCTATCCAAAGTAGCAGTGAACTCACGTCATCAAGATGCATGATGCAGTTTGTAAATTCCTTGTAATATCAGACAATATTTTCCTTATTTCCTGCTGTCTGATACGTTCGAACATGTAACCGAATCAGTCTGCAGAAGTCGCTCGTATCAATATAAACATATTTAATATAATTATTTCAGAGGATAGTGTTAGTTTGGAAGGTAACCAAAACTTAACGATATGCAGTTCTTTGGGGATATAAGTCATCATTTCAAACACTCTTAGGAAACAAGATTTAAAAAGTACGGTTGATTATATGAAATGTATGATTCAAAACAGACATTGCTTTTAAAAGAATACAATTTTTAAAAGCATTTAATAAAATGAAGAGAGACATGCTATTTCAATTTGTATACAGACAGATATATTGTTCGTCCTGGTAGAAACAAAAATCCAACAAAAAAATCCTAACAAGTGGTCGGCAAAGGCTGTAATTAAGGATTGGCTTTCAATACATAAATTAAGTTTTTATGATATCGTGTTAAAGAGTGAAGTATTTCAAATTGTATATTGGTAAACATAAATAAAATGTTTAATTGTGTTTTATGTAATTTAATTTTTCGAAATAGGCTTTAAAAAGATACAGACTAGATCAGATGGCTGAATAATATGGTCACAGAGTGTAACGTCTTCCTCCCTAACATTGCGTAATCAACCAGATCGAATAATTAAGGGATGTGGCAAAGAAGTACTACCGTAGATATGCAGGTCGAGAATGCAGGTTGCCTGGGAAACAATGAAATCGCCATGTCTTATCCACTCAGGAATGTTGTTGACAGATGTTTGTACTGAGTATGATCAGTAAATGTAGCTATTCTTACCACTTAAAAAACAAAATATATATATATATATATATATATATATATATATATATATATATATATAATGCATCATAAGGTTCTAAACATGTTCGACGGGTTTCGACAGAAGAAAATTTATTTAAAACAAATAACAAAAATAATAAATGTAGAAAATCCAATGTTGAGCCTTGCATAATGCATGGGATAAAGAGAGAGATCACCTTTTTTCACCGCATTTTCAGTCAATCCCAACCTTCAATGGAAAGCTGTTAAAATTTCATGATGTTCTACTCATAAGTGTGTGAGTTATTGTGCTAAGAGTGGCACTACTTTTGTTATTTCCAAAACAATTTCGTGTTTTAATTTAACACTGCTTCTTGATGGAAAAAACCCGCTTAAGCGAAGCAATGACTTGAAAAGTTTTATAAGGACACCAATCCATCAAAAACAACAATAAAACGTTGATTTGCTGACTTCAAACGTTGTTGTAGAGATACAGATGATGCAGAACGCAGTGGACGCCCAAATGATTACCACCTCATTCACCAGAAAACATTAAAAAACACACAAAATAGTTTTGAATGATCGAAAAGTGAAGTTGCGTGAGTTATTTAACATCGTAAAGATATCAAAAGAACGTATTGGTTTTATATTGCTTGAGAAAGCTCATTTCAAAGTGGGTCATCTGAGTGGACAGCAACAGGTGACATGCTTATTTTGGGGCATAAGTTACATCGTTCTACAAAAGTGGTATTGAAATGTTAGAACGGCGCTCGAATGATTGTGTAGCTCGTGATGGAGATTACGTTGATAAATAAAACCAATTTTGAACAAAAAAACGCGTTTTCTTTGTTACGCCTGGGAGTTCCTTTGGATACTATTTTCCATCATTTTCTTTTTCGAGAAACAAAAACAAATATTAAAAACAAAAGACATCAAATCCCAAAATGGTAAAAATGTATAGTAAATAGAAAAGAACAAAAGTGGCACAATAAAAACAAGGACGCTGAAAAAAGAAAAAGAACCGAAAAGTTACTGTAAAATAATGGTTGAGAGAACTTCTACTGAGTATTTTTATTAGAAACAATTTATTTATTATTTTATTATGAACAAAAGTTGATGGAATTACTCATAATATTGAGAATGACCCAGGAATATATCAGACTAGAAACTAGAAATATACAGGAAAGGAATAGATAAATTAAAACTGAGTATCAGCAATCGGTTTAGCTTATATTCATTAGATAAAGAGATAACAGGAGATATCTCTCTTAATGGGCTATAGTTTGTTTTATACTTCATTATCCCAATTATCATATGATTGATGTAAGGGTAAAACTTAAAAAAAGAAGAGAATATATGTTGATATTTTCTAGAAATTTCACGAATATTTAAACTATTACAATTTCTTTCAAATGTAATTAAAAGGGAGTTTGTTTTAAACGTATTCAAAGTAGGCAGTTAGTCGGCATGGTGGCGCAGTGGTAAAGGCGATAGGACGGTACTCCTACTGTTGCGATAGTCGTGGGTTCGAATCCTGTTTGGGCATGGTCGTAAATTTATGTTTGTGATTGTCTTAGGCAAGAGTGTAAAATCCGACAAGGAAAATGATCCCAGTCACGCCAGTAACCAGGCTGGGTAAGACCGGATGTCTTCTAGGATGATTTCTAAAGTTGGTTACTCGCCAGTCGGTAGGCTTAATGCTGCGGACCCTGGTTCGGAGCCCACGTTAAACTGTAGGTCCAGTTTAGATAAACCCATAGTTGGTAAAAGAAGACTTTAATATATATATATATATATATATATATATATATATATATATATATATATATATATATATATATATATATATATATAATCTTTATAATTAAGTACCAAATTTAATATAAGATAATCATAAGATTAGTGTGGTAATAGTAACCATAAAGTTGAGAATAGATCCGACAAAAATACTTTATAAATATAGATCAAATAGTAACTCGACAAAAACTAGGCAAATTGCACACCGTAAAAATGGCGACAACTAAAGAATACTCGACAATGTTCTCAAAAATAGTTTAATTTCTAAGACTATCTTGTCGTTGTTTATTTATTAATTAAATAATTAATAAAGTCGACAATATTTATATCATACTTTATTTTTTCAAGTGATATTATTTAAACTTTGATAGTAACAGAGATACGACATTCCATGCCGTAAAAATGGCGACCACACAAAAAGTATATATAAAACAAACGACTACAATATTGTAAAGGATTTTTTCCAATTTTAATACAATCTATAATTGTTCTATTGTTTAAATTGATAAAGTATAAGCTGTAGAAATGGAGAATAAGCAAAATATACATTCAATATTTGATAACATAACAAAAACAATATAATGTAACTATATTTATCGAAACACAATGTGCATTATCTGACAGATAATCACAACGTAGTGTTCAAATATACTTTACTATAATAATAGTGGAATAATTTCATAAAAATCAACCCAAAGATTATCTGTCATAAAATGCCGTATCGATTTAATTTGTATAGAGATAAAATGAGACAAAATAATTTGATACAAATCAAACTAATTTACACTTTAGTACACTTTTATGACGATCATAATAAAGTATTAATATCTTAGTTTGTTAACAATTAAAACAGCAATTATCTGTTATAAACTGCCATATCGTTAGGTTGGACATATGTAATCAGAGCCTAGAAATTTAAGCGATATTTGAAAGCTTTGCTGAGTTCCTGATCATCATCGTTAGCAAACAAACAAATATTAGAGGACATTATCTGACTATATATGGTAAAATATGTTTTTTTTTATAACATCTTTATTACATACGCTTAGTACAATTTTAATTTACAATTAATTTATTACTACTTTTCCTATGTACTTGGATTAATTAACAAGCAAGACGAGTGCGAGAAAATAAATCAGTATGTATATTCCTCAATTATAAAATTATAATTATTAATTATTAACTTATAGCTATAGTTTACACTAAATGTATACACTTTATAAAGTTCGTATGGTTTTGTTTGCTTCAATCTCCTGACATCCTGCGCGCTGTCCAGCAGTTGTATTGCTTCCACGTTAGTATGATTTAGTAATATTTCGTGTTTCAAGGCGAAATCTTGGATAACTTCGCAAATCCATTTGTTGCTCCCTCTGATATCAATAATTGGGTCAATTCATATATAGCCTCAAAAGATACCGTCTTTTTTTCAGCGTGATAACCATATATTTCTAGGAATATGGGATACGCAGTGGTCAGCGACTGGATTTCTTTCTTTTGTCGCGATAAATGCTCAACTCTTAATACATTTAACACCGATCAGATCACATACATATTTGTTTCGTAATATATTAATTCACACTTTTATTCCAAACGTTAATCTGCGTTAACTACCTCTGAGTGATTCTAAATTGTTATTGTTAGTAAAAAGGCGATGTCTGGCGATGCCGAAAAATCTAACTTGTCATGCTTTTTTAACCTACATATCAGTTTCGTTTTATTAACAAACATTCAACAATTGACCAGGTAACAGAATAGATAATAAAAGGTATGTTCAGCTATTTTCCTAGATGCAACACATCGTACACACAAGTGTTAAACTCCTACATTACAGTTAAAGTATTTCGAGTCAAACAAGAGGAAGCCCACTCTATAATAACAGAAGCTAAAGCAGGTCTATCACAAGGAAGTGAATTGGAGTCAATTCTCTACCTATTCTACGCATGTGATATACCACAAATCGAAAATATCACGATGTTAAGTATCTCTGAATTAATTTTTATCCAAAATATCAGTTCAAATATAGGAAAATGTATTATACCGACTGTCATTCAGGAAATTAGGAAAATCCCAAGGAGGCATGAGAAGGGACTCCTTTCTCATGCGAATATCGAAGTAATACTCTTGGATTGGAACTCCTGGATAACACCAGAACACTACACAGATTCAAAAGAATCTACCAATGTATGTAGTGTGGTGTATTTAACAGAAAAACAGTAGTGTTGGGTATATACCTAGATGTAAGTTATTGTAAAGAAATATTGTAGGTTAGTCAGCAACGACTAGTAACAATGTAATAAATAAATTAAGAAGAAATGCTTTTCCTGTCATTTAGTGTCTATTCTTTTATAGATCGTTTAAAACGTTAATTGTAATTGGAAACTTTCACCAGTTTCAACAGTCATGACAAAGATGTGTTTGGCTTTTTTTAAATATTGTTTTTTAATTGAAAGTAAAAATGCATGTACTCTTTCTCTACACTACTACAGGTTCGATTGAACATAGTTAAGGATGATGAAAAGTGAAGCATAATACTCCATCAGTCCAACAAATAATATTGTTTAAACTTAATTCGTCCTTTGCGCATTATGAGCAGGACAACGCACATTTTCACTCAGCATTCAAGCATCAAGCAATTCATTTGATTTATTCATTTTGAAGATACTGAAATCGAGTCAAAGAAGGTTTCATTATTACAGAAATCGAGATTAACAACTGTTTCGAAGAATGAAAAAAACGTTGGTATAAATGCATTGTACTTAAACAGGATTGATTTGCCTTGCTTCGCAACTGAATGCTGCGTAGATATTCTCAAAGAAATTAATAACTACAAGAATATTTTTGTTGTTAGCTATGTTTGTAGATTTATGACCATTTTCATAAGGACATCGTCAACATTTTATGATTAAAATAAAGCTATATACTATATATATAGGCTATAGCTACAAAAAACACATTATATGCGAGTTTTAAAATAATTAAAGGGATTTACTCTTATAATTATCATCATAATTCATATTTCTAATTCGAAATAAGAAACTATGAAGTCGTGTACATCCCGATCTTTGGTCTCGAGTTGAAAAACATGTAATTCATAGAAGAAAAACTTACTTTCCATCAACTAAGCTCAATAAAACACCGTTAAAATCAACGGATTAACGTACGAATCTAGCTTATTAGTCGGATTTAACACTATTTAACTTTTTCTCGCCCCTTCCGAAATCCTCTAGAAATTATACTGAAAACCAAATTCATTTTTACATCTACAAACTTGCATTTCCCTTCCGGGTATTTATCGAATAATCTGATACAGAAAATAAATATTTTCCAGCTAAAATGTTCGTAAATATTCGATAGTCGCATTATCGATATCAAAGGCGGCAAATGGTTCCGTGAATTGTCACTTCAAATGTAAAACGTAGAAATGCTCGATTAGGTTTTATTAATATATATGACGTAATGCACAAATCATTTTATGCATTTTATTATACGAATATGTCATGTTGACATGAATTTTCCATGTAACCAGGAAGTGATTGCTTTGATAAACTTTTGATGTTTAATATTCGTCACATTTTTGATACGTTACAAGCAGTAATTTGTATACAGTTTTGTCTATGGTTTTCAGATTAAGGAAATTAAGTAGGAACCAAAACATTATCTGTCCTTCCCCTAGTTCCCTCATTCTTTTAAATTGTTGAAAATCACATGAAGATATATGATGTTATGATGGCTAATGGTTGAAGATATTTTACTTAAAGATTGAATGCCATGGTTAATTAATTCTTTCATTGCGACAAATTAATATTAATTAGTGTTCACTATTAATACACTTCAAACACAATGAATATACTATCTGTGTTTAATCTGGCAGAAAGAAGCTTTACTGTGGTCGCCGTATCTCCTATATTCGTGCAATACTACATAATATCTTTACTGAAATATATATTCTGTTAAAGTCCTTGGATTTGATCAATTATTTTAATAATATAAATTATTTTTGTAAAGTTGCTGATAACTACAACTATTCTCTATGTTGACGCTGAATTTGAACGTTAATTGTCATTTGATTTGTTGAAAGTACTAGTTAATTACTTTACCTGAAGTGTGTTTTATGATTTAAACAATGAATTCGTCTTATATTTAATGTCGCAAGAATGGTATATTATGGTTTATGATTAGGTGTAGTAATAATGGTATGGTAAATTCAATATCCCTGATGATATGGTAATATATGATTTGGTTTATTCTGGATAGTTATCTACGTCTTCAACTAGAGTTAACAACGACAAAACGAAGGAAATGATGACTGAAAAGCAAATTCGTCGAACTATTGGTGTGAACTAGATCTTTGCTAAAAATCGCATCGAACAACCATTCTATTCTCCTGATATGGTTCCTGACGAGTTCTTATGAAGATTTCACTTTTCCATGGACCATTTTCATTAGACCGCTTTCAAGAATGTGAATTTTTTATAGCGGAATCCAACTATTTTAATAAAAATAATCCCGATAGATGTCTCTAACCGCAGATAACCCAGGAAACGTTGTCTTTCTTTATAATAAAGACTAACACACACATCCACACACACACACACTCCTTTGATAATCCGTAAAACATTGCGGGAGGTAGGTCTTGTTATTCCTCGGTATAATGCAGACCTACCCTTTTCCTATTACTTATTTTGTGATCTCTGTAATGCTTAAACCGAAGTCTGTTAGAGGCTCAAAAGATGTACGTGAAAAGAACTAGATTTAATGTTTTAGTCAGAAAAATGGCAAAATATTGTTGATTTTAATGGGATATATTTGGTTTCAATAAATACATTTCCACGCATATATCAGATGAATTTAAAATACTCTACGAACTTTTTCCTAGAGCTAATATATAGCAATGACAAATATCACCATTTTAAAATCAGTTTTAATATATTTCTCCCGATCTGGCACCATTCTAACCATTTCGTACTGTAACATTTTAAGACACATTCCCCTTTTTGAAGCAGATGTATATTATTGCTTTACTAATATTTTTTCTTGTTTCTTGGATAACTTCGGCAGTTATTCTGCTTTCTGTGATTCTATCTCGGAGAAATCCTGGATTTTCTTTGGAATTTATAAATATTAAACTTAGATCAGATAAAAAAACCTCTACCATAAAAATGCCGGCGAATATATATGACAGAAATCATATATTGGGGTACACGCTCATAATACATATCGTGTTAAATGCAAATGAAGTGAAATTAAGTATAGTGTACTACTTGAATAGATATTACAACGACAACCTGAAATATCTTACAAATAAGAATGAACAAAACAGTTTCATGAATGCAGAAGAAATAGTTCAACTCCTATGATTCGATGTTTCAACTCATCAATTTAAAGGTTTAAAATGAGGAATGATCAAGAAAAACTAATACGGTATAATAAAAGTATACCCATGAAAGTTCTCCAAGTCTCCGTCCGATCTGTTGTTCAGAATGATGGTTCATGGACTCCATGGAATAATTTTATTATTAACTGCAGAAAAAATTGTCGGTCAACTTAATGTAAAACAATCAGAATTTGATGTTTCCAACTTAGTGGATTGGTAGATGTAATCCATTTTGATAAGGAAAAGTTAACACATTATGAATTGAAAATTCTACCTATTTGCTATGCAATTAACACTGATGAAGTGTTCTCGGATATTATCTATTTTTATAAAGTCATTTTTGCTAGAACCACATCACTAAAAATAAGCAAAATTATTTTTATTTACTTAGTTTAGTTTATTGTTACTGATTGAACAAACCCAGATTTTTTTCTCTACATAATTTTTTCGAAATTTAACTTGTTAAAAGGCAAAACCAAACAATTTTATTTTTTATTTAGTTAACAAAAATTTTATTTCAGTAAATCCACAACATATATTGTACGTATTCCTTGACGAGATGTAGTAACATCATGTATTTTCTAGATGGGTTATTGTAAAAGATTAAGATATGACTTCATATAGTTCTAGAATTTTTTTCTTGGTTACTATTCGATTCATTGATGATACAGATTCAAATTGTGTGTGTGACGAAAAAATGGTCATATGACAGACGTTTTTCGCGTAAAAGAACCTTTGATTATAGTTTATTTATTAATAAATATATAACGAAGGCTCGCTTTGTTCAACAGTTTTTTTGACCTGTTTTGATTCAGTTCTGTTTTTTTTTGAACGCTTTTTATAATCCTGCTCTATGTCTTTCTTGGTGCTTTTTGCTACGTCCTCAACCCAAAAAGTCTCTGAGGGATCCGAATTGGTTCCATAACCATGCGCTTATTGTCGCTTATTAAAAGAACGATTTTATTTTTAATATGATCTTGGAGAGAAGCATGTATAATTTGCCTGATGTATCGCATTTGGGATTGGTGAGATGATGATGATCATTGTTGTAATATTTCTTATTTTACACACGTATCATCTTAGAAAAACGAAAGCTCCTGCCAAGCAGCGGGCTGTGTTTTATATCGAACGGGCAGGAATACTTGAATAATAATGGCACACTCAGGAATTATTCCAGATATTTGCTTTCCTGTTGTATCAATATCTGCATCATTTAGAGATTTCATTTGTCATGATGTCATGTTACTATGTTCCATTATATCGTTTGCTGGTTGCTGAATATGCTTAAAAACATGTAAGGCGTTGTTTTCGAAAATTCAGAAGTGGCGACTTGTGATTTCGATGTGTTAGCCAAAGAACGTTATGGTAGACCTAAAAAGTTTGAAGATGCGAAACTGCAAGAGTTACTGGATAAAGACCCAACCCAAATTCAAAATCTCCACTCCACTCTAAATGTGGCCCAAGAAACGATAGCAACCAATTACTAGCGATGGGAAAAATCCAAAAGATGGGAAGTTGGGTGCCACATGAATTGACTGACAGCTAATTAGAAAATCGAAAAATCGTCACTGAAATACTGCCTCAAAGGTATGATCTGAAGCCACTTCTGCATAGAATTGTAAGCGGTGATGAAAAGTGGATTTTTTTTTGGAAAATTCTAAGCGCAAAAAATCATGGTTATCATCTGACGAAGCCGGCCGATCGACTCCAAGGCTAAATCGTTTTGGTCGCGAGAAAATGCTCTGTGGTTGGTGGAAGTAGAGTGGCGTGGTGTGTTACAAACTGTTGAAACCTGGTAAAACAGTTAATAGTGATCGCTACTGACAACAAACAATCAATCAAACCGTGTATTGATTGAAAAACGCCCAGAATGGATCCGAAGACAGGTTACTACGGACAGTTATTCTACAGCACAATAACGCGCCATTTGAATGGAATGAATGAAATCACTTGAATGGGACATATTATCGCACTCGCCGTAGTTTTCAGAAATTTCCCCGTCCGACTACCAATCCAATTTTTCGCACAACGAGACACGCGTTTGCAGAGCAGCACTTGGCCACTTTCGAAGAAGTTAGAAAATGCATCGATTAATGATTTTGCTCAAAAGACAAATAGTTTCTTTGGTATGGCAGGATGGAAAATTAATTAAATGGCCAAGCGTAACTATATATTTTTGCGGTAACACCGGTAATTATTTACCGGTATACCTGGTAGAAATAATCATAACAGGGGGTATGCGATATAATTTCAATCTCATTTATAGTGATGAAATGACGCACGAGGTTCCTTCAACATCTTTCTAGAGTCAGTTTATATTTCACTATTGTTAAAAAATAAAACGATGTTATTAGGCGACATATCTTACAAAACTAGTTGGATACATTATAATATTTGAGAATTGGCATGAAAATTAGTACTTACGATTGTGCTTGTTCTGTTGTTTCGTAGGTGATTTGAACAACTTGTGTAGTTGGATCTTTGGAGGTAAGTTTATCACAATGGACGACATTGCCATGCTCCGACAGAAGGCTCGCAATGTCTTCAAATTTAATTTGTGGACCCAAATTTGAAATGATGATTTTTGGTGTTTGGCTGCAACAAAAAGAAATATGTTAATTCGCGTAAATACCACAAGAAGCCCACCAACCGATAGGTTTGCAATCGATGTTCAACGAAGCAGTTGCAGTAGCAGTAGTACATTTTGATGACGTTCTGAATGGTTGAAAAATGGTAACTGACAGTGGTGACTATTTTATCATAGCTAACCGCAAATTTATATATACCACCATATCAATTAATAAATGTAGTTTACTATCTAATCAACATTTTTCAACATTGTAATTGTCATGATTAACTCACAGAGAGATATAAATTAGTTATTATCCAGTGGTTTTCGTTAATTATCAATAGTTATATGAGACATCAGACTAATTATCAAAAGTAGTTGATTGTCAACTATTACAGCAAACAATGAACTATTACTTATTATCAATAATTTTTGTAAAAATCAGTCCTAACTCCAACTAATAACATTTTATTAGAGATTATTATATCATCTTCGTGTTTTGTTTTAAAATACGCCAGTTGTTCACTCAGTTACTCATTTATTATAACTTAAAATAGTTACAATTCTTCGCCGAATGGATTCGTAGAGTGTCTGAATAGTTTCCACTGGAATATTATCTCATTATTGGGCCAAAACATCCGCCAATTGCTTCAATGATGTTAAATATGGATATCTCATGGGCTACTCACTGCTGTAAAACTCTTTATTTTGGTTGAATTATGTCGAGATTTGACAATTGGGCTAATCAGGGAAGATTTTGTACAGAATATTGAGTATTCTCCATATTTTAGAACGGGTGATTTTGATACAGGTAAAGAACCAAGAAGCATAAAACGCTGCGTATGGTTCAAAATTCTCAACTATCCGTAAAGTAAATATATGTTAATGTTATGCATTAAATTAGAAATATGTAAGAACGTATGTGTGATTGATTAGTGAAATACTCATTAATGTTTATAGATATCAAAATGATAATAACGTACGCTACTTAAAATTAAAATCACTGAATTCTTGCATAAGTGTTTTGTAGGTTTGAATGATAAAGGAGCAGATTTTTATAATCTTATTTAAAACCATTTTAAAAAATATAGAGTTTAGTAAACTATAACCGAATATATCTAATATTCACTTAACATATGAGCCGAAAAGTACCGTGTCTAACACATAGATGGCGCTAGTTTTATTGCATGCGCCACGTTTTCAGTTAGTACTAACCTCTAAAAGAAAGATGTTAAAATTTCGTGATATTTTATTCATAAGTTTGTTTGTATTTATTGTGCTAAGAGTGACACTACTTCTGTTATTTTGGATCAAAAACAATTTCGTGTTTTAATTTTACACTGTTTCTAAATGGGAAAAATACTGTTCAAGCGAAGTAATCGTTTGAAGAGTGTTATAAGGACTCCGCTCCACCAGAAACAACAATAAAACATGGTCGTATAGATACCGATGATGCAGAACGCAGTGGACGTCCAAATGAGGTGGTAACTCTAGAAAAGATCACAAAAATCTACAAAATCACGTTTGAATGATCGAAAAGTGAAGTTGCATTGATATCTGATAATGAATGAAACATGGGTCCATGACTTCACTCCGGAATCAAAATGATCGTCATCTGAGGGGACAGCATCTGATGACAGGCATATTTTGAGACATACGATAAATCGCTCTCTAAAAGTGGTATTGCAATAGTAGAGGATCTTAGTGGAGATTACGTTGATGAATAAAACCAATTTTGAACAAAAAAAAACGCGTTTCCTTTGTTATGCCCGGGACTTTTCTTATGATCTTATGATTCTTAGGAGTCTTATGATTTTCGCACCTTACATGCCATTCTTATCTCTACATGTTGGATATCTTAGATGAACTTCAGTCGAATTATTGTAGATTTTAAAAATGTCGTCATGTTATTGACTATTAATCAGATTATTACAAAGTGTACAAAGGTAGCAGTTAAAGAATAAATAATTCCAAACACTAACAGATGACAACGTGAAAAATAGTAATGGAAGTTATTTTAAGCCACTTTAGTGCAAAACAATGTGGATCAGATATTATAAAAGTTAAAAGAAATGACAAATTATTTTTTTCTTTCTTTTCCGCCAGCAGGTGAATGTTAAAAGTAAATGCAAAGGGTCTTTTATCAATATGAACAATTATCTTGGCTTTTGCAGGACTTTCTGAATTCCTGCTGCGAATGATCATTTGTCCTATTACATATTGATCTGCCAATCTAATTATACCAACGTTGTATATAACTAATACTTCAAATTCGATGCTAAAGCTTGGATAATCCGGATTGATTGAATTCAGCTCAGAAATATACGCAGAAAGTTAAATTTCGGTTGTCAGTTTTACTAGGTGTGTAACAAATCTAGCATTTACTGAAATTCGTCTCAAAACTACATCGTTATAGATTTAAATATTTAGAAACTGTAGAGTGTTGTGACTGAAAACGTATTACTTTTCTTGTTTCACCAAAAGAAAAAAGCTGCTGTAATCGCTTGCTGGCAGAAACTCTCTTGATGACCAAACTTCCAAAGAGAAAGAACGTCCTGGTATTGTTGAAGATGTTGAATTGTAGGAGTTATTGGATGAAAAACAGTTGGAAGAAAACTTGAATGTGTGCTTAGTCGCATTTTGTGAACAATTATAAGCGAGAGAAATAATTCAAAAGATAGAAGTTGTGACACCTACATGAATTGAATGTCAGACAATTAGAAAATCGAAAAATCGTTAGTCAAAAGTATGAAATGTAGTCATTTCTGCATCAAATAGTAATAGTCGATGGAAAATATATTAATTTCGAAAATCCCAAACGAAAAAATCATGCTTATCAACTGGCGAAATCGTTTTGGAACATCCTCCGTGTCTGGTGGGACCAGATTGGTGTCGTACATTTAAACCTGAAGAGACAATCATTATCGATAACAAATGATCAACTTTAACTGCGAATTGATAGAAAAGCGTTCACAATTCGCTCAAAGCAATGATAAGGTGATTTTGCGGCATGATAATTTTGACGCGCTGTCTCATACAGCAAAAGCAGCCAATTATGTGTTGAAAACAGCGAAAGTTTTATTCATCACTAGCGACCCGCCCCGGCTTCGCACGGGTGCAATGCTGATACTAAATTAAATACACTACAGAAAAAATATGAACGTTGTATATAAAAACATAGCGGCCCGCTCCGACTTTGCACGGGCATAAAATATATATGCCTATGTCACTCAATGAAAACATGATTAAAATCGATCCAGTATTTTTGGTTCATTCATTACTGCCCTTGGCCTGCACGCATTAAATTTGGAGTAAAACAATTCCTCTTCCCCTATACTTACTATGAAGATTTCCTGCTATCTTTGGAATATCTAAATTCATACAATTTTTATTACATTACACATTTTTAACTTACGCAAATTTTAAATTTGTAATATCTCCGAAAATATTTGTTTAATTTACATGCTGTAAGGAACCATATTGATCTATATTAATTGCACACTGTATTTAAGGTACTTAATTCGATAAGGATTAATGCCGTATTGCTTAAAATAGCTTCGTAAATAAGCCATTTTCTCACGTAAAAAGTAAACAATAAAAATGGTTAATGTGGGTTATCCCTAAAAGATAAACATATACCATCGCGGACTTTTTTGTAGACCTTTTTATGGTGTACAATACTGTAGTACATTAATTTGATCTAACTCGTAGGGTTAGGCAGCGTTTTTGCTAATTGCTAAATAAGCCTAAAAAAATAGGTTAATTTACGACATCACGTTAGAAACCTCTAAAATTAGCAATGTTGCCTTAGTATATTATGCATGTATTATACATATTAATCTTCCTCTTGAATCACTCTATCTATTGAAAAAAACCGCATCAAAATCCGTTGCGTAGTTTTAAAGATTTAAGCGCACATAGGGATATAGGGACAGAAAAGGCGACTTTGTTTTATACTATGTAGTGATAAATATTTTTTACTGAAATACATAACACTTTTAATTCAATATATAGTGATTTAATGCTTTGCAGAAGCAAGTATCGCTTATATTTCGTATTGCAATAGTTTTAAATCTGAACATTCTGATTGACCACTGATCCTTATATGATGAAATAATAAAAATTTCTTGCAATAAAATCCAGTTTAAAAATAACCATAGCAACATATTATAATAATACGTCAATGTTCGTCAGTTTTGGAGAAAATTAAAATTGTGTTACATAAATTGTGTAACAAACTTAATAAATATCGTACTTATTCCACAGCGACTTCCTGTATTTTCAGCTAAAATAGGACATTCTGCCTTATCTAATAATATTTTGTGATAACGGTCCATAATTTATTTGATGGCAGCGTATTTAGGCGTATTTTCTAACACATATAAAAAGTATAATATTAATGAAAATTTGGAAGACCAACGCCCTATATATTTTTTTATGTTGTCAAAACAAAGTTCTTCGGTTAATTTGGGTTGACATCGAAATCCAATGGATCTACGAAGTTGTTCAGTTTTTCGCAATAAAACACGAAAGAAAGATGTAAAACATCTTCTAGAAAATGATTTAGTTTGATGGGTGCATTATAGATTTGTTAATCAAATGAAAAAAGACATTTTTTAATCCACAATGATCATTATCAAATTGTATCAAAATGTTTCCATTATATCTTATCCATTCAATTTTATCAGTTTATTGATTTAAATTATATAGTTTCAATTTCTCGAACAAAGATAATGAAAACATTGTTAGATAGAAATGAACGAATATTTTCCAGTGATACTTTTGCAGTAAACCAACAATAAACTTCAGTTTGCAGGAAAGTTGTTAATATAAAATGCGTGTTGTTTTATCTAAGACTAGTGGATTCATATTATATTCGAAGGGAGATAATTTTGTTGTGATGTGGAGGTTGATTCATGTTGAACAAATCATGACAAACATATTTTTCAGAACAAAGTCCTGAGAGGTATTCTGGGCGCACCCAAATATTATAGGACTGACATCGAGACCTTCAGATACCCACAGTCAGTTAAGAAATCAAGAGAATTGCAAGGGGGCATGAGGAAAGACTCCATTCTCATACAAATATTGAAATATTGCAACTTTTGGATACCACCAGAACAGGACACAGACTCAAACGAATCAAATCATCTGATCTTGTGTAGTGTTGTGTAGTGAGGTGCATATATTAAAAAATTCAGCAGTGACATGTATAAACATTATTTCCCCAGATACTGAGTTAGGGCCGATGGGTCCTCCTAGTTATATACTTAGATTTTTAAGTTATCATAAAGACAAATTGTAGGTTAGACGGAAACGACTAGTAACAATGTATTAATTAAATAATAATAAAAAAAATGACAAACTTGAGCACAAAGGATTTCTGTTATGAAAACATCTCAGAGATTCGATCTATGCTCTTCATTCAACGCAATTTCGTTCAAACTACTTATTGCAGAAGTATAGGTGGAAGGTTGTTGATTTATTACATAAGATGATTTTGGAGGAGGAAAATGCTTACGTAACATCATAAATGTTGTCATAAGGATTTTATTTTATGAGAAACACCTTAATGGTTAGCAAAAATATTGATATATCGAAGACCTTTTGAAGCATTTCACGAAGCCTATAATTGGATATAAATCAGAAAAGGATATATATTGAAGTCGTGTATATCGAAGAATACTTCTCTGGGAACCGAAAATAGAAAGAACAAAATGCAAGCCTAAGAGTCAGATTTTGCAGCAACTCGTTCAATGTACCATTACACACGCATAGACGGTTTAGGAGCTAAGCAATCAAAAGTTTATGAGGTAAAGGCTAAATCCAAATGAGCAAACCGTTTTTTAAAATTGGTTCGAGTTTTCAAAATATTCAATGAATCCATTATTTAACCATTTTTGACCATTACTGGCTATTTATTGAATTAAAAAGTATAAATCAGAAATGAACAGGGGTTGACGTGAGTCCCTTATACAGCTTAGGATCTGTTTCACGCATTGGTGTCGCCCATCATGCCTTTGTTCCAAAATCCTTGGTATGGCATTTTGATTTTCTCTATGTGTCAGCCATTAGTTTAAGAATATCAACCCCAACAAATATTCCTTCTTTGATTTTTGCGTATGACAATTTAAAAAAAAATTTGGTTAATTACAGGAAAGCCGGCACAAGTTCTTAAAGCATTTTTTGGACATTCATCGAGCAAAAGCAGCTATCATGTACATGAGTTCTCTTTATCCCATTGGCATAGAAAATCAAATATATATTTTCGTCAAGTGATTTCTTGGACAGCTATGTTCCACTTTGTTGCTTCGTTGACGCGCAACAAAACAATTTCGGTATCCATGGCTTGTCAGTATTTACCACAGTCTAATCAAAGTACCGCAAATAAGCATCTTTGAGTGTCCTTGTCATGGTTTTTCCACGTTTACCGAGTATATATCATCCACAAATGTAACAGAAATAGTTTAAATCGACTTTGCAACGCTGTCTCTGCATTTTCACAAGTTTCAGAGCATAATATGACACGCGACAAAAGATCGGACACAAGGTTTTAGAGAACCAACAAGTCTACCTGAGTTGTGTAATTTCTTTGAATAACAGAGTTTACACTCACAACTGATATTCGATATATTCGGTGCTGCATTCTATATGCATTTCAAGAAAGAAAAATGCTGTTAAAGCGCAGGAATTAAGTGTTCTTTAACTGTTCCTATCAGATTTGAGCCTTATCGACGCTGTATCGTATGAAACGAATAATTATTGTTACTAAAATCTTAGAATGACTATTTTTTAGTGACTATTGTACTAAAGTGAAAATATGGAATTGCAAGCAGTTTTACGAGAGCTTGTAGCTGAGCTAGGACTAGGTTTGGGTGTATTTTTTATATGACATTCGTAACCCTTGAGAAAATGATTCTTGATGTTTTAGAAGAAGAGATTCCTGAGAATTTAACCGAAAAAGTGGGAAACTGAAAACTCAAACAAAATGATGCAAATGATACTTCTAACTTGACTATTAGACATTAAATATTGTGAAAAAAAACATAGCACAGTAAATTAAATGACTAAACAACAAATAAGACCTTACATTTAAAATTAGTTTTTCGCTATTGAGATTTGTTTTCGGTAAAAATATGGTGAAGAAAAATAACAGTAAATTTTGGTATCAGATGAAAATGGTATGTGTTTTCATTGTCATGTAATTCAGTAATCTTATCAATATTAACCCATTTTTCGTCAGATGCGAAGTGAAATATGAAACCGATGCTTGATGGCGCCAATGCCGCAGTTTAAACACACAATACAAACAGTGCCAATGAGTGGATAGTGTATAAAAACGTTCATACGATAACTTAAAATAACTGTTTTATTTGAGATCATATACGAGAGTACACATTTTATGTTAGTTATAATTTGCACGAGAGTTTCATATCAACTGCAAAAGATTTAGAAAAGTATTGTGTACTTATAAGGATTGTTTGTTTATATTCATTTAATATCTTAACACTAAATTGATTATTTTGAACTATCTTGTGCGTAAAACATCGCGTATTTTTCAAAAATAATTGTTATAATTGTTGACATTCTGGATTTTTCAATTTTAGATTATTCTAGTAACAATACTACTATATGATTATGTTGTAATGCTATATATAAATAAACTAGCTGTTGTTCAAAGTGTTACTCTAGCTAATGAGGGTCGACAGTCTCTCGTCCAGTAAAATGATACGAGGAGATTACAGATGGCGTCCTTGTGAAATTCTTACAATAGTTATAAGCTGTGGAAACTACAATACATGATATTAATAATTAGAAAATATATTATAACCAACTTTCAATTCCAACTTTAAATTTAAGCTTCATTTAGTTTGATAGGTAACTGATTCTTGTTTTGGTTCAGGCCCAAACTAAAATTCTCTAAATTGAAGAAGTTATTTCAAGTTTTGGACGAATAGTCTGTTAAAAAACTAATAGTTGGTACAATGAGGTGATTAATTACAATGCAGAAATTATGTACAGCAATAGCATAGCTTATATTATTGTTATATAAGTTTCATATTAGGTGCTTGCATATTTCTTGATCAGCGATAACTATTCGCGAAAATTCAAAGTATTAATATAAACAAATGGTGAATTACATAGTTTTGAAATTTCTCTATATAAAATAACAGTTTTACTGTGTTTTTTAGTGCATGTTAATGTTAATCATAGAATGTTCAAAATTGAATTTGATACTTTTGTTACTTTGACTTGAACAAAATCTGCTGCTGAATTAATCGCAAAAAGGCTTGGAGTTAAATCAATAAGGCGTCAAATCTTTTAGGGCTGTGCCAGTAGGAAGAATACTACTATTGTTATTTTGAGTTTTTTCATTTAGGTTTGGAGTGATTTACTTTGAGCTACTACATAATATCGTATTTACTACTGAAAAACGTTACCCAGTTAAATCAAACAACTCGATTTATATCCATAATATCAAAAAAATTATGCGGTGGTTTGCAAATATAATTAAAATTTTAAACATATATTAAAGAATCTTTATACGTCTTAGCAATTTAACAATTACTTCGTCATAATAAATGTGATATTTATGTTAAACTGCAGACAAAGCAACGTTATCTACGTTCGCCATATTTCTCAGACAGGTGTGACATATCGTGTTGCTTCTGTATAATTGATAATTACTGTAATTGAATGGTAACCGATGTTTTTAACGTTGAACTTTACACCACACCGTTCATTTAGAAATCTGCAATTATAGCAATCTAATTATTCACTCTCCGGGTAAAAATGACCGGCCGAAGATCTTTTGTGTTGCCATTATATAAAGCACCGGAAAAAATGATTTCAATACGTTACCCATACCTAATGCGTATATATTTTATAGCTGCTAATTAAAAACCTACTATCAAAAATACATTCAAGGTTTCTGCAATAAGATTATAAAAGCATTGATGCGTAGATTTCGTATTTATTTACTTATTTAGTATTCACTATTTAAGCTGTTTCATATTTTATACTGAGTTAACATTTACATCCAGTACTGATGGTACTATATCTATGTTTATTTGTATTTTTAAAGATTTATGACATTAAACTCATGATGAGTGTGGTTATTTCTGCTTATTGCTTATTATCGCTATTTTTCTGACTGAACAAGATATCTTGATGATTGCTGGCTTGGTTGACTGGCGTAGTGTCAGGCTGGGTAAGACCGGATGTTAGTCTTCTTACTCGATGATGTAGGTTTAGTCCAGATAAACGCTAGTAGGTAAAAAGGAGACTAAAATTTGACATTAAAACCTTGACGATATTTTTGAACCATCAATAGTAATATGTTTATATCTTCGTAAGTTCATCCAAGCGCGAAAATACCTGGCGAATATGATGGATGGGATAGATAATTCCTGTCGTTATAATTGAAAAAATAATTATTGTGCAGTTGGCGGAACTGAAGTCGTGGAATTATCTCGTCAGGTATTGCTCTACGTTGCTGTGGTTTAGCAAACTCAATTCATATTTTAAGGCGAAATATCGGATCACTTCGTGTATCCATTTGATTTCGAGGTCATCGTGCAGCTCTTCTTTGGTTACGTAGCGATAAGCATTGATAGTTGCAGCATACTAGTTGCTTTGACCTCTTAGTACAACCACAAAGGTCCAAATTGAGTGTTATGTTAAATGACTAACCAGTACTGCTTATTTAACTTTGAGTCTAATCTGCTCTGATTTTTGTCTAACATGATGTTTCCAGTTTAACCTACCTTTGATATATATTCCGAGATATTTGGCTGATTTTGATTGAGGAGTGATACAATTTTAGGTAAACATTGGAGTTATTATGCTGTATTTTCTATTCTCTAGTCCATTTGTAGATATTCTTAACCGTTACTTTTACATTTTCTATAGCCTTAGACAGAGATATATCTTCTGCCATGATAACTATGTTGTCGGCAAATGTTTCAAGTACAGTTTCTTTTGTTGTTAGGATATCAGCATTATAGAGTAGATATAGGAGTGATCCCAAGGCACTACCCTGTGGAATTTTCTTTTGTGTCTAACCGTATATTATATTTGTTGACGATATTGCAGAATTTCTGAGCTGAAGGTTGAAGAAAATATGTATATCAAAATGTCAATAAAATAGAAAAGATAATGAACATTTTCGCAATATTTTACTAGTATTATGAAGATTATTTATACCAGGATTATTTATCAATTAATATAATGAAAATAAAATTGAGGAATGAGGATAAATTATATGTTACGTATGCAGGTTACAAAACTTAGTAATGTGAGAGTGACTGAAGAAGAAAAAATACGTGCTATAACTTTTGGTGATACCATAATTTGAAAATACACTTTATGGGTAAATAAAAAACACATACAAAAATACTAAAGAATTTCATACATGTAATATGTTATTTATATATATAATATGTATAATTTGGGGTTAATAATATTAGTCCTTTTTTATAATAACAGCAAGTTTTTGCTATACAGTGAAGAAAACAGTAAAATAATAATACACAATTTCTATTTTCTTGATTTTATGAAATACTTCACACTTCTGCTTTTGCTTCATTTTTTGAATTTAATCTAAACTTTTTTACTCTGTAAAATTTTATTTCTCACTTTTTTCTTGTTTGATTTATGGGTTAAGGTTGTTAGATTTCTACTAGAATTTGCATTTCTAACGTCTAATTTTTTCGCTTTCTAATCAAAGTACAAATATTGTGAACGATAACGTATGATGCTCGTGGCATAGACCCGAAAAATAACTTTTATCTCCGAAAAAGATGCTTTTTGACTCGTAGTGCATCACGTTATGGATTAAAAAGATGATTCAAATTATTATATCAACTTATTTGCGTTGAAAAAATATAGTTTGCGTGATATTATAATTAACTCTTTTTGATTATCCCTGAGTAATGGTATTTACAATTCTTTGTCATTCATGAAATTGCATAATTACTCAAATACTTAATGTTATTCAGCTGCAGTTTCTTTCTTCCAAATAAGATAGAAAACCAAGGTTTTCCGTAAATGCTGCTTAAGTTGACATAAAATTTGACATATTCAACATTAAAACATAGGTGTTTTATATGTTTGTATCTTACAGTCCATTAAATTATAAAAATGACACAAAAGAAACGTTTTAAATATGCGAAAAGGCGCAATAATTGATTTTTTGAATAATAATGCCGGAACAAAGTTATGAAATGGGATATTGGAATATTTTGAAATCATCCTGACTTTAACAGAGTTATTAGAGGTACAAATGAAACTCGTCATTTTAGAAGAGCCAGCGCAACATTTTGACTCAAAATGGCGAATGACAATTTGATACATTAAGGCAAAATATTTGTACACAAGCTCTTATCATCGCATTTGCCAATTAGACATGGCATGATCAGACATCAAAGTGAGTAAATATGCTTAGTTTTCAGCTCAAAAAGCGATTTTCGTGGGAGGTATTTCTTTCTTGTTTTTAATTGCAAAAAACTGCAGTTGAAGTGATAATAGAGAGAGATTATGATGAAGATTTTATTAGTGATGTGCTGATAATTATTGCAGAAGTTCAAATCAGGTTAATACAACGAGCCGAAGGAGTAAAGAAATTGAAGACACAGAATTGGAAATTTATTGGTATTGTTCTGTTGAACTTTTATTGATATACAAGCAGGAATGCAATACAAGCATAGAAATATGTCAGTATATATTTACAAAATTAAAATTAAATTACTATTTATTATAGACTACCTAAAGTTACTAGCTAAAGTGTATGTATGTATGTTATTTACAATGTAATCTACCATCAAGATGGACGCCGAGGTATTTACACGATTCTGTTTGAGGAATTTTGTCCGTTTTGTCAAGTGATAAAATTAGGTTTTGGTCATTTCACCGCATCGCAAAATTAACATGGACAGATTTGGAGCTATTAAGCTGTATTTTTTTATTTGTACTTTTTTCAACAGCCTTAGGCCGAGATATATCTTTTCCCATAATAACTTTGTCGTCGGCGAATGTTAAATCCTGTTCCTTTTGTTGTTGTGACATCAAGACACTACCCTGTGGAACTCCAGCCATAATAGGTTTAAGTATTGAGAACTAAATTTTCTTTCGGAAAGAAATTATTTTAGCAGTCAGAAATTTGCTCATATTGTAGATTAATCCCAAATACCATACCCGGTCAAAAGCTTGTGAGGCATTCAAGAATATTAAAAAGCAGTATTTTTTTTCGAATGTTTTTTCAACAACCATTGTTACTCTGTGCACTTGATCGATTGTCGAATGGTGATTCCGAAATCCAAACTGGAAATCTGGTATTTCTATAAATGGTTTAATGCGTTTTAACAGCAGTTTATAAAATACTTTTGATAATTAATCCAGCAACCTTAAGACATTTCGGAGCATGGTTCAGCCTCAAGCAGGCCGTGTCATCAATATGATTATTGCTCTTCATGGCAGTTCTTTTGATAACCCAGGTGATATCATCAATTCTGGAATCAAATCCTTTTGGGATTGAAGTTGTTGTCTATTATAGGATTCTATATCATTCAGTTGGAATACGTTAGCTAAATGTTCTGCGAATAATTCAGTTTTTTCATTGTTGCGTAGAACCCATTCATTTCGATCATTTCAACAGGCGGTACTCTAATAATTGGTTTTTTAAATCTCCGAGTTGCTTTCCATAGCGAGATATCTTTGTCTGATTCCGAGCTTAATTCACCTACATAGTTGTCGAAGCAACTCTGTTTATATTCTTTAATATTTTCATATGTCTATCTGATCACTAATTCATGAACAAATGCATTCCGAAAAAAAAATCTAATTTGTATCGGACTAGATCTTCGCCTGATCAGAAAGTACCGAGCTGTCGGGCCGAACTGTTCCGGCGCCGATTCATTCACTAGAACATTCTCGATTCCCACGAAACCATAACAGAAATGCAGAACGACGATGATGATGATGACCAGACAATTTACTCGGCGGCCTATACTCGATCGGGGGCCTCTCACCAACTTTCTACGGCAGAATCCGAGAACACAGAACCACTTCTCTGCCGAAATCAGTTTCGGAGAGTTCATTGACATCTCGGGTCCGGAATGTTATCCTGCCGGAATAAACAAACAAATGCCTCGTCGATCCGACAAAAATACAATTGCAACAAGTAAACGGGCCGTCATATCTGGTGGATTTTTAAATTATTCTGACCCTATTCCGCGTTCGGAGTGAGGAGAGCGGGCTTTTCCGACACGAAAACGTCGAATTCTTCATTGTTGTGTGCGGCAATAATCGACCGGTTGCGTAACGGCCAGACATTCTTCGGATTCCACGCATTGTAGAAAATGAAAGTTGGGCATAGCTCATTTGTTATGATCATTTCTTTAGATTAGGCGTTCAAATACGGACGGACTTGTTGCATAATTGCATCTCGAGGTACTAATCGGCTTCATTCAGATAAATTGAATGATTAAAAAACTGACCTTATTGGTTTGGTTCGTTGGCGTGAATATTTAAGAGGTTAATCACTTTTTAGACATCTTAGTGGAGTCGGTGCTAGTAACAGATGGGCTGAAAAGTCCCGGGCATAACAAAGAAAACGCGTTTTGTTCAAAATTGGTTTTATTCATCAACGTAAACTCCATCATCGCAATCACCGCACAATCATTCCGATGCCGTACTAACATTTCAATACCACTTTTGCAAAACGATGTATCTTCTGCCTCAAAATAGGCCTACCACCAATTGGTGTCCACTCAGATGACGATCGTTTTGATTCTGGAGTGAAGTGATGGATAAATATTTCATCCATTGTCACATATCGTCCATATAGGTGTTTCAATATATCCTTGTAACAGGTCAATTGAAAAGTCCCCAGCCTGACACATAGATGGCGCTACTAGAATTAAATCCATATATTTTTAGTAAGCCCCAACCCTCAAAAGATGCGTGTATAAATTTGACTGCTGTCGGATCATTAGTTTGTGAATTATAGCATTTTGAGTGAAGTAACTTTCGTTATTGGGAAAAAATTGATAAAAAAGAATTTCGCGTGTTGATAAAACACTGCTTTTTGAAGGGAAAAAACACAGTTGACGCAAAAAATTGGCTTGATGCCCAGTTTCCAGACACTTCCCCAGGAAAATCAACTATTGAAAATTGGTATATTGTTACCGACGAAAACATTTAAAAAATCCACAAAATGATCACCGATGATCACCGAAAATGATCAATGATGATTTGAATCACCGTAAATTGAAATTGAACGAATAGCAGACACTCTTAAAGATATCAACTGAACGTGCACATTATATCATTAATGAATATTTGGGTATGAGAAAGCTCTGTGCAAGGTGGGTGCCGCGCGAGCTCACTTTTGACCAAAAACGACGACGAGTTGTAGTGAATGTGTATGATTCGGAGTAGTGTTTGAAGATGATCAAGCGTATTGAAAAAGGAAGGACCATCAACAGCGACTATTACATAGCGTTACTGGACCGTTTGAAGGACGAAATCGGCGAAAAACGGCCGCATTTGAGGAAAAAGAAAGTGCTGCTTCACCAAGACAATGCACCGTATCACAACTCAGTAAAAACGATGAGCCATGAATTGGGCTTCGATTTGCTTCCTCATCCACTGTTACACTGTTGTACTACAAGTCTGGTTCCCAGCGATTATTTCTTGTTCTCCGATCCCAACAGAATACTCGCTGGGAAGAAATTTTCGTCGAATGAAGAGGTGATCGCCGAAACTAAAACCTACTTTGAAGCAAAAGACAAATCGTACTACAAAGATGGTATCGAAAAGTTGGTGGGTCGCTCTAATCAGAGTATCACCCTTAAAGGGAATTATTTTGAATAAAAAAACTAATTTTGCCAAAACAATGTGTTTTACTATGGTTATACTAGTAGTTTATTATGTACTGATAATTGTGATTTTGTTCTAATTAACATACATTTTCCTATATTTGAACTCCAATTCATTCCTGTTCATTATCACGTGTTCCTTCCAAGAAAGTTTTGCATCAATATTAATTTCGAGATTATTGCTATATAGAATGATATTATGATTATTATTTATTGTCATTGGTGTGTGTGCGGTCTGACTATACGTGAACTGCACATGCACAGATTTACTTTCGTTAATTTATATGTTCAGGTTTGGATCGAGTTATTTATATTGTCACTTGTCTGTTGTAATTTTCATGCAGCTTCTTCGCTATTGTCTCGCCGTGTTATCAGCAAATGTAGCCCTCGTGATATCCATTTTTTGGGCCATTTTTCCAGTGGTCCGCGCTTTCACGCTTTGGACTTGGCCCAGGTATCTAAATTCTGTAGAGATACTGTCAGTTTTCAGTCCCTCAGTGCCCGTCAGTTTGTTTATTTCTTTCTGTTCTCCTTAATTACCAAATAAAGGCCATTGGCAATTGGTTATTACAATTTGTCTATGTACTTATGTCAAAATTAATTATTAAGTAAGGTCCAGATACCCAAACTCTATCTGCCTCAGTGTCAGCGTTCCTAATTACTGTCTCCGTCCAGTTATTGGTCAGGTCTATATCTGAACTGTTATTGTCCCCTTGAGGATCTCTAAATTGGTAAGACCCCATCGCACTGCCGTACAGGTTTCTGGCCCTTGTTCTTTCATACAGGTTGCATTTGACCATTATGCGCTTGGTGTTCTCCACACCATTACCACAGTCGCACAGACTTTCACTCTCCCTTAATCTAAATCTGCTGATGTATGCAGCCACATTTCCGTGTCCTGTTGTTAGTTGTACCGTCTTTCTGCTTAAGCTCAATCTCTCGCCGAAGCCATGGAGTTCTGCCATCGCTCGAGTTGTTCCATGCCAGCTGCCATCTGTCGATTGTTTGTTGATCTGTCCATTACTTATCTATCCCTGGTTATCCATATCTACTATCGCCTCTCTTGTTGCCTCCTTTGCCAATCTGTCTACTTTTATCATTTCTGGTGTGGATAGGCCCTTTTTCCATTGTATGTTTATAATAAATTTCACTCAGCTCTTTCAATGTCGTCCTGAGGTTGTCTATGTACATATTCTTCATTTGCGAACCGTGTTCGGCCCACCGTAGCACTGTCTTGTCAGTTCTGATAACGTGTTTGTCAATTATTTTATTTTTGTTAACAATGTTCACCCCTAGCGTCAATGCTTTGAGGCTGCCATTTAGCTTAATGCCATATGCTGTTTCCTGTCCAGTCTTTGATCTTTCCAACATGCCCACACCTATTGCATCCAAGCCAGCACTAACGTCCACCCATATTGTTGTGTCTGATTTTGACAGTTCCATGTTTTTCCAGGCATTCTACCATGACCACGGTTCGGATTTTTTGTTCAAATACTTTGGGGTCCATGGGGTAACCATATTGTTTGCTCAAAGTGGCCTACACCAGTGCTTCTGCTTGCAAAGGTGGAATGCCCGCTACAATCCTCAAGGCTTCGGTTGATGTAGTTCTATAAGTACCCGTTATAGCTATAGCTATATATCAGGAGCGGTCTCTGCACACTGGACAAATCTCTCTTGATTCTTGTCTTGTCTGCCTTGCTTCCCCATATCTCTGATCCACACAGGCCGCCGTGGATAAAGAACTGAATCCAATACACCTCCTTGTAGTACAACTATTTTAACTTATTTTATACACAGTAGTAATGTAAAATATTAATAGTTCGATGTGTTACCTCGGAAACATTTTCTGTAGCTTATGAACAAGTCCGTCATGTCATACCTTATCGAAGGCTTTTACTACACCTAAGAAATAAGTCAAAATAGAACAAAATAAAAAAGATGCCTAAAATTAATTCCCGTCATCGTTAACGTTCCGTCCTTAAATAACGGATGGAAAAGCACGATAACGATATTCCACGCGAAATCTATTTGTACACCTAACACGTCAAAATGGTACAAAACACACATCCTGTAGCGAAACCACTTGTTAATGCAAATGTTTCGTCCGTGAAACTTGGTAAAAATATTCAGATCTGATAAGTCATCACAATACGCACTCGCATTCACCAATCCAATTAACGTTTCATTGTAGTGGCGGCTCTCGCAGAGAGGAAAAGTGTAAAGGATATATTATTATATATCCTTGCTATACTATTCAAAATAACAGTGAACTCACGCCATCAAAATGTTTAACATATTGCCTGTTGCAATTTGTAAATTCGTTTTTGAATCAGACAATATTTTCCTTCTAATTTATTAATTTTAATTAAAAAGAGAGACTATGCTGTGTGATAAGTTCGAAAATTTAACCGAATCAGCCTGCAAAAGTCATCTGGTTGTCAAACGTCTGCAAAATTCTACAAAATATTAATTACAATAACTACAGGTTTTAAAAATTTCCAGCGATTGGTTGTTTCCAGTTATAATTACTCTGAGTGAAAATGCCGAAGCCAGACAGAACAGATGATTGCGTCTCTAATCAGTTACTTTGAACAGGAACGAAATAATGGATGCGTAAAATTCGTTAGAGAGGTAAGCATTTTTAGTGTTAAATATTAAGTTGTTGAGGTGTTTATTGAAATAAATCTTTATTGGCTAGTTGCAGCTACACTGAATGTTACTATGGACACGGACACTGAAATATCTTAAAACATAAAACGTATAAAAACTGAGTAGTTTTTTTAATACAATTATTTCAGAGAAAACTGTGAGTCTGGAAAGTATTCATAGAAAAATTAGAGGTATGCAGTTCTTTGAGGGACGTAGATCATCCCTTCTTACACTGTTGGGTAATATAGGATTTAAGAGGTCTAAAGTTTAAAAAAAAAATCAATTTTTAAAACTATATAATAAAATCAAGGAAGACTTATTATTTAAATTCATGTATTTAGATAAAACATGGATATTTAGAATGGGACTAATATACCCAATAGCCACTGATTGCAAGATAATAATACAGATAGTGTTAAGACAACAAAAGTTGATGGAAAAAGATAAACGTCGGAATAACAATTGATTGGGTTTTATTAGTCATAACATTTATTAATAATTCATTGCATATATATTGTTCTTCAGGCTGGAAACAGGAATGGTTAAAAACACCTTCGGTTTGGATGAACTCGACGAAACACATTGAAGAAAAAATTGACGAATGATGGACTTGTGACATATGTTACATAGACTGGAAATTAACAGCTTAGTTATTCATTCGTACTAAGCTTTCTGAATATGGGATTATGATTCAGTGCTGACAATTTCGAAGAAAGGGTGTTGAGAGTACAAACAAAGTATATAATTACTAGACGATAACTGTAGGAAATCTTGTTGAAGAGTGTGAAATACTTATGTGCATAGATATGCGTGTAATGATGATACACATGCATATTTGCTTAAAATGTGCAAGGAGAGAAAGAATACTGTTTCGCAAATATGACAAATGTATTAGGAAGAATCAAGAAAGATGTTTACAAGTACTAACAGAACAAACTAAGTGGAAATACAAGGAAACACTGTAACAAAAGAAACAAGAACTAAACATAAAAGGTAAATATACTCTCTAGTGAAAATAAAATATATTACTTGGATATACAATTGTTAATAAGGTGGATTGGTCTCCAGAGGATATCACTCTAGAACTCTAACTCGGGTGGCGTGGAAAAGAGTTCAATGTAAATATAATAACCCTAACCTACCAATTATTATAACTGTATATTTAATTGAAGTCCTTCGATAGTATATCCACTAGATGTACTATAATGTTTAATTAAATTACATTTAATAACAGTATTTTTTTACAGTTTAATTATTTTATTTATACCGATTAACATTTTGTTGTATGTCAAAGCCAAAAGCTAAAAAAAAAGCTCAGAGTTGATGCGGCAACATTGCGACGTTTGACGTCATCAATTTAGATGACGTGGGTCCACCGTTTTATTGAACGCACTATATATCGGCATTTGCGGCGCGGCCGCCCGAGTCACAAAATGCGACGAGGTCAGAGAACAACGAGTGATTCAGAAGGAAGCTATTTACATTCGTTGAATGATATAACCGAACCTCCAAATTCGGCGGAGAATAATAATAAACTCGTAAAGTTGTATCCTTTTTCGGATTAAAAGCCATAATAAATGTTTTTTTCCGTTAACAAATATCGCCGGTGTATTTTTTATTGGGATACTACTGCGCACGATAGCTCTACATTAATATAATATACATAATGTGGTGCAAAAGTCACGCTACCATTTTGATTGCCCCCCCATCTTGGTTAGGTGACATTTAGCTCAGTTAAGCTTTAACCATTGTGTTGTGTAGACGTCCAAATTTTATCATCGATAAATATAGGTCACAAAAACGAACATAAATAGTGACAATATTTATTGAAAATAATCTTTGCATTATTGCCATTCAGCGGAAATTGCGTCAATAGTAGCGGGATTTTTGCTCCACCTTATATTATAATAACACGGGCCAGAATTTTCTGTTAATTCGTAATTAATATTACGTATTGCCCGGTGATGAAACAACTATGACGTAAAAATATGCTAAGAGGAATATTCGATCCATGTCTCTGTCGGCCTTGATGGATCCCAATGACGAATATTAACAATTATACAACACTGTAACATTTTAAATAATAGTTAAGATGATGTTCCCATATTCGATTATGTTGAATTGTGAGTTAACAAAACAAAAATATGTAGGAAACTTTGCTTCTAAATTTTAATTCAAGTAAAAACCATCGAATGTTGCATTTCATACCATACTATGATAATTAGGACGTGGTTAAGGTGGACCGTAATTCTCAGACTTCAACGAGACGAAACAATATGTCACACTATCAATGGTTCTATAATAGACAATTCATGAAACTGTCAGTCATAAAAGTAAGTAATGTCATAATAAGTCTCACAACTTGGGTTGTTATCAACATTTACTTAGGCGGTTATGGAAAAATTCGTTTCATGTTATACATCTCTTGCTATGCAGGGTATTTCCTTAGAAGGTCATTTGCAATGCAAAAGGACTTCTGATCTACTGTATATGAACAAAACTTGCTTTGTTGGCGCAGTGGTAAAGGCAACAGGACAGTCCCACTACTGTTGCGACAGTCGCGGGTTCGAATCCAGCTGGGGCATGGCCGTAAATTTATATTTGTGATTGTTTAATATTTGTGATTGTCTTAGGCAAGAGTGTAAAATCCGACAAAGAAAATTATCCCAGTCACGCCAGTAATCAGGCTGGGTAAGATCGGATGTCTTCTGGGGGATGATTTCTAAATCACAGTCAGTCGCCAGCCGGTAGGTTTAATGCCGAGGACCGCCGTTCGGAGCCCACGTTAAACTGTAGACCTAGATGGTAAAAGGATTTTATAATATATATAAAAAAAACTGCGACAAAAAATATGAATTTTCCTCCAGACTGTTTTGTTTTTGCAAGAAAATAATTTACAATTATTTCACGTTTTGTAAAATATGCTTAAGAAGTTTTTTAAATAATTTTTTTGTGATGTTTATAATTACACCAAATAATTATCTTTCGTTTCAAAATTATCAGAATTAGATAGAAACTACTGAAAAATGTACTTTCCTTAAGTCTTTTATACAAAATAATTCATTAAAATTATTTCATATTTTATAAATCATTCTTAAAAAGTTTTTATTAAATACTTTCTTGTAATATTTATAATTGCATCAAATAATTATCTGGAGCCTAACAAAAAGAAGACAAAAGTGCTGGAATTAAAATACAAATAATTGTATTGGCTATTTGGAAGAAAATCTTAATTATCCACACATAATAAGTTTGCTGCTGCACAATCAGACACCTGCGAGAACCAGTATCAACATAATACAAATATTTTAGAATTACAGGACTGATTACTTACACCGAGACCCTCGGATTCAAACTGCCATAGAGAAAATTAAGTGATTAGCAACACATGAGGAAAGACTCCATTTCGATGTAAAGTGCTACAACTCTTGTACAATAATGAACTAGGACGTAGACTCAAAAGAGCCAACTAGATAGTACCTAGTTCTGAGTAACTGTAGCGACATATTATAATAACACATTAATAAATTTAAAACAATCTTTCATTCTGAAATGATTCACATTAGAAAGAAAGAGTGAAAAAATAACCCGGGTATTCATCCAGAAATAGACAAGTTCAAAATAAACAGTGGTTTCTATTAATACATTTTGATGAACCGTATGAGATTATTGTATGAGCTTCAACAAACAACAATTTCGCAAACACGTGATATTGAACCAAACCACCATCTCCACAATACTAACCCAACAAAGGTAAAACTTTTAAAACTAGATAAATAACAATGTTAGAATAAAATATTTGGTAAAAAGTCGTCGTAATATTGTTAGAGTACAACTAGTGAATTAGATGAGTTATTATTTAGATTGTAATATTAGTTAAAAGAAAGAATCTCTACAAATTCTATCTGAAAAGAGTTGTTCAGATTGTTTGTCTATCTTTCATCACGTCATTGTAGCAAAAATCATTCAAGCTTATCTGTTGTTTTTGTATTATTTATATGATGGTTTTAAAAGCTACAGGCTATTGTAATTTACCAATAGCCAATAACTCATAATTCCTTGAATCCATGTTTAAATTATCATATTTTTATAATAATATTTCTACCAACACATTTTCTACATTTGATTACTGATCTTGAACAATATCAAGCAGAATAATTCATATTCAGTATCAAATCTATAAATATACTTATTCTTTTAAACTATTCAGAAAGTGAAAATTCATGCCTTTAACAATTTAAAATGACACTGATCTAATTATCTGTCATATGCAGGTGTTTAACATGAATTCCTTTTAGTTCTGCCATTTACAGAACAACATTTGGTTGGAAACATTGTTCAGATATATGGAACCAGAGAAGGAATCAGTTATATAGTCTATTCAAAGATTTTTTGCACATACGTCATCACGATGATTAATCTAATGCCTACCGCAATTTGTAAATTCATTTTAGAATCAGACATTTTCCTTCTCATTTTAATCTAGTTATAAAAGACACAATGATGTCTGATATGTCTGATTATTGATAAGAGGGTATAACTCTAACCTATAAACTATTGTGCCTGTATAATTAACTGTAGTTTTAGATGTACTATAATAGTACAATAAATTATATTTGATAACATTTTTGTTTAATAGTGATAGCTTCAACAAAAGCAACTATATAAATATATTAGTTTTTAATTTAAAGCAATTGCTAGTTTTTTAAACTGTCAAATATGGCAATAAGTTGGCGTTGTATTTAGTATTGTTTTAATTCATTTCTCTTTATTTTTATCATTAATTCTTTAATATTCTATGTATCGCAAAACAATTCTAACTGAAGTTCAATAAAACATTTATTTTTAGCGATTTGCTAATCGATTTTACAAATTAATTATTTACGTTAAGCAAAAATCGTTATAGTCGACTCGTTATCTGATAACCATTTCATTATCACCGACACGTAACACATCAGTACAATATTATTAGCAATCAATAAAGATAAAATAGATTAATACAGAAAAAAATTATATTGTACTTAACGGTTCGACATAAAATTGTACGCGTGATAAGGAAAATTATATATTTTTTGTAACATTGGGAGTTTAAGCTAGTTGTGCAATTATTTTGGTATAAAATGTAATAATAAATATCAATAGATCAATAGAAATTGATACTTTCAATTTAACCAGATCAAACATAACACAGCAATCTTAATAACACTTTAGTTTGTCAAAAGCAAATAATTTTTATTATCATCCATGACGTATTCCTAAAAAACAACAGTTATACAAAATAAGATACCGTAAACTAAATTTTTATGTTGAACGATTTAAAATTATTATCTTTCTAGTGAAATAATATTTAAAAAATGTCTCATTGTAAACTGAAACGATATTACATAACCATCACCGTTATTTAAGTAATAACTTGACAAATACTATAAGCAAATAACACTAAATACACGGACGTTTGATGGTTCAATGAAAGTCTGACAAAATATTGTCCGAATGCGCATTACTATATTACAAATTATATTGCATATATATAACATTTAATTCAGAAAATAATAAAAACTGGTAAATCACCGATATGTTCCTAACCTTTAATATTTTTATTGTAATTTTGGATAACTTATGATATAAAGTCTTTCAGATACGGTGGCAGTTTTTACTTGTGAAAGACGAACAAGTTAATTAATAATCTTTCATTGCCTATGTTTTTAGACATAACCTTAGAAATTATCGCAATACAACTGTTAAATGACTTGCATTCAAAATTACTTGACACATTACAAAACAATGATTCTATTCATTTAATACCAAAATATTATTTAGAAAAATAACGCAATATAAATAACTTGTTTATATTATAAATATATTTTTATTCTCATAATTAATAGATGTAAACATAGTTGTGATGTGAAACGTCACCTTTTGTCAACTTAATTTTTATGTTAGGTTAAGTTTTTTCTCTGGAAGTCTTAACAATATTTATCAAGATTCCGTATTATCAAACCCGTAATGTTGTATTTTGCATTGTTGGCTACACATCACGTCGTATAATAATCAATTTGAGTCAAGATCGCTACATAATTGAATGTCGAATCAATTGATTATAATCTAATTAAACTAGTAATGGTGTTGTTGAATCTATGGTACTTTTTTTTGTCATAAAAACGCATTTATCTGTATTTACTGCAGTATCGTGTAAATAATGCTGAGGTAATAAACATTATTGCGATGTGGTACACGAAACCGCGTCACTCTGTAGAATTAAAAAAAACAGCCAGCTCCGTTGCATTATTCGGCGCCTGCTATGCGATAAAAACAGATTACTTTAAGTAAATAACTGAATGAGCTCGACGATTTATACAGTTGACGGCAGGAAGAGAGATAGTGATGTCCAACAAACAAGTCTATATCAAAAATACCATGGCAATGACCCCAAAAAACGACTGAACACACTCTATGAATGGGGAACCTCAAGGCAACAGCCGCTGCCGTCGTCAAACGTTCGGCGAATGTACGTATAAACACGCCGAGAAAGACTTTTCGACAGGGAATTTCGATAAATTTAAGTCGTCTAGTAGTTAATTGTTACTTACACCTTCTGCTTGGACATGGGCGAGTCTTTTGATCAACAACCACTACCACAACATAAACTAAAACGGACCGGGGAAGGAAAGAAGAAGAGAGACAGAGAACTAAAAAGGTGGTAAATAAAGAAAACGAGAACGCAACCTTTCCGTTAAGAGTTACAAACCAACTGAGAAAAAACCAGATAGACGACGCCGGTATTACCACGGCCAACTGAAATTTGCACACTGGCGTTTTTGCGCATACGCCATAAAATGCATCGCGGCTAATTCGACATAACTGACGGAACTTTTATTTGCGATGCACTTTTATGCAGCGGTCACAGTCTTATTATCGCCCGAGTTAAATATTCGGTAAAGTAATGTGTACGAACGGATTTTTGTGCGAGATCGTAGCGCCGACTTCCGTCCTGTTCGCATAGTGAGATTGAATCGCATAGTAGTTTGACGTTTTTTGCTTTACCGACAGCACGATTATGTGTTGCCTATAGTTCGACATTATTCGCGTTTGTTATGGGTGGTCGGAAACTGTGTGGGCGGTTGCCGCTTCGACACAGCCTCGTCGCCAGTTCCTCGATTTTGATTTGCTCGCATTTTTATTGGGATTCAGCGACCGTGTTTTGACAACATTGTCATAAATACATAACCCTAAAATTATTATCCGTTATTTATTTGCAATAAAAATGACTTTTTATGTTTGTATCATTTGAAAAATTATAAATACTAGTATATTGGTAAATATTGGAAAAAATAATCCACGTTTTTAACGTTTTTCGTTTAAAATAACATGTGTTTTATTAAAATAAATTTACATGTATTTGTTTGGGATGAAGATCACTATATCGCATGGGTAATTCGTGAAAGCAACATACAAAATTACTATTTGTTTCTATTACAAACAATAATTATAAATAATTACAAACATTTAGATATAGAGCACGATTCGAGGCGAGGCTGTCTAACCGCTTATCTGCACTACCAATGTGGCCGACATAATTTTTATTAAATAGTCACTGTTGGAAGGAACAGCTCGTTGCCAATTTTCTTAAAGTAATGGTATTTCAGGAAATTAAAAATGTGGATGTTTGGATCAGCAGAAAATATCAATAAATAAATAATAATCATATAAATGTCCGAATTACCAACGAGTCTGTGAATAAATTACATTTCTTTAATTAAAAAAAACATGGCATTCGCCCCTCGGTATCAAGGAAAATATTAATGAATAAGTATTAATTGCGTGGAGAGCTATCTAACTTTTTTAGAGTCTCTATACATATGGTTTTATGATAGAGATTCTGTGTAGTTTTCAATAAATTTTAATAATACAGTATTTAATAAATGTATTGTTATATAAAAACACCTATAATGTAATTAAAAGTTATTGTTTAAAGCAAAAAAGACTAATTTTTGTTGGTAGAAGTATAGGTTTGCGGCATAAATACGTCCGTCCGTCTGTCCAGCCAGAGTGAGAATCAAAGAGAGACGGAGAGGAAATGAATAAAAAGCACATGCGTATATAATTTCAGGCCAACGTTGAACGTCAGCAACTTAATGATTATTTAAAGAACAATCAAAACAATTTTCAATTAATCTTTTTTTCCTTTACAATTATTTAATTTAGACGGCAATAATTTTTAAATATTTCTTAAATAATTGTTTTAAAATAGGACTGGATTAGTATTAGTAATTAATATGTTTAGCCCTCAGTAAACACCGCACAAAAGAATTTCAAATACCGTGTATCAAACCCTTCAAATCAGAAAATGTGTGATAATCAATATTAATATGTAATTTTGCGGTTCAAAAGAAAAAAAAACTATACAAAATAATTATATTACTAACCGATAATATCTACACATTACTTAAAATTATATAAAAATTTGAATAAAATAAGTTTCTGATCAGACTTTTTCTAAAAATACAAATATTAAGTATAATTTCACATAGTTAATTAACCGAGCAACCGAAAAAATTAGGAACCTAAAACATTAATATAGGTCGAAATCATCAGACATTATCCTGTCCGAACATTGGATTTTTGTCTGGATGAAATAATATATTTCGGTATGAAGGCAAACACTATAATATCTAATTAGTGATATTGTTGTGAAATGCGTCTATAACCGAAATAGTTTAAGGAATTTTAAAAAATCCTGGAACCCTATCGCTGCGCCACCTACCGGGTTGGGTTGTGAATCTAAACCGATCTCGAATCCACGTAAAACTATGCACAAAATCTCATTAAAATCGGTCCAACCATTGTTCAATTACATACACATATATATATATATACAAAGCTATTGTGACACTACAGAAGTGGAAACAACATATTCATCTTAAGCGCAAATATGTTGAATTGAGAGTCAAACTACCATATTTATCGCATACTGTGTATTTCGGTTATCACCTGTCGTATGATTTTGCCCAGTAGCCCCAGAATTTCGAGATTTAATTTAATGTTGCTTATTAAATCAAGTTTGTTAAGCACCATATAATCGTCAATAGTAGAATTAGAGTAGACATTTTATGATAACCAAAATAGTCAGTGGGTTATAAAAGTAACCAAAGTACATTCTAATGAGACTTTACAAATTATTGAGAGCATTTTGAACATCGTTTCTTCCTTATGAATTTGATACTCTGAAGTCGGTTTCCAGACAAGTTCGCTGAGGAATCGGCCAAGAAAAGGTCAGCTTTTTTTTTAAGCATATGAAGGGATCTTTATACGTGGATTATTCCCAACGTGATAATATAACAAACTCACATTATTACTATAACCTTTTGGATCACTTTTGGAAACAAGAATTCGTGAAATAGAACGATCTTACTGAAAATATAAATTTTTCATACAATATATTCGCATATATATTTTCATAACTCAAAACCAGCCATATAACTTTTAAGCTTTACGCTTACGTAGAAGAACATGTCAATCTATATCAATAACAGTCAACTCCCGCAAGCAGAGGATTCTAAATATCTTCGTATGTATCTAGATCGACGCCTAACTTGGAAGAATCACATACTAGCCAAACGGAAACAACTTGAGACTTATTGAACAAACTCTACCAAATGTATTGACTTACTCGGGCGTAAATCCAAATTATTATTAGATAACAAGGTGTTATTGTATACCCTTATACTCAAGCCTATTTTATCATGGGACCAAACTAAAAAACCGCTAGCAAGTTTCAAACAACGGTTCAAAAATAAAGTGTTGGGTGTAAAATTTCGAAAGAGCGTCAGTGTATCCCAATGATCTCGCTAATCAGCTAAATATGCCAAGTGACAGTGAAGTGCGTAGATTAAGACGTCTAACACCATCCGATTTATATATATATATATATATATATATATATATATATATATATATATATATATATATATATATATATATATTATAAAATATATATATATATTAAGATAGTATTTTATACAGGAGATAACTTAATGAAGTGATTTACTACATGCCATGTATGTATAATATAAACATAAGAAATACTTATTGCCTTCTGGACAGATTGTGAAACTACTAAGTAATTTAAAAAAATATTTAAAAAACATAAAGTTATTAAAGTTTGTCTTCCTCTGACTGCCGGATCATCATCAATAAGAATGATTTTCATGAAACCAATACAGCTGAATGTAGAGAGGAATTCGGTAGACCCTTCAATAAACTACTATTGTGGTAGAATATACAAATAGTAAAATACTTGAAATAAATGAATTGAAGTTGTCTCAAAAGTAACTGAGAATTTCTTTATGATTTGTGTAATTTTATTGTGTTATTAACTATTAAAACTCATAGATAAGAAACTAAATTAATAGTGCTTAAAAAATGTGTAAAACAGGTTAATTGAAAAGTCCTCGGTGTGGCACATAGATAGCGCTACTGGAATTAATATGTTGTTTAGTTAGCCCTAATCCTCAAAAAATGCGTGTATAAATTTGACAGCTGTCGGATCATTAGTTTGTGAATTATAGCATTTTGAGTGAAGCAACTGTTGTTATTGTGAAAAAAATGGATAAAAAGGAATTTCGCGTGTTGATAAAATATGGTTTTGAAGGGAAAAAATATACTTGAAGCAAGAACTTGGCTTGATGCCGAGTTTCCGGACACTGCCCCAGGAAAATCAACCATCAAGGAATGGGTATGCTAAGTTTAGATGTGGTGAAATAAGCACCGAAAACGGTAAAAGGAGTGGACGCACAAAAGAGGTTGTTACCGACGAAAGTATTAAAAAAATCCACAAAACGATTTTGAATGATACATACATCATATTATTCATCAATATTTGGGTGTGAGAAAGCTCTGTGCAAAGTGGGTGTCGCGCGAGCTCACTTTTAACCAAAAACAACGAGTTGATGTTTCGGAGCAGTGTTTGAAGATGATCAAGCGTAATAAACTCCAGTTTTTGTGTCGATATGTGACAATGGATGAAACATGGCTGCATTATTTTACTCCAAAGTCCAATCGACAGTTGAAATAATTTTTATATTATTTATAAGTTATCCCTAATTAACTATGAAATAATCAATCTTTAAGTATCAGTCACTTCACTCAGTCAAAATGTCAAAACAGAAAAAATAACAAATGAGGTAAATTATCGTGAAAATCTAACCCACTAAATTTCGTAATACCCACAACATTTCAGGCAGGTCCTTTGTTTAACTAAGATCGGAATATCTGAATTTGCAAAATACATTAAGTAAGGATTTACTCAGAACTGCTCACAAATTATGTGACAGATTGAACGTAAAAGTGACCTGTCAACAACTAATAGATGACGGTTCATTTAAATGATTAGTTATTAGTAGAATGTTTTTATTTTTATATTTCTGCTCTGTAAAAAATGATAACATATCATGGACAGACTGTATGTTTGTAACTTGTAAAAATAATTTTATAATCATTATTTTATTTGCAAATTCGTAGACTATTTGAAACAGGTAGAATTGCCAAATATGATTCAAGAATAATTCCCATGAAGTCTTTCAGGAATTATTCCACACTTAAAATGTTATAGATTCTTATTTCTTCCAATATGAGATTGATCTAATTAATTTCCTTTTAGGTCGCGAAGAATATATGACAAAAATTATTTTCAAGATATCATAAAACTAAACAAAATAATTAAATTAAATTTAAAAATATATATTTAGCTTTAAACTTAATTTTATAAATTTGTAAAAATCAGCAGCAAGATATACAAACATATATAAACAAAAAATATATACATAATGTTACCAAGAACAATTTTTTCCTGATATATTAGGTTTGTTACAGTGAACAGCAATAAAACCTTGTTAAAATGCATCTATAACAAAAAATATATGTCGGCCAAAAATATTGAACCCTAGTCACTCTAGTGAAATATATTAAAATACTTCTTTTAATCAAGAAGAAATTCAACCAATTTATCAAGGTAACATATATGTAGAATACAGTAATATTCTCGAGATTATATCTTAAATGCCAAATATCATTCAGCAGAAAATACAATTATGTATAAAATTTAATTAAAAATGAAGTCGAAACGACAAATATTTAATAACGTAAATAGTAAGTTTGCAAACAAATCACAAAATATTTATTGTTATATTCAAATGCGAATCTAGTCGATGTTTATAAAAATCTGTGAACCAAGAGTTTGTCATGGCTAATTGATTATATGGGTTCGTCTTGGCGAAATACCAGGAAGAATCAGATTTATTGTGTCGGGTAAAATGAGACGTTTTTGTTTTAATTGTTAAAACGCTAACAATAGATTAGAACATTAATGAATTGGATAAGTCTGATCTAAATAGTCTCTAAGTTCGATGGCGCCAAATCCGATTAATTTCGTTACGTTTTCGGTTACTTTAAAATGGAATTGCTTTAATAGCCTCGGTTATTAGAATTGAAATTTAACAGTAACAAAAACAGTAGTGATTTTATAAAATGTTCACTCCTTGATGCTGATCAAATGAGTAAAAATAAACTCAGTCCTGTCTCCCTAAAAAAATCCTTAACTGTATTCGAATTATAAAAACAAACGCGTTCAAATTACGTTCTTAATCTCGACAATTAGTCAGTTTTATTACTAAATAATACTACTTCTACATAGAAGCCTTTCAAATAAGGCCAATGTATTGAAGCTTAGCCCAGCTTAATACGAAATAGAAAAGCATCAAGGTTTTTGGCTAATGTTCCGGAACTTTCGAGACCAATTTTAGCTCCCTTTACCTTTATCTTCAATGTCAAAACACTATTCTAACGTTAGTATTAATTTACCCATGAAAAGAATTCCCAAGAACCAATTCAGCCTATAAAATATTCAGATATTCCCAATAAACAAGAGAAATCTTAAACCATCATTTCAAATATAACAGGTCAATTGAAGTGTCCCCGGCCTGATACATAGATGGCGCTACTAGAATTAAATCCATACGTTTATTAGTTAGCCCTAACTCTCAGGAAATGGGTGTATAAATTTGACAGCTGCCGGATCATTAGTTTGTGAATTATAGCATTTTGAGTGAAGCAACTTTTGTTATTGTGAAAAAAATGGATAAAAAGGAATTTCGCGTGTTGACAAAATATTGTTTTTTGAAGGGAAAAAAATACAGTTGAAGCAAAAACTTGGCTTAATGCCGAATTTCCGGACACTGCTCCAGGAAAATCAACCATCAAGGATTGGTATGCTAAGTTTAAACGTGGTGAAATGAGCACCGAAGATGGTGAATGCACTGGACGCCCAAAAGAGGTTGTTACCAACGAAAACATCCACAAAATGATTTTGAATGACCGTAAATTGAAATTGAATGAAAAGCAGACACTCTAAAGATATCAACTGAACGTGTACATCATATCATTCACGAATATTTGGGTATGCGAAAGCTGTGTGCAAAGTGGGTGCCGCGCGAGCTTACTTTTGACCAAAAACAACAACGAGTTGATAATTCGGAGCAGTGCTTGAAGTTTGAGTTTGATCAAGCGTAATAAACCCGAGTTTTTGCGTCGATATCTAACAATGGATGAAGCATGGCTCCATCATTTCACTCCAAAGTCCAATCGACAGTCAGCCGAGTGGATTGCACACGATGAACCGCCCCAAAGCGTGGGAAAACGCAAGAGCCGACTGTTAAGGTTATGGCGTCTGTATTTTGGGATGCGCATGGAATAATTTTCGTTGACTACCTTGAAAAAGGAAGGACCATCAATAGCGACTATTACATAGCGTTGTTGGACCGTTTGAAGGGCGAAATCGCCGAAAAATTAATTTTGAAGAAAAAGAAAGTGCTGCTTCACCAAGACAATGCACCGTATCACAAGTTAGTGAAAACGATGGCAAAATCTGTGAATTGGGCTTCGATTTGCTTCCTCATTCTCATCTACGAGTACAGGAGTAGTGCTGTTTTAATGTACTGTTTTCTATTTGCAAGGAATTCATTCAACAAAATGCGTATAAGTATTACGTAATTGCTTCGGACTATTTCAGAATCTTAACTCATTACAGACTAAACACCCTGTATGTATAGCCATCATTGATGAGTTCAAATTATTAAATAATAAATTTGTTTCTTTCATGTGTGCAATTATTACACCAACGAAATGAAATGACTACGCTGACTACTTCGCAGAAGTGCTTCAAGATTCAGTTACCTATTTTTGTGTAATGATCTGAACGTTTCGTATCCTTAAATAGTTTATGCAGCTAGACCAATTAAAGTAGATGAGAAAAACAAGCTGTTGGAGATACTACAACCACAATTCTAATACCGCCCAAACCTTCCAGAACCAAGCAACTGGGAAGTCACATTAATTGTCTCTTAAGATCTCTCTTAAGTCACAAGTTTCGTCAATATTTACCAATTTTTACTGACCATTAACATATATTTTACCTGTCTGTGTGGTTTTACAATTGTAACTTGTTGCATTTAATTACATTTGCTTGCAATTCTAAGAGTCAAAATTATTAGATTTATAAAGAGAAAATAACTACATTGGTGACAAGATCGAAGCTGCTTGAAAAAGGAATGCAGCTAATCTCATCTTGACAATTTGGTAATAAATATTGCATTATTGATCATTCCGTTGCAAGAAAACAACTCTATGTAATGATGATGTTCCTGAAACATTCGATTAATAGTTGGGTAATCGCCAAAGTTGGAGTGATTCCTGTTGTCTTATTGATTCCTTCTGATCTTAACGATTTTCCACAGAACAACAGAGCTTCTCACGTTTCTAGATACTAGCAGATTCTTCAAAAGAAAATCGCTAGGCCTGTGTGTACATACTTGGAAAATTCAGATCCAAAGTTAGTTAAAGGTTTCAGAATATTCAGAACTAAATTAAGAGCCTATAGAAAGTTTAAAATAATTACAGGCATCGCTAATTGATAAGAGTCTTTTTCGGTCATTAACAAACCTTTCCAGCATGTATAGTCATTGTGACATGAAATATAGAACGGTACCTTTGTTCGCTCAATACAAAATTAAAATTAAGAAAGAAGCTAAGTGGAAAAAACTTAATTTGGAAACATCACGTTAGATAAAAAGAAGCGCAGATCTGTGCTGTCAAAACAAAGTTCCTCAATTAACTACCAATATTCATCTCTACCAAGCCCATGAAATGGATCTACGAATGTATCCAGGATTTTGCCTTAAAACATGAAATAAGGTTGCTGAATCACAGAAATGTGCAAGCAATACAGCTACGGAGAACGCGCAGGAAATCAGAAGATTGAAGAGAACCAAACCAAACCACACGAACTTGTATAGCGGTTACTCTCTTCAAAAGAAAATCTCTAGGTCTGTGTGCATACACTAGCAAAATTCAGTCTCAAAGTTAGTTAAAGGTTTCAGAATATTCAGAACTGAATGATGTCAAGAATCTTGCATTTAATTAAGAACGTATGGAATGTTTAAAATAGCTACAGGCATCCCTAACAGATAATAATAAGATTTTTTAATTATTAAAAAATCTTTCCATCATGTATAGTCATAGCTAACATGTTATAATGATCGTTATAATCATTGTGACGTGAAATATAGAAGGGTACCTTTGTTCGCTCAATACTAAATTAAAATTAGGAAAGAACCTAGGTGGAAAAAGCTTAATTTGGAATCATCACGTTAGATAAAAGCTGAGCAGATCTGTGCTGCCAAAAGAAAGTTCCTCAATTAACTACCATTGCTCATCTCTACGAAGCCTACGTAATGGATCTACGAATGTATCCAAGATTTTGCCTTGAAACATGAAATAAGGTTGCTAAATCACAGAAATGTGGAAGCAATACAGCTACTGGACAGCGCGCAGAAAATCAGAAGATTGAAGAGAACCAAACCAAACCACACGAACTTGTATGGAGGTTACTCTCTTCAAAAGAAAATCTCTAGGTCTGTGTGCATACACTAGCAAAATTCAGTCTCAAAGTTAAAGGTTTCAGAATATTCAGAACTGAATGATGTCAAGAATCTTGCATTTAATTAAGAACGTATGGAATGTTTAAAATAGCTACAGGCATCCCTAACAGATAATAATAAGATTTTTTAATTATTAAAAAATCTTTCCATCATGTATAGTCATAGCTAACATGTTATAATGATCGTTATAATCATTGTGACGTGAAATATAGAAGGGTACCTTTGTTCGCTCAATACTAAATTAAAATTAGGAAAGAATCTAGGTGGAAAAAGCCTAATTTGGAATCATCACGTTAGATTTTATCTAACTTTCAGCTCTTTGCTCTCAGCTTTTTGCTGAGCGGATCTGTGCTGCCAAAACAAAGTTCCTCAATTAACTACCAATGCTTATCTCTACGAAGCCCACGAAATGGATCTACGAATGTATCCAAGATTTTGCCCTGAAACATGAAGTACAATATAGTCAATGAAACAATATAGCTACTGGACAACGTGCAGGAAATCAAAAGATTGGAGCGAACCAAACCACATGAACATGTATAGCGTTAGGCAACTTAAAGAGTTAAAATCTAATAGAAATTGAATTATTTGCTGGTGTATTGATGCAAGTACAACAGAATAATAGTAACAAAATTAAATTATAAATTAAGATTGTACTAACTAAGCGTATCTAATGTAAGGTATACTCACAAATAGGAATTAGGAAACATACTGTATGTAGTAAATTTGTCATTTTGCACTTTTGTTGTAAATTTGGCATATATATATAATCTCACCATACCTTTTTCTTACACATTTTCTTCACTACTATCAAATTCACTACACTTTTTTACCAAAAAAATTTACTAACCATTCTAACCAATCACTTTTAAATACGTTATTAAATATAAATGGGAGATTCATTCATAACAAGTAAAGTTTAAATACTAAACTATATAATTCCTCGAATCCACTATGATAACACATACCCAGGCGTATACGATTCTTGGAATTATTATAGACGTAGATACAAGCATAACCTGGTTGGTTACCTGATATTTATGCGATAATAATTCGACAACTATCAAACCAACTGAGAAGTTTAATACATTTTATTGGCGTCGTACCATATCTATTTGGTAGTAGCGACTACAGTATATAGCGTCACAGTTATCAGGCTTATAAATTAATATTAAAGGATTTACAACAGATGGTATTTTTTTCTGTTTTCCTCCAAATCCAAGAACGATTACCATGGAGAAATGAACCATAACATGTTTTTGTTATGGTTTGAAAATCAATTGTTAAAAAACCTGGAGGAACCATCAGTTATTATTATGGACAATGCACCATATCTTAGCACACTGGTATCTCTATAATAGCATCAACAAAGGCTGTATTGTAGGAATGGCTTCCAAAACATGAATTGAGTTTTGAAGAGACTATGCTAAAAACTGAAGTTTTTCAAATTTGCTACTAGGTATAAATGAAATGTTTCATTGCGTTTTTTGCAATTTACCTTTTTTTAGAAATAAGCCCGAAAAAAGATATACAGTAGATCAGATGGCTGAACAATATGGTCACATAGTTTTATGACTTCCTCCCTATTACTGTATATTCAATCCAATCGAGTTGATATGGGGTTAGCAAAGAATTCTTCTAATAGATATGCTGGTCGAGAAGGATATTCCATGAAGAACTGTTTGGATATGCGGAAAGAAGCATTGTCGACCACTTTTGGATGAACTCGAACTATTTATCGAGAATGGTGTACACAGGTAGTGGTAGAAGAAATAAAAAATACAGTGAAGATGACTTGACAAGTAAACACACCATAGAAAGAAACAAAAACTAAATATAAGAAGGTAAATATGCTCTCGAGTGACAGTAAAATGCATTACTTTGATATATAATTGTTAATTAGGTGGATTAGGCCTTCAAGGGGATACAAGTACTTAAAAATATGTGCTTAGAATTCTACCTCATGGGTAGTGTGGAAAATATTTCAATGTAAATATAATAAAACAACTCTAACCTACAAAATATTATACCTTTGTTTTTAATTGTCGTTTTTACTCCTTCGATAATATATGCATTAGATGTACTATAATGTTAAAATAAATTATATTTGAAGCCCGCTTGGTGGCGCAGTGGTAAAGGCGATGGGACGGTCCTCCTGCTGTTGCGATAGGCGCGGGTTTGAATCCTGCTGGGGCATGGTCGTCAATTTATGTTTGTAATTCTTTAATATTTGTGAATGTCCTAGGCAAGAGACAAGGAAAATGATCCCAGTCACGCCAGTAACCAGGCTGGGTAAGACCGGATGTCTTCTGGGAAGATTTCCAAAGTTGGTGGTCACTCGCCAGTCGGTAGGCTTAATGCCGAGGACAGTGGTTCGGAGCCCACGTTAAACTTTAGGCCCAGTCCAGATAAACCCATAGTTGGTAAAAGGAGACTTTCGAAATCGAAATTTGTGACGTCAAAACATCGCAATGTCATGATATGTCAAATGTATGTCAAAGCCAAACTAAACTAAAACTTGACGCGGCAACATTGCGATTTTTGTCACAAATTTTGATGACGCATATATAAATAAACTTTGAAGAGAATATAGGTATATCCCATTGTCGATCATGTACTCTCAAAAAATATATTCATAAGTCAGCTTATTCATAAGTTCTCATTGGTATTCGATAATGTTTAAAAAAATGTATGCAAAGATTTTCTCCCATATTCTCTTGTCCATATGTGATGTTGCTCTGAAGTCACACTGAAGTAAAACATTGAAAAGTCCTTCTAAAATATTAAAAGCGTTTTTCTTGAAAGAATAACTGGTTAATAATCGGATGGACTTGATGTCGAATCTTAAATCTGATATTATTTTTATCTGATTTTTAAGATTAATAAATAATTACGCTTGCACAAACAAGGAGTTGATTTTTCAGGGTGTCCATTTACTACTAAATAACATAATATTTGCAATAATATAAAAAGCATACATTCAAATGTGGAGGTAAGAATAACGAATTCTTAATTTAATTAACGCATCAAGCCTAGAAAAATAAGATATTTAACGTTACGTGAACCGAATAAAATCACTCAGAAATAATTGACTAATTTAAGTTATTGTTATATTTCCGCTTGACTTCATAGATTTTTATATTCACTATTTTCCAATATGTCTTGTAAAAAATAAAACGCATTACTCACAGTTCTTTGACATTAGATAATTAGATGAATAATTTCATGGGAAAACAAGTATTTTTAAACTTTAAAAAGAAAAAATTGAGAAGTATTATTCGCATTTTTCTTTTAGAAATATTTAGTCTCATTTCCGCTTTTTTTTAAATATATCGTTGGAATACATTGCGAAGAATTTTTAGTGTTATTAAATATCATGTTTCTGCGGATTTTACTGTAACTTATAAGCTCTACTGACTGGTGAGTGATTAAAATGGGGACTATCAATATAACATAGTATATAACATATGGGGAGTACTTTCCAAATATTTAATAATAAAAGAGACTATGTTGTTTAATCTACTGTTGGGAAAATAGTATATTTGTTTTCATGAATATTCATTTTCCTTATTCTGCACTTGTTGATGTCAGTATGATTTTTACTGCTCGTACTTCTAGTATAACAAATATATTCCTTACATAATATTCCGCACTGCTCTAATTATTTATTTTTTCATATTTTCTCAATATTCATCTATTGATATCTGTCTTGGCCCATCTTCAGTCGAATGAAAATCGATTAAGGATTATTTCGATAACTAATTGTTGGTTGATAGCATCTGACATTAAAACACAATACGACACAGTAATTTGAAATAAAAAACAAAACAGAAAAACCAAGGAAAACAGACATAAACGGTTTCAATACATATATATATTAAAAAAACAGAAAAATGCGTAATTTATAATTCCTGAGCCGTATTGCCGAATTACATTAACAAGTAAATGGTATTTAAATTTTAGGAAAAATAATTTTTTCAATATAAAAATAATGAAGTTATTTTTTTACGTATCTTGTTCCTATTAATATCCAACCACAAAGGACTTATTTTTATATACCTATTTTAAAGTCTCCTTTTACCAACTATGGGTTTATCTTGACTGGGCCTAAAGGTTAACGTGGGCTCCGAACCACGATCCTCAGCGTTAAGTCTACCGACTGGCGAGTGACCAACTTTAAAAATCATCCCAGAAGAATTCCGGTCTTATCCAGCCTGGTTACTGGCATGACTGGGATCATTTTCCTTGTCGGATTTTACACTCTTGCCTAGAACATTCACAAATTTTAAACAATCACAAACATAAATTTACCACCATGCAACAGTAGGCTATCGCAACAGTAGGAGGACTATCCCATCGCCTTTACCACTGCGCCACCAAGACGGCAAAAAGGACGATTTTAATATGTAGATATAATTCTTGGTGTACGAAATACGCAAATATTATTTCTTAGATTTATAGATCTGTAGCACTACTACCTGTGTGAAAAAAGCAATATATAAATATGTACATGTAGTCTACAAGTCGAATGACTAAAATTTATTTCAGTTTTAGTTTAGTTTAGTAATTATGCTTAGAAAATATGGTAATAGTTATCGCTAATAGAGGCATAAAATTATTGCTGAAGGCCCAGAAAGGTGAGTCAGCACTGCATATATCACATATAGGTTTGAAGGTAAGTCTCAAATAACATAGTAACTAAAACCATGGAACTATTCTGAATATTGCCCATTTGTTGAACTAGCTATTGTAAAAGTGGTTTTACATTGATTGGTCACCAGCCTTATTTGATTTGATAGTCTGATTCTATTTCTTTTGGGATTTTGCGAAAAGTAATAATCAACAATACAATAACGTCAAAATGTCAATTTTTTTTTCAATAAGTTTATTAACCAGAGTAGGATTAATGTAATTAATTATTATGGATGTACACGCGATGTCAGTTAAAGAGACAAGATGAGAGAAAAAGCGCACCTCTTCTTTAGAAATACTGAAATTGGTCCCCCAATACATGAAACTGTATACCGTATGTTTAGTCATTTCACAAGCTATTTTATTTGACCAATGGTCTCGTAATTTGAGGTTGAAATAAAATTATATCGTTCTACTGATATATCGATATTTTTCGATATTTTTACAAAAAAAACTAAAGACATTTCTTAAACATTTTAATAAAACCTTAAAATTAAGTACCAACTTTTATTAAATTTTGGCCACTTTATAAAATGTTTAGAGAATATCGATTATTTTTTAGCCCGATATATCAATATTTTTATTTTTTCTTAAAATTATCAATATATCTTTTATAAAATATCGAATTTTTTCCAAGTTGTTGCAGACAAATTTATATTATTTTTCTCCGACATACCTATATATGTTTTATATATCGATATTGTTTAAAATATCGAAATACTAATATTTTTCTTGGTGGCGGACATCCCTGTTTCACGGCCTATAATCCTGGAAAATAGAATTCAGAGAGATTGATAAAATGTTGAATGTTCGAAAGATTTCGTATGTTATTCTTGTTGTTATTATATTATAGAACGAAATACTGAAGATCATTATTAGACCGCAATATCAACAGCTTCAAGGAGTTACTAACAACAATTTTAAATTGAACACGAAGAGTTAAGAGAGTGACATTTTTTGATTTGGTTAAGTAACTTTACCACTGTTAAAACAGAAGTTTACGAAATATGAATATGAATATTATGGTAAATGACGCCTTTTTGATATTTGAACAGAAATAAATAAGTAAGAATGTACGTAATCTTGGCGTGAAACATCTTTTTTAATTAATTACATTATCTTATATTAGATATGCTTAGTACAATGTTAATTTACATATTTATTACTACTGTTCTGTTGTACTTGCATTAATACAAAAGCAAGGCGAGTACGGGATTAATACATCAGTATGTATTTCCAAAATTAAAATAAAACTAATCTACTTAAGCTAAAGTTAAGAATATACTTATTTACATTACAAATTCTTGTAATTGGATTTGCTTCGATCTTTTGATTTCCTGTTTGTTGTCCAGTAGTTGTATTGCTTCTACGTTGCTGTGATTTAGTAACCTTATTTCATGTTTTAATGCGAAATTTCTGATAATTTAATAAAATACATTTAATTTCGTAGTTACGTAGCAATAAGCATTAGTAACAAGTCAATTGAAAAGTCACCGGCCTACCATAGTAAAACACATTTATTTTTTTGGCAAAATTAGTTTTTTTTATTCAATATAATACCCTCGAACGGTGATACCACTGATTATAGCGATCCTCCAACTTTTCAACTTTCCATTTTTGTAGTACGATTTGTAATTTGCTTCAAAATAGACCTCAGTTTCGGCGATCACCTCTTCATTCGACGAAAATTTCTTCCCAGCGAGCATTCTTTTGAGATCCGAGAACAGGAAGTAGTCACTGGGGGCCAGAACTGGAGAATACGGCGGATGAGGAAGCAAGTCGAAGCCCAAATCGAGCTTTCTCATACCCAAATACTCCCAAAATTCCACATACCCAAATATTCATGAATTATTTGATGTACACGTTCAGTTAATATTTTAGGGTAAATGATGTAGCTCGGTAAATGGAGGTAAAACGAAATGAAACAGTGGTGTTTACATTATGTGATTATGTGTTTTATTATGTAAAAAATGTGCAAAATATAATTAGATAAAACGGATGGTAGCGGTTACCTGGAGACGAGGCTTGGGCAGTGGATGGTGGCACGTCTAAACCAAACGATGGTTGAGCACTGAATGAATGGAAATACTCTTCAATAGTTGGCGCTGCTGGCACCCCGCCCGTGTTCAACATCTGGGATTATATTTCTGGGTATTTTGTAGACTGTTATTCCATGATGTAAAATTCGACATGCCTCAAGGTCGCTACAATATCTTTAGAGTGTCTGCTATTTCAGTCAATTTCAATTTATGGTCATTCAAAATGGTTTAGTGGATTTTTTAATGTTTTCGTCGGTAACAACCTCTTTGGGTCTTTGGTGCTCACTTCACCACGTCTAAACTTAACATACCAAACCTTGATGGTTGATTTTCCTAGGACAGTGTCCGGAAATTCATACGTTTTGCTTCAACTGTATTTTTTCCCCTCGAAAAGCAATATTTTATCAACACGCGAAATTCCTTTTTATCCATTTTTTTCACAACTGTTGCTTCACTCAAAACGCTATAATTCACAAACTAATGATCCGACAGCTGTCAAATTTATACACGCATCTTTTGAGGGTTAGGGCTAACCAAAAAACATATGGATATAAAAATAGTAGCGCCATCTATATGTTAGCCCGGGACTTTTGAATTAACCTGTTAATTAATCGTAGAACTTTGTTTTGACTGTGTTGGATTAACAGGGGGTTTGATATTTTAGGGAACCCCATATTTGCACCCAATCGGCCCAAAATTGGCTTTATGACTGAATGATAAACCAATACCTTTGATTTTAGGTGAAGCTGAGGGTATAGTCCGACTAATCAGTATAGTTGCTTGATTTTTAGTTTGATCTGCTCTGCTATTTGTCTAACTTGATGAAAAAACATGAATAGACGATAAAAAACCGTCTTGGATACGACCAAATTTTCATATTGATGATGAACTATGAACATTCCAATGAAAATAGTTGAATTAAGAGAATAATAACAAAGAATAACACGTTTTGCAACACCAAGATAATGTGATTGAACGTCCAAAATGACCACGACTCCTTAGGTTCAAACACATTAAAATGTACGTATGCAATTACCGACAGCACGGCAGGTTTTACGGTGATACGAAGCTTTATTCCCGACGATCCTAATCTCATCCAGTTGTTACGGAAGACTGGTAACGCTTTCGTAGAGACGGAGCGATAGAGCAACGAAAGAGACGGAGAGAGACGGAGGACGGGGAGGCCAAAGTCCCGGCGTCCTGGGCGCTGCCGAAAACATGCCTCCGAGCTCCTCCAATTCTAAAACCAGTTAACGATTACGTACCGAAAAAAGAAGAGCAGAAAAAAATATACTGAAGAAGAAATAAAAATAAGTAGGTTGGTCTTTGGTCGCTTTATAGCCTCGGCATCGATTCACCTTCCAAGTACGAAATCCTATTCAGGGCCCCGGGTCCCTTTTTAATTCCATTACCGGCGAGGGGCATAGCCGAAAAGGCGCGGGGGGAACGGCGACGACGAGGGGGGCGGGGAGGACACAAAAAGAACCGGCCTGGTACACGTGCGGGCGCGTATTGTGAGCGAGCTCTCTCTCTCTTGTCGATCCTTTTGCTCGGTTCGGTGTTAATTTAAAGAGCGAAAAAGCATTCCTTTGGATCGATCTTCGCTTTATTTATTTTTCGGGCCTTTTAGGGCCCGAACCTGGCGCGGTGGATTTTTTCGACGGTCTGGGATGCCTGCGATGCGGAGACCGCCTTATAAAAATCGTCATTTCTCGTTAGAAATTGAGATAAAAATCGGCATCCGATCAGTCTGTTCGTATTTCAGATTTTTTTATCAAAACATTTACTATATTAAGGGGCTACTCTTGTGTAGAGATGTGTTGATTTTTTTACAATATTTTTGAAACATAACCCTTTAAGAATATGTGACGTAGTACTGCTATTGGTATTGAAAAGATTCTTTGTTTTTTTTTTAAATATAGATTTTGGATATACATTTATAGAAGTTTTGGTGACCCAGCAAGGAGATTTACATTTTAAAATCAATTCTAACTTAACTTTGATGGCGTGCGTTTTATTTGTACAATAATGTTTTTGTATCGGAAAAACGAGCATGGGGGTTCAATCCGTAGTACTAAACTTTTAATAAAACATCATTTCACAAAAATCGGTATATGAATCGGCAGTCAGATAATTGTAGTGAAAGTGAAGAAGAGAAACAAGAGCAAAAAAAATAAAGAGAGATATTTAGAGGGTCATACTCAAAATGCATATGAAAGCTTCGATTCAACAGTTGGACGATTGGCTCCAAAACATTTCCATTCTGGTTTAAAAATCGTTGAGGTCTCGGTATATTTCGCTGTGCGCTTATTTAATGAAGGAACTTCTAGTATCTTATCCTTTCTGAACGAGTTTAATATTACCGTTGGTAGCAGAAGAGAAGAAGAAGTTTTAATTATGCCCAACAAGTCAAAAATCGACGCAGCACTTTGGACAGTAAAGATGATCGAAAAAAACAGCAGTAAACCAAAAATGGCACATAGGGAACTGACAAAGGACTCAAATACGGTGCTAGGATAGCTAATTAATTAGTAAGTTGTCTAAATTAATTAAACTGCTGCAAATTTACCTTTACTGCTACTTCAACTTTCAAATATGCTTTTACTGAAAATGTGTTATTAACCAATGGTTATGAAATTTTACAGATAAGTTCTTTATATATTTATCTGTGAACTAGAAACTAAGAAAAATTTATGTTACAAAAATTTAGATTACAAATTTGGTCAAGTTACGCTGAAGCAGCTCAGCTCATCCATAACCCAGTCCGAACAAGAAGATTCAAGGGAATGAAGCAGTTTGATCTAATTTACTACATTATCTATATGTGGCCTCATGCAATACAATTTAAGATTTTTCAGCTTAGAATGAGGACAGTTTGCTTATCAAAATATGTTTCAAAAATATCACTACATATTTAGGATCAAGTTTAAATCTATGTTTCGAAGTATTTTTCCTAACCTGACTGAAATACCATCAAATCATGCATTTTGCTTAAGTGGAAATATATATGTGGGAATATCTCGCGAAGAAAAAGGAGCAAGCAGGATTTAGACGTGTGATAGTAGATTTTATAGCATGATTTTATTTTTGTTTTTAAACATATTTCGTTAAAAATGATTAAGCTTTAATTTTCAAGTATTTACTTTTAGTTACACAGAAGAGGACATATTTTATATGTTTCTCTTTGAGATCGTTTTAGAAATGAAGTTATACAATTAACGGCTTGCAGATTTCAATGTATTGGATATGTCGAATCACAGTCGAATGAATTCACTGCAGGCTTCTGTGTCTAAATACACTTTTTGGATCGAAACCGCAGCAAGTAGCTCCGAAAAGGATTTGGATCACAGAGAATAATTTAAAAAATAGGGTCTATTACTCGGGAAAATAGAAGGAATATAATTTAGATAGATCAATAAAATGTTAAACGTTAGAATAAAATACTGAAGATCTTTATTAGATCCGCAACATCAATAGCTTAAAGATGTTACTCACAACAATTTCAAATTGAATAAGAAGATTTAAGAGAGCGACATTTTTTGATTTGGTTAAGTAACTTTATCACTGTTAAAACAGAAGTTTACGAAATATGAACATGGGTGTTATGGTTTTTTGAGATTTGAACATAAATAAAGAAGTAATAATGTATGTAATCTTGGCATGAAATATCTTATTTTAATTAATTACATCTTACATTAGATATGCTTAGTATAATCTTAATTTGCATATTAATTTATTACTACTATTCTGTTGCACTTTCATTAAAATACAGTCAAGGCAAGTACGGGATTAATGCATCAGTATGTATTTTGCAAATTAAAATATAACTAAACTACATAGTTAAGAATACACTTATTTAAAATACAAGTTCTTATGATTGGATTCACTTCGATCTTCTGATTTCCTGCGTGTTGTCCAGTAGTTTTACACATGTTTCTCAGTGAGGTTGTTTAAGAACTAAAGTTATACCATTAATGGCTTCAAGATTTCAATATTTCGAATATGTCTGAAATTCGAATCAAAGTCGAATGAATTCCCTGCAGGCTTCTATGTCGAAATATACTTTTTGGATGGAAATCGTAGAGAATGATCTAAAAATTAGGAAAAATTTTCTGAGGTCAGAATGGATGCGACAGTGGCGATTGTCAACAACAGTGGAAAGATTTAGCGAAGAACATTCATGTGGTAGTAACAGCGGCACATTGACTGAGAAGTAAACACTCTCTCCTAGCGTCGTTTATGGTGTGATGATGATGATGTGGAAAAAAAGTCATTGAAGTCACCAGATCTATGATGTACCAATTCAACTGAAGCTGTGGCTGGGTTAACCACATAACGTTGCAAAAAATTCTTGTACAGGTGTCTGATGATGATGTTCTGAAATCGATTATATTTTTTATATTAAATACAATCCTTTTAATATACATTAGTGATTGTTTTTCATTTAAAATGCATTTATGTAGGGATACAACAGGTACGAATGTAATCCAGCTCTTCCATTTACGTTAAAATGTTTGCTAAGGAAACGTTATCATTCGATAATAGATCGTCAAGACAACGCGAGCCATTACGAGAAGGTTTCGAAATGATATGAAGAACCGATAAAAATCGACTACTTGTCAGTAATTAAAATTACTGCATTCCTCAACAAGCGGCAGCTGATTTACTCGGGTCGACATCATTAAAATTGTTACAATTTATATAATGGAAAAATGTAGCCCCATAAAGAAACAAACAATTTGTGTTCGCTCGGGATTTCCTTCGAAAGAGAATGTAAAATACTCGTTAAATGGATAATGGTAGATTTGTACAATCGCATTTATCGATTACAATGTTTTAAATTCTGATGTCCGACGAAGTATTTGTAGATGTTTAGCCACAAATACGTATTGCAAGTTCTATATAACCAAACTAATTTTTTAAAACATAATATTTAGTAAAATATATTAGGCCTATACTATTAACAACTGGCTTCAGTGTGTAGTATTCAGGTACTAGATTTTTAATTAATAAACATTTCATGCTCTATGCAATTCATAAAATAAAAATACTGCTTTCTTGATAACTGAATATCTATTAATCTAATGTTTTGAACTAATACAGCATAAACTCTTTTTCTCAGCTTTGACCTCTCTCTGCGCCTTCATAATAGATTATATTATCATAATGTTAAGTATAATGCTAAGAAATGTCTTAAGCGTCTCTTAGAAAACACGAAGACCATGGTGGTTTTTCCAGTAATAAAATACGGTGCAGACCGATAGAGTCGTAAAAGCTTAATATATTATTTATTGTTATGTTTTTTATCCAGGCTAAATAATTATCCAATTAATTATAAAATTATGTGCTTCCATGGTCAAATAAAGCTGCATAACCGATCATTATACGCAAAAAAAAAACAAACAAATTATATAACATATTATTTCGATAGTTTCATTATTCTTTTAAACACCAAGTGCCAATTCTCATGTTAGAAATAGAAGTGATATTGGACCAGTATTTGCAATAACTTAAAAGGGTTATCAAGAAAGTGTACATTGAATAGCACTGTTTTTATCCAAATTATTATTGTATACTCTGTATGGAATGGTTTCAATAGTTTTAAGCAACTCCAGCTTGCCTTGAACTGCGATGATTGTGTCAGGAATCTTCGGGTTAGTTAGTTTTTCAAAGCATGTACCTTTCTGAATTGTAGTAGTTACAGCTAAGAGACTATGGGCACTTTCAACCCATCTTTTGTGACCTTACAGCTTCAACAGCGATACTTTTGCCAGAATATCATTTAACTACTAAGCCATCTTGTTTCTTTGATAATCTGTTTATTTTAATAATAAGTTGATTCCAGTTAATTGAATTAATTCAAAAGAGAACGTTTTAAAGCCTTATGGTCTCTGTGAAATCTTACCGATTGATCAAATCTACAGAATGCTAATAACAACTTTTATTTTACCGAAAGAAGCGCCGGCCTATTGGATGGACATCTACTAGGTACAGCCGGCTCAATCGTATCCTAGTTAATGTAGACAAAACCCTGTACTTAAACATCTTATTCATTACTTATCCCAGTCTGGCATAAACGCGCCATTTTATCGGGCTACCAAGGCTGTAAGAGTCGCACGATATATCATTTGTATTTTTGTTTCATTGCTGTAGCACTGATATATACGAATTCAAAAAGCTTTGGGTGTTAATGAATGTTTGGTGATATCAGAGGTATCTATCAATAATTGTCATGTTATAACGCCTTGAGTTTCTTACAGATTCCCTTAATCTTAATGTGTTGAATATGTGTTAATGGTGTAAGATTTGAAGGTCATAAGTTATCTGTTACATTACAGTTAATCATTACGGATATTTCACAGTGACAACTAATTGTTGAATCCACTGATATTTGTAAGCTTGTGGTGTTTCATATGCGAAGTCTGAAGCAAATTATTTATGTTTAACATGCGACAATCAGTGCACAGTTGAAGAACAAATTGGGGAACAAATGTGGCGAATTCGTTCTTTCGGGTGGAAGACTCGGCAAAATAGCTCTGAAGAAAACATGGATCACGACAATCAACAGCAGCGTATTGGTTGGAGAGCTGATAAATTATGTGGGAATATAAAAATGTTTTCATTAGGATTTTAGTCAAAACACAAGAAATTTGCAGAATCGTTGAAAGTTCCACAAGAAGCAGTTTCCGTAAAATTGATGGGATTGGTTCATAGTTGGGGACAATTAATTGAATCAGAAATACACACTGAGGAGAGCGTCTGACAGACCGGCAGAACAAGCGGAATCTTACAGGCCTATTTCGCTGCTACCTGTGATATCAAAATTACTTGAGAAAGTGCTGTTAAAACGCATTAAATCACTTACAGAAATACCAAATTTCCAGTTTGAATTTCGAAATTATCAGTCGGTAATCGACCAAGTATACAGAGTAACAGTGGTTGTTGAAAAGAAATTCAAAGAAAAGAAATACCGCGCTGTAATATTCCTGGATGTCTCACAACCTTTTGACCGGGTCGTATTTGGCATTAATCTACAAAATGAGCAAATTGCTGCCGCGGAATAACTGTCGACTGCTGGAATCATATCTTTTGAAAGAAAATTTAGAGTCTCGGACAAAGGAGCATTCTCAACACTTAAACCTAGTTCGGCTGGTGTTCTACAGGGTAGTGTCTTGGAACCACTCCAATATCTGCTGGACCTATCGGACTGCTGACGACACAGTTATAATGGCAAAAGATGTATCTCGACCTAAGGCAAAATACAGAGTTGGTTAGTGGGAAGATTCTCTCAACTTGGAATAAAATCGAAGAGATTGGTTTATCATTCAATCATAAAGCCAATTTCGACTTATGGAGTTGGACTAAAACATCAACATCATCAACTAGTAATCCAACGTACCCAAAACAAAGTTCTACGACCAATGCTTATCGCTACGAAACCAGCGAAGAGCTGCACGATGACCTCGGAATCAAATGGATACACCAAGATGTTGCCTTAAAACATGAAATAAAATTGCTAAATAACAGCAACGTGGAAACAATACAGCTACTAGGCAACACGCAGGAAACTAGAAGATTGAAGAGAACTAAACCACACAAACTTGTTTAGTGTATAAGAGTATTCTTAACTACAGCTTCAGTAGATTAGTTTATTTTAATTTCGGAAATACTGATGTATTAATCCCGTTCTCGCTTGGCTTGTGTATTAATGCAAGTACAACAGAACAGTAGTAATTAAAGTAATTTGTAAATTAAGATTGTACTAAGCATATATATGTAAGATGTAATTAATAAAAAAACTGAATGGTTGAAAATTGCCAGCCCTATAAGGAATCTTCTTATTTTAGTAGAACATTCTACTCGTATAACTAGAAGTTATCCTGTTGATGGGATATTATTCATCCGAAAACGATAACGACGTTAATCTCGACATTATTTACGATACGAGTCGACGAAAAGTCGATTAATCCGCGGCAGGCGAAGACGAAGACGTCCGAGGAGGCGCCGGGGCCCCGGTTCCGCGGAACACTCGGTATTGTCGTCAACCTGAACGCGTTCCCGGCCCGGGCTATTACTTTTCGGATTAAATGGGGTTGTTTTATTTGGCCTGTGCGGCCGAAGAACGGCAGGTGATCGCCGGCGTGTGTCCAAGGAACCGCTGCCGTTGCCTGATTAATGCAGTGCGCCACTTGGCCCACCTCGCAGCTGCCGCCCGACTTGGCTGTTGAGGGGGCGGGGACTCTGGACGTAGGGGTGGTCTGACCTTGAACTCTGCGACCCGCCGAAATTCGGCGGTTACGCGCCGCTTCTAGGAATTCGGAGCCGCGATCGTCGAGGGACCCGGGGTGGAAACGAGGGGACCTGCCGTCGGACTGTTACTAACAGTTCGTGGGGCGGGGTGAGGGGAGTCGTGCGCCGCTCATAGATAACCCTCGTCTAGCCATCAGGACCGGTTCGTAGGATGAAATAGTATATTTAACGGTTTTCGATGATGGCTGAAATAAAACTAGCAAAACATAACAGGTCAATTGAAAAGTCCCCGGCCTGCCATAGTGAAACACATTTTTTTTGGCAAAATTAGTTTTTTTATTCTACATAATTCCCTTCAAGGTTGATACACTGATTATAGCGACCCTCCAACTTTTCGACGCCATTCTTGTGGTACGATTTGTCCTTTGCTTCAAAATAGGCCTCAGTTTCGGAGATCACCTCTTCATTTGATGAAAATTTCTTCCCAGCGAGTATTCTTTTGAGATCTGAGAACAGAAAATAGTCGCTGGGGGGCAGATCTGGAGAACACAGTGGATAAGGAAGCAATTCGAAGCCCAATTCATGGATTTTTGCCGTCATTTTAACTGACTTGTGACACGATGCATTGACTTGGTGAAGCAGCACTTTCTTTTTCTTCAAATGCGGCCGTTTTTCGGCGATTTCGTCCTTCAAACCATCCAATAATGCTGTGTAATAGTCGCTGTTGATGGTCCTTCATTTTTCAAGGTAGTCAACGAAAATTATTCCATGCGCATCTCAAAATACAGACGCCATAACCTTGCCAGGTGACTGTTGCGTTTTCCCATACATTAGAGCGGGTCCATCTTGTACAGTCCACTCGGATGACTGTCGATTGGATTTCGGAGTGACATGATGGAGCCATGTTTCATCCATTGTCACATACCGATGCAAAAACTCGGGTTTATTACGCTTGATCATCTTCAAACACTGCTCAGAATCATCAACTCGTCGTGGGTTTCGGTCAAAAGTGAGCTCGCACGGCACCCACTTTGCACAGAAATGATGTACACGTTCAGTTGATATCTTTAGACTGTCTACTATTTCATTAAATTTCAATTTACTGTCATTCAAAATAATTTTGTGAATTTTTTAAATGTTTTCGTCGGTAACAACTTCTTTTGGGCGTCTACTGTGTTCACCGTCTTCGGGGCTCATTTTACCACGTCTAAATTTAGCATTCCAATCCTTGATGGTTGATTTTCCTGGGACAGTGTCCGGAAACTCGGCATCAAGCCAAGTTTTTGCTTCAATTGTATTTTTTCATACAAAAAGAAATATTTTTTTCACAATAACAACACAAATTTATACGTGCATCTTTTGAGAATATATATCGTCGTTGAGTGGTGATGTCACGGAGCAGCACTTTAGTTCTTGTGAAGATACCAAAAAATCTGTCAATTCGAGAGTAGCCTCAAAAGATAAGATAAAGATAAAGTAGCGGCTATCGAAGGACAACACTTTAAATAAAATAGAATGTATTTAACAAGGCATCAAAATAAAAAGAGCCTTTAAAGCTAATTTATATGCGTAATAATTAGTGCAAATAAATACCAAAAGCAACCTCCTTGAAAGAGCTATTCCTCGCCAGACCTTTGTCACCTTGAATCAGCTTAAGAGAACGAATCCAGTGCGGAGAACTTCTGACGGCTTCCGTTATAACCTTAGATATGCCCCTTTTATATTGAGTTAGATCATTTCTGTGGGAATAAGATAGAATTTATCACATTCGGTCATATATACACTTGCTTCCGTAGAATACTGATTATTCCGGGAGAAATTGGAATTTGAAATAAAAGGATTTCACTGACTGATGACATGCAGAATTTAAAATGGAGTGGAATAAATATTCACACACCGATCGTAGACAACCCTCGCCTAGCAATCAGGACCGGATCGTGGGATGAAATAGAATATTTAACGGCTTTTGATGATGGCTGAAATAGGTATATCAAAACACATATGGATCATACTTTATATTATCATTTTTTACCATTTAAAATCACGTTAGACCCAAAATTAAAAAACTTGTACTGGATAGTAGGAAGATACTCCCAACTTCTTCAATTAAAGAGACTGATTGATCAATTTTAAAGCCCATAATCCAGCGCTGGAAAAACAAAGATTCTTCGGTTAATTACCAATATTTATCAACGCCGAACTGCGAAATGATGCGAAATCAAATGGATTTGCGAAGTTATCCAAGACTTTACCTTCAAACATTAAAAAAAACTAAATCACACCAAGGCGAGAAACGTGCGGGAAATTAAAAGATTGTCGCGAAGTAAACCACAGAAACTTGTATAGTAGTTAATAGTAGTATCTCAAGGAACTTATGAATGTCTTTCCAAAAAAAGAGGGTTCTCCTTTGAGCCAAACCATCCATGGAATTTTTTTTAACTTCTTCGAAATCGACAAAGTGCTGCTCTGTGAGCGCAAGAAGTCGGATAGGGCCAGATTCGGAGACTATGGCTGGGGAATTTATAAATGCGATTTGAAAAAAAAAACGATTCATGGAGCAATTTTTTAACTTCTTCGAAATCGTTAATATGCTACTCCGCAAGTACGCGAAAACTCGGATGGAGCCAAATTCAGGTAGTATGACGGGTGCTATAAAATTTACCATACAAGTAATTTCCACATTTTGCACTATGATGTCTTGGGGCGTGTTGTGGACTTTTTTTGATCAATGCACATAGTAGTGATCCGTATTAACTGTTTCTATAGTTTCAATAGTTCTACGATTGGACCTATAGCATTGAACTGTGGGGTACTATTAGCAAAACTAACATAGATATCCTGCAGAGGTTCCAGAATAAAGTGTTGCGAGTCATGGTCGATGTCCCATATTACGTGTCCAACAAACTGATACAGCGTGATATCCCCATAGAACCCATAACGATTGTGATTCGGAGTGTTGGTGCGAGTTACTCTAAAAGACTATTAGTGCATCCCAATGCACTCGCTAAAGAGTTAAATATGCGCGATGACAGTGAAGTGCGTAGACTCAAACGCAAACTGCCATACGAATTGATTAATAGACACATATAGTGAGATTTAATAATCTCTAGAATTAGCTAGAATAGTTTTTAGTATAAGTTAGGATAGACTTTAAAATAAGTTAGAATAGTATCTAGATTAAGATTTAGATTATAAGCTGTACAGCGGATCACTTACTGAAGTGATCTTCTACATGCTATGATGGTTATATTATATAACTGAAATCATATAATACTTATTGCCCATGGGCAGATTGTTGACGTTCTAGGAGATTAATAAAAAAAAATAGTTCCACGAGCTGGATATGGAACCAATCTGGCCATACCAAAGACAGAGTACGGTGCAATTAAAGCGATTTAACATTGCAGTACGACTTCGTCAGGATTTGTTCGTCACCCCTTACTAATCAATGCAATGCATTCCCTTTATATCTTTGAAGCACTATCTCACTGACAATAATTCGATTTTATAATTTCCAATCGTTCAATTCATGTGGCATCCATCTTCCCGTCTTTTGTTTCTCTGCCATCGAGCATGTAATCGTTGTTTTCGAGTTTGTGTTCAAGATTTCATGCAATTCGGCATGTTCAAACGTTTCGGCCTACCAGGACGTCCTATGTCTTGAACGTTGAAATAAATCAACACATTTGTATTGTGGAAACCACCTTTCACATGTTTTCGGTTGGAGCATGCTTACTATCAAGTCTCTACTAGTAAACGATGATTTTCAGCGGCTTTTTCTTTCGGAGAAATAAGAAATGTAATGTAATGTTATTTTGGCGGAAAGTAACTTGTGTAATTTGTAACTTAATGTCAGTAGAATAAAATGTCATATGTAACAAATCGTAACATTGCATACATGTTTAACAAAATCAGTTAAAAAACAGGAAAGTAATTACTGACATATCTAGTATACTGATATATTTATCTTGTACCCGTTTTGCTTGTGTATTAATGCAAGTACAAGAGACTAATACATAAATTTTTAAATTACGATTGTACTAAGTATATATAATGGGAGATGTAAAATTACTGAATAAAAATATATGAATTATTCTAAATACGATATGGTTACGGAGAAAAAGAAATGAGTTGATATCAAAACTTTTTTTTATTCCAGCTAACAAATAGGATGGGGGACCAGTTCATAGACAACCCTCGTCTAACCCCAAGGACTAGTGCATAGGGTAAAATAAAGCTTTTCCGTTATAAGACGGTTCATGTTGAAATATTCCATACATATAGCAATAGAAATATTAATATCAATTCATTATACTCTCATCATTTTTAACATGTACAAAATACCAATATAAATAATGAGATATACATTCTTGAGAGTTCACACAAAAATTGCGGAATTACATTTGATTAATGAACTATTTTCAAAATAATTGGAACGATACAAAATGATACCGCTTCAGCAAAAGAAAACGTAGAAGATCTTTAAATAATTTGATAACTTGATCTTATTTATCTACGACTAAATCTTCAGTATAGCTCAAGATCTAATTACTATTAATTTAAGATTATTAATTATCTTTAATTATTAAATTTAAAACAACAAGTTTAGAGTCACTCAACATTCATCTACTGAATATTAGGACATATACTACTAAATAAAGTAGATTTAATCTAGTTAAAATACCGAACTTTTCTCATAAAAATTAATTAGTCTCTGGCTGACGTATAAGGTCGAAGAATAAGTTTGAAATTTGGAAAACGCCTTGTATATAACAATGTAAAATATTGGAATTGTGATTTGGAACTATGATTTTTTAACTTTTAATGGCGTGAAAATTAGATATTGATGATTCTTATTGGTGTAAATTATTGATAAAGGAAAATACTGACGAACATCAATATGTGATATTGGTTTTGACGCTATAGATAGAATCAATGTTGACAAATTTGCAAAAATTACCATAAACTAGAGAGAAAGTATGAAGATTATCATTATATTTAATGAGTAGATCCTACCATTGAAAGAAAACGAGATTTGTCCAGAGAAGGAAATACTTTTCTATATGCTATGATTCACCAAACATTAATCTGAAGAATTTTTCACCGTCTGCATAAGAGGAAAATGAGCTGCATCTTATTTAAATATTACTATTAAAAAAACTCTTTCTGTGACACGTCGTCAGAAAAAATATAGAATGTACTGGTCAATGATGGACAATACTTTGAAAATAATAATATACAGTAACCAAATAAAAACAGTAATATGCCCAGCGTAATAAAAGGGTGTACTAGAACCTGAAGAAAAATAAGTGTGCTAAATAACATCGAGGCATAGTGACAACTATAAGAACTATATGTCCAATAAAGGGTTGAGATTACTAAATAAAACTTTCGAATGATTTGAAAATTATTTATAAATATGCTAATAACAAAGGCCTTATATAATATTAGACCTATCCATTAATTTTAAACGATTTAAAACAATTTTTTTTAGAAATGTTTACAGGCCAATTGAAATGTCCCCAACCTGCCACATAGATGGCGCTACTAGAATTAAATCCATATGTTTTTTAGCTAGCCCTAACCCTCAAAAGATGGGTGTATAAATTTGACAGCTGTCGGATCATTAGTTTGTGAATTATAGCATTTTGAGTGAAGCAACTTTTATTATTGTACAAAAAATGGATAAAAAGGAATTTCGCGTGTTGATAAAATATTGCTTCTTGAAGGGAAAAATACAGTTGAAGCAAAAACTTGGCTTGATGCCGAGTTTCCGGACACTGCCCCTGAAAAATCAACCATCAAGGATTGGTATGCTAAGTTTAGACGTGGTGAAATGAGCACCGAAGACGGTGAATGCAGTGGACGCCCAAAAGAGGTTGTTACTGACGAAGACATTTAAAAAATCGACAAAATAATTTTGAATGATCGTAAATTGAAATTTAATGAAATAACAGACACTCTAAAGTCTAATTTCAAGTTAAAGGTTCACTGTCAGCCACAAATGTCCGAATTTGTACCGAGTAATCATCGATCACTGTGTACGGATTATGACAACCATGTTCTATCGATTTCAAGATGTTATTACTGTTTTCGACCTTTTAAAAGTGGTATCTTTGAAATCGAAAACAAAGAGCGCTCTGATCGATGAGACCATCAATGGGGATCACTAAGTATTCTCCAGGCTTTGCTCTTTCTGACTATTACTTGTTCCGATAGTTGAACGGTGACCTCTCGGAGCAGCGTTTCAGTTCTTTTGAAAACACTAAAAAATGAGTTGATTCGGTAGCCTCAAAAGATCCATCGTTCTTTCGATATGGAATCGAGATGAACGATGTGAAAAAGTGGCGGCTATCGATGGACAATACTTTGAACAAAATACCGATTTTTCATAATAAAACTTCAAGTTAAAAAATCCTTTAGAACTAATTTATAGGACTAATAATTAGCGTAAATAAATACCAAAAGCAACATTCTTGAAAGAGTTATTCTTTTCAGGACTTTTGTTAACTGAAATCAGCTTACAGAACGAATTCAGTTAGGAGAACTTCTGTCGGTTTCCGCTCTAATGTCTGCGCTAGATATGCCCTTCTATATTGAATTAGACCATTTCTGTGGGAGTAAGATAAACTTTATCACATTCGGTCATATATACAGTTGCTTCCGTAGAATACTCATTATTTCGGGAGAAATACTGCTGGAATTTGAAATAAAAGGATTTCATTGACTGACGACACAAGCGGAATTTAAAATGGAGTCGAATAAATATTCAGTTGTATCCGCGTAATATTTTAGATATTCAAAGGCGTATATTTCCTCGGAGTTATTTTTATTCTCGATATAAGAAAAGTTCAACAAAGTTCTTCAAACTCGAGATAATGTGCGGCTATTATGGCGTTTCCCATTTCGAACTTTCCTCGGCTTTTGGTTATGTGCTTTCTGTGACTCGACTGGAAATTCATCTGGTTCTTTTATTTATATATTAAATTAAGAACGCTCATATTTATAACCTATATTTGTAATTTTTAGGCAAGTTAAGAAAAAAACGTTAAAAATAAAAATACATGATGAATGAAAGGTACTGATGAACTTTCTATTGATTTATTCAGTTACTGAACTGAGAAAAATATATAAAACTGCTAATAATTAAATTGCATGAGATATATGTCATGTTTTGCTCAACGAGAAAAATGACATAGTGAACAAAGAAGCTTGAGTATGACACAAGATCTAGAATTTAGATGCTTTAGCTGAAGGCTGATCACGCAACAATTTTCTGTTGGTTCAAAGCTATTGGAGTTAAAATAGAAGCAAGAAACTTGAAAATTATATAAATTAAAGCTGGGAAACATTGAAATGGAATTGTGCATTATTGTTATTAGTGATAAAAAGTGTGTAGTCTAAGATAATTCAAAGCAAAAAAGGAAATATATAGATAGAAGTGCTTTATTTTTTCACCTTAGAGTTCCTTAATAAAACTCGATTGTTATTTTATGAGGAAAACTGCTGAAAACTGTTACATAAAGTATTTTAGTGGGAAATGTATAGAATAATATGCTGTATTGTCTTCGAAGATGGTGATGGTAGCAAAGTTGAAGCAAATACGTTATTTAATATAAAATACAAGAAATTGTGGAATTACATAATGTCGACAAAAATAATTGGGTGCCATATAAATAGCAAAGTCAGTAGACATTAAAGGGCGATTTGTATGTTAAACTATTGTATGTCAAGACTGTAGATTATCAGAAACATTTTTGACTAAATCGCCTGAAAAAAAAAACTGTTAGTCCCAGATGAACAATACTTCGAATAGTGTATCTTCCTCAAGTCTTTGTCAGTCAAATAATTGTACAGTCTTTAAGATATGTAACAACAATTCCTAATCATTTCTATGATGAATTAATTTGAAATGAAGACATGCATCCCGATCTGAAGATGGAAATTAAGGAGTTCTATATTTAAAGGCAATTTTAGGACAAGATTTTAGGAACATAAAACATCTTAAAATCGAGAAAAAAAATTGGTATATTAAATTTAATATCAATGCCTTTTGGAGTTACAATTTTGTTAGAATTATAGAGTACGGTTAAATATAGATACGAAGTAATAGAAGAGTAACTTTTTAAATTTTTAAACACATTTTGATATAATAAAATTTAGAAATCAACATAACATAATTTATGGTTAAGGGAACCAATATTGGATACGAAGTTCAGTCAGCAATTACCAATTAGTTCTTTATTGGATATAGCTTTTTGTTCTATTTATGTGCAATAAATGAAGTGTATTACAATAGAAAAGCGTAAATAAGTAATTGACTCAAGATATTTATAGTCGTAACATAGAAGCGTTAGCCATTTTGTCGCTTTTTTGTCATTTATCATGGTGCCCGGTTGTTTTTTAATTTCAAGTCACTTTATTTGAGTTTTAGAGATGTTAGATTTCAGAATAATTAAGTTTATTGTAAATATTAGTTTAAATTAATTAAATAATAAAAGTGTCGGAACTGCTGGCTTAGAAGTTATCAGTAAAACATATTACTGACAACTTATTTCAGGTTCATATGCAATGTGACAAAACTCTAACAAGAAGAAACCTCAATGGTTAAAGAATATTTACTCAATAAGTAATTCAAAAATTTAATTATGAAAATACCGATCCATCCTGAAACATCCATGTTTGGCTAGAGGATGCTGGCTTTGATGACAATAATTTGGAGCACATTAAACTTAAAAATTAATAGAAAGATTTTTTTATCACTCTTTTAGTTCCACAACCTGCATAGAGGGCAATAAGTATTTGCTATGTTTACGTTATATTGTGCATCGTATCTATAGCTGATTAGCGAGTACATTGGGATACACTGACACTCTTTCGAAGTACTTCACACAGATACGTTGAATTGCACTCGTTATTGGTTCTAGAGGAATATTGTATTGTATGTAAAGGCACACAACACTAGTACAGTTTCTCAAAAACTTCCGAGATTATCGGCAATAAACTTACAGGCCGGTAGGAGCTGACATCTTCTGGAGTTTTCCCTGGTTTGAGAATCATTATTATTTGAAGTAATATAGCATTCAATATGATTGTTAATAATTTTACCCCCTTTTCTTAAAATTCCCGTAATATTTTTCCGGTTATTAGATCATATCCAGGGGTTTTTTAACAATTAATCTCTCTGATTGTTGTTTGTTGAATTTCTTTGACGGTGAATTTTTTATGTGGTAAATCCATCTGAAATAACGAATTTAGGAAGCTAGTAATTTTATTTTCAACATCTTTGGATAGTGCCTGATTTTCTAAACATTTAAAAAACGATTTTTAACGAGTATTAATTTAAAAAAATTACTATTCAATATTAATATGAAAAACGTTCATATTTTTACGCTGTATGGCATAAATATGTGTGAACAAAAATGATTAGTTGGTCTTCAATATAAAGTTTTAAAAACTCTGAATAAATATTGGTCAATCAAAAAATATTATAATTAAAGAACAAAAATGGCATTGGAGTTGACGACCTCAACGTTAAATCACTATGTTTGGATGTTATATGATTTAATTGTTGTTATGTGATAGAAGTAATTGAATTATTATTGGGATATGTACACGGTATTGACTAAAATTAAACGAAATTTGCATTAATATTGAATACACAAATAGACGTTGTAATTTATGATAATTATGAATACATATAATGTCAAAGATTAAGAAAAAGAATGAGAAATACATCACTGCGCTGATACTCGAAATTATTTCATTCATTTTTAGAGATATCTTGAGTAGTTTTCAGCCAACCCTTGTATGCAGCGTCGTATATATCCCCCGTACATACTACAAGATCGTATTTTCAAGCTACGCGGCCACTTGCGAGCTCGTCTGTATTGATTTTCGTCGTCGTCATAGCTCTGGGCCTTTTTAAGGGTCTACACACCGCGCCCCAAACCGATGAGGAATAAACCATCCGAATTGTTTTAGACGGAGTGAGAACGTACCGAGATTATGGAGTATCTTCTTGTTGTTCAATATATTTTACCGCAAAATATCAAAGTATAGAGTACAGATATTGTTAAAATCGACTTATTAAGTGTATTTTGGTAGTGATATAATATATAATTGAAAAAAAACTCATAAGTTGAGTTTGAGGCTAATTTACATTTTTATTGTAGAAAGAATATGAAAAATGATAAATTCAACCAGTGTATGCTCTTCATTCGATCAACCTCATTCTAAAGAAATAAATCGATGATGTCTTACCATGTAAATCATGATATAAGACATGGGCTGAAAAGTCCCAGGCCTAACACATAGATGGTTATAGTTTTATTGCATCCCCCGCTCCTTCAGTTAGTACTAACATTCACAATAAAGCTGTTAAAATTTCATGATATTCTACTCAAGTTTCTACAGTTTGTGAGTTATTGCGCTAAGAGTGATCCTACTTTTATTATTTTCAAAACAATGGATCAAAAACAATTTCGTGTTTTAATTTTACACTGCTTCCTGATGGGAAAAAATGCCGTTCGGGGGAAGTAATGGCTTGAAAAGTGTTATAAAGACTCAGCTCCATCAGAAACAACAATAAAATATTGGTTTGCAGACTTAAAATATGGTTGTAGAGACACCGATGATGTAAAACGCAGTTGACGTTCTGAAAACTAGTAAGAGATATTTGGACGACTGGTTGGACCTATAAATTTGATAAAATCTATATTCGAAAAAGTCTAAAAAGTGGTGGATTTACAGAGCCCATGATGGTAATCTCAACTGTGTCAGCTTCATATAATCAATGAGGATGTTTTTTCGTTGCTATTTGGAAGTCACACACATATTGAAAGAATATTTTGATATATGGACAAGCGAAAACCCTTTTGAAAGGCTTTCTGATAATCAAGATAAAAAATAAATTCATCAATTTCCATCGAACGTTCTATTACTCAAAGAACAACACTTAAAATACATATGCATAATTTTTATATAATTATTATATCTTCCAGCAAATCAGAAATAAAAATAAATTTATCTAGAATTCGACAAATTTCGACCAGAGGCTTGGAACCATTGGTAGATACAAAAAATCGTTTGTGCTGAAGAGGATATCCTGTTTGTGTCGATTGGGTCGACTAGAAAAAGATTATTGTCTCTATATAGTTTTTATTACAATTCTAATTAAATTACGCAGTACATTTCACATAAAAAATTGAAATACATTCGAAATCCAAAAATAAATCTTGTATAAGTTTAATTTTCTGATATAATAACAAAATAAATTTGATGATGAAATAAATCTAAAAGAACTAACAGAAAAAGAAACATAAAACTATTATTTATTAGCATATGCACCATCTTGCAAGTTTATTACCTGTAATCTCAAAAATCTGTACATTTGAAAAACTGTATATCAAGAAGCATATTATTTCAAAATATCAATTTGGGTTTCATAATAAGCATGGAACTGAGAAACAAATACATAGACCAGTAAACCAAATAAATAGAGCTAACTGTAAAAATAATTGCTCGGGCTTTTGATAAGGTACAGCAGATAGGGCTGCAAGTTAAATTAGAAGCAATTCCTTCATTTGCACTTTAAGCGACTGAAATGTAGATAGATAGTTCATTATGAAACTAGACAATGAATAGACTGAACTACAAACATTATATTTAGGCATTCCGCAACTGCTGAGTCTAGTAATAGATTTCTGCATAATGTTGATATACAGGCTACAAAAATCATTACTGTACAAGAAAAATCAAATCATATATTGCTGTATAAATCCAAATTTAGGCCCATTTGGTGCTATGGAATTTAAATATGGAAAACTTCGAGTAAACCTGATATCGCTCTATATTAGTATTCATAGCGAGTATATAATAATTATCTTAAGAAATACTTATTGCCCATTAGATAGATTATTGAACCCACCAAGGGTAATTACAAAAAACTTAATTATCAGCAATATTAATGTCGATTTACAGTTCATTTTCTTTGACAGAGTCTTATTAAAGTATTTATTTTTTTCTGGTTAGAATATCGTGATTATTTAGACTGTTTCGTGTAAAAACAAACTTATTTTTAGTATTATCGATTCCTTATGAAAATGTTCCGAAATGTCCGAGTGTTTAGATCAAAACATAAAAAATACCTTTATTTTTGTGGCGAAGCAATAATAACTTCTAACAGTATTAAGTCAATTAAAGTAAAAAACCTCGAATTTTTAAATAAATTTATAAAAATAACTGTTCGGGACATTCTTGTTGAATTAACGATCGTTGGAAATGCTGTAAATCCGCTCCAAATTAACAAATACATACCACATATAACGTTAGACTCGCATATTTTTTATGATACCAATACAATTGTTTTATACGATGTCATTTGAAATAGGTTTTAGGTTACATTAATACGTCTGTCGTATTAACGTAGTGGAAGATAGCTGTAATGCGAAAATTATATCTAAAGTTGATTGACCATCTGGTCGGGCCCATCACTATCAACGGTATTTTAAAGAGTTCAAAAATATACCTTTTTAAAAACTTAAGTTAATCCTACCAAAGATCCTTTCAAAATTCCGTAGCGAATTGCCAATTGAATTAGAATCACTACACACCTCTTCAACAAGAATTCCTGTCCTTCTTTCCTTAAGAATAAAATTCCTTATATTTACAGCGCTGTTTGTGTTTTTTTTTCAGTAATAGTCGTAGTAATTCTTTGAAACTATTTGATCATGCTTCGATTCTGTTTGTTGAGTTTGAAATAGCTCAAATAGTGGGAAAACTTATACCCAGATTTCTTTACCAACTTACCTACATGATTATTCACAACTCAAACCCTTATTTAATTTATTTTCACTTCATTAATTTATTTTAATTTATTTTTAAGTTCATTTTCGTTAAAGTATTCGGCGAATGTGATATCAGAGTTCTGAAGATGCATTTGTTTTAGAACCGATTCAATTTTTCACTTCTATTAAATATTACTCACTGAGATTTCAGAATACGGACACCTTAAAATGATATGAGTTGACTTTAATTTTAGGCACTATTGTGAAGATAAAATGAAAAAAAAAAGCAACCTAGTTAACTACCAACGTTTTCTTCGGTTGATAACATAATGATACCATCAAGAATCAAATATCAATAAAAATATTGTTTATTCTTAATAACTGGGACAACAACAATATTATTCAATGAAAATTGAAATAAATGGCGTACCGACTTTTCGAATTCAAATACATATAAATGGTTAGCTCTACATGCTAATAAATAACAACAAATTCCACATGGTAACAAACACATTAACTAGACTAATCTTCAGTGTTCAGTAACAAGAAAAAATCACCTGAATGAGGAAAGTAATTAAATGAATCAAATTCAGTTTTTATAGGATGTACTAGATGATGCACATAATGAATATCAAGTTCAAATTTGGAAAAATCCTTTTCAACATCTTTCAAACTATAGAAGCCACTTCAAGCTGTTAGTTTTGAAATTGTAACCTCTCTGTGATGAAATCTTGAATTTGTGATGGCTACAGAAACTCTAGAGATTAAGTTTTGACGCTAGGATAGTTTATTGATTAAAAAAATCAGTGCAGAAGTTATTGCAGAGTAAGCATTACATAATATAAACTCCTATAAGAAATCAAAGAAAACTGAAGAATTTATTAAGAGATAACATTATCAAGACATCATTTGTAGGGTTTACGATGCTAATGGGTATATAAGTTGAGTTTGGGGCTAATTTACATTTTTATTGTAGAAAGAATGTGATAAATGATAAATTCAACCAGTGTATGATGCTCTTCATTCGATCAACCTCATTATAAAGAAATAAATCGATGATGTCTTACCATGCAAATCATGATATAAGACATGGGCTGAAAAGTCCCAGGCCTAACACATAGATGGTTATAGTTTTATTGCATCCACAGCTACTTCAGTCAGTACTAGCATTCACAAAAACGCTGTTAAAATTTCGTGATATTCTACTCAAGTTTGTAGAGTTTGTGAAGAAGTTTGTGAGTTATTGTGCTAACAGTGACCCTACTTTTATTATTTTCAAAACAATGGATCAAAAATAATTTCGTGTTTTAACTTTAGACTGCTCCCTGATGGGAAAAAATACCGTTCGGGCGAAGTAATGGCTTGAAAAGTGTTATAAAGACTCAGCTCCATCAGAAACAACAATAAAATATTGGTTTGCAGACTTAAAATATGGTTGTAGAGACACCGATGATGTAAAACGCAGTTGAATTTCAAAGGAGGTGGTAATACCAGAAGACAGAAAAAAATCGACAAAATTGTTTTGAATGATCGAAAAGTGAAGTTGCGTGAGTTGGCTAACATCGCAAAAGATATCAAAAGAACGTGTCGGTTTGATATTGCATGAACATTTGACTATGAGAAAGCTCTGTGCAAAGTAGGTGCCGCGTTTGTTCACTGTTGAGCAAAAACAACGTTTTCTTCAACATCAATAAAAATATTGTTTATTCTTAATAACTGGGATAAACAACAATATTATTCAATGAAAATTGAAATAAATGGCGTACCGACTGTTCGAATTCATATACATATAGATGATTAGCTCTACACGCTAATAAATAACAACAAATTCCACATGGTAACAAACACATTAACTAGACTAATCTTCAGTGTTTAAGTAACAAGAAAAAATCACCTGAATGAGGAAAGTAATACAATGAATCGCAAATTCAGAAAAACGTTATCTAGTTGAATTTTTCTAGGGTGTACTAGATGATGCATATAATGAATGTCAAGCTAAAATTGCGTTACTGCAGAGCAAGCATTACATAATATAAACACCTATAAGAAATCAAAGAAAACTGAACAATTTATCGACAGATAACATTATCAAGGCATCATCTGTAGGGTTTACGATGATAATGGGTAATAATACGCATATCTATAGGTAAGTTTGAAATGCGGTAACGATATTAACTGTATTTAAAGTTTTGAAACAATTATCTTAATGTAAAAGATTTCGAACTTTGTTTCAAAGGTATACTATATATTATAAGTAAGTTGTATAGAAAATAATCTGCAGTGGGAATATATAGAAACCGAATATATTAGAAATAACAATATATAGAGGTAGGAAAAACTATATAAAGGATAAACGAATCTGCTTTTCTTTCCTCTTCTGTTCTGCTTTTAGATGTCAAGATTAGTTTATTATGAGCTGTTCACCTCTAGAAATTATCAGTAAAAAATAATACCCATTCGAATTGATATGTTTTATACTATATTGCAAGTTATACAAGTAAAAATATGCCAAAGCGGCTTAAATAGTCCTCAAGAGTTGGTTATATTTAATTAGATATTGCTTGTGTTGATTATCATTTGTTAATTGATGCGATAGTGTATCTATGCATTAGATGCATGTAACTTAACAATACATTCCAAAACACGTGTTCTTTTTGACGTGATATAACATTTTATGAAAAGAAAATAACAGCGAGAGCAATATTTAATATTTTCATATAAAAAATGCACCTTTGCGTATTAAAATATAATATTACCTTAAAATTCGATTGGTAAACATTATTGGTGCTAATAATGATGATGATGATGAGTAAAACGATGTATAGATGATCAAACATGCATATGGATTTGTACGTGTTTGATCCTATTAACTGAAGTCCGTTCAATATAAAGTCAAAACATTACAAAGAAAGAATAATTGCGGAATAATCACGCACTAATTTTCTTAGTATATGTAAGTTGAGATTTATATTGTTTCGAATAATAATTCTTGCAATTAAAATAATTTATGAAAAGAAAATTACGTCAGGACTATTATAATTCGTAATATTATATGAAAGAACGTGACAAAACGATATTTTATGGAAAAACATCGTATAAATATTGTCCCGCACGTCTAATGGTCTCAAATAAAAGGTCCGATTCCCAAGCATTAGGCCGTTAAAATTGGAAATGTTTTTACCTACTATTCTCAGAATTTGTCTGTTAGTGGAGCCATTATATTGGTACCGCAAAGAATTTATTTCAGTCAGTGGTAGTAAGAATTCATGGAAGTTATGCAGCTGCTGAAAGAACTCCCGAAACAATTTTCATTTTCTTTCTTTTCTATTCGATATAAAGTAGAATTTATTCGGGTTATTTTCAATTATTTGAATATAATGAATGACTAAAACTGAATAGACATATTTTTGTTATTAATTTTTTTTGTAACCCATGTTATATGATTCGGTTTAGCAGCATGTGATCTATGAATATATTATATAAAAGTTGGCTCCTATCTTGGACAGTTTAAAAAAAATTATCACTTTTTTCTGACGTTAGATTCAGGCGCTGCCAGAAAAATGGAAAAAAGGACTTGCCAATTACGAATGACTTTTCAAAATATAACAATGACTAGAAAATATAGACGTATTAAAATCCAACAATTACAAAAATCATAAAATTAATTTTCAATCATCAGTTGCAATAGTTAAATTCTTAAGTTCTGATTAGGAATGCAGAAAAAATTTCTTTCAGAAAATTCTAAAAATATTTTTGGCCGATATATCGATATTTTTCCATTTATTCTTTAAATATAATTTTTAATAAGTCTATATAAGGCCAATATTTCACTAATTTTAATACATATTTTTCGGTGTCCAACATCCCTATTTCAGATCTTTCCACTAATAAGGAACCCAAATCAGGTATACAAAGGTCTTAATATAGTTTACACGTATACTTTGAATGTAACCGACATGGCTTTGTTTAAATATAAAATATATAGGACACACTTTAAGTAACAAATATACTAATTAACGTAAACAGTGGATATCACTTGTTGGTATAAATGTTATATCTTCGAACGAATTAACTTCTCTAATTCAAATGAAAGACAAGAAAAACGTGCATTGCAACTGCCGGAAAGAAGAAGGAAAAGTTATTTACTATGATTTGGCTGTAAAAAATGTTGAAAGAGTCTGATAACTTTGCTTCAAATGACATCATTTTTGGTTTGGAACTATACCGATGAAAAATTGGCTGAAATATGGGAATATTGAAAATTAATATAAGCATCTTTAGTATAAAAATCATGTTAGGTGGCGATAAATTAAAAGAGCATACTATTTTAAAAGCTATTAAGATTTAATGCAACTTTTAGACCATTGTTGTTTGACCTAAAATTCCCTAAGATGGCAATACATATTGAAATATCTGAGAAATCGAAAAAAAAAGGGAGAATTCATATATGTCATTACCATAAAACGATGGAAGAAGGTTATGAACAACAATGTATTTTATGATTTGACATACAATCAATTTTCTCGTTGCAAATAATAATTTTTTAGATGAAAAAAAAATTAAATTAAATACAATTACAAATGTTATATACATTCAATTTTAAATTAGAAATAAATAGAATTATTTGAATGATACGCAAAATAGATATGTTTATACATGTTATATCAAGTAAATCTTGTATGTATTTATGAATTTTGTAATAAAATAATCGTACACATTTTGTTGCTGACGTTAAAAAGATTTAAATTGTAATTATCTGGAAACAAGCAAAAACTATTGATACTATTTCGGAGTCGTTATCACTTTTTATAAGTTTATTTATATTTATTATATCCAATTTATTTGTTATGAATATTACGTATATTCTAATGGAATTACTAATTAATACAATTTAAATCAAGTTTTGAGATCTTACTCAAAGATAAACGTCCCTTAAATTATAAATATTTACTAAACTATTTTTAATATAATTTATTGAATAAAAAAACATAAATAATTACTAAAATATACCTTCCTAAATTATAAAAGTTACTACTATTCCATTGTTTCATCGAATTTCGCACATAGTATGTAGACTTCGGGCCGCCATTTTAACTAGATGCCGACGACTATATTTTCAACCAGAAAAATGTACATTAATAGATAGATAAAGTAGTAAATATAATTTCAGTCAATCACCAATTCCAGATGATAGGAGGAAATGTATTTTCCGATAATACACATCAAAGACTGTCTACGTCATCAACGGTTTTTCGAAAATGGAGTATCAAGTGGTAGGAATTCCGATTATTTAAGATTCGTTTTATATCAGGACAAAATACCATTTTTATTTGTATTATTTACGTTAAACTAGTTAGAGTTTAGTTTTGATATAAATGTAGACTCATTAGATGGTATCAACGGTGCAGAATGACTAAAGGTAGAGCGATGAAATGATTTACAGAGGCCGATATTTTATTTTCACTATGGTTAATGATTTTTTAATTTGCGTCTGCCATTGCGTTATATATATATATATATATATATATAACTTATAAAATACTTTTTTAAAATATACTAAAATTAATGAAACAAATATTAGTTTAATGGGAATAAAAATTTGGTTATAATTTTAAAAAATGAGAAGAGAATTAAGCAAAACAGTTATATTTAAACAATTTTTTATTTACTATATACACTTTTCCGTATTTTGTTTAAAAAATATGGTTGAAGTGATTATGTAAAAGCAGTGAACAATTTTTATAGGTGTGGAAATAATTAGAGGCTGCTAAATCTGACAATTCGTATACTAGCCCGTTGAATATTGTGATGATGAAGATATAAATGCTCAAGGTTTTGATACAAGACGACTTTCTTTTATCAAATGCGAATGTGTTTTTCATTTTGGAACAATACAACTATGATTTTGAGTGTCAATTTGGATCATTTACTTCACTAGCACATCGGAAAACACACACAAGTTTTCATTTGATGTCTGGTATATTTTAACGAATCTATGTTTCGTTAAAGTTGTTAATTGACAAAAAATAGTTTTCTATTTACTATTAATTATTGTTACATTATACAATCACGATATTTACATTTAAATTACTTCAGTTATAAACAAAAAAACGCAGTGGGTTGGTAGATTTATGCTGTATGTAGTACCCAGTTCTCAAAATTACTTCTTGGTTAGTTAGTTTTGTGATTTTGCAACAACTGCATCTTAAAAAAATATAGCAGGAACAATATTATATTATATAAAATTCTATGTCACACATATAAAGACAAGTATATAAATGTTAATTCTTTATACGGTGGATTTATTACTTATTTTCTTGTTGAGTTTAATTTACTAAACTATTTACCATTCAAAACTAAGTAGAAATTTCATTAATATAGTTTTCATTGTAGGAATTATGATTCTACTTTCATTATAATTAGACCATTTTTAGTATTATTTAATCGTTAATGAGATATGATCAATTATTAACTAATCATAAGATTACGCTCACTAGTATACTACAAGATGTGCCTTTAACTAATATGAAACATTTCAATCCCTTCAGTTTCCTTATTGCCTTAACGTCCTTGATGAACTGAATAGCTGCCCTAGAATGCTCTAGAAATTAGAGCAAAAAAGGAATTGTATGTAAATTTAAGTCTATATAAGTAATATATTTCGAATTGTTTTCATCCCTCGCTTTTCTTAATTTGTGAAATATTTATTTTTATGCTATATTAATCGATTGTAATATTATAATAATATTTGGAATAACAATGTTTTATTTATGTAATTAATTTTTGAATATTTGGTTGTGAAGAAAATAATGTTGGTTGCAAGAAGGATAATGTTTTAAAATAATTATCATTTTAAAATTGGGGTACTACGTAGCTTATAGTTATATAACACTACTTTCAGCTTTTAGCTGATTATTTAACATGATCTATAGATCAATTAATCAGTTAACGAATGTAACTTATTTGTTATTAAGATTAAAAAAAGGTTCTGTTCAATAGTAGAGTTCATATGCATAACACCATACAATATTTTAATTCCAAACTGAACTGTTATTTAAACAGTTTCAAGAAGTCTTTTTTTTGCAAAATTAACATTGCTGATGAATTTATGAATAATGGCTAATAATTAGATATTACAAAGAAGTTAGTATGAATTAATATTGATGATATTAATTTGTGAAATATATAATGTATAATTATTAGAAGTGAAATAAAAATTATGTATAAAATATTTTTATGCTATATTAATCTATTGTAATATTATAATAATATTTGGAATAACAACGTTTGGTTTATGTAATTAATTTTTGAATTTTTGGTTGTGAAGAAAACAATGTTGGTTGCAAGAAGGATAATGTTTTAAAATAATTATCATTTTAAAATTGGGGTACTACGTAGCTTATAGTTATATAACACTATTTTCAGCTTTTAGCTATTATTTAACATGATCTATAGTTCAATTAATCGGTTAATTTATGCAACTTATTTATCATTAAGATTAAAAAAGGTTTTATTCAATAGTAGAGTTCATATGCATAAAACCATACAATATTGTAATTCCAAACTGAACTGTTATTTAAACAGTTTCAAGAAGTCTTTTTTTGCAAAATTAACATTGCTGATGAATTTATGAATAATGGCTAATAATTAGATATTACAAAGAAGTTAGTATGAATTAATATTGATGATATTAATTTGTGAAATATATTATGTATAATTATTAGAATTGAAATAAAAATTGTGTATAAAATATTTTATGCTATATTAATCGATTGTAATATTATAATAATATTTGGAATAACAATGTTTGATTTATGTAATTAATTTTTGAATTTTTGGTTGTGAAGAAAATGTTGGTTGCAAGAAGGATAATGTTTTAAAATAATTATCATTTTAAAATTGGGGTACTACGTAGCTTATAGTTATATAACACTACTTTCAGCTTTTAGCTATTATTTAACATGATCTATAGTTCAATTAATCAGTTAATTTATGCAACTTATTTATCATTAAGATTAAAAAAGGTTCTATTCAATAGTAGAGTTCATATGCATAAAACCATACAATATTGTAATTCCAAACTGAACTGTTATTTAAACAGTTTCAAGAAGTCTTTTTTTGCAAAATTAACATTGCTGATGAATTTATGAATAATGGCTAATAATTAGATATTACAAAGAAATTAGTGTGAATTAATATTGTTGATGATATTAATTTGTGAAATATATTATGTATAATTATTAGAATTGAAATAAAAATTGTGTATAAAATATTTTATGCTATATTAATCGATTGTAATATTATAATAATATTTGGAATAACAATGTTTGATTTATGTAATTAATTTTTGAATTTTTGGTTGTGAAGAAAATGTTGGTTGCAAGAAGGATAATGTTTTAAAATAATTATCATTTCAAAATTGGGGTACTACGTAGCTTATAGTTATATAACACTACTTTCAGCTTTTAGCTATTATTTAACATGATCTATAGTTCAATTAATCAGTTAATTAATGTAACTTATTTATCACTAAGATTAAAAAAAAAGGTTCTGTTCAATAGTAGAGTTCATATGCATAACACCATACAATATTTTAATTCCAAACTGAACTGTTATTTAAACAGTTTCAAGAAGTCTTTTTTTTGCAAAATTAACATTGCTGATGAATTTATGAATAATGGCTAATAATTAGATATTACAAAGAAGTTAGTATGAATTAATATTGATGATATTAATTTGTGAAATATATAATGTATAATTATTAGAAGTGAAATAAAAATTATGTATAAAATATTTTTATGCTATATTAATCTATTGTAATATTATAATAATATTTGGAATAACAACGTTTGGTTTATGTAATTAATTTTTGAATTTTTGGTTGTGAAGAAAATGTTGGTTGCAAGAAGGATAATGTTTTAAAATAATTATCATTTTAAAATTGGGGTACTACGTACCTTATAGTTATATAACACTACTTTCAGCTTTTAGCTATTATTTAACATGATCTATAGTTCAATTAATCAGTTAATTAATGTAACTTATTTATCACTAAGATTAAAAAAAAGGTTTTGTTCAATAGTAGAGTTCATATGCATAAAACCATACAATATTTTAATTCCAAACTGAACTGTTATTTAAACAGTTTCAAGAAGTCTTTTTTTTGCAAAATTAACATTGCTGATGAATTTATGAATAATGGCTAATAATTAGATATTACAAAGAAGTTAGTATGAATTAATATTGATGATATTAATTTGTGAAATATATAATGTATAATTATTAGAAGTGAAATAAAAATTATGTATAAAATATTTTTATGCTATATTAATCTATTGTAATATTATAATAATATTTGGAATAACAACGTTTGGTTTATGTAATTAATTTTTGAATTGAAGAAAACAATGTTGGTTGCAAGAAGGATAATGTTTTAAAATAATTATCATTTTAAAATTGGGGTACTACGTACCTTATAGTTATATAACACTACTTTCAGCTTTTAGCTATTATTTAACATGATCTATAGTTCAATTAATCAGTTAATTTATGCAACTTATTTATCATTAAGATTAAAAAAAGGTTGTGTTCAATTGTAGAGTTCATATGCATAAAACCATACATAATTTTTATTCTAAACTGAACTGTTATTTAATTCATCATAGATCATTGCAAAGAAGTTAGTGTGAATTAATATTGTTGATGAATTTATAATTGTTCTTGTTCTGAATAGTTTATTTGCAGAATGTTTACGTTTCTAGAAACAAAGAAACTATATAAATTTTCCTATAAAAATTTTTTAAGGAAATTTTAGGTTCGGGATAAAAGTTATAAAACAATTATTATAATATTAAGCAAAACGGGGAATATTCACATTGTATCCAAAATTGGAAAGCTTGGTAAGAAAAAAAATTCGGTTTAAATTTCGCGAACAAAATGTTGATGAATAATTTATGAAGTTTCAAGTTTCAGTACGTATTTTTCTCTTACACTATTATATATAATTAATTCACATTTGATAATTATAATCAATCGCATAACTCATCGGCGGTTCTTAGCATCGTTTACCGATACGAAACCAAAAACGTTAAAGCTCGAACGTATGTAATTTTGAAATATGAGACTGGCAACATTACTGTAATTACCACGTACTAATTCAACACCTTAATAGGCTCAGTCTTGATGCCCGCATATTTTAAATTCCATTCCGGCGAACGTTGACCTTTTTCCAATTGGTTTAGTTTTTGATAATGAAAAAAAAAAGTGGTACTCGACGATAAATTCGGATGCCTCTTCAGACTGAACATTTCGTATAATCAATATTGATTTAGAATGCATTTCGGTATAGTTGAAATATAAAATAATCGCAGTGCCTTGTGCCTTTTCGTTAGTTCAACTTTTATTTAATCGTTGTTAAATAGTTTCGCTTGTTTCATTTAATAGTTGTTATTCTGTCGTGTGTTGAGAATTGGTTTTGTCATGTTATTGATCTTATCTATTTATTATTTATTGCTGATATTTTTGGACACAATATGTTGAACTGTGAAATTATATATGAAAATACTTTTAAAAAAAATTATATTTCTCTTAATGATTTTTCTAGAAGAGGCAGTCCCTTTTCGATGTATTATCCAATTAATGTTACATGATTTAGTTGATCAACTTGTAGTATATATCTTAAGGTCAAGAGAAAGAAAAGAAATAATGACACGTAATGGGTAACAATACGGCACCAACAGCAGATATTTAAATTCATGAAAGTGAAAAGACATGTTAAGCTCTATTCTTAGATCTAGCACAAGCTTTCGATAAGGTATGGCCTGACGGCTTTATTCATAGGCTATAGAAAATCGTTACCGAAACAACACACTGAATTATTGAAATCTCACATTACAGCCAGAATGTTTAGAGTAAAATATCCTCTTATTTTACTGTCTGCTCTACCATAAAAGAAGCTAAAGGAGGTGTACTACAAGGAAGTGTATTGGAGCCAATTCTTTATCAACTCTCCACATTTGCTATACCACAAAGGGAAAATATCACAATGCCTACATTTCTGAAGACACTGCGATTCTTGCCGTCGAAGACAATAGTGAAAAAGCCGCACGAAAATTACAGCAGCCAAAAGACAGTATAAATAATTGTACCCAATCTTGGAAAATAAAAATTAACGAAAGTAAATCTTCGTGTGCAGTTCACGTATTTATTCCATACCAAAAATGCTAAGTATCTCGGAAAGAATCTTGGTGTAAAATGTAGCTCGAAGGGTCATACAAAAAAGAAAAAGAAAGAACTACAGTTAAAATATAGAAAGATTTATTGGTTAATTGGAAGAAAATAATAATTATCAGTACATAATAAATTACTATTACAAGTTAATATTGAAACCTAAATGGCCATAGAGGAATAAACATAACGTAAGTTTTCCAGAATAAAGTCGTAAAAAATTGTGATTGTAGATTACACCGAGATCTTCAGATACCGACTGTCATTCAGGAAATCAAGAGAATTTGATCTTGCATATTGTAGTGTAGTGAGGTGTATTTTATAAGAAAACAATATTGGTGTTATGAATATTATTACACCAGACACTGAGATAGGACCGATGTGTCCTCCTAGATGTATACCCAAATTTAAGTTAGTGTAAAGACCTATTATAGGTTAGTCGGAAACGACTAGTAACAATGTAATAAATACATTTTAAAAAATGTTTAAAATCACAAGAAATATTCATATAGTTTTTGCGCTATATTAAAAATCTGTTAATAATTTAAAATTAAAATATCTGATAGACGAAAACAACCTCTATTTATTCTCAAAATTCAAAATAAATTCCGAAACTTTCGATAATTTGAGTTCTTTTCTTTTCCAATTATTCATGTATCATTATTTTTGTAATCTATATTCATATGCCAGAAGCACATCAACAGCATATCAAGACAAACAGCACAGCAGACAGAAAATCAGACTAAAAATAAAAGAACTTTAGTTGTTCCTGAATTTGTTAGAGTAGTGAAGAGTTTGATTATCATTGGATTGGTTATGAGAAGCTATAAATAATGTTGTGCAAATCCTATTAGTAATCCAAGGCTGCCAAAACAAAATGTTTCGATTAATTACCAATATTTAGCGCTACTTAACCAATGAAGAACTATATAATGATCTAGAAATCAAATGTATCTACGAAGTTATACAAGATTTTGCTTTAAAACATGAAATAAGGTTACTCAGGCAGGTAATCCACCGAAGTTGAAGCGAACCAAATTATAAGAGCTTGTATGTTGTTAAGTGTTATTCTTAGCTTTAGTTCAAGTAGTCTAATTCATATAATTTGGGAAATACATACCGATGTATTTATCTCGTATTTGTCTTGCTTTAGTATAGATGCCAGAACAATAATATTAAGTAAGTAATTAATGGATAATTAAGATTGTATTAAGAATATTTAACGTAAGATGTAATTAAACATATACCAACATTAATAGGTTTAATATTGACATAAATGTTCTCCAATTTCTTGACAACCTTCTTGTAAAATAACAGAAAAAACGTAAAATACCTTAAGCGCACTTAAATCTTGTTGGGTGTGTATCAGCGTGGATCTAATCTTAACCATCGAAAAAGTTCAAATAAACTTTAAAATTAGAATTATCCCTCTTAAAAATAGGGCCAGACTTGGCTGTCTTCCAGCATAAAAGAACACATCATTAAGAGGGAAGCAATCTCACGAATGGAATCCACAATATTTACAGAGTTGTTTTTCGGCAGACAGAAATATCAACAAATATTTCGGGAGAGTTGTTTTTGTTATTTTGAAGGTGATAAAGAATAATTTTTTTACGGGGAAAATCTTTTCATCGCCAATCCGGAAATAAACGTTGAAATTCAATGAATTTTACTAGAAAGGTGAAACAGGTCAACGTCAAGAATTTTAAAATTCTTAGAAGATTTCGACAATTATTAGCAGACAAAATCATCAGCACATTCGTAAAAGGCTTTGGTCCAATTAATTTCAAAAAATTAAAAAAGTTGAAACTGAAAACTGAAAACAATTGAAAGATGAAACAAGACGATATTTTTTCAGAAAAAAACATGGGACAGCAAGAGGGGTATTATAGTGAAAATACGAAATGCAGAACTGTAAGAATATGATAACGGTGAATACGATTACAAATATGCAGTACTATACTCTGACGATTGGGCGAGAAATATTGAAAAGTGATGAAAAAGCTTGCTCCAAGGCGTATTTCTAAGATACACGTAAAGGAACAAACAGAACGAAGGCAAAAGTTGAGTAGTAAATATCCTTCGATATAAAAAATAACACTTTATGCAGATACAAGGTATGAATATTGTTACTAATTAAAAAATTAAAAACACCTGTTAGTCACAACTGATGTTAAAGTTAAGACAAAGAAAATTAAAGATCGATATGTTTGGTACTGAAGATAAATATAAAAGATTACGTTCTTTTTTTAAAGCTTTATATATACAAACAATATAAACATAGACTTAGATGAACTGATGTATTATGTAAATATAATCACGGAATGCCGAAAAAACTAACGACAATAAAGACTAAGACAGATAAATATAAGTTACCTGAATATCAAAGCATTAAACATCTACCTTAATCATAAATATAATATAATAAACGACCAAAAAATAGCAATAAAATATATTTATCTTATAAGCCTCATAAAAAATATATCGTTTTCGATATCGTAACACGAAAATATTTTTTTTAATACTATGAATGCACTCATTTCCATTTTTATGATAAATCTACGAGAAAATATTGGACGTAAACATTCTATATATATGCAGTTTTTATTCCTTCCAACTAATTTCAGGAAAGACGGAAAATCGATAGATGCCCACTGAGCCAAATGAAAATAGCCTGGGGGATACGTAACAGAAAGAATGCCCCAAAAAAATAAACAACTTAGTTTTCCGTCAATATTTTTGTTTGTGTTTATATGAATATAATTAAATAAAATATATACTATAAATATGTATTATTTACCTTATTCGTTTTAGATATTGCTTTTTAATGTCATCGTTGTTTCATCCAAGCCAAATAAGCATGAACTCTTTTGCATTTTTTTTTAAATAGGTGAACTTCTATCTCATTATTTAAACTACAACAGAACACGAAATGTTTGGTTGAATAATTGAAAGTATTAGGTCTTGCAAGTAAAACAAACAATTTAGTCACTAAGATATTTAATTTTTCTACAAGTTTATAAATATTGATGTTAAAAGTGCAGTAAATTTTGGCAAATATTATTATATATTTATTTATTTAATAATAAACTGTTAATACTGCCTATCGTTCTTTATATGCATATATTCTGATTATTTTTTCATTTTAAGAAGGCATTTATTGAGAAAAATTGGTTCAATATACATTAATCAAAATATTTGTCATCGTTTTTTACAAGTCTAATAAACCAAAAACGGTATTAGTTTGCCAGTGATCCAATCATCGATTCATTTTCGCACTTCAATATTCTGAAACTGGGTATAAAATGGTATAAAATATTTTTAGAAAACTCCCTTTTTTCCTGACAAGTAATGAAAATGCAACGTTAAAATTACATTTTCTGCTGGTTATTCTCGCGCCTTTTTCATAACTACAACTTCATTTAAAGGCCCATAAACAGTTGACTCATCAACTACTAAGCTCTGTGAAACTTCTTTGAGAGTTTGGTCTGAGTTCTCGTAAAGCCAATAAGTCTTACAATTCACCATGTTTCAATTTTTTGTTCCTCCAGGCCTTTCTTTGACACGGACATCAAAATCACCACTTTTAAATCATTGAAATCAAAATCGACAATTCGAATATGACGGATCAAGATCGTCATAGATTCTTAAAGTGTTTCGTGAGCTTGTTCGTGATAATTGTTTTGATTGTCGAAAGTGTTCTATGATTATCGTCTATATACACCGAATCATTCAATAATATTACATGAAAAACTTATTTTATGTAGATGAATATTAAAACTATTGAATTTAGCATTTGGTTTAGGTTTTTTAAGTATTTATTTTAGGTATTTACATTAAAACGTCGCATTTTCATCAAATATATCGCTGATCAAAATACTAATAATAAAATAATAAAAAGAAAGGATCTAAGTAGGTGAAAATTGGATGAAGTAATAAACATGCTTGTCCAATACTCTTTTAATAGATAGGAGTATGATCTAGCTTCAGTTCTATATAAGTTAATTGTAAAAGAAATGAATCTAACAAAGCATAAACAATGAAGTTCATCTTCAAAAACAATTAAAGCACAATCACAGCACTGACGATATTTTCTTACATATTTACTTATATATATATATATATATATATATATATATATATATATATACTATTCGATAAAAAAAGAATTATTGCAGATGCAAAACAAACATCGAACAGAAACAAACAAGAAACCGTACTTTTTAACATCAAACAAGATTATTCAAGACAATGATTTCACTGTCGAGGACCGCGCGCAGCGAGCGACGTTTTTGAATCCTTTCGGTAGATTTATTTCTTTCTCCCCGCCGAAGCCTTCATTCATTTCGGAAGGTGGAAAGATTCACAGAAAGAGCCCGAGTTATTCGAAGACGGCCAACAACACAAAAACTCTAGGTATATATTTTTGGCGGTGGCCGGTATTCTACCTGATATAACAGCGGCCTATTCTAACGGAAAATATTGGGGGCCCTGTAAACACCGACAAAAACAGGTAAAATTCTTTCAGGGTATGGTTTATCTCGGCCGGTACAGTCTGAAACATGTTTTTAACATTTCGCTATGCTCTGAAATGTTTTCTATTGTTCTATTATTTGGGGCAATATTTAGCTCTAGACGATTTTAACATATTTGTTAATTTAAATCCTCCAACATCAATATAGTGATACTTAATCAATGAATTCTCAAATGACGATAAAAAATTAATGTTATTCCATTTTAGAGAATTTTCTTATAAATGAATTTTAAGGGATTTTATAACTTATATATGTAACCAACTTCATGTTCTTCAAGTCTGAATAAAACATTTTTTCAGAACATTGAAAATGTTTGAATTTGTATAGAGTAATGAAGAAGAAAAGTAATGAGATTTGAAAACGTTTTACTTGTTTACTTAAATTTGAAGGAAAAGGCGGCCGAAGATCATCGAATGCTGCGTGAAGTTTATAGTACACATATTTTTCACAATAATGCTTCAAATCAACCCTTTAAAACTAATTTTTAGGAATATAGATTATGTAATAAGTTTAATGAGCATTGGTGTCGTTTATCTCGTACGAAAATAACAAAAAAATGCATGACTAAATTAAAGATTAAATTAATTTGAAAATCTTTGAAAAAAACAACAATCTGTGTACTCAGTATCAGTAGATACCTTGAATCAAAACAAGATGGTAAAGAGTGGTAAGAACTTGGTTCCTCAAGTTTCAGGTAATTTCTGATGCAGAAATCGACCAAAAAAGTTTTAACATCAATTTTTTTGTGTTAAGGAGTAAAAGGAAATCTAAAGATTTACTTGAGGATTATCTCAAAACTGGTAAAACAAACTCTAAAATCTTTTCTTTAAGTTATCTTCCGCATCAATTGGGAGTGAGAATTCGTGAAGAAAACCCAGCTTACAAAAACGTCAGTAAAATCAAAGAATTAAACAGCAAGTTCAGGCTTGAACATCCAGGTGAAGCTCTTCCTAACTTAGCTCCTCTCAAACTTCTAATACGCCTTTAGTGAAAAACAATTTTCATTAAACGAAAGGTAATATTTGCAGGTCTTCTAGAAAGATGTGTCTTCATTTCCATTTCCAGAAATGTCCCTTTCCTGAAATGAATAACCTGATATGTGTTCTTAGTGCTGAAAATGTTGAACTAAAAGACAAACAAAATATGTATCTTGTTGAATACAACGAAAAGTGTGGCTGAAAGTTATTGAGTGTTGCTCGAAAGGTTCGATGGATGTACTAAAACTTCAAATATATGAGCATTGACTTTAGAACTCATACTTTTGATACAGTTTCAGTTCATTCAAAGAAAAATGGTGAATACGCAATCAAAAGTAGAAGATGGAAATACTTATACTTAAAAAGAATAATCTTATTAAATTATAAAATTGATTTTTATTTTGTGTTTTAACACTTAACACTCAAAAACTTATAAATATTTTAGGTGAATAATTTTCTTAAAAGTTAAAGTTTGTTGTTGACTCAGATAAGCATTGGTGCAGCTGTTATCGCTAAGAACGTTGCAGGTTCAATAGTGCAGGAGTTTATGATAAAAATATGTTGGAAAAAAGTTACAAGCAAGCTTCAACAATTACCAAAGAATAATACGGTGTTAACTGGGGATAAATGGTAGAAGAGGTTGGAAAGTCCAAGAGATTTAATGTTACTAAATCAAAAACGAACAAAATCAATAAAAATTATATTTCTATAATTAATTTTAAATTTTTTACTTTATTTATTATATTTTTGTAAATATTTCACTTTCTAAAAAGCATGGTTTATAGTTGTATATATGTTAATGTCGGCCAGTTTGTACTAAAATATGCAAAATCGAAGTTATTTTTCTTGCCAATGTGTCACGAATATTACCTAACGTAAAATTACTACATAATTCCTGATAGTCTAATGATCTGAACGATAAATTCGGAGTAATACTTGAAAAGAATAGCGATTTTAATTTCAAAACATGTCCCACGCAGTGGTATTCTGAAGAAAAGAAGGTAAAATGCAGCGTAGGTTAGAAACAAATGTGTCCCGAATGTGGAACGGATGTGTCGTCTAAACGCCATTGACAGCGACGGTTTCCGTTCTTGGAATCTCGAATGGAAGATGCATCTTGTGCAAGATGGATGGGGATTAATTAAGACCAGTGGCCTCGAAATGATCCCAAATTATAGCCAAATTTCTTCAAAAACAATAATAATCATTCCGCACGTATTCATTTATTTATCAATGAAAGATCATCTGCAAATTACTTATTATGGAAATAATTTTCCTCAACACCTATTTAAAAATTCCCTAATTAGTTTAAAAATTCTAATTCTTAATAAACTTTAAATCCATCGAAACCAAGATGGAAGTTCGTTACTGATTACAATTAGTACTTTTTGGGCAGGGTATCGATAGAAAAATAAATTAAATCCTCAGCATAAGCAGTCCTCAACGTCTGAAGACATTGAGCTAGTAAAATCAGTGCATAGGTTTATTCATATAATGAAAAAGAATAATGTACACAATTTTTTACAATAAAACTTTCAAATGGCCAAACAAGCTTAATTATGTTTTAATTATGTTTTAGTCTAGTCGATACTCATAAAAACTTTGTTTATGTTGTATAACATATAACTTAGACTGCTGGCGTCTACATCATCATGAACAATATAAATAAGACAGTACTAAAATTATCAAAAACTTTATGTGGTAAAACAAATTATTAGTTTCGAAATATAAAGGACATGGGATATGGGATAACAAATCGGGGTATTCCTAGAAATATATAGCTTTTAACTTTCATATTAGCTTCGGTTTCGAGAAAGGACCCATTTTGTAATTCAAACAGGCCATAGACAATAAGAGCCCTTCGGTTTGTCATGGCTTAGATTTACCCTCCAGAATCATTAATTAATCAGGCTTTGTTTGTTGGAACATATATTTATATGATAAAATGAATAAAATCATACATTATATAAAAATATCAAATTTTATATATTGATTCACCTAGGTTTTTGATCTTAATATTTTAAACACTACTAAATAGAAGTACTAAAGCAGGACTCTCTTCATAGTACCAACCTTAAAACGACATTTGTCAACATTTCATGCCCTTCCAACTATTACTTTAGAAGTTATAGTAGTTTTAGTGAAACACTTTATTATTTTCAAAACGATGAATGAAATAGAAAAGATATTGTTGCCAAGCCAAACATTGATTTTATACACCGTTGATAACACCAATTATGCTGAACGCGATATTTGCTCAATATTGGTAATTATTTAGGAAAAGACTACAAAAAATTAAAAATAGAATTGGAAAACTGACATGAAATATTGTGGGATAGCTGACACATTAAGATAGCATCGTTGCAATCCATGTGGTTGTTGCGTTTGTTCACACTGGGCCAAAAAACAACAACATTCTTATCTATCATATTCTTATCACTGTTGAAGACCTGTACATAAATGACATTCAATTTCTAAAGGAGTTTTTCTTAGTCCGGGTCAGATAAATTTGGTGTGATTCGTTATAATATATTGAATGTAAACTACTAGTTTTATCTGACCAGCTGTTGATAGTTGATAGTAAAAATGTGTAACAAAACTGAATTTAATGACATATGAAACTACCAAGCAAAGTATTTCAAAGTTACTTTTGCTATGCTTTTACTGGTGATATTCAGAAATTGATTCCACCAATGAGTAATTAGTTCAAAATAATACAAATGCTTTTTTTTCCTTTAATAATTCTCAAAAATTGAATATTATTGAGAAATACTAACTTATAAAATTACACATTCACGCAGAATGTGAAATGAATCAAAGATAATCTGATGAATCCGCTGAAGTCTTAAAAGGAGAAGAACTGGAAGCTTAATCTGAAGTACGATGGAATATGGTTATAGCTATTAAACTAAGAGTTTTAAAGAAAAAGCCGTCGTTATATGAATAGAAATTCGATACTTGTATTACAAAATCTCTGGAATCTACATGTAGACGTTTGAGTTAAATTCCCGCTACAATTTTCGTGTTAGGCTGGCACAAAAATCAGATATTATGCTGATTATTGTTCTATCTTTAGCTTTTCTATATACATTAAGATTGGCTCTAAGATAAGTTCAATAGAGGTGTGTGTTAAATAAAACCAGAAAAACTGAAAAGCGGTGGTGAGCGATTCATCACCTCGATCTATCTCGAAATCTCGAAACTATTTTACGTGTCATTATTGAATGACCGAGTGTAGAAATAAAAAAACAGCCCAACAGACAATATAAGTCGCTAAAAACGACGATGTTAAATAGAAAGCTTTACGTTCCGAATTGTTTTCGTATCTACCGTACTTTCTAGACAATATTTTGAATCAAAATAATTTTGAAATACGGAAAAATATATTCCAATATAAATCAAAACGGAAAAATCCCAAAAATAAAAAGTGCCAAAAACAAACTATCTCCAAAAAATTTTCCCGAACGGATTTTCCAAAAGCGACGATAAAATTTCTCGAAAAACAAAACAAACAACAACAGCAGCACGTCGCAGAAACAAAGTCATCGAACCGATTCGGGACATGTTATGAATGGAGCGAATATTCGCGCGATTATCCAAAACGAAAACAAAAATAAAAATATAAAATAAATAGACGCGCGTTCCAATAAACAAAAGAATCGGACGAGGACGCTATACGAAAAGGCTAGACCAATATATGTATGTATTAGCGTTGGGAACTATCGACTGAAAACAGTCGATAGTCGCAAAACAGTCGATAAACAAAAAAAAAATAGGGACTGAAAATAGTAATTACTATCTTAAAATTTTTAAAGGAAGTAGGATTACTTTTATACTGAATGTTCTGTGGATTTGTAAATAGGAATGGAATAATAACACCACAAATGTTTTATCGTGTTTTAATAGATTAATTGCTATTTTTAAATAACATAGTTTAACAAATATAAATAGTACAATACAACTTAAACAAAACCTAAAACTAAAGATGTTCAATAACCATAACTACTAAATAAAATGTAAACGTATAATTAATCATTGAAAAATCTAATTTATGACGAACCTAAAAATGATCGTACAATAACTACCAGACCCTTTTTAAATAAAAGTTTTATTTATTTTTGAACAGAAATATTTTTAAATTACTGTGAATGTTATCATGTTCAACTTTTCTCCCGTGCGGCGATTTCTTCGTTCGTTTTCTGATGCAATTTCTGAAACCTTTGGAACCTAATTTTAGTTTTCAAGATTTTAGGAAAAAAGTATTACTTATTATACCAACCCAAAGTATTACTTATTATGCCAGTCAAAAGTATCTTACTATTTAACAATTATAATTTTATTTTTTTTGCCCCGTTCCAAAATGCTACTATATTAATTTACAATATATAGTTATTCGCAAGCAAACTACAAGAAAACAACATAAAACCACATACATTACATATAAATATAAATCTGTAAGTACAAATTCGATGCATTACTTTTAAGGTCGCGGCTAGGACGACATAGCCAGATTGTTAAAAATCAGTCGAATGAACTAGTAGAACCGAATTCGGACCGAAAATAGCGACTGTCACTAGTAAAAACAGTCTTACCGAAAATAGCGACTGGAACAGTCGATAGTAAAAAGTAGTCAATTACTAAACAGTTGATTTCAGTCGATAGTTCCCAACACTAGTATGTATATTTTCATTAATGCGTTCCCATTCGCGGCATATGAGGCCTCAGGAACTTTCAGACCACATGATTCATCACTGACGTCATTGTCTTATATTTAAATCTATTTCGTTCTCCTGGTTCAGCTGCTGGTGCTGCTGTTGTGTGTGTGTGTGTGTTTGTGTGTGTAAGTGTGTATCCGAGATGCTGTGCGGCTTTCTCGGTGGTTGCCGGATCTGGTTTTTTCGATTGAATTTGTCTGCGAGTGCATCTTGTTTATGTTTTCGATGCACCATAGATGATCAGGTACCGACGACGGTATTAACCGTCTCGTTTATCGGGCGAAATTCCCATTGTAAAATTAAAAAAAAAAATTTTCTTGTAGATCCTCAAGATTTAGACTTTTTAGGATATATCGTCCACATTTATGGAGTTATAAATATTTAATGGCCCAGTATTATGTTCGTCATGTTATAGAAAAGTTTTTCTCAAACTTACCTTCTTTTTAAACAAAATTGATAGGGTTTCTCAATTTTTATTTAAGCCTTTCTAGTACTTTTTTTTATTAATTACATCTCGCATTAAACATGCTTTGTATAATGTTAAGTTCGTGTAGTTTGGCTCGCTTCAACCTTCTGATTTCCTGCGTGTTGTCCAGTAGCTGTATTGCCTCCACGTTGCTGTGATTTAGCAACATTATTTCATGTTTTAAGGGGAAATCTTAGATCACTTCCTGTATCCTTTGATTTCTAGGTCATCTTGCAGACAGCTCATCGTTGGTTGCTTATTGAAAAGCATTGGTAATTAATCGTAGAACTTTATTTTGGGTGTGTTGGATTATTAGTTGGTTTGATGTTTTAGTACGACCCCATATTTGCATCCGATAGGTCCAAATTGGTTTTGTGATTGACAGATAAACTAATCTCTTTGATTTTAGGTGATTTTGGATCCGTCAAGTGATGTAATTTTGTTTTTGTCATTTTGCCACAACGCAAAACACATGGACAGATTTGGAGCTATTATGCTGTAATTTCTAGTTTGTAGTCTATATGTAGATCTTGTTGATCGCTACTTGTTCTTTTTCTACAGCCGTAGACAGAGATACAAACTTGCCATGATAACTATGTCCCCTGCAAATGTTCCAAGTACTGTTTCTTTTCTTATTGGGGTATCAGGAGTATAGGGCAGATATAGGAGTAGTCCCGAGACACTACCCTGTGGAACACCAGTCGAAATAGGTTTAACACGAGAATGCCCCTTTCATACGAGACTGAACATTTTCTTTGGTACTAAATGTATAATTTTTGCATAAAATTTTTTGTCTAAATGATTAATTTAATTAAACTCAAACATATTGTTTATAGAACACTGTTGAATGGAAATTGTATGAAGAAGGAAAACTAAGAACAGTTTCAATATAAAATCAATAGTATTTTTTCGATTTCTTTCGTTTAAGTATATTTTAGGTTTGCTATTCGAAAAATACCTTCTTCTTTGGCAATATTGTTCCAGATTATCAGTCCCATTTTACTCTCAACATTACAGAAACTAGTAAACATATTTATTTATTTTTGTACTTTTTACTGATTTTAACAAAATACCAAAAAGTTTGTTTCTCAGGAAACCCCTATAGTGGTAATAATAAAATTTAATATAAATTCTTATTTTGAAACACTGGGATCAGTTTACCAAAATTATATTATTATAAAAAAGTAAACCAAAACCAACGCAGATAAAATTATATATTTGCTATATAAAATATATACATTACCAAAGACATTTTCATTATTGATAGTGATTTTATCACCTTAATTCTTTGTATTTCTTAGTGGCTAGGTCTACTATTTTCTGGAGTTTTTAATTTTGTGCTATTCAAAAATCTTTTTCAGTGAAGCGGAGGAAGATTTTTCAAAACATATTCGGAAATGCTTATCATAATTACTGATATGACTCATCATATAATATCGAGGCGGTTATATATTATCATATTTAATCGAGGCGAATAAAACACAAACATAAAGAAGTACAATGCTGTATTGCTTCTATAACACTATAAACATTATTTAGGCGTAAAAGGATTTGGTTATTATTAGTAAAAAAATTCCACAAATATATAAGCTGGCTCTGTTTTACAGAAATAATAAGTTATAATTATCTCAAAGTTGTTTTACTCTTTACAACATGTACTATTTATACAGAGCTATAATATAGTATACAGGATGAAACAAATATTTCTTCAGCTTTGCGTGAATTATGCGTTAAAAGATGCATTATTAATAACAAATTAATTACTATTTTTATTAAAACTCTAAAATTATATTTTAATATACATTTATTTATTTGTTATTTAAACCATTCTCTGTATGATCTATATGATTACCTATGAATCTTACTATATGGTAATATATTACCAAAAAAAGAGGTTCCAAAATGTTGTTTGAAATGTCAAGTACTTATCATTATTTTTTTGTAAGAACTATTAATGATTACCTGATTTTTAAATAACATACAAATTAATGACGATGGAAAGTGCCGAAAATATCTTGGTTGAAGATGCATAGTCTGTCTAGATAGAAAGTTAATTATAACATTAAATTTGCTAAAAGTAATATACCGTTGGATGAAATGTGATGGGGTTTAGATTATTTAATTATCATTTGGGAATCACTGTGTTTAACCATATTTGATCACATTAATTTTTATAAAAATGGCAATCATTCAATAAACAATATATCAACGAAAATTAGGGATTTCGTTAAATTTAACTGTAGAATTAAATTACTCATATTCGCGATATTTTAAAATATAAATATATCATAAAATATAACAAATAATCTGATGAATAAAATCGATTTTTTGTACAGAAACATTAAAAATTTCGGTGCTACAATCAACATATAAAGAACGAAGAGAATAAAAGTAAAATTAAACCATTTTTTACGTTATCTGAAGACATCTCCTGTATAGTTGTTTTCATCGAAAATACATATGCCTTCCATATGACACGAATATTCGTTCAAAGTACAGCAACAGTTAATTAATAGTTCCCATCAGGGCGTTACGAACTCCTAAGGATCTCCAGTGTAAACAAACGCGGTTAAAAATTAATCTAGATGATTGTACCAATATTTTTGTTGAAATACTTAATGGATATATTCAAAAATGGACTCTTTGTTTATTTGTTCAGGATAAGCGATAAGATTAGGTACATCTCTGTACGGAAATCAATATTTACAAATAGAAACGTAACAGTTGGTCGACGAAGGGCATTTTTTTAGAAAATATATATCTTTAATAGGCGTTAACGCAGCAAACAAGGCATCCATCCATAAACACTCCCAGGCGGTTAGAGAAACCTTCAAATGGCATGGCTGCGTTTGACGACTAAGCGTGAATACTTCCGTTTCCCACGACACTAGATGGCGCCAAATGGAAGTAGAGTGGGTAGATTTGTTTTGTTAATATTGTCTATTTCTTGCCGGTTGTTTGTTGGTGTATCTTTGTTTTCGACAACGTTCGAATGATAAGATTCGTTATGGCGACGGTTTTGATCGTTTTTAACGGATTGAGAATCGGAAATAAGTGAACAAATCACCGCCGAGAGAAGGAATAATAGTGTTAGGTTAAAATAATCCCGAACGGAATATGGAGATCGCTTAAGAGATGAATTTTTTTGTTTACCTAGGTTCCTGTTCTTCAGCCTCGTATACTTGATCATCATCTCGCTGTTCTTGGAACTTTTCCATGTTCGCGGCACCTTATCCAATATATAGCAACAGATATACAACGGTTACCCGCACGCAGTATGTTTATCGCAACCACTCACGCACTTCGAAATAGCAGTTTGTTCTCTGTCGGCTTAGAGACGGCTTAAGAATAATCAGTCTTGGGTCCAAAACTCGTCAGTTTTCTTCAACGCGTCAAAGGAACCGAACGAAAGGAGTCTTTCTATACGACGAACGCAAAAAAAAGAAGAGGTACCACACAAAATCGTCACAACATATCACAATACGAAATCAAAGGAGAAACAAAGACGAAACGGTCGAAAGTCGGAAATGATTGGTCGGTCGAAAGTTTGCCAAAAGGTCACTTTTTCAAGCGAAACTAAAGATTTTTTTCGGAAAAATGATGTAACACAACATATCACACTAAATACGAGCTAAATACGTACTGTCGGACAATTTCGGGCGTGCGATTTTCAGCCGTAGGAGCAGCATTGAGCGCGCATAGCCACGCCTTCCCCTCTCTTGCTTCCTTCCCTACGGAACTCCCCACCACCGCGTTATATAATTTGAGACTTAATTTTACAAAGGCCCTTTATTTTGTTTTGCTATTATTTTTTAACCAATACCGTTTCTCTAATATTTACCATTAAATTATTCTTTCAAAATGTTGATTCGATACCTCGTTTGAATCTACAATATTTTACCGGCAATTTTCAAAATTTAATACGAATATATTCCATATTTATCGCATGTATAATATTATTTCTTTGAAATATATTTTAAAAAATTCACTAAACAATATGTAAGTAAAATTTTGACAATTGTCTGAGATTTTACTGTAAATTATATTTTAAATTATTCATTTATAATATATAACAGCATTTTAAAATACAACATATTAATAAAATATATCACATTTTACTTAATACATAAAATCAATATTCATCCCTGCAAATAAGTTAATCAAATTACATTTTTCTAGAGAAACATGTAACATTTTAGTTACTGTCGCTTTTTTCCTTGGTGAATTGCCTATCACCGCATCAGATAACTTAATACTTAATTTTACAAAGGTAAATATTGGGCCCGTTATTTTGTTTTGCTATTATTTTTTATCTAATACTGTTTCTCAGATATTTACCATTAAATTATTCTTTCCAAATGTTGATCCTCTACATCGTTCGAATCTACCGTATTTTACCTACAATTTTCAAAATGTAATACGAATATATTCCACAGTTATCGCATATATAATATTATTTCTTTTAAATATATTTTAAAAAATTTACTGAATAATATGTTTTAACAAATTTGTGATATTTCATAGTAAATTAAATTTAATATATTTTTTTAAATGTATTTTAAAAATTTCACTAAGCAACATGCACAAAAAGTTTTGACAATTACATGAGATTTTACTTAAATAAATTTTAAATTATTCATTTATAATATATGGCAGCATTTTAAAATATAATATATTAACGATATATATTACATTTTACTTAATTTATAAAATCAATATTCATCCCTGCAAAGAAGTTAATAAAATTACATTTTTCTACAGAAACATCTAACATTTTACTCACTGTTGCTTTTTACCTTGCGAAACTGCCCATCACCGCACTAGATAATTTAAGAGTTATTTTTGCTAAGGTAAATATTGAGCCCCTTATTTTGCTCTTCTATTATTTTGTATCTAATATTACTTCTCTAATACTAACCACTAAATTATTCTTTGTTAAAAAATGCTACACTTTATTTAATATATATAGTTCATGACAAAAAATATATTAATAAAATACTTTTTTTCTAAAGCACCATTATGGTGAATTTTTCTTCATTTCCTGAGTAATTCTCCTGTACCACTTTATAATATTTGAAACTTAATTTTACTAAGGTGAATATTGAGCCATTTTGTTTGTTTTGCTAATATTTTTTTCTATTACTATTCTTCTAATATTTACCACTAAATTATTCCTTAAAAAAATTGATTCCCTACATCATTCAAATATACCGTATTTTACTGGCAATTTTGAAATTTTGTTTCAAAAGTATTCGATATTTATCACATATATAATATTATTTCTTTAAAATGCATTTTAAAAATTAGACTAAAATTTATTACATCAATACACAAGGAAAATCAATTTTCATCATTACAAATAAGTTAATGAAATTAACTTTTTCTTAGAGAACCATCATTTCAGGGATACAATAAAAATACAATAAGTATAATAAAAACACATAATAATTAACTATTTAAATTTTATTTTAGTTCCATATATTGCATCCTTGCTTCTTCTACAATAATTTTAACTATAAACTATAATATAATATATTTTAATAATATAAATATATTATTATTTTCACTAAAAGCCATAAGATATAAACTATTGTTTTATATTTTCTAAATAAATCTAAAAAATTATCTAAAAATAAATTTCATTTTTTAAAAATTAATTCTAGTTAAAATACCAACAAATTTTTTGTAATTAATGATAACTAACAAAGAATATATTTTAAAATATCGCTTATATTAATGGGAATTTGATTATTTTTATAAGATTCAGGTGATTTTAATTCATACTGAATTAGTTTTTCAAAAAATATGTTAATTTTCTTTTTTGTAAAGTAATTTAAAATAAAATTGGACTTAAATTAATTATTAACATTGTTAGTGATTTAAAACTATTACTTCTGTTAATTTAAAATCATATTAAATATTAAAATTCACTTAAATACGTGCAGTTTTACTGTCTGCCTGTTTAAAGACAACTTAAGGTATTTCAAAAATGTATCGAAGTAACTCACATACTGATATACCGTGTACATGAAAAGTGTTTAACTAAAATAAAACGAATATACCAGCACCATCTAGTGGAAAAGATACGGACTCGATGAATGGATGTTTCGTCGCCATTGTGTTAAAACTTTCACAATATTTCTAAGATTGTAAACAACGTTATGATGTAATATAAGTCTTGAAATGCAATATTATTTACCCGAATTGGTTTAATTTAATTTTAAATAAATATCTAATGGTTTAATTTAATTTATGTATCAAATTTCTTATCGAAATCAATAATAATTTCGTTAGAGGAACTTCCGAAGCTATACAAAGGATTATTTCGAAAAAAATAGCCGATATTATTTGGCTATTATTTCAGAGCAAAGCAAAGTTACTGTAACGACGAATCCGTAAATACGAACTGTTTAACTTAGTTTTAAGGGTTTTTCAAGCGCCAGGTAGGAATTTGGGTGGACAATAAAAAATGAACGTCCATACTCTCTGATGTGTTAATTCTACGCCTGTCAGAATCTTAAGTCCTCTTCTACTAAGAGCCGTGGTCGATGTGGAAAAAGGTTTTAGAGTTGACTGGAAGGTAACGACCTGTTTAATTCCTTTTTATTGATTGCTTCCCCTGTCCATAATGTCGAATATTGGTTAGTTTGTTCTGTTTACCAGACATCGAAGAATTTTTTAACTATAAAATTGCCTTTAATTATTTAAGAGGTTAGTTATTATTAGATAATGGAAGGATTAACATTTAAAATTACCTACAATTTGAAAATAAACCAACAGTTATTCAAATTTTATTGGTAAAGTGCTGTTTTATGAAGAAATGGTTCGATTTTTTTGAAAATTTAGACATACCATAAGTTCATCTACACGAAATATAATAACTAACGATCCCCTTCAAACATGTGTTATTGCCAATACATTGATGTTTGAAACGAAATATGAAAGAAAACATTTTACCCCTACTTTATTAGAAGTCAGACATCCAATATGGCGGAATGTTGGTTTCAGGGAGAATGTGGTGGCAATTTTTCATATAAATGTTACCTGATTTATATATAAATTATTTTTCTGTTTTTATTAGATATTATATACTACGCACAACTAAACTGTTTTAATTTTTTCCATAAATTTTGTTTGCTACGAGACATTTATTATTCAATGGCAGTGACACTTATTCTAGACATTGGTCGAATGGTTAAATTACCACCCAAATAAACTCAGGTAAGATTAGGGCCCAACATTTTATTTCTTTTCAGCTTGTTCATTCGGTGTTCTTGTAGTTTGCTTTACTATATCGATGGAAGCTCGGAGTTTAATTAAAATACTACTTCAGTAATATAAAATAACCATTAGAATGGATTGATTTGGATGTATAAAATTGATATTTTATGGTTATCAATAGATATTTTAAATTTATTTCTCTATGTAATTCATATTTACATATTCATATACATAGATCATTCTTACTTATAATTGCATTTATTAGTTGGTTTCATATCTAAATGTATATAAATTCTGGATATGTCAGTTATAAATAATAAACCGATAAATACATTATTTTACCCATGAGTTGTATATTAATATATATATATATATATATATATATATATATATATATATCCAGAACTGTATTGTTAGTGTAAATACTGTGTCTTATTTCAGTAATAATAGTCTTATATATCATACATTTCCTTTTAGAGATAATATACAAATCTACTAGGATCATAAATAAGTGTTTGTCTTTCAAAGAAGACACTGAAGACAATTATTAAAAGTATTTGATATAAAAGATAATATCATAACTTTGTAATATTAGCGACATTACTTTACAATATCGCTGAATAAGCCCCATTTGAGGGAACTTATGACTTTTGAGCTTACGCATTTTATGTATGAAGGTACACATTTGGAAGCTCATCTACAAGTTCAAGGCCATTATTGGAAATATATGTCGCGTTCAACACCTCTGTAGTAATATCTAAGTCTAAGCTATGTCGTTAAGTTTTGCTGTGTAAATGCTATAAAACTCATCTAGTGCTTTTGTATGTTATTGTCAATATATTTCATTTATAAAAAAGCATGCGTCTTAGTTTTAATGTACTAGAATTGGTGATTTCGATATTGTTTTTAAGCAACACTCCTGTTAAAGTTGAAGGTTGGAAAATAAAGAACTATTGGCTCAAACAGTTCAAAACAAACATTTGTACAAACAAACATACATTGCTATAGGTTGTCTGATTAAGACTTTTAAACGCTGAAACAATAAGACAACTTACAATAATTATACTGATTATTATTATTATCTTTATCATTATATTAAATAACAATTACTGAACTCTCTTAACTGCTTTAATTTTTTTCCATTTTAGACTGCACTGTTTAAATACGCTTTATTATTTATATCAGTGTTGAATATTGTTATAGGCCAGTTTTCATATTAGCCCTAATATAGTTTTCTTAATTTTAATCAAATTAATTGATTTATTATTTGAATGCATAAATATTATAATTTTTATATTGTTTTAATGTTTTTATAACTTCTTTTATGTTATATTTATATAAAATTTTTAAAAAATCGAATGTAGAATTTGCCCAAAACTCTTTAAAATATATTTAAAATTTCAATTATAGCGATAACAATTATCTTAAAATATTCAACATCGAGTTTGAAACTGAGAAAGAAACAGTAACATTAACGAGAACTATATATAGACAATCGAATAAGAGCAAATGTCAGAAAATGTAATATTTACCATATCTAAGTTTCATGTTCACATTCCTCAAGCAGTGACTATGCCTATTTTTCTAAGAAATTCTTCGGGTAACTGTACGTTGTTTGTCACTATTCTGTTCTACGTATTATGCTGTCGTTCTGTTTTGTTGGATAACGTATTAAATAAGATCATGGTTAATGATCTTGTTCGGATCTGGTTAAAACGTAATTTCTCGAAAATTTTACGTTTTACGCGTAAATTTTGGAAAATTTCAACTAATTTAACACTACTAATTTTTTAAATCTTACTAAAAATAAGTATTTAATTAAAATAATTTACGTCTAAGTTGTAGGCTAGCTTTGGCAGATATTTGTAAAATACAATTCATTATAAAACGGTACAGAATACAATAAAACACACAGAGAACCTACAGAGAACAATAAAAATGTTATAGCGAAATAATCGTTGATATAAAGTTGTATAAAAGTAAAGGTTTTATAGGCGATCTAAGGGATATATCCACATTTTCTTTCGAGAATTTTATTATTAATTTATTGTGTATTGTTTATAGCTCAAATTGTTTCATATTATTTATAACCAACATATATATATATTTCTCTTTCGTAAAGCTCTTAATATAAGAGCAATAAATATTATTGATGTTTAAATGATTGAATGTGGAGTATACGAAACAAATAAATAATTTTAATGTCTTCTTCTAATGATTATAAGGTATATAACAGTAATTTTTTATAGACAAAAGCAATTTTTTAACAAGGATTTTTAAAGGTGTTTTACCTGAAGTAGGAACAAATTGTTGCATTTATTTCAATAAAAAATAAATTTAATAATAACAATTACCCTAATATATTTCAACAGCAATAGTAGCAACAAACCAGTTATAAACATTTTGATAAATATCAGTTATTTCGAAAACTATATTTAATTTAATTTTGATTATAATATCAACAAAAGCAATATTAGCAATTATAGTTAAAAAATAACGAATTTACTATAAACCCGAACAATGAATAAGGTGTGCGTAGTATTTTATGAGCGAAATTTTCTATTACAAAAAGCTACATCATGACTAAAGTACTGAAAATACTGAAAACTTTGTCAAGAGCTAACCAATACGAAACTAAGGCCAAATAAAGAAGGAAATATTATGAAAGAGCAACTGTGTGTAACAACAGGTCAATTGAAAAGTCCCCGGCCCTATGGTGGGTCATAGTACCATAGTAAAACACATATATGTGAATGATATAATGTACACATACAGTTGATATCTTTAGAGTGTCTGCTATTTCATTCAATTTCAATTTACGGTCACTCAAAATCATTTTGTGGATTTTTTAAATGTATTCGTCGGTAACAACTTCTTTTGGGCGTCTACTGCGTTCACCGTCTTCGGTGCTCTTTTCACCTCGTCTGAACTTAGTATACCAATATTTGATGGTTGATTTTCTTTGGGCAGTGTCCGGAAACTCGATATCAAGCCAAGTTTTTGCTTCAACTGTATTTTTCCCTTGAAAAAGCCATATGTTATCAACACGTGAAATTCCCTTTTATCTATTTTTTACACAATAACGAAAGTTGTTTCACTCAAAATCATCTCAAACGCATCGCGTCTTTTGAGGGTTAGGGCTAACAAAAAAATATATGGATTAATTGTAGTAGCGCCATCTATGTGTCAGGCCGGGGACTTTTCAATGGACTTGTTAGTTATTATTAAATTGTTGTTAAAACTACTTGATTTTACTTTAAATATTTAATATTTAAAGTTGAAATAATGTTAATTTAAAATATTTTTATAATGATTGTAAATTAATTTTTAGAGACGATATGCATTTTCAAATATTACTACCAAAACCTCTGTACATTATTTTATATCTCTGGTAATATTTGAATTTCGTAGTAGTAAATTATGTTTTAAATCTATTTCAATTATGTTCAGTCAAGTCCAGACATTTACTTGTCGTCGTGTTTGATCAGGCTCTCCTTCGGGAAAGATTGGTCAGCCATATTCATTTCCTGTGATGATTTTCAAAGATTACTACCAAAACCTCTGTACAATATTATTTTTCAATATCTATATCTCTGGTAATCTTTATATATTAGTATGAATGTTGATTATTAACCATTTAACAGTTGTTTTTGTCTAACACAACTAGTAAATATAAATTATAAAGGTAAAATAATTAAAATCCGACTTTATTCATATAGTGGATTTGATATATTTTTCGTAACTTTGGATCGTTAGTCACAAAAATTAGTAATATATTTAGTCAGTGCTCTTCGACTAAACTATACAGAATGAGTGGTAGTGGGAAGGAGCAAAGTTTGATGAGTAAGATGGGTTAAGAAGGGTTTTCCAAGCATTCCCATGTAGATTTCCATGGATTTTGAAGGAAGCGATTTAAATTTCTTATGTTACCATATCATTTAATCATATTTTTACCTATACAATAAACGACTATATTCAATGTCTTGCCCAAATACATTATTACATATACATTTTCAACTCTTTTGTTTTGTTTTAGGCGTTAGAATTCTCTTATACTTTACTACAGCAATGATATTTGATATCTTACATCAATTATTAGGATTAAAATGAAAGAAATGTATTAAATATATATAAGAATGACAAATTTGCATTATTACCTTTGCTATCTTCTTTGAAGTCGTATTTTGATACTATACATTCACAACATTCCAAGTAGCCTTACTTATGTATAATATAATTTTCGTTCGCTTATAGGCGGGTATTATATCTGGTGAATATAGCGTGTAGTGTAAGTGGCTATGTGTTGTCCAACTATGATAGTTGTTAGTCTAACAACCTTTTATCTTTCTATATTTGTATCAAATGTAATTGATGCGAATTCTAGAAAATTATAACAGACTATTTCAGTTTTTTTCTTTTAATTCATTTACTTCAACTATTTGCAGGTGGCTTTTAAATGACCTAAGCCTACTGGATTCGATAAGTTTCGATTACATTTTATATTAAATATAGGTAAAGGAAAATTATGTAAATTTTGATTAAAATGAGTTTAAATTGAAATGAGTGTATTGAAACTAAACTAGAGCTTCAATGATTCGGAGATTTCTATGAATTTGATGAAGTAGCATGAGTGTTAAAATTTTCATAAGGACGTTTAAAATGAAATTAATTCATATATTTGTACTAAGAGTGTTATTGAACAAAGTGTGCAAATAATTTCTTGGAAGTTATTTATCCATTGTTCTGTTAATTGACATGCAATAAAAAGACACTAAATTCATATGTGGAACAAATTTATGCACTTTAAATTTATTTAAAGACAGATACAGACGATTCCATATGGTTGAAATGCACTTTTAATAACTGCTTCCCTTTTGGTAGTGGAATAAAGTGGACATTATAATACTTTACTTTAAGTACAGTACCTTACTGGATAGTTATGTTGCATAAAATTGGGCTAAATTGGTTTTTATTATATGTTACAAGCAGAAGACTGAATACGTTCAACCGCAATATTAATGTCTTGAAAATGGCTACAACAAAATTTGATTTATATTCTTTACATTGGCATCATATCATTAGAACTAAAGTTTTTTTTAAATAACAAATGTGTTCAAACGTATTTTAAATAAAACGGTGAAAATGGGTAAGATATGAAATAAAAAATGGTCGCAAACCATTCAAGTTTAAGATCCATTAACTTGATGCTGATTATCTAGGTATTAACTAGCTACTATATTACTACGACTTGGTGACCTAGTGTTGTTGGATTATTTTTAAATAAAAATGATGTAACATAAATGACAAAACTGATAGCTTAAGTTGAATTCATATTGGATTATTTAGTTTAACTTTTAATATTAAACTAGAATATTTTAAACCAAAATTAACTTATTATTCGAATATACAGTTGGAATTTAATGACCTTCTTTTTGCGCGAATATAGCAAAATACTTGGGCATTAAACAAGATGTTTAGTGGAAAAGTTTCTCAAAACTAAAAAGCAAGCCCCAAAAATATATGACTTTTTGAACTTCAATTTACCAAGTCGTTATTATATAAATCAGTATGGACATTTCGCTCAAAAATGTGGAGATGGAGAAGAAATCAGAAATAAATTTAATATAAACCTGTCAAAACAAGGATCCAAGAGTATTTGGAATATTGTCAATGTACTAGGGTAGATTAGAAATGAGGACATCCACAAGAACTTAGGGTATAGATCTATCAATATAAGCGAAGCAGAACAAAATCATAATAAATAATTACCAGATGGAAACTAATTGTAATAAATACACCATGTAGGTTTAGATAAAAAAGGGTCTTCTTGGAAAGACGTTAAGAAGAAGTCGTTTTTTTTATTTGTATACATTAATATCCAACAAAAAAGAGAAAATTAACATACCACAATATTAGTTAACTTTATTTAAATTAAGTTATTGATTGATGCAAATGAGTAAACATTAGGTTTTTTTGTAATGCACTACATTTCCTTTGGTGGATTCTTCACACAATTTCACAAAATGACAGCTTTCTAGCGGATGTTAGGTCGCCTAGAACAATAAAATGCATTAGACATTAGATATTAGAATAAATAGAAACTTAATAACAATAACTTAATGTTTACTTATTTATATCAATAATGAAGAATGTTTAAATTAGGTTTCAAATAAGGCTTATGTTGCATTAAAAGAACGACGAACTAGTATTGGAATTTCACTCGAAGCAATGATTATGTATGTGATAAGAAAGAAAGTTTTGTAAATGTGTCACAATAAGGCTGTAAAAGTCAGCTATTTAGTTAATTTAGTTTGAAGATATAGTGGGTGTGACCAAAAAGTTATTTTATGCGAACATACATAACATGTCAGTTGAAAAGTCCCCGGCCTACCGTAGTAAAACACATTTGCTTGGCAATTTTTTTTATTCAACATAATTCACTTTAAGGGTGGTACACTGATTGTAGCAACCCTCCAACTTTTCGATAACATTTCTGTAGTATGATTTGCCCTTTGCTTAAAAATAGGCCTGAGTTTCGGTGATCACCTCTTCTTTCGACGAACATTTCTTTCCAACAAGCATTTCTTTGAGATTTGAGAAAAGGAAATAGTCGCTGGGGGCCAGATCTTGAGAATAGAGTGGATGAGGAAGCAATTCAAAGCCCAATACATGGATTTTTGCCATCGTTTTCACTGACTTGTGAAACGGTGCATTGTTTTTATGAAGCACCACTTTCTTTTTCTTCAAATGCGGCCGTTTTTGGGCGATTTTGTCCTTCGAACGGCCCAATAACGCTATGTAATAGTCGTTTAATAGTCCCTTCCTTTTTTAAGGTAGTCAATGAAAATTATTCCATGCGAATCCCAAAATACAGACGCCATAAACTTGCCAGCCGACTGTTGCGTTTTCCCACGCTTTGGAGCGGGTTCATCGTGTGCAGTCCACTCAGATTGGAATGTTTTATCCATTGTCACATATCGATGCAAAAACTCGGGTATATTACGGTTGATCATCTTCAAACACTGTTCCGAATCATCAGCTCGTCGTTGTTTTGGGTCAAAAGTGAGCATTTTGTACAGAGGTTTTCCATACCCAATTATTTGTGAATGATATGATGTACACGTTTAGTTGATATCTTTAGGGTGTCTGCTATTTCATTCAGTTTCAATTTATGGTCATTCAAAATCATTTCAAACAAAATACTATAATTCACAAACTAATGATCCGACAGCTGACAAATTTATACACGCATCTCCTGAGGGTTAGGGCTAACTAAGAAACATATGGATTTAATACTAGTAGCGGCGCCATCTATGTGTCAGTCTGGGGACTTTCCTGTTGACCTGTTATATCTACAATATATTTCAATTTTGTCAATAAAATATATTTAAATGACGATAATGTCTTTATTTTTATTGTGTTAAATTTGTAGAATTTCGTAAAAAAACTTAGTTTTTCAACAATTATTGTCGTTTGATAAGGATAATATGATTTGATGATTTAAAATACATTTGAATATATATAAAGACATTTTATTATTCAATTTAATATTTTTAAAATTCAATATACTTTTTTCAGTGATCATAACCTCTCTGAGGTAAGCATTCTGAAGACCTTTCTGAAAGCATTGAAAGACGTTTCCATAACCTTATTCCATTCATGAATTATTCGATATTTCTAAGGGAGCTAAATCCGCCGAATAGGATCATTATAGTAACAATTGCTCTTTATAATTTATTAATTTTCATAGTGGCTTTTTTATGAAAATAAAAAACAAAGGTTTTTTTTCTTATGAATTTTTACATCTAGGTGATTCAATAGCAATATGAACTTATTGTTCTTTCAGTTTGGACGTAATACTACAAGTAAATACATTTTTTCACTTTAAAGAATTGGTACTAACATTGCTTCGCTTCTTTCTGACGTTAGTTGTTGACATTTTTCAGTTTCCTGAATGATTTTCATACAGTCGGTAGTATTATGAAGTGTAGAAATATGTTTTATGTAATATTAATGCAATATATTTTATTTAAAGTATTGTCTATGGTTAGATAAGGCTTTCTCACATATTTCAGTTGGTATACAAATTTCGTTTTTAAAAATGTCTCTGTTTTTCGATGCTATTCAGGATTCAGTTCAGGATTCTCCTCCTCTTCTTCATTTAAATAGTTTTATGAAGTAATCCACTAATCAGATCAGGTGGTCTTAAACGTTTCAGTCTACGCATTTCATTATCACGTCGCATATTTAGGTAATTAGCGAGTACATTGGGATGCACTGATACTCTTTCGAAGTACTTCACACAAACACGTTGAATTACATTCGTTATAGGTTCTAGAGGAATATCGCGTTTTATCACTTTATTTGAAACATAATAAGGAGCATCAACAATGGCACGCAACACCTTATTTTGGAACCGTTGAATGATGTATATATTAGATTTGCTAGCGGTACCCCATAGTTGGATTCCATATGCCCAAATGGGCTTGAGTATAGACTCATACAGCAATACCTTGTTATCTAATGATAACTTGTATTTGCGCCCGATGAGCTAATACATTTGATATATTTTGAGTCCAAGTTGTTTCCGTTTGGAGAGTATGTGCTTCTTCCAGGTTAGGCGTCGATCTAAGTGCATACCAAGATATTTAACATGCTCTGCTTGGGGGAGTTAACGATGATTGATATTCACTGGTGGACATGTTCTTCTAGGCAGGGTAAACGTTATATGCGTGGATTTTGTTTCATTGGCTTTAATGCGCCATGTCTTCAACCATAATTGTATTTGCTCCAGGTGGGTTTGTAGGTTTATTGATGATGTGACTGGATCTTCATGGGATGCTAAGATCGCTGTGTTGTCTGCATATGTTGCCACAGTAGTTATTTTTGTGGTGGACAGATTTAGTAATAGTATTAATATAATATGAATTTATAAATTAGTTTGTTACTGTTTTTGTTAGTTTATTATTGTTTTGTTGTATAGCGTTGTATTATTAATCGCTGCGATCTTTTGTCAAGCTGAGATCATCTTCCGACTTATCTGATCTGCTCTGATTTTTGTGTAAGATGATGTTTCCAATTTAACCTACTATCGATATCGGCATCCGAACTGATTTTGTTTAAGGAATCGGGCATCTCTCAAATGATATAAGTAAATTTTTGTTATTTCGCCACCAGGCAACATTGACATCTCTAATTCTAATATCTAATCCATTTGTGGATCTTGTTGACTGCTACTTATACTTTTTCTATTACCTTAGGCAGAGATATTTCCTTTTTATACAAAATTTCACGGTGCTCAATATAGGCACAAATATTTTGTAACAGAATATAAAACATTATAAATATTGAGACGTAAAATAACCTTTGAGGTATATTCTATTTATAAAAGTCCATTTTTAATGAAATTATTCCATTATAAACGATCACGTATTCTCTTATTTTATCAATTAAGTGGGTGCTTGTTAGTATATACATATCTATTTCATTAATATAATGTTTGCAGATAAAAATGTTTTTTTTAAGATGTAAACATGAATCTAATCGCATTCATTATAAATACTTCTGTTCTAAATATAAATATAAACGAAATGACGAAGTAAAAGGTATTTTTTTGTAAATATATGATATATTGAGACTTAATTCTTATCAGAGCCATCTGTTAGTCTTAATTGTGACGCTACGAAGCTTTTGTCATTTTGTCATTACTATGTTTGATTTGATTTTGAAACTTGTAAGGAAATATTGGACATACATCCAGCTTAAATGCATAAATAACTTGCAGAAGGGTTAGTAATTGATTAACCAACAGTTGAGAAATATCTGGACGGCTTGGAAAACTGTCTAAATAAAAGAAAATTATATGAGAAAAGAAACTATTACGGTGTCTTCCTTAGTGTGGCAAAAAGATGACTTTTCCGTAGATGTGTTGCATTGATAAAAAGGGGACATTTCTGCAAACGTGTTGTTATTGGCGATATAAAGCAGATGTATTAAAAGGTCATGGTATAATCACACATAAGCTTATTTTATGTAATATTTTGTAGCACTAACAAGTAGTGGTGTATTCTGATATTTTAAAAGTAAATGAAAATTTCTGCTGAGGTTTATCAACACCAATTGAAGAGTTTTTATGAAGAACTAAAAAATTAGCAGCAATTGCGAGTAAAATTGCATATTGTTGCACAATAACGCTACCGACACATTGTGTCTCTTGCATCTAATATATACTGTTACAATTCATATTTTCATTTCATATTTTTTTCAATCACTTTATATTTACCATAAATAGTGTTTGATATTAGAAAAACAATATAATAATATCTGTTGAAACGACGCGGGATTTATCTTTGATGCTCAGACGACAACGAAAGCCGGTACGTATTACGTGACTGAATATACCTGATATGAATGAATAGTACCGAACAGAATTAGAATAAATAGTTCTAGTACGAAAAAACAAAACGTTTCTTCAATTAACAACCGTTGATGTATAACTAAACTGACATAATAACATATTTCCTGTGGGTTGATGATAACATTAAACGTACCAGGTCTTCATTCAAATCAGATCAGGTTAGTTGGGATTGCAAATTTATTATTTTTTAAATTCTGAGTTTAAAACTATTGATATAAGGTCTTAGAATTTGGTTGTGCTTGTTATTTTCCTATAAAATGTAATGCTTGATTAATAAACGGAACTGACTGTTATTGTTAAAGCGTTTTAGGAGACACCTAGTCACTACTTTTAGGAGGATTTTCCATTTAAGCGTCACTAAGTAGGTTTTCATAGATGTTACTAGCGTTAGGTCCAGTAAAAAGAAGTCAATTACTTTTCCAACAGATGGTTTACATTACGAAGATGACATTTTTTAATAAAACAAAATATATTTGCCAGTTTAGTGAATGGTTGACTGAATTTTATTTAAACACACATCAAATATGGACACCAGCAAAGCGAAAATACGCTATATTTTAGAGCTTTTCGTCGAAAAAGGTGAAAACGCAAACCAGGCGGCTGAAAATGTGAATGGTGTTTACGGTTCTGATACTGTAGCAGCTAATTAAGTCCAGTTTTGGTTTTGTCGATTTCACTATGGTAATATCGATGTCAGATGTAGTATCGAACATATAGACAATATCATGAATATGGTTGAATTCGACTGATATATAAACAACTGTTCTACGTTTGGTACATATGGAAAATGCTGGATACGAAAAGAAATCTTATGTAACTACATATATATATACATACTAATCGGATGCTACATGAGTTAAGCCAACAAATCTTATGACCTGAATCTGCGAATCGAAAATCGACACATTTCTGAAGCTGACGGCCATTGACGATGAAAAATTGATCATTTAGAATAAAGTCAAGCAAAAATGGTACCGGTCGAAGCACTGAGTCGGCACAAAGCATTATGTCTAGGCACACCAGACGGTCAGCAAGGTTTTGCTGTGTGGTTGGTGGGTTTGGCAAGGAATACTTCCGCGACAAGACGCATTCTTCATTATGACCTTTAATAATATACATTATTTTAGATTCTACGACTAAAGACGCTTCATGGTATTCATGTAAACGTTATAAAGAGACAGCTATGGGTTACTTATAGGTTCCGCGTAACATTTTCCATTAATTTTGGATAACACATTTCAGTTGTTCATCATTATTAAATTCTTTAAAATTTTAATATTTTACTCTGATATAGAGTTTTTAATGAGTTTGGCAGTATGATCTGCAGCATTATCTTGATGAAACATATAATTCTGACCGGTAATTTGTGTTCCATATTTGGCTAACTTTTCTTCAATATATTTAATATAACTTACTACTACATATATTTTATATATATACTATTAATTTTCCCAGATATCAATTTGTTCCTCTTTTACCTTCAAACCCTATAGCAACCCGACATATAACACTTCCTCTACCCAACTGTCTGCGACTCAAAATCCCGTATTTTTTTTCTTAAATCATGATAGTCATATTTATATTTATCAAGGCCACCCAAACTGAAGTCCTTTTCGAACGAATTTCGAATATTACATGACGCTACTTTTTTTCAGTGAGATATGTTCGGCAAATTTTAAGCGTTCTCTCTTATGTTTTTCACTTAAAGGTGGTTTCTGATAAACTTTCTTTCTTCTTAAAATCATGTAGATGTTGAATTTTTCATATATTGGTTTTTATGCCAGCAGCAGAAGAGATTTTATTTGCTGTTGAGGTAGAATTTGAAGCAACTCGCAAAATTGGACATCTATTATTTATGACCCTTGATCGGTTCCTCCATTTTTTATATAATTTTCCGGGTTTTTTAGATAATTCATGATGACTATTTTAGGTATGTTTATTAAATTTATTGTTCATGTTTTTCGATTACTGTTTATACTAATTTTATCTGTATTACATAGGCGATGAACATACCGAATTAAATCCCATCTATTCAGGAGTTCCGCAAGGTAGTGTACTGGGTCCAGTACTGTATCATCTGTATAAGGCTGATCTGCCCACCACAAAAATAACTACTGTGGCAACATATGCAGACGATACAGCAATCTTAGCATCCCATGAAGATCCAGTCACAGCATCAATAAATCTACAAACCCACCTGGAGCAAATACAATTATGGTAGAAGACATGACCAAAGCAATGCCAAGAGGCCTTAAAGCCAATGAAACAAAATCCACGCATATAACGTTTACCCTGCGTAGAAGAACATGTCCACCAGTGAATATCAATCATCGTCAACTTCCCCAAGCAGAGCATGTTAAATATCTTGGTATGCACTTAGATCGACACCTAACCTGGAAGAACCACATACTTTCTAAACGAAAACAACTGGGACCAAAATTATATCAAATGTATTGGCTCATCGGGCGTAAATCCAAGTTATCATTAGATAATAAGGTATTGCTGTATGAGTCTATACTTAAGCCCATTTGGGCATATAGAATCCAACTATGGGTTACCGCTAGCAAATCTAATATATCCATCATTCAACGGTTCGAAAAGAAGGTGTTGCGTACCATTGTTGATGCTCCGTACTATATTTCAAATAAAGTCATACAACGCGATATTCCTCTAGAACCTATAACGAGTGTAATTCAACGTGTTTGTGTGAAGTACTTCGAAAGAGTGTCAGTGCATCCCAATATACTCGCTAATCAGCTAAATATGCGACGTGATAGTGAAGTGCGTAGACTAAAACGTTTAACACCACCTGATCTGATTACTGGACATATGTAGACTTAAAGTAGAGAATGTGACTAATTAATTAAGACAATATTTTATATAGAAGATTGCTTAATGAAGTCGTTTTCTACATGCCATGTATATATAATATAGACATAAGAAATACTTATTGCCAATAGGGCAGATTATGGACTCACGAAGAGTAATAAAGAAAAAACATGGAATACTTATACACTACAATAACTACAGCATTCACAAAAAAAAAACACTTATTAATCGTTTGCTAAATTTTATTACTATTATTATTAGCTGCTTACTACACACTGTATAGTGTTATAGTGCTATAGTTTTCTCGCGTTATTTGGGTTTAGATCTAAAACCAAGTGATTAATACCTTTTTCTGTTCATGGCCAACTATTTTGCTGATTAAAAGTCCACCTCAAGAGAGGTCAATGAATATCGACTATGCCAGTTTTTTGACAGTAAGTACATGGCGTGACAGTTATAATCAATGGCAAGATGCCGTGATAATTGCATTAAGTTTGACTAGTTAACCATAGACTGTGCTCAACTGATTCCATCAACAACATTCTTTATCAGCAAATATTACAGCGATCGTTTTAGAAGCATCTGAACTAAGCATGTTGTTTTATACACGAAATTTGCATCTACAATTTACAAATTTCCTATGTATAAAATAGTGAAGTAAAATTTTACTTAATTTGTAAAGTTGTTGTAGCACCTGATGTAATTATTTCCTTCATTCTAGCCAGTTTTTTATACCGAAATGTTATAAAATAATAAAATAAATTGTAAAAAAGATTTCTCTACCTTACCTGCTGATAAAATAAATCTTATTGTGTAATATCGAAATTGTTTTTAATAGCCAAGAAAATAAATCGTTGAATATTAAAGAAGAGCTTTCATAGCAAAAAATGTATTTATTAGGAATATTTAGTACGAATATTGAATATAGTTTATCACCTCTTTACGAAATTTCATCTTTTACAAAATTTCAGTGCTTGTGTAAAAACGTCTTTAAATCTCTTCGAATCGATTAAATTTCTGAAACCTTTCGGATAAATTTTGTTTTCAAGATTTTAGTAAAGAAGTTTTGACAGTCAACAGAGTTGAACAAAAATCGAGAGAGTTATATCGATAGCTGCCTTGTTGCTGATTGATATCCAACTAAAAAGGTTAATTTTAAGGTATAGACTGAACCAACAACAAACGGCACATAATGAATCTAAAAAAGCACCAAGATGAAATTTTTAAGAATAAGTATGTGCCCTATTTGTATAGAAATAACGAAAGCTAATTTGAGATTTTAATATATTTTAAGTAAGTAGATGCAAGACAGAATTCAAGGAAAAGCTAATTTAACTTCTAAAATAACTCAGCAGTATCTCTTTTACAATGAAAAATTTAAGGATGCCCTGTAAAGGAGGGCAGCAGTAGAGAGGAGGGTTATAAGATCGAGGGCGTTTCTATCCTTTCGTTTTTCTTTTCATTTGCATTTTGACTGCGAAATCTAGGTGATTTCTGTCTTAATAAAAGGCATCAAAGTAAATTGATGATTCTTCAGTTCAATAAGCTACTAGAACATCTAAATATTTAGAATCTTGGTAGATTGGGAATATTTAAATAGTAGAACCAAGAAGTTAATTTTGAATAATTTCTGAGAACTTTGTATAGTAGTATATGAAATACCAATCATGTTTAAAAACATGGATAATATTATATGATATAATTCAAATTGATAGTATATATGATGATTTTAATTAAATTTTCAAAAATTGGATTGGATTCGCCTACACATCAAAATTTCTTTCTCTAAATCGAGAAAACCCAGTGCGTTACTGATTAGAGTACCACACTTTAAAAAAGTATATTTTTTACCAAATTGATGCGAAATATTTTGACTATAGATTAATTTTAAAAATATGGATACCATGAACTTTGGAGCAATACAAAGTAAATACGGCATAACGACCATTGAAAACAACAACCTTTGCAATGAAAATATTAAAAAACAAAAAAAAAATGTTTGCTAATTACCATACTGGCCTAAAATATAAACTACTAATTTGAAAAAGAATATCTGAGAGATCTGTCCACTTTTAAAACCAGGTATTTAAATATTTATGACAGTTGCGATTTTGCGTTCATTCTTTATAATGAGAAAACAATATTTCTGTCATTTTACTTGCATCAGATAGAACAGATCTCAGATATCCGTTCTAGGGAGATAACACAGTTAGTCTATTAAGATTTCTGAGAAAAGGACTACCTGCATAGATGTTGACCTTCTTTTCAACTGTTTATAATTTCCTCTTGAATTTTTACATTTATTATCGCATATTGGTTCAATATATTTTGTGTATTGGCCCTGTTTACCAATAAGTTCTTTTTCACACTTTAAGTGAATTTTAATCAGCTTTACTTCTTTAGGATCTCATATTCATTTATTATATAAGACAATTATTATCAATGACATTATTACCATTTTGATGCTTCTCCTCTGTGTAAGAAAAATATTAATTTATTGTAAGTTAAAGTAAACTATCAACTAATAATTAGAATGACAATAATTTTTGATGATAAATTTGTCTGTGTTTTTTTTGGAATTTTACCAGTCCAGAGGCGGAAAGCGACCAAATTCCTAAAACAATCTTGTCCACACAGTCCACCTATAAGAGGTCTACGTAGAAATTGGGCAAGTATTTGCTGACCGCCTAGGAAAAACATTTAAACTAAACGAATCTTATTGCAAAACTTCGTTGGAAGGAACAGGTGCAAAAGAAAAGGAAGGAAATGGAGTTAAAATATAAGATGTATTAGTTAATTGGAACAAAACCGCAATTATCAGTACATAATAAATTATATAAGCATGTGTTGAGACCTATATGGACATACAATTCATTACAGTTCAATTATAACAAGTATTGTAATTGAACCGAGGTACTACAGGTCTGATTACATACACCGAAACCTTCAGATAGGGACTGTCCCCAGGAAATCAAGATAATTGCAAGGAGACATCAGGACACACTCAATTCCCATGTTAATGTCGTAGTGATAAGCATCTTGGATAACATGAGAATAAGACACAGACTAAAAAAAAAAAAACAAATCATTTGATCTTGTGTAGTGTAGTGTAGTGAGGCGTATTTAATATGGCCGATGGGCCATATTAAATCCAGATATAACAAGTCAATTGAAAAGTTCCCAGCCTGACACTTGTTGGCTGTCGGATCATTAGTTTGTGAATTATAGCATTTTCAGTGAATCAACTTTTATTATTGTGAAAAAAAAAAATGAATAAAAAGGAATTTCGCGTCTTGATAAAATATTGCTTTTTGGAGGAAAAATATGCAGTTGAAGCAAGAACCTGGCTTGATGCCGAGTTTCCGAACACTGCCCCAGGAAAATCAACCATCAAGCATTGGTATATTAGTTTAGATGTGGTGAAATAAGCACATAAGAAGACGGTGAACTCAGTGGACGTCCAAAAGAGGTTGTTACCGACCAAAATATTTAAAAAATCGACAAAATGATTTTGAATGACCGTAAATTGAAATTGAATGAAATAGTACATTTTACACTGTAAAGGAAGAAGAAATTTCTTCCCAGCGAGCATTCTTCTGAGATCTGAGAACAGGAAATAGTCTCTGGGGGCCAGATCTGGAGAATACGGTGGATGAGGAAGCCATTCGAAGCGTAATTCATGGATTTTTGCCATCATTTTCCCTGACTAGTGACACGGTTCATTGTCTTGGTGAAGCAGCACTTTCTTTTTCTTCAAATGCGGCCGTTTTTCGGCGATTTCGTCCTTCAAACGGTCCAATAACGCTATGTAATAGTCGCTGTTGATGGTCCTTCCTTTTTCAAAGTAGTCAATGAAAATTATTCTATGCGCATCTTAAAATATAGACGCCATAACCTTGCCAGTCGACTGTTGCGTTTTACCACGCTTTGGGTTCATCGTGTGTAAGACCACTCGGACGACTGTCGGTTGGACTTCAGAGTGAAATGATGGAGACATATTTCATACATTGTCGCATATCGACGCAAAAACTTTATATTATTGATTTATTAAATTAAAGGTTTATTAGGCTTGATTAACACATCTTCATCTGCTATTACGCTAAGAATCATCAACTCGTCGTTGTTTTTGGTCAAAAGTGAGCTCGCGCGGCACCCCCTTTGCACAGAGCTTTCTCATACTCAAATATTCGTGAATGATATGATATACACGTTCAGTTGATATCTTTAGAGTGTCTGCTATTTTATTCAATTTCAATTTACGGTCATTCAAAACCATGTTGTGAATTTTTTATATGTTTTCGTCGGTAATAATCTCTTTTGAGCGTCCACTGCGTTCACCGTCTTCGACGCTCATTTCACCACGTCTAAAATTAGCATACCAATCCTTGATGGTTGATTTTCCTAGGGCAATGTCCGGAAACTCGGCACCAAGGCAAGTTCTTGCTTCAACTGTATTTTTTCTCTTAAAAAAGCAATACTTTATGTACATGCGAAATTCCTTTTAATCCATTTTTTTTCACAATAATAAAAGTTGCTTTTTAATTTATTTCAATTTTTACACGTATCTTTTGAGAGTTAGGGCTAACTAAAAAACATATGGATTTAATTCTAGTGACCTGATATATTAGGACTGAAAGTTACTGTTTTGCTCTTATTCTCTCTCTCTTTCTTTTAAGTGAGTTAACCAAAACGATATTGAAACTCAAGTGCACGACGCACAGTTTTTATGGTTTTCGAAGAGGTTTTTTTGTTGACAGCCGTCCTATTCAGCGAATAAAGAATAATTACAATATAACTGGTGTCATTTTATTGCTACTAAATCGTTCTATCATCTGTTACTACTATTTTTTATCGTTCTAAGCAATAAAGCCGACCGCAGTCCGAGCGAAAAAAAATGAAAAGATTCGTCAGAACGACAGAAGTCGTAATTTGGAGAGAGACGAGAGCGGTTTGCGTTGAGGCCAGAAAATGGTCGCCGGTCATTAAAGGGTATCTGTGCCGGTAGAAATGGCGAAATTGGTGAATTTTGTTTCCGGGTGTCGTGACCGGTAGTCAGTCAGCGAACTATAATTTCTTTGCGGGTTTATTAGTGGCGCAGCCAACCGAAAGGTACACAAAGTAGTCATTGTCCGAATATGAGTTTTAAAGATAATTTTAATTGAAATATTTTCATTTCTTTTCGAACTGCTGCTGACACGTAACTGTACTTTTATACCGCATGATTAAAAAATGATCGACATATAAATATGTCGTTTTAATTTAATTTGATTTTAATATATAGCCTTATAACTTGGACATATACACAGATAAACCCCCTTTTTCGTTTATTTGTTCAAATATTTTAAAATATTTCATGTCCGAAATGTACTTAATACATTCCTGCATGTTCTGATTTTGATCAAAATATTTTTCTGGCAATTCAAGAGGCGTGGTGTGTTACGAACTGATAGAACCAGATGAAACAAATGATCAATTTGAACCATGCATTGATCGAAAACGAGTAGAATGGGCCCGAAGACACGGTGAAGTGATTTAACAGCACGATAGCGCGCGGTCTTATAAAGCAAAACCGACCAAGGAAACGTTGAAATCACTTGGATGAGACATATTATTGCACCCGCCGTACTCTCTAGATTTTGCCCCTCTCGACTATTAACTTTTCACATCAATGGGGTACGTGTTTGCACAGCAGCAGCACTTCGCCAATTTCGAAGCATGAATGGTTTTGCTCAAAGGACAAACAGTTATTTCGGATGGCATCCGTAAATATGCCGATCCGATGTAAATATCCAATCGCCCGATATTTGGAATAAATACATTTTCAGTTTTCTTGAAGACTTTTCGATGCACCGTGTAAGGCCATGAAAGCCATTTCTCAATAAAATAAAAGTATCTTAGTTTTATTTTGATGGCAATATTCCCCTTCTAAACACATACTTTAGCAAGTTGGTTAATTTGACCATCAACGCCATTTTTCTTTTACGTCAACATTCTCACTCTATCAACTATTTTAAATAACTCTATTTGGATTATTATTGTTGGTGATATATGTTATATTAAATATATTGGGAAAATAATACAGTCGAAAACTACTATAATTTTTTACAGTTAAATATGTTTCAACTGACTGAGAAGTCTTAATATTCACAATTTTCGGTACTATTTACCGCTCGATATTTATATATTTAAGTACCCCCGAACAGTTTTAATAACACACAATCAAAATCGCCGAAAAATGCACCTGTTTTAATATTTCATTAATATGTAAATCCCACAGTTCCTTTTTATCTTGATTTTGAATTGAATTTATTACGCCAAATATCTTTTGATCAACGGTTAATCCAAATTAGATTTACCCCTTATCCGATTATATTTTCATGGTTTATAATTGGCTTACGGGATAATTTGCAAATTTTTGACCGGAATTTGCAAATCATTGTTTGATTAATCCATTGTCCAGTTGGTTGTACGAAAAGGTCCGATAAAAAAGAACATCTCTTAATTACACGGGAACAAAAACATATTTTTTGATTGTAAATTCTCTTCTGTTTTCGTTAATATTGAAATTTAGAGCCTTTACGGTTTAATAAGTCAGTATTTTACTCTATACTAAAATTTAAATTTTTCCGCCATTGGCCGTTGGAAAGAATTCATAACGTTTTACTAAAGATGCCATCTAACAAGTAATATAGCATTCCGTAGTTTTAATGCAAAATATTTGTAACTATAGAACAATTTTATGTTAATAAGTATGGAGACCATACACTTTTAGGAAATTTTTAAATTTTTTTTGTTTATTAATATATTATTACTAGGCGTTGGCGACTAAAAATTTGTCTTTACAGTAACTTCTTTCCTAGACATATTTCAGGCTTATGACAATTTATGGTATACGGGCTTGCAGGTTAAATTAAAGAAATTTCATTCGGACTATCAGTGACTAAAATCGAATCTCACTGACAGACATTTTACTGTGAGATACGGCGATGAACATACCGAATTAAATCCCATATATTCAGGAGTTCCGCAAGGTAGTGTACTGGGTCCAGTACTGTATCTTCTGTATACGGCTGATCTGCCCACCACAAAAATAACTACTGTGGCAGCATACGGCAGACAACACTGCAATCTTAGCATCTCATGAAGATCCAGTCACAGCAATGAACTTTCAAATCCACCTGGAGCAAATACAATTGTGGTTGAAGACATGGCGATAAAGAAGCCTATAAAACAAAATCCATGTATACAACATTTACCCTGCGTGGAAGAACATGTTCACCAGTGAATATCAATCATTGCCAACTTCCCCAAGCAGAGGATGTTAAATATTTTGGTATGCATTTAGATCGACGCCTAACCTGGAAGAAGCACATACTGGCTAAACTGAAATAGCTTGGACCTAAATTATATCAAATGTGTTGTCTCATCGGGTGCTAATCCAAGTTATTATTAGATAACAAGGTATTGATACATATAAGTCTATACTCAAGCCTATTTGGTAATATAGAATCCAACTATGGGGCACCAAGTGTTGCGTGCCATTGTTGATATTCCGTACTATGTGTGGAATGAAATGATGCAACGAGATATTCCTCTAGAACCTATAACGAGTGTAATTCAACGTGTCCGTGTAAAGTACTTCGAAAGAGTGTCAGTGCATCCCAAAGCTTTAGAATAAGACTAATTAATTAAGACAGTATTTTATACAGGAGATCACTTAATGAAATGGTTTTCTACGATGTATATATATAATATAAACATAAGCAATACTTATTACCTATTGTGCAGATTATGGAACTACTAAGAGTAATAAAAGAACGGTGATTTTACACTATGTGCTTATCTATGAAGACCCATTGGCTCTTAGTTGATCTCTAATAAAGTAAGAGTTAGTATTATTTTTCAATGGTTTTTCCATTTAGTGCATTACATAAGATCACAGTATAGTTCTGTTCAGTCTGCGTCCTAACTCAATGTTGTTAAGAGTTACAGACTTGGGGTTTAAATGGGTGTGAAGCCTTTCCTCATACCATTTTTGCGAATATTTTAATTTATTGTTAACAGTTAGAGTCTGAAGGTCTGGAAGTAATTGTTCCTATATGTATTTGGGTGCGTCCACAACACTTCTCAGGACCTTATTGAGGAATACTTGTTTGATGCTTACATTACTTCGCGCAGAAAATCATTATTGAATTCTATAGGTCCATATAAGTTTTAGTGTATGCTTATGACTTTAATTCGAATTTTTTCCTTTTCTTTTTGATAGTTTCAAAATTTATTCCTAGGGATTTCGCATTGTTATTTAGGATAAGAGTATTATTCATATTTATTGGTATATGAACAGTTTGCAGGTGAATTCAATATGCACTGATTTATTCTCGTTGAGCATTTCTTCTCCACATTTGGGTCCACTTATTTATATTATTACTTGCGTTTTGCAGTTTTCTAGTTGGTCATATTTTGTACTTGAACGCTTACAGTTAACATCTTGTATTGGCGAGATGTATTCTATTTATCCTTTTTGTCTTTCAGAAATATATTCTTGGCGAAAATAAGGAAACTGGAGATTACTATCGACTATAATCGAAGAAATTATATCTTCTCGCGTGAAATTAACCTCTTATCCAAAATGTGGGTAAAAATAATAATTATAATTATTATCATGATCAATAATCAATGAATAAGACTTGTCTCTTGGTTCAAAGGTTCATTTTTAGACTAACTTACAGTATTTAGTTTGACTAAGAACATGTGATTGGTTATTATAATATTCAATTTGCTGATAATTTATAATCGCTTTCTTCATTTTTTTAAATTTTCATTGGATTTTGATGTTTATTTTTCAAATTATTGCTTTACCTACAACAAAATTTAATGTATATTCTTTTATCTATTTTTTATGAAAAAATTTAACAGTCAAAAATATCAGTACTTCTTTTATTTAATTAGTATTAAGAAATAGTATAGATTAAGATAAGTATATGTGATTAATTAATAGTATAATATAATAAATATAACCGAAAATCCGCCAAAGTATTCCCTGCCATAGTAGCAACAAACCATAACTTGGAAAAATATTTGGAAATTTGAAAAACCAATACAATTAACATCTTAATATCCACAAAAGAAGACGAAATTAAACTTTTTTCATTTCCACATAAACGAGAACATAAATCAGAATTTTCAAATTTAATAAAAAAGGAGAAACAAACAAGCTGAAGTAGCATTTCTGGAAAAGAATCTGCTTGCGTTCGGAGGTCCAAATCGATAACAACTCAATATTTACGAAGCCAAATTTACGTCGTTTCAGGGGACCTCAAGGGTCGTGATGTTTCTTTCATTCAAAGTCTTGGAGTATATTTTATGTGGGGGCGAGTCACTATGTTGCCCTTATGGCTTAATATTCTTTGAAAGTTTCCTATTTTGTTTGAACATTTCTATTATTACATAGATTTTTCGTTTATTTACGTTTATCTTGCATCTGACAAAGGTCTCATTATTTTTACTATTTATTATATTTTTTAAATATTATTGGTAATCGAGTAGTTATCGGTAATTATTGGCTTAGTAAATTATTGATATCTACTTACTTCGAAACGAGAATGGTGGTAATATAATTGGCCTGCTATTAGGAGATTTATACGGAACAACTTTGATGTCAATAGGATGTTGCGAAATGCCACACTAACCATGAATGTCCATTAATTTTGGTAACCGTGTTATTAATTGTTTTGGGACATTATTTCGCATCACGGTGTGGCAATTCGAAGTCATTGAGTGGCTTGTTTGAGAATATTTTTTATAGGAATATTTCCATCAATATTGATGTTATGAGACTGTCATACACTGTCCAATCAGCAGTTGTACCATGTAACTGAAGTAATTCTTGATATATAATTAAAAGTTATCTGTTGATCAAATAAACTATATTTTATCGAAAGAAGTTTTGGACATACGTTATCAACATGTTTAATGTATTGCCTGTTGCAATTTGTAAACTCGTTTTAGAATCAGACAATATATTCCTTCTCATTTTATTCTAGATGAAAGAGACACAATGCTGTTTGATAAGTTCGAACATGTAATCGAACTAGCCTGCTAAAAACGATCAGTTGTCAAACGTATGCAAAATTCATTAAATTTTTCAACATTCCACAATAGTGATAAGAAGTTATAAACCGGCGAACGTTGTTTTAATGCTTTGCTTATTTTGATAAATTTCAAATCTCTGCTTATTATTATATATTGCTCCTCTATCAGCTACTTTGAACAGGAACGAGATAATAGATGGCCCCCCTTGCCAGTAAAATTCGTTAAAGGTAAGCATTTTTACTGTTACATATTAATTTATTGCGATTTTTATTGAAAATATTTCTTAGCATGTTGCAGCTGCACCGAATATTAGTATGGACACGGTTACCGAAATATCTCAAAAAATTAAAATATAATCAAGAAAAGTATCGAAGATGTCTAATGAAATATCCGGATATTGTTTTCAAAAATATACAATTTTTAAAAGCATATAATAAAATGAAGGATGATTTATTATTTCAATTTATGTATTTAGATGAGACATGGATATTTCACTACGGGACCAATATACCCAAAGGTGACGAGAGTGGAAACAACTAAAGGTGAGTATATAATTAATGTATGACAACTGCAGAAAATGTTATTGTAGATTGTAAAATATTTATGTACACAGATATGTGTGTCATTGTTCAGAATATACATGAGCGTTTAGTTAAAATGTGTCAGGATAGAAATAATAGTTACTATTTTGCAGATATGGCAAATACATTAAGGAGAATATAGGTATTAACAGAATAAACGAAGGCGAAATAGAGTTATTTCAAAATGTCTTTACAAGGAAACAATGTAACCGAAGGATACAAGGCCTAAGCTGTAACAATCTACATGAAAACATAAAAGATTCGTGTATAAATTTGACAGCTGTCGGATCATTAGTTTGTAAATTATAGCATTTTAAGGGAAGCAACTTTTGTTATTGAGAAAAAAGTGGACTAAAAGGAATTTTGCGTGTTGATAAAATATTGCTTTTTGAAGGGACAAAAATACAGCTGAAGCAAAAACTTGGCTTGATGCCGAGATTCCGGACACTGCCCCAGGAAAATCAAACATCAAGGATTGATATGCTAAGTTTAGACGTGGTGAAATGAGCACCGAAGACGGTGAACGCAGTGGTTGCCCAAAAGAGGTTGTTACCGAAAAAAACATTATAAAAATTCACAAAATGATGTGGAATGACCGTAAATGGAAATTGAATGAAATAGCAGACACTCTAAAGATATCAATTGAACGTGTACATCATATCATTCACGAATATTTGGGTATAAGAAACCTCTGTGCCAAGTGGGTGCAGCGCGAGCTCACTTTTGACCAAAAACAACAACGAGTTGATGATTCCGAGCAGTGTTTGAAGATGATCAAGCGTAATAAACCCGAGTTTTTGCGTAGATATGTGATAACGGATAAAATATGGCTACATCACTTTACTCCGAAGTCCAATCGACAATTATCCGAGTGGCCTACACATGATGAACCCGCTCCAAATCGTGAAAAACGCAACAGTCGGCTGGCAAGGTTATGGCGTCTGTATCTTGGGATGCGCATGGAGTGATTTCATTTACTATCTTAGAAAGAAAGGAACACCAACAGCGACTATTACATAGCGTTATTAGACCGTTTGAAGGACGAAATCGCGGACAAAAGGCCGCATTTGAAGAAAAAGAAGGTGTTACTTCACCAAGACAATGCACCGTGTCAAAAATCCATGAATTGGTCTTCGAATTGCTTACTCATCCACTGTATTCTCCAAATCTGCCCCCCAGCTACTATTTCCTGTTCTCAGATCTCAAAAGAATGCTCGCTGTGAAGAAATTTTCGTCGAATGAAGAGGTGATCGCCGAAACTGAGGCCTATTTTGAAGCAAAGGACAAATGAGACTACAAAAATGGTATTGAAAAGTTGGAGGGTCGCTATAATCAATGTATCACCCTTGAAGGGAATTATGTTGAATGAAAAAACTAATTTTGCCAAAAAAATGTGTTTTACTGTGGTAGGCCGGGGACTTTGCAATTGACCCGTTATATTAATACAAAAACGTTATATTACAATAACATCATCGCTGAATTTGTTTTTTTTATATCAATGTGTGTGGTATCTCGCTCCTAAGGATTTACTTGTACAAGTTCGTGTTTTTTTTTGTGTTTTCGTCAGTTTCCGATGTGAATAAAAACAACTAACATTAAGTACGCGCTTCGCTTCACGTATTGATAACAAATGCAGAGCACGGTTAGGGTTTTCGATAAAAGCATTCTTTTTGCCATTTGACAACACAGCGGTTTACTACGCCCATCACGAATGCTACTGTACGAATTTATAATAGTCATCCACTTTTAACACGTATCACACAGACTTAAACAATTGTGCGTAAAAATGATTTCTGACATATTTAAATGATTATATAAACATATAGCCTATCCAAAGTTATTTTGTACATACGCCAACAAGATGTTCAATGTATTGTCTTTCGCAATTTGTAAATTCGTTTTAGAATCCGACAATATTTATCTTCTCATTTAATTCTAGTTAAAAAGAGACACTGTCAGTACAATACTGTCTGATAACTACGATCGTGTAACCGAACTAGCCCGCCAAAGTCGTCGGGTTGTCAAACGTATGCAAAATTCTTCAAAACAATAGTCATAAGAGGTTATAAACCGGAAAATGTTATTTTAATGCTTTCCTTGTTTTGATAAATTTCACATCGCTGTTTATTATTACTCTGAGTGGAAATTCCGAAGTCAGGCAGAACAGATTGCGCCTGGAGGCCCTCCTTTACTATTAAAATTCGTTAGAGAGGTAAGTTAAAAAAATTGAATTATTAAAAGCATATCATAAAATGAATGATACTTATTATTTCAGTTTATCTATTTAGATGAGACATGGATATTTCAGAATGGGACCAATATATCCAATGGTCACTCATGGCAAGATGATAATAAAAATAGTGTTATGACAACAAAAGTTGATGGAAAAAGAAGAACGTTGGAATAACAATTGATTAAGTTTTATTAGTCATAACATTTATTAATAATTAATTGCAGATATATTTTACTTCATTATAAAAATAGGAATAATTAATAACACCTTCGGTTTGGATGTACTCGATGAGACACACTGAAGAAGAAACAGATGGAATTGTGAACAAATGTTATATAGAATGGAAATTAACAGCTTAGTTATTCACTTGAATCAAACTTTCTGAATATGATATGATTCAATGCTACCAATTTCTGAGGCAGGGTAATGAGAGGGAAACAACTAAAGATGAGTATATAATTAATTTATGATAACTGTAGGAAATGTTATTGTAAAGTGTAAAAGACCTTTGTGCATTAATAGAGCTATTCAGATAATTATTCACGGCAAACTGGCGGACGAATACTCAAAAATAATTTTGTAAGAACTATGAGCATACTATGATTGTTTCTTTAGCAGAAAGGAGTTATTTTAAATGATGGCAGACATGATTATGTTAGATTGAAAGGTGTAATGAGTGGGATGCTTAGACATAGAGATTTGGTTTATATTATAATAGATTTGAGCCGCTAGTATCGCTTTATGCTTGGCGTTCAACAAGTATTTGCGTAAAATAAAATTGGTTTAAAGAGAGATAAGAGCTTTGTTATTTGAAATTCTTCGCATTTTATAATTTGAGCTTAGTCTCTCAGTTCTAGTAAAAATAAGGTGTAGGTTAGTTGGCCAGCAATGGAAGAGTGTTTTAATAATAATTAAAAAAATATCCAGTTAAATCTTTAGAATCGTCAAAGATTTTTTAAAACGAATTTCAATGCCACTTGCCTTTTTCATGTTTGCTTTAACCTCAAACGTTGTTTACAACAAAAATTTAAATTGAAACTGTACAAAAAAAAGTTTAATCTGAATACAGAGGGCATAGGAAGATACATTAAAAGCCCAACGAAAATTCAACAACGTCAAAGTATTAATTATACAGTAAATGAAAAAAGGGGTTTTGTTTATGCGGAAGTTAATTAACTTCGCCGGTAGGAGAAAAAAAAAACGCCGAAAAGGAAAAACGATCCGTTCCAGGCATCGCCATTGGGCCGTGCGGGAAAACTGCCCTTGGTGGATGTTGTTGTTACAGGATCGGCCCCGGAATCAGGGTTCAACAACACGGTCGATGGCCCCAGAAAAGGGCAATTTTCGGCTCCACGAAGGGAGGATGCGTCGTCGTACAACCGCGAGTGCAGCCGATCGATAGCGAAACTGCTCATTTTCTGATCCCTTAATACTTCGGGTGATCGAACTCGAAAAGTTTTTCCACTTTTTCTAATTTATTTGACAAAAATAATTCTATAAACTTTCAAAAAAATTATTTTGTTAGATATGTAGATTCTAGCGTTGAGAACGTTCGACTGAAATTGACTATCGACTGTTTAGTAATTAACTACTTTTTACTAGTGAGTGTTTCAGTCGACTATTTTCAGTCGCTATTTTCGGTCCGACTGATTTTATTACTAATTACTATTGGCTGTTTCAGGCGTGTACTTTTAGTTACTTTTTTCGGTTCTACTAGTTTCATTCGACTGATTTTTAACATTCTGGCCCTGTCATCCTAGCCGCGACCTGGACAAAAATTTACCCAATTTATGGATTGTTTTGGTAAGTTGCTTGTAAATAACAATATATAGTATATCAATATAGCAGCATTTCGGGTAAAAAGATTAAAATTGTGAATGATAAATGGTAAAATAATTTTGACTGTTTTTACGGCAATAATACGAAATATTTCAATAATAAATAAAGCATTTAATTTATTTAAAGAAGCTCTAGTAGTTATTGTGCCATCATTTTTAATAATATGATGGTTAGTTAAGTTTAGATTAGTTTTTTTTTCTATGATTAGGTATATGTATAATTTTTATTTAGTATTTATGGTTATTGTACATCTTTAGTTTTTAGGTTTTATTTAAGTTCTATTGTATTGTCTGTATTTATTATAGTATATTATTTAACAATAGCAATTAACATATTAAAATAGGATGAAACATTTGTGGGTTTATTATTCCATTCCTTTTTAAAGATCCACAAAACATTGTAATGTAAAAGTAATTCTACTTCCTTTAAAATTAAATAATTAATTGCATGTTAATACTATTTGGTAATTATTTTTTCCTTTTCTTTTTTAGAGTTAATACGTGAAGGAATATATATACATCTCCGTCTCACTTATACTACCGTTGAAAATATAAGTACATTCAAAATTAACTGCTCTAAGCTGCTAGTTATTTGACTATCGACTGTACCGACTGTTTTCAGTCGGTAGTTCCTAACGCTAACTGCAGCTAATCTCTGTTGGTGTGATAACAAATAATCGATTTAACGGTTTGTTCAGGTCCCAGCAGGTTATTCAGCAGGAATTAATTCGTAGCTTTTTTTTGATAACAATTTGAAAAAATGTGTTATTTAAAATATTTTCCATGAATAGCTACTCAAGAAGACTTCCTTTTTCAAAATTTCCAAACATTATTTGATCAGTTTTAAAAGCTATGGACGAGTACTGTCGTGAATTAACAAAAAATGCTTCTTGTTTTGTAAGAGAGCTAATTTTCTTCCTTGTTCAAGGCTTTCCAGGATTTCAAACTTTTCTTACTGCTAGTAGTTCTTGGAACGTTAAATATTTGAGTTTTTTCCGAACAATTCCTCCAATTCTTCGTCATTGAAGCTAGTCTTCTGTACTTTGTATTACGAACTAAAATCATCATTTTTATTCTGTTTCGACATCTTTGATGGTATGGATTTGCCACATTTTTGCCACGTATTTCATCAAAATCGTGAAATAAAATTTCCAAAATATGGTTTTTCCAAGGCTTATTACTTTATCAGTGATTACTGACCAAAAATATTTAAAAAATGTATCACATGCTTGTATGTATTTTAATCAGCGGTATCCATTGGTGAAGATGCGATGTATCACAGTCTGAAGGACCAAAAAAATTGAAGACAATGAGTTGCAAGGCCTATTGGAGGGAAACCCAATTTTAACTCTGATGATGGCTACAACACAAGTTGACTGAGAATATCATTCCAAACATTTCCACATAGTTCCTTCATTGTTTGTCAAATGGAAAAGAACAATCCTAAATCTAAAAGGTTATTAGTTTACTCCAGGTTAGCCATTCACATGGATATTGAAAAGAGATATTTACGTTCAAAAAGTTTTGTTGTGCCTATGTTGCGGTCAGTGAGTGATTATTAATGAGTTTCAAAAAGCAAATGAAATTTTTGCTTGCAAAAGAGATCATAATTATCGAGTAACTGATGCAAAGTACACATTGAAGGGTTGTGAAAAATAGACTGTTGCAGCTCGAATGCACCAAACATAGCATCTTCTGATTATCACTTGTTCAAATGATGCAACCTCGCGTGATGCTGAATCGACATGTTACCAGATATATTGGAAAACGTTGTAGAAAATGAATGAAAATATTTTGATTAACATAATATAAAAAGTGATCAGAACACATGCAAAAATCGAATTGCTCCCTCGTTCATCAAATGACAGTATATCATCTTACAGTTCCATCACTCTATAAATAACAATAGTATGTGTACCGATTGCATTGAGTGAACTTTTTAAAACTTTAGGATCAGATATCTGTAAGTTTTATGTAAAAATATCTTTCAATCAAAATTTGTATTTTCCAGGCAAAAATAAACTAATTATGCAAATCAACGAACGAAACGTTAGCGTTTTCTGTACAAATATCGTTCTGATAGGCCCATGAACTGTTCAAAATTGCGTCTAGACAGAAAGCGTAAGTAACAAAATGTCGTGAATAAAAAACGAAACGTGAACAGTTCAATGGTCGGATAGAAGGGGGGAGTCGTTTTAAATTTTACCCCGTTTTAGCGCCAGTCTAATAATTCAGTTAAATTGAAATACCAATTTATATTTTCCACGATCAAATTCAGAATTTAATCAATATGGGATTGTGTTAGTTTATTTATTTTCTCTGGATTATGAACTACTTAAATGTATTAAATTGTCATGCTCTTGTTTGACAAAAAAAATTAACCACCCTACTCGTTATTGATTTACATAATCAAATAAATTATGAAATATATCAAAGTTTACTCATTTTAAATTTGTCATTGAAATTTCATTTTAAATTGTTAAGTGTTGAAATATTTGGGATTATTAGTACCGTAGATGAAAGTGGCATCTTCCGTTAAATCAATAATTTTAAATAGCCAAGCTGGAGAAGTTTTTGATTCTCTAATATGCTGAGAAGCGCTCCTGCTAAGAAGCTTTTTCGAGTTTGTACCCTGTTACAGTTTTCAGCTCACAGTAGTACAAATGTGATGCTTAAAGAAAATTTAGCATTTTTCTATTGTGTTATGATGCAGAAATCAATATATATATTCGAACAACACATTCAGAGTTGTGGATTAAATTAACTTAAACCTTTTTATCTATTGAAGGGTGAAGTACAAAATGTGTCTTCACATACTTTTACGAAAAATCTAGCTTACGTGGAATATATAACAATAAGTCCCAAAAGGCCACGGAGAACAGAATTAAGACCACAGAGAGCGATCTAATATCCATGATTACTAATATTCATTGCTATCTATAACAGGTCAACACAGATATTAACTGGCCTGACACATAGATGGCGCTATTATAAAAAAATCCATATGTTTTTTAGTTAGCCTTAACTCTCAAAGATGCGTGTTTAAATTTGACAGTTGTCGGATTATTAGTTTGTGAATTATAGCATTTTGAGTGAAGCAACTTTTATTATTGTGAATAAAATTGATAAAAAGGAATTTCGCGTGATTATAAAAAACATAAGAAAATATTGCTTTTCGAAAGGAAAAAATACAGTTTAAGCAACCATCAAGGATTGGTTTTCTAAGTTTAGACGTGGTGAAATGAGAACCGAAGACGGTGAACGTAGTGGACGCCCAAAAGAGGTTGTTAACGACGAAAACTTTTAAAAAATCCACAAAATGATTTTGAATGACAGATTGAAATTGAATGAAATAGCAGACACTCTAAAGATGTTAACTGAACGTTTACATCATGTCATTCACGAATATTTGGATATGAGAAAGCTCTCTGCAAAGTGGGTGCCGCGCGAGCTCACTTTTGACCAAAAACAACGACGGGTTGATGATTCGGAGGAGTGTTTGAGGATGATGTAATAAACCCGAGTTTTGCGTCGATATGTGACAATGGATGGAACATGGCTCCACCATTTCACTCCGAAGTCCAATTGACAATCATCCGAGTGGACTGCATACGATGAACCCGTTCCAAATCGTGGGAAAACGCCATAGTGGGCTGACAAGGTTTTAGCGTCAGTATTTTGGGATGCGCATGGAATAATTTTCATTTACTACCTTGAAAAAGGAAGGACTATCAACAGCGACTATTACATAACGTTATTGGACCGTTTGAAGGGCGAAATCGTCGAAAAACAGCCGCATTTGAAGAAAAAGAAAGTGCTGCTTCACCAAGACAATGCACCGTGCCACGTGATGAGAACGATGGCAAAAATCCATGAATTGAGCTTTGAATTGTTTCCTCATCCACCGTATTCTCCAGATCTGGCCCCCAGCGACCAGTTCCTGTTCTCAGATCTCAAAAGAATGCTCGCTAGGAAGACATTTTCGTCTAATGAAGAGATGATCGCCGAAACTGAGGCTTATTTTGAATCAAAATAACAAATGGTACTACAAAAATGGTATCGAGAAGTTGGAGAGTCGCTATAATTAGTGTATCATTCTTGAAGGGAATTATGTTGAATAAAAAAAACTAATTTTGCCAAAAAAAATGTGTTTTATTATGGTAGGCCGGGGACTTTTCAATTGACCTGTTATATAGATATTTTAGGTTATAATTTTTTTTAATTAATTAATTTATTTATTATTTTAAAAGCCCATCAGCCTCTTGAGCTATTTAGGGTCGAGTTACAATGTAGTTTTTAAATAAAGTATGTAAAATAATGACATTAAGTTAAGTTAAAATAATAAACAATATTAATTGCAGGAGAGGAGATTCACGGAGCTGTATCAATCCCGCGACCGTTAAAAAGTTGATAAGCATGTCCAAATGCTTGGGTTGGACCAGTTGCTCTAATGACCTTGGCATCCCAAGTTGCTGTCTCAGTACTTCAAGCTTTCCATAGTCCAGAAGGATGTGCTTGACGCTCTGTTGTATTTGACATTCAGGTTATAATTGTGATTATGTGTGTAACAATTTCAATTTCTTTCATCACTTTGGCGTGATCATTAGATAATCTACTATTAAAAGAAGCAATTACTATTCACAAAAATAGCCTCTAAAAATTTAGTTATTGTACGATTTCTGTTTCAAAGGTATTTTGATACATTTGTTTATAATATCATTTAGTAACCATCTTGTTCTAAATATCTGGTTCTCTTTCATCATATATACAATATATACAATTGTTTGACTACTACTGCAAGGTAGCTACTTCTTCATCGTATAGACGTTCTTCATATTCTACATTGATCGTACATTGACTACATTGACCTAATCAGTACTAAAATTAAAATTTTTGGCATTTCTAATATTAAAAAATACTTGTTTATTCTTAATTCGAGTCAAATTTGATAATTATATTGTATATACAAAAAATACTTTTATGATAAATAATAAATATCACATTTACTAACTCTAATTTAAGTTTAAAATTACTTACATCCAAACATTTCCAACTTGCATTGGTGGCGTGTCAGGCAAACCCCTAAAATAATAATAATAAATAATTAATATCTGATTTATTTTATGAAGCTGCATTTATAAAACTCTAGCTTTCGATAAGAAATTTGATAAAAATTGTGGGAATATTTGGATAACAATGAAAAATTTCCTATGTTCCCACAAAGATTAGAATTATATCTGGCACGTATAACTGCTAACTAGATTTAGATTAATCGACTTATAGGTAAATTTGTTTATAACTGAGGAAGATAACTGATTCAACCTTGTAACATTAATTTAACTGTAGAACATTATCGGAATGGTATAGGATACAGCTATCAAAATATAATCGTTGTATAATTGAAAAGTGAGTTACTATGTTCTGATAGATTAGATTTTGTGGGAGTATTTTTCTGCTACAAATGTGGTAAAACTTTTGTCGACACCTTTTAACTATTGAAGCAAATATATGTTGACCAACGTTAATTCCAATTATTTATTTAGCTGGATTCTTACACATATCTATTAATTTATTGAATTTTAGCAAATATTTGATTGTTTTAAAATATATATGATTTTTTAGAGACATGTGCCGAATTAGTCTGCTATTAATTATCAACTATTTTTCAGATTTTCCACTATTTGATTTATTTAGTAGTTGAATTTATTTGATCTGTACATATTCGAAAAAATGAGAATATTTACGAGTAAATATAAGATGCTATAGCAACATTGAGGCAATTAAAATTAATATAATAATGAAATAATCCCACATTCTCAGACATTTACTTCGTTAATTTGCTTCCAAAAGCCACCTTGTAAAATAAAAAATAATATCAGAATTTGTATTAATTGCACATTATACATGTTTCGTCACTTTAACATTTCAACTTTTACAAGAATATAATCAAAATTGTAGGTCATCGTTTGATTATTACAGATGAGACTTGGGTCTGACACCGTACTACGATCCTAAATCCAAGCAACAATCTAAGTGCTAATGTGTACTGAATTTTTAGTTTCCAAGCGCATTCGTCTTCAAAATTCGGTCAAAACCTTTTGGGTATACCAACGGACTTTTGTTCGTAGTTTACACCCAAAATGGTAAAACAAATTCAATTATTATCGTTATGAACCAATTAGATAGAATATTTTGGAGTAGTTACATACAAAAATTCTTGAAAAAATATCCGATTTACACGAGAAAGAATAATTTTCTATTAACATAATCCTCTAGCTCGTACAGTTCAAAAATAATACGAATTTCAACATTCATGAAAACATTTAGTGGAAGACTATCTTCATTAAAAGAAGAGTTTAGCCGTAGAAGGATATTTTACAGGTCTTCTGTATATATTTTGAAATGTTTTCTGATAAAATCTTAGTAATCCCACTTTTCCATGTTGCTATGATTTAACAACCTTATTTCATGTTTTAAGACACGTTTTTAACATTTTGTTTTAAGGCGAAATCTTGGACCACTAAGCGTATACATTGGATTCCGAGGTCATCAAGCAGCTCTTCGCTGGTTACGTAGCGATAAGCATTGGTAATTAATCATAGAACATTAATTTGGCTGCGTTGGATGACCAGTTGATTTGAATTTTTAGTGCAAACCCATATTTGCACCCCATAGGTCAAAAGTGGCTTTATGATGTTTCCAATTTAACTTACCATTGAGATGTATGCCGAGGTAGTTAGCTGATTCTGCTTGAGGAATCGGACATCCGTCATGTGATATAATTAGGTTTTGGTCTGCTGCTATTAGGCTGTACTTTCCCGCTACTTAAACTTTCTCTAGAGCCTTAGGCAGAGATGGGCAAATGTTCCAAGTACTGTTTTTGTTGTTGTTGGAATATCAGCGGTAGAGAGCAGATACAGGAGTGCTCCCAAAACAATCCTGGGGAATTCCAGCCCGCATAGGTTTAAGTGTTAAGAATATCTCTTCATGTGGGACTCTATATTTACTTTTGAAAATAAATTATTCCAACAGTCGAAAGTAATTCCGCGATAGCAATTTGCCCATTTCGTAGATTAATCCCAAATGCCATACCTGGTCAAAAGGTTGTGAGACGTCTCTATATTACAGGGCAGTAACAAAATTATTGAATGTAGAAAATGCATTAACGTCTGCTTGCACTCAGTATTACCAAAGGAAAAGCTATTTCTTTATGTAGAAACACGTTGAAAGCATCGGTTTTAATAGTTAAGATAAGTTGTTTAACAGTTGTTTACATTCATACTTCGCATTTTCACCAATGATATTTCAATCTAATTTACAGTATTAGAACAATGTACCCATTAAAGGATCGCGGTTAATTAAAGACCAGAAAATGGCGCCAGCCATCAGATTCAGGAATGTTCTATGAATTTCGAAATTCGACTATGGAAATTCTGTTTTTATTTCGTGTCCCGCGTTGAATAATTTATCTAACGTCTTGTGTTGGAAATTACCTACCATCCAACCGACATGACTAATTTATTTCTTACAGTCCATCGTCAAAACGCCACCTGTTGAAAAAACATTTTCCGCCCTATATCATTTGAATAAAGCAAATTTTCGATTCCGCGAATTAACTCGCAAATATTCGGCCGATAATTAACAATTTTAATTTATTCGAGCCTATCTAGACACGCCGACAGGCCAAGATTAGAAACGCATTCAGTTAATAACAACTATTATCCAAACTAGTATCTAACAATTGGTCGACACCTGCTGCACGTAGATTGGGCACTGTGCAGATGCCCCAAAAATTAGTCCACGTAGTGGAACGACCAATTCGCCACAGTGACCTGTGCCATAAAATATATGTACACACACACCCAGCTCGTTTTACACACTCTGATTAATTTTTGGAAGGTGTAGCTCAATATGTTCTGGTCAATACGATATCACACGTAAATAATTCAATAACGTAACGAGCGTTCATATTGTTACATTTCATTTCCCCGAGCACTTCCGCATCATGTTTATTCTTTGATAGCGGCATGTTCAGAAATCGATGTAACTAAATAATTTTTGTAATCTGTATACAAATCGGCTTAGCGAAAATTTTGCCTTCCTTTTTAAGGAAAATGTGGTCACCTGGAGACGTAAAATATGTGTATAATATGCGCTACAAATAAATAAATTACAATAAAACGAAATACGTCGAAATCAAGCAGACAAGAATAGCTGAACGATGCAATTTTATTTAAAAATATAGGTAAATAAATTACTATTTTAACCAGCGTGGTGTATTTATTGTTTTTGCAATGTATATTTTAGGTGAGAAATATGGATTAAAGTAAAGTTTTTTTTATTAACCTCCTAGAACGCCAAAAATCTGCTCGTGGGCAATCTATCTATATGAATAGAAGATCACTTCAGTAAGTGACCTACCGTACAATAACAATAATCTAAATCTTATTCTAGATACCATTCTAATTTATTTTAAAGTGTATTCTAACTTATTCTAAAAACTATTCGAGCTTATTCTAGAGATTATTAAATCTCACTCTATTCTATTCATTCATTCTCACATCTATTCATTAGTTCGTATGGTAGTTTGCGTTTGAGCCTACGCACTTTACTGCCATCGCGTACATTTAACTGTTTGGCGAGTGCATTGGGATGCACTAATAGTATTTCAGAGTACTTCGGACTAGCACTTAGCACTTTATTTTGGGACCTCTGGAAGATATGTATGTGCTAGTAGTACGCCACAGTTCAATACCATAGATCCAAATGGGCTTAAGTATTGACTTATACAGCAAAACCTTGTTATCTAATGATAATTTAGATTTACACCCTATCAGACAGTACATTTGATTTAGTTTAAGCCCAAGCTATTTGCGTGTTGTCACTATATCTTTTTTTCCATGTCAAACGTCGATCAAAATGCATTCCCAGATATTTAACGTTGTATGCTTGTGAAAGTTCATGATTATTTAATTTTACCGAGGGACATGTTCTTCTACGCAGGGTGAATGCCATATGGGTAGATTTTGTCTCATTTGCCTTGATACGTCACGTTTTCAGCCACAATTCGACTTTGTTAAGATGAAGTTGGAGGTTTCTTGTGGCTGATATTGGATCCCCGTGTGATAAAACCGCGATATCGTCAGCATATGTTGCAACAGTAGTGTTTCTTAAGGTCTTGAGGACGAACGTACCATAGGACATCAACAATATCCCACCGTACCTTGTTTTGGAATCTTTGTATGATATTTGTATTGTTTGATCTGGTATAACACAAGAGGTAAACACCATAAGTCCACACTGGTTTCAATACTTGTTGGTAAAGCAAAAGTTTATTATATACTGACTGAGTTGAATATACACACAATAACCGGCACATTTTTCGTACTTCAGCTTCGGTTCTTCACAGTTCTTCTTATCATGTGACTTTCATCTGAGATTAACAAGTCTCATGCCGAGCTATTTGGCTGAATTTCCATGGGAGAATATTTGCTCATCTATATATACTTGTAATTGATATGCACTGATTTATTTTTATTTTATTTATTACAGCATTGTATTTCGTAATGATTGTTTGTAACTTTCTCTAATAGTTGATTGTTATCTCCAATGAATAGGATTGCAGTATCATCTGCAAATGTAACAACATTTTCATTGAATGTAGGTAAATCTCGAGTGTAAAGGTGATAAAGGACTAGTCTCAATACACTTTTCTATGGCACACCTGCTTGTATTTACCAGCATCCATCTTCTTGTTTGTCTCTGAAGTATCGGTCAGTTATATATGATTCCAACATTTTATATATAAATATTGGTTAGATAGAATTATTTTAATCTTGTGCTTTAAACCCTCATGCCAAAATGCTTCGAAAGCTAGAGAAACATCTAAAAATATTTCAGAACAAACTTTATATTCTTCGAGTAATTTTTTTGTGACATTGTGCTGATTCTATGAACCTGATCAGTCGTGGAATCTGAATTTCTTCAGCCACCTTCCGTAGTTGTGGTACATATTGTAGTCTGAATGAAGAATTTACTATGTCGGTAATCTTAATTAACGCTTTTCTTGGAAGTTCTCTTAATGTTGTCCCGATAATAAAGTCAGAACCAGGAGCTTTAATCTCAGTCAAAGTGATAAATGCAATTTTCATCAATATATATTAATAAAAACATTTTCATATTTTCCCATCTCTCTGCCAATGTGGCAATACCATGCATAATAATACTATAATATCTGTATCTATATAATAGGTTTAATATTACTATTAATAATAGATTTTCATAATACTACTAAACTTTAAAATATATTTAATAAAATAATATTTGTTTAAATTAAATATTTTCAAATTATCAGTATCGCCGTGCAATATTAGATTGTTGTTCCTACATATTACGGTTGTACGATCAAACAATTAAGGAAATGACAAAGAATAATAACTTTTTTGTGTCATAATGATTGATTGGTTTGTCTCGAGACATACCGGCAAAATAAACAAGTAAATTAAAGAGAATAATTGTTACCTTCGTTTTCCAGATGCAACTGAAGGTTCGACCACTAATGGAGATCCATGAAAATTGAAACCTGAAATAAAAAATACAATTTTACTAGTATGTAGGGGAATTTTATTTATATTACGTGAGTTTTTCTTAAATTTTGTGCAATAGAGCGCTAATTCAACAAAGCGATTTAAAAATAATGTGTTACTTGTCATAGTCGAGAGACTACACCTTGATGGCAATATTAATATATTCAGTGACAGTGTATCATATAATACCATCCTATATGATATGATTAATAGAATGACCAGCTAGGACTAAATAGTCTTTCGTTGATGTCGCTTCGGCTTCAGGACAGTGAAGTGTTTTGCGGGCGACAGAGACCCTGGTTTATGACTGGTATTGTCGTACTTGGCTATTTACCGGGGTTTGTGGATGGGTAGGGATTTTATCGAGATGTCGTATTCTAAGGCGCCTAGGGAGAACCTGTGTGAGTGTTGTGAGTGGAGGGAGTGTTGACGTTCCTCATAAACCATGGGGCACTGAGTAACACATTGAGTAATTTTTTGGATTGAAACACTTGGAGCAAGCAAATTATCTCTCAGAAACGTGTCTGTACTACACCTGTGCTCCATAGAGGCAGAATGGACCTTCTGAAGCCAGAGTATAGATAGGGACTTTATCAATTTGGAGGCGATAAGTGGGGAAGTCCTTCTTGCGGCGAAACAGAATAGCCTGACTTTTGCTCGGGTTTATCTGCAGCCGCCAAAATTTGTACCACGCAATCGCCTGGTTCAGCTGGACTTGAAGTATGTCGCGGATGGCGTTGGGACTCTAATAAGTGGTAAAGAAAGCTGTATCATCTGGATAAAATGCTGTGTGGGAATGTTTGTGGAGTGAGAAATCAACCATGTAAACGTTAAACATTCTCACTCGAAAGGATCAATCGTCCAATTGGAAATCTATCAGGGTCATTCGGTAGATCAAGCTGTTTCGCATTGAATATTAGACTGTTGTGCCATACTTGATCGAAAGCTTTGGAAACATCTAAAAAGATGGCTCCAGTATCTCGACCTTTTCTTAATGCCTTGCAGCTTGATGAAGGCTTGAGTGTTTCGCACGGATACCGAATTGTCCGTTGGATTATTGGTAAGGTATTGCCGAAGAACGCATGAGACATATGATTTTTTTGGCACTTTTAAATAATCATTCTAGAGATCAATATATATGTTTAGATCTAGCTCTCTAGAGAGACAACATCTTTTATTAAGAATTTTATATATACGGATATATCTCGAGCTAATTATAATTCATTATCTTGTTTTATATCGTAAAGTCAACTAAATCAATTATATTTTATAGAAAAAATATGTTTTTTATACAAATATATATGAGGTGTTAGAACTAGTTTGTAACATCTCGCAAAACCTATTGTACTTCAATGTTTTTGTTTAATAAAGTCCTATTAGTCATAACTTAGATAGAAATTAGATAAGAAAAGGCAGTAAGTAATTTGTGGATTTTAAAAGTATTCAATTTTAATTTGATATATAAAAAATGATCCGAAGAATGTACAGAGTGACGTGGAATTGGACAAATTTTTCGATTGATTTAATATCTCGAAAGCTTCATGCCATTTTACTTAAACCATTAAAAGGTCTGATTATCTTAGACCTTATCAATAATATCTAACAGTAGCCAGCGATTTATAACTATAACTTTTATTATAATTAAATTATTTTTCCACTAAGAAATTGTAGAGTAAAATTGCATTGAATACTTATCGCTAGTGAAATCTGTTATAAGTTCTGCAATGTAATTACCAACACATCTCGTATATGAACATGAAATTATTAAATGGGTTAAATTAACGTCAATAAAGTACCTTTTCGCACACTCATATAAGTTGTTTCCTATATTTAGTTATTTTTATATATCATAAATGTTTATAAAATAACATGGAACAAGAAAATTATTAGATCCCTTGATGTTTACGATCCAAACATTGTCAATTCCTTCGTGATATCGAGCTCTGAAAAGAGTAAACCACAGGCTAACCCATTTGAATCGAGAACGTTGGCATTTCGTATTCAATAAAACCGGATGTAGCTAGAAAGCGCCCCATTACTGAACTCTAAAGAGCAGTTAATAATACAGCATATAAACGCTCAGCTACAACATAATATAACATTATCTTATATGAATGTTTCATTTTAGATGAAGTTTATTCCTGTTTTGTCAGTTTTACCATGTAATTTATTATTATTTTAGCAAATTGTCTAGAAAAATTATGTTTGATATATTAATTACCCCATAATGATAAAAATATTCAGTATACAGTGTTATATACATTATGTTTAAGCAATATCATTTTGAAAGGAGGCAGTGTAGGCCATCTTGTCTTGATATGTTTATTAAGTAGAGTTTACAAATTATCAATGAATTTAACACAATAATATGTAAACTAAATAAATTAAAAATAATAAATCACTACATAGTATAAAACAAAGTCGCCTTTTCTGTCCCTATATCCCTATGTGCGCTTAAATCTTTAAAACTACGCAACGGATTTTGATGCGGTTTTTTTCAATAGATAGAGTGATTCAAGAGGAAGGTTTATATGTATAATACATGCATAATATACTAAGGCAACATTGCTAATTTTAGAGGTTTCTAACGTGATGTCGTAAATTAACCTATTTTTTTAGGCTTATTTAGCAATTAGCAAAAACGCTGCCTAACCCTACGAGTTAGATCAAATTAATGTACTACAGTATTGTACACCATAAAAAGGTCTACAAAAAAGTCCGCGATGGTATATGTTTATCTTTTAGGGATAACCCACATTAACCATTTTTATTGTTTACTTTTTACGTGAGAAAATGGCTTATTTACGAAGCTATTTTAAGCAATACGGCATTAATCCTTATCGAATTAAGTACCTTAAATACAGTGTGCAATTAATATAGATCAATATGGTTCCTTACAGCATGTAAATTAAACAAATATTTTCGGAGATATTACAAATTTAAAATTTGCGTTTAAAAATGTGTAATGTAATAAAAATTGTATGAATTTAGATATTCCAAAGATAGCAGGAAATCTTCATAGTAAGTATAGGGGAAGAGGAATTGTTTTACTCCAAATTTAATGCGTGCAGGCCAAGGGCAGTAATGAATGAACCAAAAATACTGGATCGATTTTAATCATGTTTTCATTGAGTGACATAGGCATATATATTTTATGCCCGTGCAAAGTCGGAGCGGGCCGCTATATTTTTATATACAACGTTCATATTTTTTCTGTAGTGTACTTAATTTAGTATCAGCATTGCACCCGTGCGAAGCCGGGGCGGGTCGTTAGTTATTACTAAAGGAAAACAACAGTTAGGATAACTAAGTAATAATTAGGTTAATAATATTTGAAATATCAATTAAAACTTTTACAATTATAGTATTTTCTAAAAAATAAACTATATGTCAGAATAAATGCTGGTATACAGCATAGTAATAATATATTACTTAAATTAAATTAAAAAGGACATTTAACTTAAGATATTGATTTCTATTTTTAAATAATTCGTACTTAATATTATGGTTATAAATAACAAATACACTATTCGAAAAATCAAAATAAAGGAATTTTTAGATTGTCCTCTAATATAGGTTATGTGTCAAATTTTATGTCAAGTTTCACGTGATTTGGCAAAATTAGACCATAAATTAAGTAAAAATTAGGCTTGCTTTCTTCATGATATCATTACAGTAAACTGTAAAGTGACATTTGGCTGTTGGCGTAGATATGATGTTCCAGAGGTATGTAACGTGTGTTTAGTTTATTATTATAATGTTTCGCTTACCATTCAATTTATCGATCGCCTTATCGGCGGAGGATTGATCGGGACAATCAACGAAAGCGTATCCGCCACGTTTAATTAAAATATTGGTGCACGAAAGGTTCTGTTCGACGAACAGTTGCCGAAGTGAGTTCTCGTTAGTTTCCGTAGGCAAATTCCCTACGTATAACTTGCTCATGGTTATGGGGGGAATTTTAGTCACAGACATGATTGAAATATCCGGATCAGGCTCGAAATATTAGTTCACCTGTCGCAACAACAACTCGTACGTAAAACTTCTTGACAACACTGACAGTTTCGACTTTCGTGAAAGTGCCGCGCTGTCATTTACGCTCGTTGACGCGTGCCTGACATAGGCCCTCTTGGATATATCCAACGTTTTCGGTTTGGGGGTTTATTGGTTCACATCGTATTTTTACAGTTCAATTAAATAACAATTTCAGGAAGTTTGACACGTGTGTCATATATATGCCATTACTTGGTTATTAGATATATCAGTTATAATAGATAAAATATATAATTGATAAAATGTAAATATATTTTTTATAAAATATTTTAATAGTTGTTTTATGAATGAAATACCTTCAATTGATAAGTTTGTTTATTAAAGAACAGAAAGTTTCAAAATAATAATTAATTGTTAATTAAAAAATGTAATATCGGTATAAGGTTTATCGTTTAATATAAAATTTATAAATTAAGTTTCACCACAATTTATCAATTAACAAAAATTAAAATTGATGAACTCCTGTACTAGAAAAAACTGGTTTTAAATATCAGTTCTCATTAATAATTAATTCATATTCGAAATTTATTATATACGTTAACTTGATATTAATTTATATTTATACAGTGTTATTGAAAAAATTTTTTAAAAAATCATATCATAATATTAAAAGACATCGATTTAACAAGTTTTGAATAAAAGTTAAATACAAAACGTAGAAATATGGGCACATCCGTAATTATGTTCTCAGTGTGCTTCTAAGTAATTAGAGCGCTGGAGGTAAAAAGATGACTGAAATTTTGTAGGAGATCTTAGGTTGTATTTGTTTTTTCCTATATTTGTTTATAACTTTAAGTTAATTTGTTGTTATGACGTTATTATTGTAGAAATTAAGGTAAATATGATTTATTTAAATGATAAAACAAACTAAGAGTAATGTCTCCCGGGATGTGAAGTTTTGAATAAAATCAATTATTTCCCAAAAGATTCTGCTCTATCGCAGAAACGTTTTTTAGAAGTAAACAATGACAAACTTCAGGAAACCTCTTATGATCTCCTACATTAATATTCCGAATAGGAAGGTTTATTCCTTGCAATTGAGACCGACCAGATAATTATGGAGCTAAATGTGGAACATCATTGCTTAAGCAAGATGTAATTCCTAATTGTAATCTGAATAGCAAGTCTTTCATTAAAATCCACATCGATAATTGTATTGGCATACATCATAATTGTATATTTACTATCGTCAACCTATAAAAAATAAGGTTGCAGGTTGCAAGTATTGGAATCAGCAGTTGGCCAACCCATTTTATAATCTTCAAAAACCATTACAAGTAAGTAAATATATAATATTTTTTCAAAGTAAATTAAGAGGTTTGAAAACTGAAAGTTATAACAGAAGAACAAGACAGTATAACACGAAAAAGTCTAAGAACTAAGTGCATATGTGATAATATAGCAAGCAAAATTTGTTATATATGTTTTTGTGATTCTACTCTATGTTATATTATCTAAATGTTATTTAACGGTACCAGGAAGCATTCTAATGCTATATAACAGGTTAATTGAGAAGTCCCCGGAATACACATAGATGGCGCTGCTAGAACTAAATCCATATGTTTTTTAGTTAGCCCTAACCCTCCAAAGATGCGTGTATAAATATTGACAGCTGTCGGATCATTAGTTTGTGAACTATAACATTTTGAGTGAAGCAACTTGGATAAAACGGAATTTCACGTGTTGGTAAAATATTGCTTTTTGGAACAAAAAAATACAGTTGAAGCAAAAACTTGGTTTGATGCCAAGTTTCCGGACACTGTCCAAGAAAAATCAACCATCAAGAATTGGTATGCTAAGATTAAACGTGGTGAAATGGGCACCGAAGACGGTGACCGCAGCGGACGCCTAAAAGAGGTTGTTACCGATAAAAACATTTAAAAAATCCACTAAATCATTTTGAATGACCGTAAATTGAAACTAAATGAAATAGCAGATACTCTAAAGATATCAACTGAACGAGTACATCATATTACTCACGAATATTTGGGTATGAGAAAGCTCTGTGTAAAGTGGGCGCCGCGCGAGCTCACTGTTGACCAAAAACAAAGAGGAGTTGATGATTCGTAGCAGTGTTTGAAGATGATCAAGCTTAATAAACCCGAGGTTTTGTGTCAATATGTGACAATGGATTGATACACATACATATAATAGCAATTTATTATGTACTGACAATTGTGATTTTCCTCCAATTAGCCAGTACATTTTCCTATATCTCAATTCCAGTTCTTTTCTTTTCTTCATTATATGTTCCTTCCAGCGAAGTTTTGTATTGAGATTCACTCCGAGATATTTAGTATTGTTGCTATATGGAATAATAGTATTATTTAATATTATTGGTTCTTGCACGGTCTGTTTATAGGTGAACTGATCATATACAGATTTACTTTCACTAATTTTTATTTTCCAAGCTTGTGTCCAATTATTTATATTGTCACTTGCCTGTTGTAATTATTGTGAGGATTCTTCACTATTGTGTCCGACAGCTATAATCGCAGTATCATCAGCAAATGTAGCAATCGTAATATTCTCCATTTGTGATATATCACAAGTGTAAAGTAGATAATGCATTGGTCCCAGTACACTTCCTTGTAGTACACCTGCTTTAGCTTCTTTTATTGTAAAGTAAGCTTCTTTTGGTTTGACTCTAAACATTCTGGTTGTAATGTATGATTTTAATAGTTCGGTGTGTGGTTTTGGTAGTATTTTTTGTAGTTTATGAACAAGGCCTTCATGCCAAATCTTATCGAAAGCTTTTGCTACATCTAAGAATATAGCTGAGCATACTTTTTACTTTCGTAGGCTTTTTCAGTATCATCTGTTATTCTGTGAACCTGATCAATTGTTGACTGCTAGTTAATAAACCTAAACTGGTGTGTTGGTATTAAGTTTTTTCTCTTTATGATCGGTTTTATTTTTTTCAACAGGAGTTTTTCAAAAACATAAACCTAGATATTACTGGCAGCAGTGATTGGTGAGTTATAATTCGCTTTCTTGGTAGCTTTTGCAGTAATTCTCCGGTTATGAAATCGTAGCCTGGTGATTTCCTGGGGTTAATGTCAGTTTTAATGACTTTGGTTAACTCTTTCGGCGTGACTAATTCAATCGCTGAATTTTCAGCTTCTGTGTCCGGCAAATTATGTTCAATATCAGTTTCGTTTAGTTTAAAAGTTTTTCTAGATATACAGCAAATGCTTCTGCTTTTTGGTGATTGTCACGTGCCCGTTTCCCACATAAGTCTCTTATAGGTGACTGTGTAGTCATGAGCGCTTTAGATATTATGAGGACACATATAAATGCCACACAAGTATCAAATGTATACTATATTTTTTTCCTGTTTAGAATTAAAAAAAAGACAAAATATGGCGAAAATAACTTTATGGAGTCTATTTTCTAACTTTCGACTGCGCATTTAAATGACGCTTCCTTTACACCTAGAATTTATAGACTGTTACCTGTCAAACGCCTTGAATTACAGAGATATGCGATCATAAAGCCATCTAGTAGGAACTACCATAATTTCCCCAAATTTATATACAATGTATCAAAGTTTCTATTTTATAAATGCAGTTATCGGTGTATTTCTTTAGAACATTTTTCATCTCTCAATGATAGCAAAATGGTCATAATAAATGATAGCGGTAAAGAGATAATCCTGGTTATATGGAGAGTTTCCAAGTCGTTTATAATAGGTCGCGCATCATGATTCTCCATTTTTACAGTTTATGTTGTCTGTTCAAACTTTTCCTGTTATTCACAGCAAAACTACTGCATTTGAGGCATAGAAATGAATCTATAGTTACAAATGGCTTCAGGGAGATCTAATTCTCCATAAGTTTCCAGAAGAAGATGCTGTGTTTATGCAACAGTTTTATTCAAAAAATAACAATAGCGTAAAATTTCAAAAAAATATCTATGTTGTTGAGAAAAATGATAAGCTCTTCTGAAAATCCTAAGCTGATCTATGTAAAGTGGTAAACTAAGTATAATTAAAATACAATTAGATTTATATAAAAACCAAGAAATTCAGATATCTGTTATGACCGAGTACTACTCAATAATATATAAAATAATTTATTTATAATTTAATTTAATAACTTATTAATTTAATTATAAATTTATATGAATATTAAAGCATTTTATTGAAATTATGTTGGGAGAGACAGAATAAAATGGCACTAAATAATTCTTCGATTTGTCATTGATATTCCGTTAAGGCTTTGTCAAAACTCAAACTTTTATTGTTATGGTTATGGACAAAATTGTTTCGGAATGTTTCGTATAAGCTTGACCCGCAGTTAAAAAGAAACTCGTTTTCTTCTTTCGGGGTGGTTGGGCCAGATCTCACCAGTGACAGTACTAAAGGGTGCATATAAAATTGAAATTAGGCACAATATAAAGTTTGTAGTTAGTTTTTTTTTAATTTCATTCATCAATTCACATATAATTGTTATCACAAATCATGAAAAACTAACATCCTTTGAACTATATTTCTTGTGTTTATCTCCTTTTCTTCGCCTTGGTGTTGAATTAGTTGAAGTTTAAGTTTTGTTGAGGAATTATGAAAAATGTTTTTAAGTTTATTTTATTTAATTAAAATATTTGTTGTTAATTATGTTTATGTATATATATATATATATATATATATATATATATATATATATATATATATATATATATATATATATATATATATTATCATCATATATTACAGTGGTTTCTTAGGAATTACTGAAAGCTGTTATTCAAAATGTTATTATTTGTTATTGGTTACGTTCCTTGTTGTATATATCAGTATCTAGTTTGTTATCAATATTTATAATCTAAAAAAATAACGTCGATAAGAACCTTACGACCCTACTGAAATTGGCTCACATATTATGTCATCAATTTAATAATAAATTATTTCGTAAATACCTTTTTAATTTTTCTAATTTTGTCTTTGCTTTTTTCCTGCTGAACTTTGAAAACTTGGTGGCATTTTCTTTGATACTACTGTTATATTTCAATTTGGATTACTTTAATTAAAACTGCGCCCCTGATTTTTGATTTTTTGCTGTTTTAATAAGTTTTTATTTTTGATTTATTTTATACTCAGAATTAAATTGAATATTTTTATGAATATGAAGCGTTTGATGCTCTTAAGTTCAATAATCTTTTATTCTGATAATAATTTATTACCTTCCAGGGATATTAGATATAATAAATGCAACTGAAAAACACGAAACATCTTTTCGAAAGGTGATTTATACAATTAAAATTACCTTTCTTGATTCTTGACTTTTTACTTTTTTGACAATTTCTTACTTTTGATTAATTTTATATTCTGAATAAAACAGCATAATTTTATGAATATGAAGCATCTGACGCCCTTAATTCCAATAATATTTTATTCTGAAAATAATTTGTTACCTTTTATCTGATTAGATATATAACAGGTCAATTGAAAAGTCCCCGACGTAGATGGCACTACTAGAATTAAATCCACATGATTTTTACTTACCCCTAATCCTCAAAAGATGCGTGTATAAATTTAACAGCTATCAGATCATTATTTTTAATTTTTATTTTGTTATTGTGAAAAAAATGGATAAAAAGGAAATTCGCGTGTTGATAAAATATTGCTTTTTGAAAGGAAACAATACAGCTGAAGCAAAAACTTGGCTTGATGCCGAGTTTCCGGGCACTGCCCCAGAAAAATAAAAAATCAAGGATTGGTATGTTGTGTTTAGACATGGTGAAATGAGCACCGAAGACGGTAAACGCAGTGGGCGCTTAAAAAGAGGTTATTAAAAATAAAACATTTAAAAAATCCATAAAATGGTTTTGGATGACCATAAATTGAAATTGAATGAAATAGCAAATACTGCGTAAAGTATGTGAAATTAATCGAAAAATACCCCCTACGCCACTGATCTGACCTTGCTAACCCCCCGAAAAAGGAACACTGGCCTGAAGTTGATCTATGCGAGGGGATTTGGCGAGATCACACAGGTTAAGTATGCGGAACCGGAACTTCCCCCTGACAAGGTAAATTGCCAAAAATCAAAACAAGTTTTTAAATCTTCGCTGTTGAAGTACACAATGATTCGGTATTATTTTCGGAGCGGCGAACTTCCCCGCCGAAAGAAATTTCTAAGTCCGGCGTCCATTGTGGCCGCGATCTAAAACGTTAGAACGATAACATTGCGTTGTAAAAGGTGGTCTTACAACCCCCTATTGTGGGCCGATCTTGCCGGGGTATTATGTCGGGACTCGCTGTGTTTCTATCAAAGACGTTATACCGATATGTGCTAAGATATCATTTTTATTACCCACAGCATATTTTTCGTTACATATACAAATGAGATTCCCCTCAATTTTGAATATATGCGTGTTTTTATAAAAGAAAACATTGGTGCAGTTTGAAGAAAAATAATATTAATAATAACTGATAACTGAAGAAGAAAAAACAATTGAGCAGTGGAAAGAAAACTTTCAGAAATGGTTTTGTCCGCAGAAACCACAACATATAACCAATAAATACCAACCAACACGAAAGGAAAGTAATAGCACATATGAGATAAAAATTGAAGAATTCAATAGTCTACTAGTAAAGATAAGATAGCACCAGAATTGTTTTAAAAAATGAGTCAGAAATTTATTGAATCCTTAGTGGAAATGTGCAGTACAGCTTGAACAGAAAAATACAATACAATTGAAGCAAGAACTTGGCCTGATGCCGAGTTTCCGGACACTGCCCCAGGAAAATCAACCATCAAGGATTTGTATGCTAAGTTTAGACCTGGTGAAATGAGCATCGAAGTCGGAAAACGCAGTGGACGCCCAAGAGAGGTTGTTACCGACAAAAACATTTAAAAAATCCACAAAATTATTTTGAATGACCGTAAATTGAAATTGAATAAAATAGCAGACATTCTAAAGATAACAAGTGAACACATACATCATATCATTAACGAATATTTGGGTATGAGAAAGCTCTGTGCAAAGTTGGTGCCGCGAGCTCACGGCCTTATTTCGGGATGCGCATGGAATAATTTTCATTCACTACCTTAAAAAAAGGAAGGACCATCAACAGCGACTGTTACATAGCGCTATTGGACCGCTTGAAGGACGAACCCGCTGAAAAACGGCCGCATTCGAAGAAGAAGAAAGTGCGGCTTCACCAAGACAATGCACCGTGTCACAAGTCAGTGAAAACCATGGCAAAAATCCATGAATTCGGCTTCGAATTGCTTCCCCATCCACCGTATTCTCCAGATGTGGTCTCTAGCGACTATTTCCTGTTCTCATATCTCAAAAGAATGCTCGTTGGAAAGAAATTTTCGTCGAATGAAGAGGTGAAACTGATGCCTATTTTGGAGCAAAGGACAAATCATTCTACAAAAATGGTATCGAAAAGTTGGAGGGTCGTTATCATCAGTGTATCACCCTTGAAGGGCTGAGTTATGCTGAATAAAAAAACTAATTTTGCCAAAAAAACATGTTTTACTATGGTAGGCCGGGAACTTTCCGTGTGTCCCTTTATATACCTGGATTTATATTATATACATATATATATGTATATATATATATATATATATATATATATATATATATATATATATATATATATATATATATATATATATATATATATATATAGAAATTTACATCCATTTGTGTATCCCTTTATGTACCGCAGTCCAATAAAAAACGATCCCGTCTAAAGCCCTTGCAGGCCTGGAATTATCGTTAATTATAGGAAAGGGATAAATTTTTAAAAGCTCATTGTAAGTAGCACAAAGTGATCGGGGACCTATACGCATATAGGATAAGGAGGATAAAAGGTTTGCCATTCATTTAAAATTCAATTTATCATATTAATACCGTATAGAAAACGTGTATGGCATACCAAAACCAGTTACAATTTTCAATACTTAGCCAACATTAGCTGTAGGGACAACGATTAGATATTAAGAATTTCAAGGCATTGGTGGAGGAATACATCTAAATATATCGAAATAATCTAAAATTTCCTACGTTAATATGTAGCAATATATTTAGTGGTATTTTGCTAACCTTAATATAAAGTTTTGGAGTTATTTTGTAGCAGTTTTTAATATAAACAATATTTCATTTAAAATTAGGTTGAAATATTACTAGTTAAAAAATGAAAGTATATAAGAGTTTGTGTTACACTTACATTTTTAAATACTATCTTAATTAATTAGTTTTGTTCTAAAGCTTATTCTCAAATCTATATGTCCAATAATCAGATCAGATCCGTTTAAGTTTACGCACTTCACTATCACGTCCCATATTAAGCTAATTAGCGAGTACATTAGAATGCACTCACACTCTTTCGAAGTACTTCACACGAACACGTTGAATTCTACTCTTTATGGGTTCTAGAGGAATATCGCATTGTGTCACTTCATTTGAGACATAGTACGGAGCATCAACTATGGCAGGCAACACTTTATTTTGGAACCGTCGAATAATGGATACATTAGATTTGTTACCGGTCCCCATAGTTGGATTCCATATGATCAATTAAGCTTAAGTAAAGACTCATACAGCATCATACCCTGTTATCTAATAATAATTTGGATTTGCGCCCGATGAGCCAATACGCTTGATATAATTTAAGACCAAGTTGTTTTCGTTGAGTATACGCTTCTTCCAGGTTAGGCGTCGATCTAAATCCATACCAAGATATTTAACATCCTCTGCTTGGGGAAGTTAACAATGATTGATATTCCCTGGTGGACATTTTCTTCTGCGCAGGGTAAAAATTATATGGGTGGATGTTGTTTCATTGGCTTTAATGTGCCGTGTCTTCAAAAACATTGTATTGCACCAGGTGAGTTTATAGGTTCATTGATGTTGTGACTGGATCTTCATGAAATGCTAACATTGTTGTGTCGTCTGCGTATGTTGCCACAGTAGTTGTTTTTGTAGTGGGTAGATCCGCTGTATATAGAAAATGTAGTATCGGATCCAGTACACTACCTTGCTGAACTCTTGAATACATTGGATGTAATTCGGTAAATTCAACGCCTTGTTTTACAGTAAAATGTATATCAGTGAGATACGATTTTAGTAACTGATAGTACAGATGAGGGAGAAGTTTCTTTAATTTAACCTGCAAGCCCGTATGCCATACTTTGTCAAAAGCCTGAGATATGTCTAGGAAAGCAGCCGAATATATTTAAAATATATTTTGACATTTAGGTCCATGTTTATTTTGTTTACAAGTCTACGCACTTGTTCTCTAGCTCCATGTTTATTGCGAAACCCAAAATGATTATCTGGAATATTTTTTCTTCTTTCTATTATATAGTTTAACTTCTTTATGTATAGTTTCGTAAAAACTTTCGAGATTATCGGTAATAGACTTATAGGCCGGTAGAAGGTTACATCTTCTGATATTTTTACTGGTTTGAGAATCATTAATATATTAGCTGCTTTCCAGATGCTAGGAAAGTAATTAATTTCGTGCATAGCATTAAATATAAATGTTAATAATTGTATACCCTTTTGTGATAGTTCGTGTAATATTTTACCGGTAATTAAATCATAACCAGGAGCTTTCTTAATATTAATCTCTCTCATTATTGTTTGTTTAACTTTTTTGCCCGTTATTTTTTCATGCGATTTCAACTTCTTTTGAAATGGCGAATTTATAAAACTTACATTTGAATGTGGATGTGTTTCACAATGAGATATCTGAACAATTTTAATTAAAAAAGAAAGAAAGTAATAGAACAAACATGTATTAGCGTCAATCGTATTTAAAATAAAAAAAATTCAATAAATTAAATTTTTTATCTTCATTAATTGAAGTATAATGAAATAACGCATATTAGAGATTCAAAAAATTGTTATTTATATATTTTCTATAACAGCTACCATTTTAAAATGACAGATTTTATATTTTTTAGAGAAGCTAAACAAAAAATATCACGTTTACTACTAATCCCCAATAGTCACATGGGTCTATTATACGCTACTAGATAAAAAGGTGGGACCAGGTGCTAGAGCAATGAAATTCATGTCAGCAACGCCCTTATCGTAGAGAATAAACGACCAGGTAACAACTAGATATTCTCATATAGGGCACAATTTGACGGCATATTTTGCTTTCGTCCGCGTGTCTTTTTTATATGTAATTTTTTATATATAGATTACTGATGCAGATGTTTGGATCGTGGGAATGCGTGATATTAAAGGTTTAATAAAATATAATTATTTGTTATTAGAAAACCAAGTAATTTTATATAATTTAAACAATCTGGAGCATGTAAAAAAAGTAACTAAAGTCAAAATACAACATAAATGTATTGGTTATGTGGATGTATCTAAATTATCTGTACATAATAGGTTGCTAATGTACAAACAGATACTAAAATATATATATATATATATATATATATATATATATATATATATATATATATATATATATATATATATATATATATATATATATATATAGACCTCTGGATTTCAATTATTTTGATGAATTGTCAGAAGTAATATCAACATCATACAAATATTTCAATATAAACTCTGGGAACGTTTTGTATGTGTATGTAAATACTATAACACATCGGCTGAAAAGTCCCGGGCCTTACACATACATGGCGCTAGTTTTATTGCATTCACCGCTTTTTCAGTTAGTACTCACCGTCAAAAAAAAAGCTATTAAACCATGACACTACTTTAGTTATTTTCAAAACAGTGGACCATTAAAAACCAATTCGTATTTTAATTTTACACTGCTTCTTGATGGGAAAAATTACCGTTCAAGCGAAGCGATGACTTGGAAAGTGTTATAAGGACTCTGTTCCATCAGAAACAACAATTAAACGTTGGTTTGCTGACTTCAAACGTGGGCCGATGATGCAGAACGTAGTGGACGTCCTGTTGTGGAGGTAACACCAGAAAACATATAAATATCCCCAAAATCGTTTTGAATGATCGAAAAGCGAAGTTGCCTGAGATAGCTAATATCGTAAAGCTGTCAAAAGAAAATGTTGGTTTTATATTACATGAGTAAGTCACTATGAGAAGGCTCTGTTCGAAGTGTGTGCCGCGTTTGCTCACTGTTGACCAAAAATAAGAACATGTTGATGATTCTGAGCAGTGCTTAAGCATGTTTAAACGTAACAAACCGGAATTTTTGCGTCGATATGTGACAATGTGTGGCTGATATGTATCTGATGAATATGTATTGTGTGGCTCTTGATGAAGATTACGTTGATGTTGAATAAAACCAATTTTGAACAAAAAAACCGTTTTCTTTGTTATGCCCGGAGATTCTGAGCCCATGTTAGGAACATATAATTAGCCAGATACAATAGGGTTACAAATGCTATAGAGAAAATTGATCTTAATTTTATTAATTCGCAACAAGACATGACGAAATACTCTAACACTAAAGTGCTGCAACCTTTGCATTACACTGAACTAGGACGTAGACTCAAGTGAACCAAACAGTGTGATATTGCATAGTTGTATAGGGAAATGCGCCAAATGGTAAACACTCTGAAAAGTAATAAATAAAAGTGTACTAATTTTTATTTATAAGAGATTGGGAAGGGCCAATAGGTCTTCCTAGATAAGTAGCTAGTTCAAAGTTACTGTTGACAGCATTTGTTAAAAGTGAGTCAGATAATGACTAGCAATAATATTAATAAATAAAAACATTCTTTATAACCATCCGTCGCCTATATGATTTAATTCTGCAATGACAAAATTGAATATACTTATAAAAATCGAATAATCGTTTCTCAGAATAAAGGCAGAACTCGTATAGCGATAGAACAAAAACAAGGGAGGTGAAGGAAAAAAAAACGATATCAATTCAAATTTATTCTTAATTTTTTATAAATATCGTACATACAAATTAGGCATATAAATTGAGAACATGAAAGCTTAATAAGGACTCTATATATAAAGCAATGAAAGCGAGATAAGTTACAATATATTGCTTCTGTTTGTTATGCCAATAATTTATAAAATAACCTTTTAAAAAATATTGGTTTTTCCTTAAAAATTGAGAGATCCATTCCGTGTGGATATATTGTTATATGCCCTTGGTACTTTTATGGAAAATGTTTCAGTAACTGATTTAATTAAATAGTTACAATTAATTTTGCAGATTTTATTAGCTCACAAAATGATATTATTTAAAATTTATGGTACTACCAAACACTTAAAACATTTCCTGCGATGGTTATAATTTGATCACTAGACTAAAAGAAGAGAAGAAGAACACTTCTTGTCTGAGTTTCAAGATACATTTTGATGCAATATTCATTCTATATATTTCCCATCTTAACATAACAACTTCATGTATGTTATAGACATCCCTGAGAAGTCAACAAGTCTCTTCAAGAAGTTTTATGATATTTACCATGCAATCTACCACTATTGGAATATAATTTTTAAATTCCTGTATAATTTTAGGTTCTCAAAGTGATCTCAGTAATATAACTTTTAAACAACTTAAACACCAATTAATGATATATGTCTTGCATTAATCAATAACATTTCGTCACTTTTCTGATAAAACCATAATTTTGTCATTATAAAATTGAGGGGTGTGTGAATAATTGAACCTTCAATGCTCCAAAAAAATACGTTATTCATAATATACAGTTCAATTAAAGGTATAAAAAGATTGAAACAACTCATAACGAACAATTAATTCTCAATCGTACATCGATTTAAATACATATCTCGGAATGAATCCTGATACAAAACTTCGCTGATAGAAACATAGAGAAGAAAAGTAAGGAATTGGCATTAAAGCATAAGAAACTATATTGGTTAATTGGAAGAAACCAGTGAACAAAAACTCCATTCTCACCAGAGACTAATATAGGGCATATTGGTCCTCCTAGATATGTACCTATAGTCCTTCCAACAAAACAGCCAATTTACGCATTCAAAATTTATAATGAAGCGTTGTCACATCAAATTTAAGTTTTTGTTTTGTGATGTCTTATATACATATATATATATATATATATATATATATATATATATATATATATAAGATATTAATAAAAAATTATTTTAAACAATTTTTGGATTAAACAATATTTGAACAATATCTCTGTAGAATTACAAATGACAAGGAAGGTGACCTTGGCATCTTATTAAGCAGCTAATTTTTTTGATCAATGTGTCTTTGTTTAAACCGGAGTTACAAGAAAAAGTCTCAAAATGGCCAAAAATCGTATTTTTTCCTGAGTATGTATGCAAAAATTGTTGAAAAATGTTTGGCTGCAAATGCCAATGTTTTTTAGCAAATCAGGTAAAACTTTCATATTTTACGGATATTGTAATGATAAAATAGAAAATAATATTATTTTTCATATAGGTCTGATGGTTTTTAAAATATACTCAAAATTGTGTTTAATAAGTAACTACGGAAAAATTTATTTAGTCTGTGTTTAAAACTATCAAACATACAGCAATACCAACCATGCCTCTCGTTAAACATTTAATTTTATATCTGTACTGGCAATTTTAAGGATCTATCTTGGATGGTTCCATATTTATAAGGAAAAAATCAAAGTTAATTACCCGAAACTATTGATAAATGAGCAAATATTTTCATTATTATTTTATAGAAATTTCAAATATAGAATGAATGTAATTATGCCTTCTTGTTGAGCATTACATTCTATACAAATACTGATATTTCCCTTAATATATCATAGACTTTTCCATTCATAGAAATTAGAAATGAATAGAAAGAAAAAATAGCCAAAACGATTTATGCGATTGAAATTATTTAGACACTATAGATATATGTATAGGATAGGACTGACCGTCCTATTTTAGTTTCTGACGTAATGACCTGACAGATTTCACAGCGACGTGTTGTTGTTCAAGAGAATAGTAGTTAGGAAGTAATTTTTAGGATAATTTTATATTTGCAAAATTTAATAGAGAAAACTAGCGGGAGATAATGTGAAAACAAATGTATAATGTATTAGTAAAAGTTAAATTGTGGTCTAATTTAGATAAAAGTTATGAGAACTAGGGCTCAAAGGCTTTTATGTTCATGGTATGTTATAAAAAACATTCAGTACAAAGGAAAATAAAAAATCATAGAGCACAGATGAAAGAAGAAATGAGAAAAATTATTTATGAAACAAACGAAACCACATTTATGCAGCTAGTGGATGAGTATATTACAAAATTACAATAGTTGGCTGATGAATTTTTAAATTATTTATATATATATATATATATATATATATATATATATATATATATAAGGAGCATCTTCTACTACTGAATAAACAATTTTAATAATAATAAGCATATGGTTATATTAATTTTGTAGGTATTATTTATAAGATGAGGTTGTTTTAAATGTGGGTCCGTTGCGTCCGAAAAAACGCTGAAATCAACACCATAGGTCCTTGAACATAATACTATGGTCCTAAAAACAAATACAGAGAATGCTAGTAGGAAAATTATTAGATTCATTAGATGATCTGATTGATTTGAAAGTATGGAAGAGGGGTGAACGACCAAATGCAAATGAATGTCAAAATAGAATAGATATCAGAGCCCATAAGATAATTCAAGATAAATACATAATCCATACAGTTTTACAGCATTCAGGCAAATTTGAAGTCAAATATCAGGATAAAATCATACAAATGTGTAAAAAAGTATACTATACATATTGTAACAACTCAAGTGAAAAGTCGCCATCCTAACACATAGATGACGTTAGTAGAATTAAATCCATATGTTTTTTAGTTAGCCCTAACCATCAAAAGGTGCGTGTATAATTTGACATTTGATGATGGGTTTGTAAATTATAGCATTTTGAGTGACGCAACTTTTGTTATTATGAAAAAAATAGATAAAAAGGAATTTCGCGTGTTGATAAAATATTGCTTTTTGAAGGGAAAAACACAGTTGAAGCAAAAACTTGGCTTACTTCCCGGATATTGCCCCAGGAAGATCAACCATCAAGGATTGGTATGCTAAATTTAGAAATGATGAAATGAGCACGAAGACGGTGAATGCAGTGGACGCCCAAAAGAGGTTGTTACATCCACAAAATAATTTTAAATGGCCATAAATTGAAACTGAAAGAAATAGCAGCCACTCTAAAGATATCATCTGAACGTGTACATCATATCATTCACGAATATTTGGGTATAAGAGAGCTCTGTGCAAAGAGGGTGCTGCGCGAGCTCACTTTTGACTAAAACCAACGACGAGTTGATGATTCGGAGTAGTATTTGAAGATGATCAAGCGTAATAAACCCGAGTTTTTGCGTCGATATATGACAATGGATGAAAAATGGCTTCATCATTTCACTTCGAAGTCCAATCGACAGTCATCCGAGTGGACTGCACACAATGAACTCGCTCCAAAGCATGGGAAAACGCAACACTCGGTTGACTAGGTTATGGTGTCTGTATTTTGGGATGCGCATGGAATAATTTTCATTGACTACCTTGAAAAAGAAGGATCATCAACAGCGACTATTACATGGCGTTATTGGACCGCTTGAACGACAAAATCGCCGAAAAACGGCAGTATTTGAAGAAAAAGAAAGTACTGCTTCACCAAGATAATGCACCTTGTTACAAGTCACTAAAAACGATTGCAAAAATCCACGAATTGGGCTTCGAATTGCTTGCTCATCCACCGTATTCTTCAGATCTCTCCCCCAGCGACTATTTCCTGTTCCCAGATCTCAAAAAAATGCTCGCTGGGAAGAAATGTTCGTCGAATGAAGAGGTGATCGAAGAAACTGAGGCCTATTCTGAAGCAAAGGACAAATCGTACTACAAAAATGGTATCGAAAAGTTGGAGGGTCGCTATAATCACTGTATCACCCTTGAAGGGAATTATGTTGAATAAAAAAAAAGTAATTTTGCCAAAAAAATATGTATTACTATGGTAGGCCGGGGACTATTCAATTGACCTGTTATATCTAGATTTTGTGTGTTTTGATATATTTGTTTAAATGTTTGTGTCAGATTTTTCTTTCTTGATTGAGGAATTAAACAAAAAATAGTTTAATACATTGTTAGTAAGCGTTGCCGACTAAACTACAATTTGTTTTTACAATCACTTAAATATAGGTATTAATACCGTTTTATTAAATTCGCTTCACTACAATAGACTATATAACATAAGATTAAATAGTTTGTTTCTTTTGAGTCTGTGTCCTGTTCTGGTGTTTTCCAAGAGTTCTGTTACTATGATATTGTCATATGATGATTGATGATATTGAGTGACAGTCGGTATCTGAAGGTCTCGGTATCAGCAATCTGCAATATTTTATCAACACGCGAAATTCCTTTTTATCCATTTTTTAACAATAACAACTGTTGCTTCGCGCAAAATGCTATAATTCACAAAGTAATAATTCGACAGCTGTCAAATTTATACACGCATCTTTTGAGGGCTAGGGCTAACTAAAAACATATGGATTTAATTCTAGCACCGCCATCTACGTGTCAGGCCGGGGACTTTTTAATTAACCTCCTATTTAGCTCTAAAGCTTGTTTAAGTAAAACAATATACAATGTTTTTAAAACCAAAATACAATCGAATTTGTCATGAAGAAAGCCAGTGCATCTAGTAATCCATACATAATGCATTTCGTATGTTCTTTGTATTTCACTTTACCCGTACCGACATGAAACACCTGAATATTCCATTATCTTTGACATATCTATTGTCAACGCGGAAAATATATTTGATTTAATGCTTCCATTTTCCTGGAAATTGAAAAATAATAAATCTGAATTAATGTCATTTCCGACATATTCTTCATCCGCTAAAAACATTTCAAATTTATGGACAATGAAAATTTTCTATATTAGAATATAGGTATTGATTAATCGTATATGAGGGATGCATTTTATATTTTGGGATTGTTTTGAATCAATTATTTTAAGTTTCATCAGTTCGTTCAACTTGAATGATTGGTCTTGTTAACTTATCAAGTAACTATATTGATAAACAATTAATAATATCTATAATCCTCAATCTACAGTATATTATATTTTACGAAAAGGTTGTTTTCACTTGTTCTCGTGGTATTTTCCTATTATAAAATAGATATATCAATAAATCATTAAATACCTATTATAATAAAAGCGAATAATAACTTGTAATGTCCTTTGACTGTCGATAATATTGGTTCTTAAACAAACAGATGGGAAAGTCGAACATCATTGAATCACAGTCCAGTAAACTTGATAAATTATCCTTCGCTTTTATCGGTTTCTTTCTGCTAACATTATTATAGCTTATCTCTGACAATTATATTAGTTTTTTTTAAGTTTACGTTTCGTATAAGCCGTCTATTATATTAGCATGTAACAATAAAGAGAAATATAATAATGAGTAGTAAAAGAATAAACGCAATTTACACATTCCTTTATTGGCCAACGATTTCTTATAGATTTAATTTAAAATAGTTTGATTGTTCATACGAAATGTTTAGATTTTTTGAAGGAATATTATTTTTGTTTATTTACTAAATTTTTGCCGACTGGCCTACTATAACTTAATAATTACTTAAATCTATAGTCCTTACAATAAAACAGTCAATGCACGTCATCAACATCGTCGAAAGTTTTGACAAATTCAGTTTATAAAAACGTAAACTTGCTCTTAAAGTTGGGCCATTACTCTTTCTCATGTTACTAATTAGCATTACTTTTGTTAAAAAGAGACAGAATGAAGTCTGGCGTTCGAATGGTTCCTAAATCGGTTTATAAAATTCGATTTGTATTGGTACTGGTCGACAAACAACTCTAACCTACATACTGTTGTGGCTGTTTAATTAATTGTAGTTTAAGTCCTTCAATAAATATGCATTAGATGTACTATCATGTTAAAATAAATTTTATTTTATAACATTATTTTATTGTCAGAATCACTCACTGAGTCAGAATAAACGAAAACTTAAATTTGATGTCACAACGTTGCATTATAAATTTTGAAGGCGTGAATTGGCTGTTTTATTGGAAGGACTATATCTAGGAGGACACATATGCCCTATATTAGTCGCTAGTGACAATAAAGTTTTTGCTCACTGATAATTGCAATTTTCTTCCAATTAACCAATATAGTTTCTTATGCTTTAATTCCAATTCCTTTCTTTTCTTTTTTATGTTTCTATCAGCGAAGTTTTATATCAAGATTCATTCCGAGATATTTAATTGTTGCCATATGAAACATAAAAATATCTGAAGGTCATTTTGGTAATATTTTGATTTGTATTTCTGAGAGACATACAGAACGTATCAGAATTTGTTGTGAAGTCAAGTGCCAATTATTAAAAAAGAAGAATATATATATATATATATATATATATATATATATATATATATATATATATATATATATATATATATATTAATAATTATCAACCCTAAATCGTAACTGTAAATACCTGCCCGTTACGCAACAGCCCCAATCACCGATCAGGGGGGGCCTCGACATAAAATCGGTAAAAAACATTCGCGTGTCCTTTGCAAATTACATAAGGGCTGTATTATTGCAACCCCTTCGTTCGACGTCGTCCGCCAACCAAAATGCATCGGAAATTGCATTGCCGGCTATGTGCGAAATGCACTGCCAGGGCGAGGCGGTTTTTCGTACATACACAGGCTCGCAATTGCGCGTACCAAGTGCATTTAATTCGTGAATTAAAACCATTGGTCGTGACGGCGACCAATGGATCGACGCACCCGCTGCACACACAGGTACGAATGCATTTTCATTACGAGTGTTTATTCGTACAATTGATAGTGAAATTTGAAATGGTGACCCGACGTCATCACAACTGTATCATACTTGATTGGAGTGGAGAATACTCATAAGTCTAACCGTTCTAAGTATCGTCTATGAGCAGAACAGTGAACTAAAAAAAAAGGAAATATGAATTACCGTTTGTTTTAAAACTGCGTACAGAAATAAATTTTTTAAATTTGTTTATTACATTCTTACTAATCGTTGGTGATTAACGTATAATTTGTCTTTACAATAACTTAAATATAGGTATATATCTAGGCGGACTCATCCTCCATATCTTAGTCTCTGGTGTAATAATGTTTGTGTATTAACACTGCTGTTTTTTCTTTTCGATCTTTCGGCTATAATGTTTAAGATTTTTATTTTCAGGCGTTCTATTTTGTTACAATTTTTTCTATAGCGTTTTTCAGCTACCACTTCCTTGATTTCTTTCGGTTGTTTAATACCTTTTAATTAATACTCTTAATTGCAGAAGTATTTTTCCTAGCACCTTGTTGGATACCTACAACGAATTTTTCAGCTTCAAAATTTAGTTGTCCGGCAGTCTTAAGGGATGACATTAGATGGATTCGATTATTCAATCATTCAGAAAATTCTTTTCCAATCCCTTAGATTTTTCACATATTTTGTATATGATTTTTGATCATGAAAATTTCAGGCATTCCCCTTCTTGGTCGTTTTTGCAACAATTTTCCTGTTATGAAATCGTAGCCTGGTGATTTCTTTGGATTAATATCAGCTTTGGTTTCTTCTTCCGGCTTGACTAATACATTCGTCGAATTTTGATATTGTATGTCCTGGCAAATTATACTCTATATCACTTTAATTTGGTTTGAATGTTTTTCTCTGGATGGTCAACATATGCATCCGTTTTTTATTGATTGCTGCGTGTCGAATTTCCCTGTAGGTCTTTTATAAGTAGACTCTATTGACATGATTATTTTAGATACTTGGTGGCTTTCCACAGCGAACAATATGATTCCTTGTCATTTTTTAGAGTCCACAAGTGGTTATTTATGGATTTGTATTGAATTTTCAGTATTTCTGTTTTCAACCGTTGGGTTATATTGTTTAAAATATTTTTATTCTTAGCCATAGCTTTCGTTTTTCAGCTATCGTTTCTTTAATTTTTTCGAATGATTAATACCTTTAATTGTACTCTTAATATCTGGTGTATTATTCCAAGCATCTTGTTGGAATTCACAACGAATTTTTCTGCTTTATAATTTAATTGTTGGTATGTCTTAAGGGGTCACTTTAGTTGAATTCGATTATACAGTTCTCCAGAAAATCCTTCCCCAATCCCTTAGATTTTTCAAATATTTTGTATATGATTTTGGAATCATGAAAATTTGTCATTTTTCAAACGTCTGGAACATGTTTTAATCGAAATGCTGAATTGATCAAATTGATCAGTTTTATAATTTCCTTTCTTAGGCGCTTTTGTAGCAATTCGACTTTTATGAAATCATAGCCTGGTGATTTCTTTGGATTAATTTCACCTTGGCTAACTTTGGTTTCTTTTTTCGGCTTGACTAATTCATTCGTCGAATTTTCATATTGTATGTCCTGGCAAATTATACTCTATATCACTTTAATTTGGTGTGAATGTTTTTCTCTGGATAGTCAACAAATGCTTCCGTTTTTTGTTGATTGCTGTTTTCAACCGTTCCATTATATTGTTAAAAAATTTAAAAAATTATAAAAATAAAAAATATTTTTATTTTTATCCATACTATTTTGTTGTAATTTTTTAGTGGCTTTCGTTTTTCGTCTACCGTTTCTTTTAATTTTTCGGATAATTAATACCTTTAAATGTATTCTTAATATTTGGTGTATTATTCCAAACATCTTGTTCTATTTTACAATGAATTTTTCTGCTTTCTAATTTAATTATTCGGCTGTTTTAAGGGGTTTACTTTAGTTTAATTCGATTATACAATTCTTCAGAAAATCCTTCTCCAGTTCCTTAGATTTTTCAAATATTTTGTATATTATTTTGGAATCATAGAAATTTCAGACATTGTTCAAACATTTGGAATATGTTTTAATGGAAATGCTACATTGAGACCAAATTAGGGAGTTCATCATTTCCATTTTTGGTATTTTTTGCAGCAATTGTCTGAATGATTTTCTGGTGCTAGAAAAATAAAGGCATTAATAGCATGAAGTAGTATCTTTTTAAAAAGATAAAGGGCTATAATAAGGCTCCATTTAGATTTTTTAACACTATTCTCACGGCAATATCAGCAGTAAACAATTATATTTCATTTCACTTAAATTCATTCATTTTCATGAATGATCAGCAGAATAATGAATTTGGGAAATGAAGTATATCGCTGCTTAGTAAGTGGATCATTCTATCTTTATTCCTGTATTATTTACTTGTTTTTTGAAAAGTTACAGTAGAAATAAATTTTTAATTAATTATTTTTTCTAGTTGTATATTTTTTTTATTCTAAAGGAAATATAGATAGAAAAGCAAATAAGCAGATGCAATAGTATCTTTCTTAAATAAAAATAGCCATATATCATATAACATTGTAGAAACACATTTCCCAAATTTTTAGGCGTGATTTCGCTATATATATATATATATATATATATATATATATATATATATATATATATATATTGTATATATAGCGAAATATATATATATATATATATATATATATATATACTGTATATATAGCGAAATATATATATATATATAATTATCAACTCACGGTATTAAAATTTATATTTATCCAGTCGTTACTGATTTAAATTTCAACTTATATTTGATTATTTTTATTTATTTATTTTTAGTTTGAATGAAATAAATCCATTTTTTTAAAATATGCGTTTTTCTCTTCGTTAAAAGCAAAATTCATAGCAGGTAAATGAAGTTATTTTGATATTTAATCTTTACTTACGATATAAAAATGGAAGACATAATAAAGAAAATATATTTTCGACAAATAATGATGTTTGATGAACCTATTTAATTAACTAATATAAGCATTCATATAAGTAAAATAATTCGACGTGAATAAAAATAGAATGTTATAAGAAATAACAGTAAAAAATTGTACTTTTAATGTTTGATAGTTAATGATTGTATCATCATCCATGGAGTATAAAATTTTTTAGAGACCATCTAAGAAGCCTCTGGAATTACGTAACCTGGTTGCTGGTCTAACCTCTTTTGTATTAGCGACTTTTTAGGTAATCTGTCTACTATACCACACATGTTTTTAAAATTAGGGCCAAAATAGTGTGTTCCTTAATTATCTTATTTAGAATAAATGTTAACAATACGTCATTCATTATTTTTTCTTAAGGAACGTAACAAACGTAATAACAACATATCAAACGTAATAAAAAGTATACTAAATTGATAAAATACTTTATATATTTACTTAAATATGTTATTTGTATAATGTTGTAATTATATAATATATTACGTATTAAAACTAATCAGGAAAAATAATAATCGGATGAAGCAACATCTTGATAATAAGGTGAGTGGGATAGGTTTGTCCTTTTAAGTGTGTATAAATATTTTTGACTGATTTTAATACAAGTAGACGAACATTGCCCTACTGGAAAATAATGTGTTCGGATTTTCAAAGTATTTCAGCCTTTTTTTCAATACTACATTCAAGGATCTCAACTATAAATCACACTAATACACAGATTCGATTTACAACTAAATGTTAATGGGTTCATAGTATGACCCATAATTTTCTACGCTTGGGGTTACTGTAACGAATACATTTTTCATACCTGTTCATAAAGCGATATAAAAATCCTTTATTTTCTCTCTAAAGCTGTAAAACTTTAAAAGATTCAATCTGTAAGAGAACGAATTTCTTTCTTTGTTTGTCGTTTGGAAGGATTTTAGGCATTAGCTTATTATTGATAAGTCAACACCCAGTTACATAGATACATTTCGAAATGTTTGTAAACAACATTTTTAATTCCTCATAGTTTATATTAAATGTTAATCATTTTCAACACATTTCGTCAGTTAAAATATAACTCTTACTAAAATATGAAAAATTTAAGCTTCATACTCTTCATTTTCATCACAAACTCTCTTGATGTTGCTTGCTCTTTAACTAAATAAAAAGTACTTAAATGGACATTCAGTAACAGCTGTTTTGGGGGATAGGATACAATATTACACACGCCATCTTTGGTATAACTGTAGGAATCAATTCAAGACGTAATGCAGAATAACTTTTAATAAATTTAATATATATATATATATATATATATATATATATATATATATATATATATATATATATATATATATATATATATGATTTTAAAAAATGTAATGATTATTAATAGTTTCTAAGCAAAAATTTTCGTTTTTGTTTTTAACTTTATTTTGTTTTGTTTTAAACATTACAAAGCATTTGAAATAATTTTAAAATATGTGAAATCAGGAAAAGATATACTATCTTTGTCTTTTTCATGTCCCCTATTTAAATGGCCATTTGAGTACACGGAAAATACGAACTCTTATCATTTATTATCGTATTATCTTTTCTGTCGAATAGATTTTTGGGTAAACCAACGTCGGGTCAAGTTTGGTTTTTCTTTCTTTCTCTCTTATTGAACTGACTTAATTCTCCAGCCCTTATCTGAGAGTGATGAAAAGCAAACACACGATAGGAATATTTGGAAAATCATTAGGCGATTTTGAACAAATATATTAGCATTTATCTGGTAAAATATCCAAATACGACACCAACTATAAATCGGTACTGATCGGGGTGAAGAGTCAGTTCTGTGCAGTGTTCCATTCGAGCAAATGAGATCTATTTTAATTTAATGTTAAGTAGGTGTGCCAAGTGACAATATATTTGAAAACTTGTCGTGGTACGTCTATTTAATATTTTGTTAAAATATCCATCCAATACTTCAAAATATATAATCGACATAATGTGAGTATATGTACATAAAGTCATTTAACTTCTGAATATTATTGTTTTGAAAATGTAGATTCACTCAACTGGAATTAAAAAGAAATCACATGCCCTTTTACGTTTCTAAAAAATAAACATTGTCCACCAGTTGCAAAAGCTGTTATAGATACAAAGATAGTTCGAAAATGCATAACATCGTTAAAACTCTGCTTTCTTTGTTCTTACTTTATTTTATTCGGATTTATCTTTTACTGAATATTCTCATTTTAGGTATTCCATTGTTTTTGACAATTTCTTTTTAATATCGATTCTAAATAATTTATTTCGTCAAGCTAAAACCTCGAGTGTTATTTCATTCTTTTGACTGTCGCTCAAGTTCTTAATATTTTGCAACAAAATCATTTTGTTGGTTTGTTGGACTCAAGTCTTCATTTTCTCTTTCATAGTTTTATCCCCTAAATAATATTAGACAATGTTTACAATACAAGCAATGTTGTGTTTTTCTGTATTGAAAACCGAATTTTTTCTAGCATTTTCTAGCATTTCTAGTTTGATTTCTTGTATATTTCATTTTAAAACTCTCTCGTTAGTAGTTTTTTGCAATATACTTAAATGTTGATAATGCCTCTTTAGATTTCAAGGTCCTATAGGATCTTGGCTTGCTCAGTTTTGGTAGTTTTCTTGTCAATCAATAGTTTTATTTTGGATTGTAGAATAAAATATGGATTGTATTCTATATTTTATTATTATCAGTGTTATTAATTTAATTACATAAATCGAGGCCGTTTTAAATATTAAAAAACCCAAGAATTTATTGAGATCAATAAAGAGTAACATATAGCTGTAGAAATTGTAACAAGAACATAATGATTTGGTACGTTCATTATTATTCGGTACTCACTATAATTTGGATTATGTCAATCAACAAGATTGTGCTTTTACAAAATTATAAAATGGAAAACTTTGGTTTCTTGTTTCGGCTTGACTAATTCATTCGTCAAATTTTCATCTCATGTCTTGCAAATTATACTCTATATCACTTTCATTTGTTTTGAATGTTTTTTTCTTGGTAATTAACAAATGCTTCTGCTTTTTGTTGATTGATGCGTACCGAATGTCTATATAAGTTTCTTATATATGGAGAGTATAGACATGATCGTTTAAAATTTCTATTTATATTTGATTATTTTTATTTATTTATTTTCAGTTTGAATGAAATAAATCTATTTTTTTAAATATATACGTTTTTTTTTGTTCGTTAAAAGCAAAATCATAGCAGGTAAATGAAGTTATTTTGATTTTTAATCTTTACTTACGATATGAAAACGGAGGACATAATAAAGAAAATATATTTTCGACAAATAATGATTTTCTCTTTAGCTAAACTACATATTTGATGAATTTTTGGAGGTATATAAATGTTGATGATACCTCTTTAGATTTTAAAGTTCTATAGGATCTTGGCTTGCTCGGTTTTGGTAGTTTTCTTGTCAATCAATTGAGAAAACGTTTAGAAAACGCCGTCTTAAATATTAAAAAACCTAAGAATTTGTTGAGATCAACAAAGAGTAACATATAGCTGCAGAAATTATAACAAGAACATAATGATTTTGTTCATTATTATTCGATATTCACTATAATTTGGATTATGTAAATCAACAAGTTTGTGTCTTTTACAAAACTATAAAATGGAAAGCGATATTATAAAAATAGTACTTAATAGATTTCCAAACTTATTCTAATCAGGAAAACTGTGCAAATGCGATCTCTGTAGATGAAAACGTTCGTTATTTGGCAGACTTGTTGTTTTGTTTATAATGTATATAATATCGTCATTAAATCAATACCTTTGTTTAAATTTTATGTCACTTGCAATGTGAGAAGTTCAACCAACATTATGTCCTTTTTAATAATAATAATAGTAATTTTTAATATATAGAATCATTTCTGCAAATGATATGAAATGTAACCTAATTATTATTTTATTAAATCTATATCTGGCCATTTAAACATTTTGCTGTCGTTGTAACACTTTTTTAAAGTACTTAACAGTAGTATAAAATATTTTATGAATATATTCTGGGAGGTATTGACAAAGGCATGCAGAATCTTATTTTAAAAATGTGTAGAATATATTTAAAAGTTTCCTTGTTGTTAATATTGTATCTTTTGGTGGGTTCTTTATACAGGTGGTTCTTAGAGTCGACTTATTTTTTAATGGTTTTGAATTTTGAATTCAAACAAATATCAAAACTATATTGGTCCAACATGGAGCAGAATTTTTTTTATAATAAATATAGTTTCAACGTTATTTGATAAATAATAATCATAATATTTGAAATTATCTAGTAGTATCAATTTGGTATCATTTTTTATTACAAATGTATACAAAATCGTCTCGTAATTCAATAACATTATATACTAAATTTTAGATCTAATGCAATGTATTGTAATAAATAAAACCTGATTGATTTTTTCGCATCAAATGAGCTTTCAAAGGGAAATTTTCACCTAAAAATCGATTAATGGAAGTGCATGCGCAACAAAACATTTCAGTTTGGTTTCAAAATTCCATTAAAACATTTAAATGCGGCTGTAAAGCATACGCCACTTGGTTACGAATTACAAATTGTCGTTGTTTTATGGTTTATTTATTTATTATTATTTTCAATAGGATTAATGCTAAATTTCTTTTAATTGCTAGTAGTAATTATAATGAATATTTTGGGTTACTTGTTCTTGAGTGGTTTCTTGTATATTTTCCAATTCTATATCTGAATATTGGATGTGTTTAACGAGACGTTATAGAAGTTTGGGAATCATTGAAGTATTTAATTATAATGGCATCATAACAAAATTTTCTCAAAGTTTCTACTAATACTACATATCTACCTATATATTAAGAATCACAAAATTTAGAAACCACCCTTAAAATTGATACTGCGCAGTTGGAAATATCCCATTATATCGGTCTATAGATCTTTTTCGTACGTCTTACCTTTCTTGGTTATTTTCAGGTAGTCCTAAGATAGTTAAAATAGTTTCTTTATTGCCCTGCATAACGTTTTTTATATTTCTAGTTGTTTTTTGCAAATACAATATACCAAGCTGTTGTATTTAACAATATTATATATACTAAATATTAAAAATCTTAATAATATTGTACTATAAGAGTGACGATTTTATAATGTTCCTTCATTCTTTCTTTTTCCAACAATTTTTTAGCTTTAAAAATGTAGAATTATAAGAAAATAAAACATTTAAAACTTAGGATAAAAATCTTTTATTTTCACTCTCGCTCCAAAATAATGATATGTCGTTATAGATTAGGATTAATACATTTGAGATGCATATTCAGGGACACGATAATTTTGCAAATCTGTAAGATGAACAATACGTTAAAAAATAAAATGTTTGCAAAATAAAACCTTAAAATTATTTCATCGCTCTCATATTAATATAGCAATCACAATTATTTAAACCATTACCACAGAAATTAATCTTTTTAATTAAATAATTAAGGAATTTATGTCAAGGGTCTCTAGATAATAAAGTAATGTCAGAACAAAGCCGGAATAAGTTTTATTCTCAACTTGTTGCTACCAAATTAAGATCGTTGATGTTTATGGTGCTTATATATCTCACAGTTTGCTGTAACACTGCGAACAAAATAGCTAACGTTAAATCCGTTCCACAGTGTTCTGACATGATAAATAACATCTGTCAATTTGTTTTTGGTATTTTATTAATTTTTTTATATTTTTGTTTTTGCTCAATATCATTATATATCCTCTTAACCCCATTAATTAAGGTTTTCTAGTTTATCAGTTGTTATTACTATATTATGAGCAAAATATCGTTCCGAAATTTAATTTTTTTCACATTTTTGTATGTGCACCATATGTGCATTCCTGTACTTTCGATCTGACATTTCTTCTTGCTTGAGAATTTGATTTCATACTGTCAGAAATTACAGCAATTTTGTTTGTCCTGTTGAGAAGTAGAAATAATTGGAGGGAAAATGTGGAATGAAAAAAATAGAGTAAGCTAGGGAATGGTTCTTATTTAATTGTTTTCTATAGATTCTGGTAGATTTTAACATATTTTGACATATGTAAATATCAGATCATTGTCCGATAGCAAAATCAGTTATGTTTATCACATTATTGTTACTAAATGTATAACTTATAATCGTTATAGGTTGATAAGATAAATGATTTAACAGGTCAATCGAAAAATCCCCGGCCTACCGTAGTAAAAGATATTTTTTGCCAAAATTAGTTTTTTTTATTCAACATAATTCCCTTCAAGGGTGATACATTGATTATAGCGACCCTCCAACTTTTCGATACCATTTTTGTAGTACGATCTGTCTTTTGCTTCAAAATAGGCCTCAGTCTTGGCGATCCCCTCTTCATTCGGTGAAAACTTCTTCACAGCGGGCATTCTTTTAAGATCTGAGAACAGGAGATAGTCGCTGGGGGCCAGATCTAGAGAATGCGGTGGATTAGGAAGCAATTGGAAGACGAATTCATGGATTTTTACCATCGTTTTCACTGACTTGTGGCACGGTGCATTTTCTTGGTGAAACAGCACTTTCTTTTTCTTCAAGTGCGGCCATTTTTCGGCGATTTCGTTCTTCAAACGGTCCAATAACACTATGTAATAATCGCTATTGATGGTCCTTCTTTTTTAAAGTAGTCAATGAAATATAGTCCATGCGCATCCCAAAATACAGACGCCATAACCTTGCCAGCCGACTGGATGACTGTCGAGTGAAATTATGGAGCCAAGTTTCATCGATTGTTACATATCGACGCAAACATTTGGGTTTATTACGCTTGATGATCTTCAAATACTACTCCGAATCATCAACTCGTCGTTGTTTTTGGTCAAAAGTGAGCTCGTGCGGCACCCACTTTGCACAGAGCTTTCTCATACCCAAATATTCGTGAATGATATGATGCCCACGTTCAGTTGATATCTTTAGAGTGTTTGCTATTTCATTCAATTTCAATTTACGGTCATTCAAAATTATTTTGTGGATTTTTTTAATGTTCTCGTCGGTAACAAACGCTTTTGGGCATTCAATGCGTTCACCGTCTTCGGTGCTCATTTCACCATGTCTAAACTTAGCATATCAATCCTTGATGGTTTATTTTCCTGGGACAGTGTCCGGAAACTCGGCGTCAAACCAAGTTTTTGCTTAAACTGTATTTTTTCACTTCAAATAGCCATATTTTATCAGCACGTGAAATTCCTTTTTATCCAATTTTTTCACAATAACAAAAGTTGCTTTACTCAAAATGCTATAATTCTCAAACGAATGATCCAACAGCTGTCAAATTTATACACGCATCTTTTGAGGGTTAGGGCTAACTAAAAAACATGGATTTAATTCTAGTAGCGCCATCTATGCGTCAGGTCCGGGACTTTTCAACTGACTTCTTACATTGGATTCATTGGAGCTTTCATCTCAGTTGATTATGCTGCGACAATTTTTAAAAGCTTTTAAAGCACTACTCAGAAGTTTTTATTGATTAGGTAGGTTTATCGTAACTTTCCAATATCATTTAAAGAATTAAAATGCTAGTTGCTAACGATGTTTGTTGCTGACAAAAATATGTAGCAAAATGGTGATAAAATATAAGACTTCTCTGTTAGTTACAGAAATATCGGTCACGATATGTCATAAACTATACCGTTCATTAGAAACCCATTAAAATTAGTCACAATCCTAGAATATAACTAGATAAGAATATTTATTTAGTTTTATTTAGTTACACGTATATCTATCTTATCTTCACATAGACTACTTATATAGGAAGATCAATTAGTCACTTATTTACTCATTATTAATACAGCTTATACAAAATTATATAAGTTCAAATAGTTTGGATTGATTCTCTTTAGTACGTGTTCTAGTTGTCAAACAGTTGCAGTATTTTTGTGTTAGTCTTTCTCTTTACATATATTATAGCGATCTTAATATCGTGGTCTAAGCGTTCCTATAGTACTTGGTACTTTCATAACACTTCTTAGCGATCTACCCTGAAATTCTTGTATTATACTTATATTACTTTACACAGAAACCTTTATAATTGAATTCTATTATTTTCATAGAGTTTTTGACACTTCTTTATACAACAGCAACTTGTTGATTGAGATTTCTTTACAATTAAAACATTTCTTATATTTAAATTCGAGTTATTTTCATTAGTGAATAAAAAATAATATATATATATATATATATATATATATATATATATATATATATATATATTACAATGTATATATCAGGATATTATGTAGTAAAAATGACAAACGCAAATAATGTGTTATTCGTAATAATTAATGTTTATTGCTAATATCTTTAATATGCCCATAATAAATATAAAAACACATGCATATTTATTTATATCTGATCTACACTGCTGATATTCCAACAACAAAAGAAACACTTCTTGGAACCTTTGCTGACGACACAATTATTATGGCAAAAGATATATCTCTGCCTAGGGCAATAGGAAAAGTGCAAGTGGCAGTCAACAAAATCTACAAATGGACGAAAGATTGAAAACTTCAACTTAATAGCTCCAAATCTGTCCACGTTAATTTTGCATTGAGGCGAAATAATAAAAACTTAATTATATCACTCAATGGATGCTCGATTCCTCAAGCAGAATCAGCTAAATACCTTGGAATCCATCTTGACGGTAGATTAAATTGGAAGCATCACGTTAGACAAAAAGCAAAACAAATTAGAACCAAAATAAAACAACTATACTGGTTAGTCGGAAGATACTCTCAACTTGATCTAAAATCAAAGAGGTTGATCTATAATACAATTACAAAGCCAATTTGGACCTATGGGGTGCAAATATGGAGTTGCACTAAAAATTCAAATCAACTAGTCATACAAAGCTGTCAAAGAAGGTTCTTCGATTGATTACCAATGCCTATCGCTATGTAACTAATGAAGAACTGCACGATGACCTGGAAATCACATGAATTTGCGAAGTTATCCAAGATTTCGCCTTGAAACACGAAATATTACTAAATCATACTAACGTGGAAGCAATACAACTGCTGGACAGCGCGCAGGATGTCAGGAGATTGAAACGAACAAAACCATACTTACGAACTTATATAAAGTGTATACATTTAGTTTAAACTATAGCTATAAATTAATAATTAATAAATAATTATAATTTTATAATTGAGGAATACATACTGATGTATTTTCTCGCACTCGTCTTGCTTGTTAATTAATCCTAGTACATAGGAAAAGTAGTAATCAATTAATTGTAAATTAAGATTGTACTAAGTGTATCTGATAAAGATGTTATAAAAAAAATATTTATTTATTTCAAATCTCGGAAACGACATTATATAGTAGCATTACAATGTGACCGGCAAGACACTAGCTTTATTAGAATTTGTTTTATTGATAAAAGTTATACCATATATCAAATACTATAACAGACCGTTAAAGATTATGACTGGTGGAACTCTCTAATCTCAAACGGTCTAATATTTCACGTACAGTGTTGCCTAAATTCTGTCATGCTCTTTAAACCTGAAAAATCATTTAATTATATTACAAACTTGACGATATTAGATATTATATTTTAGAAAGAAAGAACGAGTTATCCATAACGTAAATTATATCAAAGAGCGATATTTTTTATTAAATAAATTATTATTAGTTATTTTAATTTATAATTTTTTTGTTTTTATCTTGCAACGTGTGTATGTTTTAGTTCGTTATTATAAACCATAAGACTCTTCTTGTTTTATGTAATTTTAAAAGATATATAACAAATATAGAATATATTACATTAGAAAATAAACATATAAACCTTTTTTTGTATATTTTGTTTTGTTTTAACTATGGTTCAAGCAGAAATGGTATTTTGTATCATTTTTATGATTTCCTTGTTGTAAAATTTAGGTTATCTTAAAAATGCATTGATAAAGATGTAAGGATAAAGATTATAAATACAAAAGTAAAGCACAAATATTGTAATAAAATAGTATTAAATAATGATTGTATCGTTTCTGTCTAGATATATAAACAAAAAATTGCTGTGAAATATTTTAGAATAGTGAGTAATAATTTATTAACATTATTAAATTATTTCTAATAATGACAACTTATTATTTTTTAAGATTAAGGCTTTTCAGCAAAGAACAAGCCAAAGTCTTAATTACAATTCAAACAGAAAACAGTAGTTTTGTGTTACTTTTTATATCTATTTTGAATTATTTTGTTAAGGTTATTCTTTATATTGGTTCAAAAATATAAAATCATAAAAATAAAGGAAAAACTTTTAAATATTATAACAAAATTTAATGAAACAGTAGTAAGTAGGGATTAATAGATTATAAATTAAAATATTGTTAAATAGCTATGTAGCAGTATTACTTGTTGACTTACAGTGTTAATTATAGTGAAGTTTAGCTAAATTGTTAATAATTAACTAGATGCTATTACATATGTATTTTAAGTATTAGTAGATCTACGAAGAAGCAGTCTGGAAGCATTATTTAGGTTTTCAAATCTTTAGAGGCCAGTGTTAAAACAGAACGTTGTATCATTTAGTTTTAAAGTCGGTGAAAGAAGTATTAAATAAAATGCAAATAATACCAAAATGGGCATAATGTTGGATAAAAATCTCAACAATTATTTTTCAAATATACAAGCGCACATATCTTCTTTGTAAACGCGATTTTTGAATCAGTTTCTTCAACACTTGTAAGATAAAGCTTTATTTTATCATATTTTCTTCGAGCTAAATAATTTCGATTGCCCTCCGAATGTTTTCGAAGGTTTCGTGGCCCGTCCCGAACGATCTAATCACAATCTGGCAATGATGCGCCGCGTTTTAGACTTTAAAATAATTCCGAGGGGTGAACGAACGCTTGGAATGGGGTGCCGCCTGTTTCGCGATGGCTGCCAAGCCGCCAAAAACGGTGGGGATGAAATTCTCCCAAGGTGCCGAGGGGGGTTGTCGGGGAAATATACCTTCAAGGTTGCCATACGTTACCGTTTTGGGCTGGCGCTCGACTAAGTTTTAATTTTGTTTCGGGGCGATTTTTACGGATTATTTCCCGGTTTATCCCTCAAGGAACGTTTGTTTTCGATTCCTTTGACTTTGAAAAAAGCGTTTTCCTTTGTAAAAATTCAATTATCTTGTTTGGTCTTGCATAAATATTTTCTTTTAAATACATGTTTGTTAGTCTTGCTAAAACTCGAGAATGGCTGAACCGATTTGGTTAAATTTTGGTTTTGCAATATTATTAGAAGTCCATGGAAGGTTTATATGGTGAGAAAATATGGAACAATTGCGAGGAAAATAGTAAAAACCACAATTTTATTTTCCTAAACAAAGTGTCACTATCACTGTTTTCTAAATTATTATTAATAGTTATTTGTGGGTTTATTATATAACAAAAATATTGAATATTGCTTAAAACTACCAATCATTACTATGAATATTAGTGTTGGGAACTATCGACTGAAATCGATTATCGACTGTTTAGTAATTGACTACTTTTTACTATCGACTGTTTCAGTCGTGTACTTTTAGTGACTATTTTTGGTTCTACTAGTTTCATTCGACTGATTTTTAACGTTCTGGCTCTATCGTCCTAGCCGCAACCTTGACAAAATGTATCTAATTTATGCTTACATATTCTTCTGCATTATATTCATATTATTATTTACATAGATTTATATATAATATATATGTATTATGATTTTTTGGTAGTTTGCTTGTAAATAACAATATATTGTACATTCATATAGTAGCATTTTGGAACGATATTTTTCAAGATTGTTAATTTAATAAAATACTTTTGACTGCTTTTTTGGCAATAATAGGTAATATTTCGATTAGTCTCTCGATTTTTGTTAAAAAATATTTGGGTTCAATAATAAATAAGGCGTTTACTTTATTTAATAAAGCTCTAGTAGTTATTGTGCCATCATTTTTAATTATGTCATGAATACGTTTTTTTTTCTGTGATTAGGTATATGTTTAATTTTTATTTAGTATTTATGGTTATTGTACATCTTTAGTTTTTAGGTTTTGTTTAAGTTCTATTATATTGTCTATATTTCTTATTGTATATTATTTGAAAATAGGAATTAACATATTAAAATACGATAAAACATTTTTGGAGTATTATTCCATTCCATAGAAAAATTCCATTCTTTTTTACAGATCCACAGAACATTCAAATATAAAAGTAATTATACTTCGTTTAAAATAAAATTATTAACTGCATGTTAATAGTATTCAGTAATTTTTTCTTCTTTTATTTCTTAAAGTTAGTATGTGAAGGAATATGTGCATCTCCCTCTCGCTTATTCTACCGTTGGAAAATATAAGCACTTATAAAATTAACTGCTCCAAGCAATTATCTCCGTCCTTTCCTCGCAATTTATACAGGAAAAGGTTCGTACATCTTCGTCTGATATAACGAATTGAACAAAACGGTCGAATAGCGTATCTTTTTTGACTATCTACTGTACAGTAGTATATCGTATTAGATATACATATATATATATATATATATATATATATATATATATATATATATATATATATATATATATATATATATATATATATATATATATATATTAATATAATATTAATTTCGAATCCAATATTCTAATTTTGGTTGAGTGAACATTTATTAAGAATATAGTTGAAATATGTTGTGATTGCTTATGGTAATGGATACTTTATAAATGAATTTTAATTTTATTACTATTTAATCACAAATTTAGTGCTCGAGAATCTTTTTTTTATTATCAAGAATGGCAAGGAGTCGTCTTCTCTAAACTTACTTAGGTTCTCGCAGAGAACTTTATGTCTGAGGAATTAGCAGCATTTCACTACTGCTTGGAAGTATATTATGTTGCCAACAGATCGATAGGGAAAATTCCAATCTTTTGTCAATAGTGATGCCATTACACAAATATACAGTGTTGAATCTACAGGGTTATGTTATGCGGGTAGAAATATAAAAGTATTAAAATTGGTCTAACACCAGATCTATTAGGTTCATTAGTAATTGGGATGCGAAATGATTCTAACCACCTCTTGGCCAACATTCAAAAATGTAATGATTGTTTTCAAATAATGGAACATTCCAATTTGTATTAGAAACAAGTTAACAAGACCCTAAACAATTACAGATACAAGGACAAATCAATCACCTACCAGTAGCGGTGGAGCACTACCAGATAACAGGTTAATTGAAAAGTACCTGGCCTATCATATTAAACCACATTTTTTTGGCAAAATTACTTTTTTATTTAACATAATTCCCTTCAAGGATGACACACTGATTACAGCGACCCTCCAACTTTTCGATACCATTTTTGTAGTAGGATTTGTCCTTTGTTTGAAAATCGCCTTCAATTCCGGCGATCACCTTTTCATTCGACGAAAATGTGTGCCCAACGAGCATTCTTCCGAGATATGAGAACAGGAAATAGTCGCTGGGGGGCCAGATCTGGAGAATACGATGGAAGCAATTCGAAATCCAATTCATGGATTTTTGACGCGGTGCATTGTCTTGGCAAAGCAGCACTTTCTTTTTCCTCAAATGCGGCCGTTTTCGGTGACTTCGTCCTTCAAACGGTCCAATAACGCTATGTAATAGTCGCTGTTGATGGTCCTTCCTTTTTCAAGGTAATCAATGAAAATTATTCCATGCACATCCGAAAATACAGACGCCATAACGCTCTCGATTGGATTTGGAGTGAAATGATGGAGCCATGTTTCATCCATTTTCACATATCGACGCAAAAACTTTAGGTTTACTACGCCTGATCATCTTCAAACGCTGCTCCGAGTCATCAACTTGTCGTTGTTGGCCAAAAGTGAGCTTGCACGGCACCCACTTTGCACAGAGCTTTCTCATACCCAAATATTCGTGAATGATATGATGTACAGGTTCAGTTGATATCTTTAGAGTGTCTGCTATTTCATTCAATATCAATTTACGGTAATTCAAAATCATTTTGTGGATTTTTTTAATGTTTTCGTCGGTAACAACCTCTTTTGGGCGTCCGCTACGTTCACCGTCTTCGGTGCTCATTTCACCACGTCTAAACTTAGCATACTAATCCTTGATGGTTGATTATCCTGGGGCAGTGTCCGGAAACTCGGCATCAAGCCAAGTTTTTGGTTCAGCTTTATTTTTGCCCTTCAAAAAGCAATATTTTATCAACACGCGAAATTCTTTTTTATTCGTTTTTTTACCATAACAAAAGTTGCTTCACTCAAAATGCTATAATTCATAAACTAATGATCCGACCGCTGTCAAATTTATACAGGCATCTTTTGAGGGTTAGGGCTAACTGAAAAACAGATGAATTTAATTCTAGTAACGGCATCTATGTGTCAAGCCGGGGACTTTTCAATTGACCTGTTACAGATCATAAATTCCTTACAATATTATTTTATAGGCAATTGGGATGCAGAAATTAATAAGCGTCGTGCTTATATTTCAACAGTGAAGATCGAGATCTGGATGTAAATATCATCTTAAATATAAATATGTTATGGAAAAAGTAAAAGGAAGGACAAGGTTTTTTCTAGTAGATGGCTTTAAAATCGCCTATGTTTGTTGAACGCAGACATACTATGGCTCGTTTGAAAGGTAACAGTACATAGAATATTCTAGTTATAAACTAGGTGGTACTCGTTCTTTCAATAAGACTTCGAATTCGTTTGAATATGAAGATTCCCGAAGGAAGATGTTATTTTGCATTTTTACCTCCGAAATTATTTGATATTAAGCGCTCAAGCGAACGAATATATCAGAATTGGTTTGCTCCTTTTCATTCCGGAAATTCAAAGAAAAGTCGATGAAATTCTTAAACATATCAAGGTAGACCGATATTTCACCACCGCATTACGCAGTTTTCCACCATTTTATATTATTACAATACTGGATACCAAGAGGAGCTCGGTATGTTGGTTTGACATCCGCGAGATAACGAAATAAAAGTGATAAATTAAATGGACCGAGTTTGAATCCGTGAATCGTTACGGGGAAAAAATTAATTCAATTTTGAATCGAACGATTACGACTATATACAAATAAGATACAAAAAAAATCGTGTTTGAAGCCTGGAAAAGATTATGCTAACTGTGCCTAACTGTGGTTAACTGTCAACAACAAAAATTAATTTTGCGCTAATGTATTATAATATTATATATAGGTTCCTGTTTTTAATATTACTAAGTTATGATTAGTTAATGTTAATAGAATAAAAATGAGTTTTGTAACATTTAAGATTTATATTTTATTATATTGCAAACCCTTTATTTGGAGCATATGCGGTCTTTTCAATCAAAAACTGAACATTTATGATGAAGGTACAAAATATTATTTTAAATTTTTTCCATATTTTTAGGCAGTATACGGTTATTATATCAATTTTTTAAACTATGTAAAAATTTGATAATGCCACTCAAGTCAAAGTTATGAACAAATTTCTTGCAATCAAAGAAAGAAAACACTGAAATTACGATTACTCAGTACAAAAATCGAGAATATACTGATACGTACATATAATTGGAGGTATACGCTAATACAAAATGATCTTCATATTAGGATTATCTCGTGGACAGATTTCAATCTAACTTCTTTTATCCAAAAATTATGACATAATCTTCAGTAACGATCTTCAATACGTGGACCTATACAGTTATAGAAATATTCTACGAGAAGTAATGTCGTATTTCAGAATATAGTCCTGAGAAGTATTGTGGATGCACATTGATACAATAATTTTTAGCGACACCTTGGGAACCCAACTGTCAACATTTAATAGGACATCAGGAAAGACGTACATGTTAACATCGAAATGCTGCAACTCTTGTCCAACACTGAACTAGGACGCAGACTTAAGAGAACCAAAACGCGGGAGGCTATGTAGTTCTATAGTGCACTAAATGGTGAATAAAATATTTTTAACAAAAACACCGCCTTCAAAAAATAAATAAGGAACTCACTAAAAAATAAAAAATAATCAAACATTTTAATATAAAATATGTACCTAATAATCATTGTAATAACGAAATAAAAATCTTATATCTTATACAAATCTTATATAGCCTATCTAATATACGTATTTTTTATTCTACTATATACACACAATTTAGCTATCTAACAATCTAATAAAAACCTATCTAAAGCTATTTATGCCGGCTTGGTTGGCGCAGTGGTAAAGACGACAAGACCACCTACTGTTGCGATAGTCGCGGGTTCGAATACTGCTGGGGCATGGTCGAAAATTTATGTTTGTGATTGTCCTAAGCAAAAGTGTAAAATTCGACAAGGAAAATGATCCCAGTCACGCCAATATCCAGGCTGGGTAAGACCGGATGTCTTCTGGGATGACCTCTAAGTTGATCCCTCGCCAGTCGGTAGGCTTAATGCCGAGAACCGTTGTTCCTAGCCCACGTTAAACTGTAGGTCCAGTCCAGATAAACCCTCGTTGGTAAAAAGGAGACTTTAAATATAAAAAAACAAACCTATTTATTTATTTACAATATTATTTTAGCTACTACCAATTGATTACTTTGAAGTCATTGCCGAACCCAAACAAATATATTAATTTAGATTTGTTGGTAATTTAATTTTTTGTATAGGTCACAAAATTATATTATTATTTTTGTATTATTATGGTATTTAAAAAATATTAATCTTTCGATTTAGAATCGAATAAAATCGAAAGAATCGAATGTTGCGTTCGATTAATCGGTTCGTAGAATCGAAAAATATGAAAATAAAATCGGAATCGAGAAACGATTCTTTAAGAAATCTTTCCATCCCAATTTACTACAAAAACTCATGCTTTGGTTATTTTTAGTCTAAGTTAGGGGTGTTGGCCACCGAAAAAAATATCGATATTTCCATATATATATATATATATATATATATATATATATATATATATATATATATATATATATATATATATATATATATATATATATATATATATATATATATATATATATTTGTAACAAGTATAAAAAATATATCGATATTTTTAAGAAAAAATAAAAATAGCGAAATAGCCCAAAAAATATTTTAAAGAGTAGTGATATTTTTGATGAACCTTTGAAATATCGATAATTTTTCTGCATCCCTAGTCTAAGTCCTACTTTGGAATTTACAAGAATTGCGGTATTAAGAAGAGGTTTCCTCGTGTTTTCTATGAGTATTTCTGTTTCCTCTTAAATTACAGTAACGTTTGTTGTCTTTTAACGATCGGCTAATCGTTGCAACACTCCATACTGATTTTTCATCAAATTGTCTGTTAGTTTGATCTCTGATTCTTCATCTTTGATTTTTTTCTATTGATCAGATGATTTAGATGTATTCAAAATCACAACTATTTTTACCAATATGTATATTTACATGATTTTATAAGAGGATAATATTATTCACCCTATGTTTGCAGTAGTATCTAAGTTTTTTTTTTTTTGGTTAATTTTAAAATGTGACTAATATTCACAAAAATATACAAGATAATAAAGGTTATATAGATTCAAATCAAATACTAGTAATAACAAAAGAAAATCCATAAAAACCATTACTAGAACTATTATTTTTAAAATAATTTTTAGTATCAATAAATATTGCTTTAGAGAAAAAACGAATACGTTGGATTGTATCCATTTTAATAAGTCTTTATGGTGGGATCAAATTTAGCGCATTTATTAGTCTGTGAGTTGTTAGATGGTGCTGAAACTTGTACCACCAGACATATTTTTCAATCAACAGGACATTATCCAACATACACAAACTTATGAACAAGCTAAAAAATTAGTTGGATTGCAATTCACCTTTTTTAAACCGTTATTTTTTCTTTTTATAAAGTGATATATCATAATATTGAACCAATTAGTTTTAGCTGGGAATTATTAAATTAATAAAAACGTTATAGCAACAAATATCAAATGATTTACAATTAATTTCATGTTTCATGTCAAACTTCATTGTCAAACAACAAAATCTCTATATCTATCTATCCAAATCTATTATAAAAGTAATGGCCTTTCAAACTAATATGTGTAAATAGAAAAGGGTTTCATTGCGATATACTTGATGACTATTTTATATAGACTATGAAGTTGATGCTTTAATAACTTCATTTCGTTATTAAATTCAATAATTTTCTATTTTTATTGACATATGAATTATAGACATTTAATGGTTTTAAAACAAATGAAAGAAATCTAAATGGATTTTTATTTATTAAAGTTAAATATAAGTTAAATAATGACATATCTATGTCGAATAAAGTTCTTGCCTGTATATGATGTTGATAATTAGATATACGAAGCAAAAATGTCGTTGTAATATAGCTATAGAAACTAATATATCGAAATTATTAATGCTAATTAATAACGTACTCAAGAGATGTTAATATACTTAATATTTAAAATATATTTTATGAAATATAATTTAAAATATCTATAACCGTTAGGTACGAAATAATTAGGTTAGACTTCAAAATTATCTTTATTTTAACCGTTTTGTTACATAAATACCTGTAAATTACCAGCATTACTTTCTTCTAAAAATCCAAATCACAATAATATATGAAATTAAAATGTCAATACCTAAATTTTTTTAACTTTCAACATAAATCATATGATCATAAACATACTCTACGACAAAGTGTTGATGGAAAATTTAAATAATTTATTGCCGGAATAATCAATGACTGTTTGTATAGATTTAATTCTAAATTATTCTAATTCTCATTTGTTATTTATTAAATGACTTGAAATAAAGATACATTTATTCAGTTTATTTTAAACGCCCTCCCGCCATCTATTAAGAGACAGTTTCGAAATAATAAGCTTTCTACGGCCTACAGATGGCAGGCTGAAGCTTACTAATGGGATCTGTTTCGGCATTATATATGAATGCAGGCGCTTTTCAGTGCACATCTAGAATTGTCTCTGTGACGTCATCGGCGTGTTCCATACGAAATTGCTTTTGAGAATTATCTGGTAACTAAAATGAACACAACGTTTCAATTTGTTTTTGCCTGTCAAGAATTTTATTTAACAATTTATAAATAATAAGAACAATATTAATTGGCTAACCCTATTTGTTTGTGATTTGCTGTACCAGTGATTATTATTTAATTTGATGTTTTGTGTTGTAAACGGTAAGGGTAACCTATATCTATAGCATATTGCACTAGGATTATGCTTTATTTTTAATTAGCACATCTTTGATAATGTTATGTTTATTTGTAGAAATGACTACTCAACAAAGTCCTGGAAATGCATCTATTGAAAGAGAAAGAGTGTACCAGTTTATATTAGAACTAACCAGTCCTGAAACTAGAGAAAATGCACTTCTTGAATTAAGGTACTTACTTACCTAGGCTTGGTAACATTTTATCATGTTGTGTATGAAATATCATTTAATTAACCTGACAAATATATCTATTTTGTTGTGAATAAAGTGATATAATTAGCTAGTTTGGATGTTTTCTTTTGTAACAGGAGTGATGTTTTTTTTTGGTTATGCATAATGAAAATTTGATTTTAGCAAAAAAAGAGAAATAGTACCCGATTTGGCTCCAATGCTCTGGAACAGCTTTGGGACTATAGCAGCTTTACTTCAAGAAATTTTAATGATTTATCCAGCAATTAATCCACCTACACTTACAGCTCATCAATCAAATAGGTACAGGACGTTCATATATCTTGTGTTGAATATATTATAATGATGTACTGTTTTAAGGGTTTGTAATGCTTTGGCTCTTCTACAATGTGTTGCTTCCCATCCAGAAACCAGATCACAATTTTTGATGGCCCATATTCCTTTATTTCTTTATTCATTTCTTCACACAGTGTCAAAAACTCGACCATTTGAATATTTAAGATTAACTAGTTTAGGCGTAATAGGAGCACTTGTAAAGGTTCGTATTTAATTCTGGCTTAAAGATTGCCTTAACATCAGCTTTTATAGACTGATGAACAGGAAGTTATTACTTTTTTGTTAACAACTGAAATCATACCACTTTGCTTAAGAATTATGGAAACTGGGTCAGAATTAAGTAAAACTGTAGCAACTTTTATCCTTCAGAAGATTTTATTGGATGAAAGTGGATTGTCCTACATTTGTCAAACATACGAACGATTCAGTCATGTAGCCATGATATTGGTAAGGTGCTTATAATGTATTCAACCGCTTATATTTAGCTATTCCTGCAGTTTTCGCACATTGTTGCCATCTTGATATTTCAGATGGTTTATTTTGGTTAATTTTAGGGAAAAATGGTTATATCTCTCGCAAAGGAACCTTCGGCAAGATTGTTAAAACATGTTGTTAGGTGCTATTTAAGATTATCAGATAACCCAAGGTAAGTTTAATGTCATTAAATATAACATAATTCTGAAATAAATAATATGAGGTAGGAACTTACAGAATTAATTGAATATTTTCTCATTAAACAAAACTCATTAAATTACATTATTTTGACAAAGTTGTCAATTTTTAATATAATGAGACTTGTGTCATACTGACATGACTTATGGTAATAAATTATTTGTTGTCTCACTGTTTAATTTATATATTATTCTGAATATTTATAAATTAAGCATTAACAGTACATATTCTTTATAAAAGATTGTTTCAAAAACAGAAAGATCATTTGAAATGTTATATACCCATTTAAATATTTAAAGTATGGGGGAAAAGAAATGTCTAATTTTCCTAATAGATGGCTTTAGACTCTCCATAGAATATTCTTGATATAGAGGTAGTATCATTCATTTTATCAGCCCAAAAGTAATTTTTGTCATATTTTGACCTACTGCTTTCGAAAAAGCATGTAGTGTAGGATAACTGAAGATTTTGTGGTGTTTCTTGTGATGGATGTTTAAGTGAATTCCAGTATCAGAGATGGTTTGCTCTCATAGATTCCGTAAATTTCAGTGTCAAAGATGAATTTGACGATGGTGTTGAAAAAATTTGTGATATATGGATATAAATCGATATATTTTATATCGAGATTTTGCTAAACATTGGTGTCTTAAGTTTTTAATCCTTTACATAAGAGTGGATACCAAAACAAGCTCTGTACTTGGATTCCTCATTACTACTGAAAAATTTAACAAATCCGACAAAAATTGAGTTATTTTTCAAATGTTGATTATGATCCATGAAAAGTGAATTATGTACGTCAATAAAGTGCTAAAAAGATTGGGATGGAATCCCAGTAGGAGCTGATTCCTAAGTGTTGGAAGTGATTGGAAATAAAATGTTATAGTGACACAAGGTAGTCAATCGAAACGGCATATATACCATTTGTTAGTGTTTGAAATATGTGTGAATAAATTGCCTTTGAATAAAATGGATGAAATTGAAAACGCATATTCTCTCATTGTATTTAATATATGCACAAGTTATAAATATATCTGATAAAAGAGTAGATGTTTATTATATTAATAAAGGGATTAATAATATTTGTTATCTTTATTAGTAGCTTTTAATGATAGTTAATTACCATAAGCCAGAAAAAATAATATCATTTTGAAGAAAATATATTTTGTTCCCGACTCGATCAGTGTAAGATCATTGTTTTATTGTTATAGGGCAAGGGAAGCTTTGCGACAATGTTTACCTGATCACTTGAAAGATAGTACATTTAATGTATGTCTTCAAGAGGATAAATCAACGAAACATTGGCTGCAACAATTGTTAAAAAATCTAGAGTCACCAGCGGGCATGTCTCCGCTTGCCCCACAGTAGCGGATTGAAATAATCCAACGAGGTCAAAGGCTTTAATTAAATAATGTATAAATATGACGACATTTTGAGATGCGAACGACAGTATGTGATGATTTTGCAGTTGAACTGCTGCTCATGTATTTATTAACTACTATTTTGGACCTATTTTGTCAAACATACCTATCATATTGTAAAGTTAGAATCTTTATATACAAGATAAGAGATTCTTTTGTTTTATTTTTCTTTCACCTCCGGCATGTAATATGTAAAATTTATACTTTCACATTATTTTTGCTTTTATATGTAATATAAATTTTAATTATATAATAACGCCCAAATTGTTTTCTTTAATGCGATTTTACAGTGATAAAAACATCAGCAGGTTGCTACTGGCAAATATATTTAATATAGAACTACACTTTAAGTTCATTCAATGTTGGATATAGTATTGAAAGGTTGATATGTATTTTTGTATATAGTGCTATTTTTCAAAATATATTTCAAAATTATTGGCTTTAACTATGTACATTTTATGTTATGTAATAAATTAATTTTATTGAGTAGTATGAAGTAGTAGTTCTGATGGAACTGAATCATTATAGATGAATGTGTGTAAAATCTTTTACAAATAAAGACTATTTGATTAATTATGTTTGAAATTATTTTATTTTTTGATATTCTTCACCACTATATAATTAAATCCCAACATTTCTGATTAGAAATACTGTAACCCAATTGATTCTTTAAATATAACTGGAATAAAAACAATAAAATGGCCTATTTTAGTTATCTACATTTTAGATTTGTAGAAATTTTGTATGATATGTATATAATTTTTGATGAAGAATGATTAGTTATAGTATAGTTATATATATTAGTTATATATATATATATATATATATATATATATATATATATATATATATATATATATATATATATATATATATAAATTTTAAGTTGTTATTTTAAATACAATATGCAACAACCATGTTGATAATGTTAATAATTATGATAATAAGAATAAGTAATATCTTAACGACAATAATTGATTTAGGTTTAAAAACAATTGAAGTATAACAGTTGTATACATCTACATCATACATAAAATCAAATCTTACTTGAACTATTTAATTGATTAAATGTATTAATGTAGATACATTTCAGGAATATTCAGAAACCCTAAAAATATTGTAAACATTTCCCATATATAGCTTTTGGCCGATTGAATTCCATATATAATTAATAGTTTTATTTATACATGGATTTTTTTATATTTGTTTTACGATTTTTAATTTTTTGATATTAAGGGGTTTTCGAACCGGTCATTAACAGTTATTATTTAACACTTTATTAGTGAGTAACACTTTAATATTAAAAGCTTTAAGCTTTATTAAGATTTAAACAGTTTATTAAAATATTATGAAGGCTAATTAATGTAACAAACCAAACAAATTCTTTTATTGCATAAATATTTTTGTTATCTCTCATGTTTAAGTACAATGCTGATGTTTTTAAGTATATAATATTGTTGGTTAATTAGTGTTTAATGTTGTTACAAGACTTTAACGGCATCGTATTTCTAGTATTTTTCAATTAATTTTTTTCAGATTAATTAATCAGTTAATCTTCATACGTTTTGATTTCAGTCTTTGGATGGTCTTCCTATTGTTGCGATAGACGTGTCGTGGACAAATGTTCTAAGTACTCTTTTTTGTTATTCTTGCGATATCAGCAGTATAGAGCTCATACAGGAATGGTCCCAAAACACTACCCTGTGAAACTCCAGCGGAAATAGGTTTAAGTGTTGAGAATGCCCTTCAATGCGTGACTCTAAATTTTCTTTAGGAATGATTTGATTCAGACAGTCGACAGTAATTCCGCCGTAGCAGTTTGTTCATTTTGTAGATTAATCCCAAATGCCATACTCGGTCAAAAGTTTGTGAGGCGTCCAGGAATATTACAGGGCAGTATTTCTTTTCCTTGAATACCTTTCCAACAACTGCTGTTACTCTGTGTACTTGATCGATTGTCGGAGTGGTGATTTCGAAGTCCAAATTGAAAATATGGTATTTCTATAAAAGGTTTGATACATTTTAAAGGAAGTTCCTTAAATAATTTTGATATCGCAGATAGGCAGTGGAAAAGGCCTGTAAGATCTAACTAGTTCTGCCGGTGTGTAAAGATATTTCGAAATATACTTCAGTCTCAAACAGGCATGGAATTTATATGTCAACTTGATTATTGTTTTTCGTGACAGCTCTTTTTCTCATCAATTCTAGGAGTCTTTTTAGGATTGAGGTTGTTGTCAATTTCTGTGGAAATTTCTATTGGAGAAATCAGATTAATAACTACATCGGGCTGATAAACAGCATTTATATCTATTGTAGATTATATATCATTCGGTTGGAATACGTTAGCTAACAGGTCAATTGAAAAGTCCCCGGACTACCATACTAAAACACATTTTTTGGCAAAATTAGTTTTTTTCATTCAACATAATTCCCTTCAAGGGTGATACACTGATTATAGCGGCTCTCCAACTTTTTGGTTTTTGTAGTACGATTTCTCCTTTACTTCAAAATAGACTTCAGTTTCGGCGATCACCTCGTCATTCGACGAACGTTTCTTTCAAGCGAGCATTCTTTTGAAACCTGAGAACAGGAAATAGTCGCTGGGTGCCAGATCTGGAGAATAAGGTGGATGGCGAAGCAATTCGAAGCCCAATGCATGGATTTTTGCCATCGTTTTCACTGACTTGTGACACGGTGCATTGTCTTGGTGAAGCAGCATTTTCTGTTTCTTCAAATGTGGCCGTTTTTCGCCGATTTCGTCCTTTAAACGGTCTAATAACGCTATGTTATAGTCGCTGTTGATGGTCCCTCCTTTTTCAAGGTAGTCAATGAAAATTATTCTATGTGCATCCCAAAATACAGACGCTTGACCACTTTGCCAGCCAACTGTTGCGTTTTCCCACGCTTTGGAGTGGGTTCATTGTGTGCAGTCCACTGTCGATTGGACTTCGGAGTGAAATGATTGAGTCATGTTTCATCCATTGTCACATATCGATGCAAGAACTCGAGTTTATTATGTTTGATTATCTTCAAACACTGCTCAGAATCATCAACTCGTCGTTGTTTTTTGTCAAAAGTGAGCTGGCACGGCACCCACTTTACACAAAGCTTTCTCATACCCAGATATTCGTGAATTATTTGATGTACACGTTCAGTTGATATATTTAGAGTGTCCGCTATTTCATTCAATTTCAATTTACGGCCATTCAAAATCATTTTGTGGATTTTATTTTGGTTTTTTTCGTAGGTAACAACCTCTTTTGGGCGTCTACTGCGTTCACCGTTTTCGGTGCTCATTTTACCACATCTAAACTTAGCATACCTTCCCTTGAAAAAGCAATATTTTATCAAAACGCGAAATTCGTTTTTATCGATTCTTTTCATAATAACAAAAGTTGCTTCACTCAAAATTATTTAATTCACAGACTAATGCTCCGACAGCTGTCAAATTTATACACGCATCTTTTGAGGGTTAGGGCTAACTAAAAAACATATGGATTTAATTCTAGTAGCGCCATCTATGTGTCAGGCCGGGGACTTTTCAATTGACTTGTTACACATTTTTCGAAGCAATTCTTTTTATATTCATTTACGGTTCTGTGCCATACTCTTCTAGCTTTTCGTCATTCTTTAATGAATTCCCTAATTTCAAGTAGTATAATGAAAAGCTGTATAATGAAAATTATAATTTATTGAATAACAATTTAGCATGAAAAATATAGTAAGATGTAAGAACTTTATAAAATCTTTTTGAATATGCCGCAACAACCAACTATAAATATCAGGAATATAGGGTAATATTTTAAAATGCAGAACGTTATCAATTATTTGTAGCACGATAAAACTAGCCGTTCGGCATTACATAGGTCAGTTATCCGTATCTAATGGGATAGTAGTGACTAGGATAAGTCGTTCGCCTTTCTAGGTCAGAAGGGCGGGCCCGCTATCGCCCGCCACTGCATTCTCCCCGTTTTATGTAACCTCGTTGGAGGTACGCGATCTCAGAGACACCACTGTCACGACGGCGGTAGCCGGTAACAGAGAACTTGGGGTCCGCATACGCCCGTATACCGTTCATAATTAAGCAGCCATCGTGATGAATGTGAAAACCGTATCGCGTAGTAAATTTTCGACATTTTAAAACAATGTGATGAATACTGTGATAATGTTACATGATATTGTTATCGTTTGTGTTCAGTTTATAACGAAAATATAATAGGTTTATCGTAGATTAGTACAAGGTACTTGCTTTGTATTTATTTTTAGCCCTTTTAGCCTATGATTTCTTTTGTATTTCTTCTGTTTGTTTATAATAAACGTTTTGATAAAGCAACTGAACATTTTTAGTTTTATTTATCAAGCTCTAGGGTCTTTTGTTGGCGATATACAACGAACACTACATGTACATTTCGATGCAATGACAAAATAGATAAATTAAAAAAATCAATTGGTACATTAAAAGTGTTTACTGTTGGTGATATTTAAATCCGTTAATAATAATTATAATAATAATACTAAATGTCTTCAGTGTCTCTTACACCTTCAAATATCCGTTAAATCTTTTGAGGTAAGTGAGTAGGGGATTCCAAAAAGTATCTTAGTATTTAGCGATAGAACATTTTGGCTGTATTTAGTACCATTGTCTTGAGATCATTTCACCTACTGGCGGTCAAAAAGATTCATTCAAAATAACATTCCTAAAGAACGAATGTGCATTGTTATGTGTTACGTTTTCATGCTTTAATATTTCGTTATCTTTGATGCCCTTTTAGTAAATTTGTTAAGATACTAGGTACATAACTGCTCTAAAATTGACACTACTAGTGCCCAACCCTATTCTATAGATCATTAAACAAGGACAGAGTTAGTAATAAATGAGGAAATTTATTTTATGCAGCAAATACGTTTTATATTTGTACATTTTTAGAATCAATCAAAATAATAAACAATAGTCTTCCAATATAGAACCTATATATTTATATATTTATTACATACGATAAAGTGAAATATAGGTTAGTGTTATAATTGCTTTTTTTTGTTTGAACTAAGGGAGCGACCAAATATAATTATATATTTCGAATGTTCTTAAATCACTTAATAGAAAATCTGTTTAATTATCAAACTAATGAAGGCAGATGAAATAATAAGGAATCTTATGATTCAAAAAATATATTAACATATACGCTAATGTTAAATTTAAAGGGTGTTAAGTTATCCTACAATTTATATTAAATAATATAAGTTTTTCATTTTTTAAGTATATTTAACATAAAGAAACAGTTTGCGGTAGTAAATAAAAAAAAGCGTCTAGAGGCAGTAGAACTAGAAGAATAATCTTTCAAATATTTCTTTCTATAAAACACGGTAGTTCTATAAAATCAACGAATACAATTGTTGTTGACACTGTATTGCATATTGTTTTTGAAACAGAAAAAACATAACATAAACATTGATGAGATATTGTTTTAATCTGACTGATTTCTGGAATACAGAAATCTTTACTTAGGTCAACTTAATGAGGTTTCTTGTAAATGTCTACAACTTATAACGTAAATGCTTCTACCATTAATGTTGTTATATTATTAAACCTTCCCGCAATGACACGGTGTTGAGATTAATCGACTCTTCTTATTTAATTTATTGTTTACAAACAGTTGGGTTTTCTAGCCCATCAATCAATAAAACTTGTTCTGTTTTCATGTTGAGAATTCATCTTTTTCCGAAGAAACAGAAACATCTTTGGAAAGAAATTATATTAAGTGTACTACTTAATCGTGGAGGATTTAGATAGATGGCGATTCTAGTTGTAAGTAATGTTATCATAAATATCCTCCATATCAAGTTAACTCGTCTATTTTAACTTATAAATTAGGGGAAAAAATCAAAGCTTTTTTGTTATGTTAAGGATTACTGTTAATGCTGAAGTGTCACTTTTTTTTGTTTTAATCAAAATCTTAAAACTTTGGAGATAAATTGAATATTCTTCGAACTGAATTTCAACATTAGCATACTAGTCTAGAAAGGAGTAAGTACAACAAATAGTTATTTCAATAAAAAAGATACGCAATGATAAGTCAAATATAATAACAATACGCAACATCACTGAAAATTCGCTTATACATGGCTTTGACGCAAAAATACTTGAATATGAATTGTATTAGGCGAAGTTTTAGAAGTTCATGTTCGATTTCATCTTTTTGGCACCAACAAATGCACAGATTGGATTTGCGAAAACATTTGCACAAAATGATCAATGCTTCAAAAAAATTTACTCAACTGGACTATAATATTGAAATACGACGACTTTTCGCAGCATATTTTTCATATTAATAGAGGGGATATTTAAAAAAAAAATTCGTCATTTTCTACTACTTTTTTCATCTTTCTGGCAACATGGTTATTCTATGTCAAAAGAACGATGAGGGTTTGTCCGCAATCTAACTATTGATCCATTTTCGCATATCTTCAGCATTTCGAAATCATGTGCCAACCAAGCACATCTGCTGTAACAATTTGATTGTCAGTTTTAGCAGCTCGTAACACATTACACCTGGTTGATTTTACTATATACGCAGCAATACTTTAGGGCTATGAATATTCTATTTTGGTATTGATGTGGACGGCTCTTCTGGACTTACCATGATGTTTGCTTCGAATTAAGAGTCGTAGATCCACTTTTCATTGCCAATCACCATACGCTATAGAAAACTCTTCTTCGAAAGAGACCTTTGGGTTGGATATTATTATAAACACCTAAAAATAGTTGATTTCTCAATGTTTTAGCCATCTGAAGTTTCTTTTATAGTTCGAGCTGGGTTTTCATTCAATAAGAGTTGTGGTTCATTGTTTTCGAACTTTGTTGTTCCTCTGGGACGTGCATTGCTATTGACTCACAATGCAAAAATGATAATTGGGATATGACGGAATAATATAATATGCAAAACTACTGTTTTCTGTAGAAAAAATTCAAAATAATTAATTGAATTTATTGAATAAAACAGTTAGGTTATGTGGTTTAATGGTTGTTTTCATTAATATTTGTTTTGAAATTTACTTAAGCAAATTATTCTTCCATATTTGATATCTGACAATTAACACATACATGGCACTAGTTTTATTCCATTCACCGCTTTTTCAGTTAGTACTAACCTTCAAAAGAAAGTTGTTAAAATTTCATGACACTACTTCTGTTATGTTCAAAGCTATGGATCAAAAACAATTTCGTGTTTTAATTTTACACTGCTTATTGATGGGAAAAATACCGTTTAAGCAAAACAATGGCTTGAAAAATGTTATAAGGACTCCGCTCCATCAGAAACAACAATTAAACGTTGCTTTGCTGACTTCAAACGTGGTCGTAGAGACACTGATGATGCAGAAAGCAGTGGACGTCCAAATTAGTTGCTAACACCAGAAAATATAAAAATAACCCATAAAGTCGTTTTGAATGATCGGAAAGTGAAGTTGAATGAGGTAGTTAACATCGTAAAGATATAAAAAGAGCGTGTTGGTTTTATATTGCATGAACACTTGACTACGAGAAAGCTCTGTTCAAAATAGGTGTCGAGTTTGTTCACTGTTGACCAAAAACATGAACGTATTAATGATTCTGCACAGCGTTTGGCGATGTTTGAACGTAACAAACCAGAAATATTGCATCGGTATGTGACAATGGATGGAATATGAATCCATCACTTCACCCTAGAATCCAAACGATCATCATTTGAATGGACAGCAACTGGTGAAATGTTCGAGTGGCGCTGGAATGATTGTGTTACTCTTGATGGTGATTACGTTGATGAATAAAGCCAATTTTGAACAATAAAAACGCGTCTTCTTTGCTACGTCCATTATTACCGAATCGTATTTAGCTACACTTTTGTATATATTAGTCAAATTTAAGTATTAGAACTGTGAATTATATTTGATGGATTTATTATAGATGGTGTGACTTATGTTGCTTGGTCTTGGACAAGGTTTATATTATAATCATGTCAAATTAGGCTTTATTTTTGATTATGTATCATTTAGCAGAATGGTAAGTAACATTTTTTCTGATGATTCTACATTGATAAAAACGTGTCATTGTTGACTTTGGACGTGGTAACTCTTACACAGTTGACGAAGAATTTAGAAAGTTCGAGAATGTGGAAATGCAAGCCTAGATGTAGCTTAGCAATACATTCAAGCTAAATATTAACAAGACAAGCGATGAATCCATATAGGAATTTACTGATTTTATACTTGATTTTTACTTGTTTTGGAATGATGTCAGATGGTAGAGCTGAGCTTTGTTTGATTTCTGTTTTTATAAAATTGAACAAATTGTTAAAAAATAACCTCAAAAGAAGTGTAACAGTACTTTGAATACTAGTAAAAACCTTTGATTCATTAAAAATAATTATAATATGTTAATTTTGTATTGCGTCGAATTGGAAAAAATCTAATTATATCACTTGACGGATGGCGGATGCCCGATTCCTCAAGCAGAATCAGCTAAATACCTCGGAATACATTTCGATAGTAGGTTAGATTGGATACATCATGTTAGACAAAAAGCAGAGTAGATTAGACTCAAAGTCAAGCAACTGCACTGGTCAGTCTGAAGATACTCTCAAGTTGACCCAAAATCAAATAGATTGGTTTATCAGTCAATCATAAATCTAATTTAGACCTATGGGGTGCAAATTTGGGGTTGCACCAAGAGGTCAAATCAACTAGTAATCCAACGTAGCCAAGACAAAGTTCTACGGTTAATTACCAATGCTTATTGCTAAAAACATGAAATAATGTTGCTAAATTACCGCAACGTGGAAGCAATACGGCTACTAGACAACATGCATGAAATCAGAAGATTGAAGCGAACCAAACCATAATATAATGAAACTTATTTTATTAGACTTAAGAATGTACTGGTTTTATATCAGAGGAATATACTAAATCATGTTGTTTATTGTGATCAAGACGATTACATCATTTAAATTTACATGAGCGATTAATTTATTTAATATAGATCAGTATTTTTGTCAACCTGTTTAAAAGATAATTTATTGGACTATTTAAAATTATTTATTATCCTAGTATCAATTATCATATTTTTATTGGTAGTTATTTTTTATTTCAATGTATCCTATTTATTATTATATTGTAAACCTGGAATAACTAAGAAATTTAAGAAAAAATTTTTTAAATTCGACTTTATTACTCTTCATTTAAACCTAGAGTTATTTAGAAGTGATACGTTTTTTTATGCTTCTCTAAATTTTCGATAGAGCGATTTGGTTTTGGTTGTTTTTGATGGTTTCAATGTTAGTATCCTCTTCTATATTTCGTCACAGAAATTTGTGATGAATTCGTCCACTTTTCGTTTGATAGATATGCTCAAAACATCGTAATCTGCATCTTCATTCCTCAACTGTTCAACATTCGTACATCTTAAACGAATTACTTTCTTTCTAATACAATTCCTGAGAAAAATATGAAGAATTTTCCTTGTATTGTATTTGAAAGGCTTGTAACAGTGTCTAAGTCTCGGGGCCATACAGAAGGATTGGCAAGGTAAACTCTCGAAAGAGACAGATGTTAGTCTTGATTATAATATTTTCACCCTTCCATCTCGCACCATCTTATAAAAGCAAAAGCTCTGCAGCTAGGTCCATTCTGCTGACTACTTCAGCGGTAGATGCCACTTTATTCTCCTGTTTTACTGATCGTGAAGTACGGGAACTCCAGCACTTCTTTCAGCTCCAACTGAATTCCGTTTAGATTTACAGTAGATGGTTATTCAGAACTTGTCAATACTTTCGTATTTTCAAGCCATATGCAATGAGAACTATTTTATGAAGAATGTTAGAAGTCTCAACAACTGTATCAGCGAAAATCAAATCGGTAAAGGAGTTTTGTAGCACCACATTGAAAACCATGTCTGCTTTCAAAAACTTCGAAAAAACAGTCGAAAGCAGAGCGATTATTTGATATATCCCAATGAATCGGAGCAGTGTGCAAATTTTATCAGTGTCAGTGAATGCTAAATTCGGCAATTACTTCTAAAATAACTTAGACATGATTTTTTTTGTACAATTGTAAACATTCTGTTATCTGAAGGTGTCTGCTATATTACATTACTTAAATTTATTGTTTTCTGTAATTTTTTGGACTTTTTTCATATTTTTTGGTATCTAACATTGGTGTTTATACTAGAATGTGATTCATGAATACTAGAAAGAACTCAAGAGTAGATTATTTTCCTGCTATAGAGTTTCCATAATGATTATCAAGGCATTTCTTGGCTTCAACAGCATTTTTCTCTATCAAAAACAAAGCAACGCACGTAATTATATTTATTCATCGTTTTTGACAATGACAAAAGTTATTTGACTAAAATCACTGTAGTTGGAATGACGTGACATTTTTGATGTGTGTCTTTACATCAACATCGATGCCATCTATGACATATTAATCAAAATAATTCCAAAAAACACATTACATGAATCATTTTAGATAATAATAATTCACGACTATTTAGTTGATAACTAAATTATATATTTAATAAATGTTTTATTTTAATTACAAAACTAAATATAATATTTAGATAAAACCATTCACCGTTAATGTATATATATGCTATTTTTTTAAACATATAAATGAACTAATTTACAATACTAAAATATGTTATGGTCGAAAATGTTTCATTTGGTTACTATATATTTAGTCCGGCGTATAATTTATGTTTAATATTAATGCTGTTAATTTGCAATCTGTGTTTAAATTCATAATGCAATTTTTCGATGTCAATTTTATGCCTATATAATTCGTCACGAATTAAAATGTTTTAAACACGAACTGGCTCAATAATTAGCAAACGATGTATTAATATTTGAAATGAGCATATGAGTTAATATCGCTCTAGTATTGTTTAGTTGTATATACAATCGAAAATAGTGTCCAAATTAACCTATAAAGTGTGGTTAATCCTTTTGAACATTGGAAAAAAATAGCTTAACAATATTATAAAAAACTGGGGGGAAACTGTACTTTTATAATATAGTAAAAACGTGCATCGAAGGTAGTAGTTTGCTTGGTGAAGCTTAAATATAAAAAAATTTATATTAATTTTACGAATCTGCAAGGGGTGATTTTTAATATGGTTTGATATAAGAGAAACACAACCCAGAGCATTATGTAGCAGTTGAGGATTTATGATCAAAAGCTATTTGAGTTGATTCGAAATAATTAAAACAATTGCAAAAGGAATGATATGAGAGAAGAAGTATAACGTTCGCTGAGATGTCCTGCCTCAATTCAAGCATTCACCAGATCACTTGATTCATTCATCAATGTCTGACCACTGGTTTACATACCATAGGAAACATTCAAATATAGGAATGGCTTCCACACCAAGTTTTCTGTGGTGTATTGTCTGTGGCGTTGAAAAGTGAATCTACTACGAAAATTTCAGGTACAAAATCAATGAGTTAGTCCAGAAGAACTATCCTGACTACAAGTCTTGCTGTGCATATTTTGGCATTAGCAAGGTATAGTATACTATGAGTTGTTAGGGCCGAATGAAATTGTTACTGTTACTGCAGGTATCTAACGATGTCATTTCAAGATATTGATTTGAGTATTGTTGCAAAAAGGGCAGCAATAGGGAGTAATGGACGCAAAGTCATCCTCCTGCATGACAACGTTGGAAGAATTGTAAAGAGATGCACTGTAGCACCATGAAAGGATAGTTCTGGCGCGCCGCACACAGTGCTTTTCGGATTTCCACATTTCAAACCAACATTGTTCTTTTGATACAGTATCGCTGTGTTGCTAGAAATATATGAAAAAGTAGTGAAAAAGTATATATATATATATATATATATATATATATATATATATATATATATATTCAATTTTAGAACTCTGTATCTGTTATTTTTATGAAATTAAATACCGTAATATTTATACATATAATAAAATTAAAAAAATTAATTTAATTTGGTCATCAAACTCTGATTATTCACTAAAAATAGATTCCTGAATGAAAACATATTTGAGCGCGATTTCAAAAGGATTTTGAACGTCATTTTATCACTACGGATATTACTTGGGTGATCATGATCAGTCACTATGCACTTAACAGGTCAATTGAAAAGTCCCCTGCCTACCATAGTAAAATAATTTTTTTGGCAAAATTTTTTTTTTATTCAACATAATTCCCCTCAAGGGTGATATACTGATTATAGCGACACTCCAACTTTTCAATACCATTTTTGTAGTACGATTTGTCCCTTGCTTCAAAATAGGCCCCAGTTTCAGCGATCACCTCTTGATTCGACGAAAATTTATTCCCAGCGAGCATTCTTTTGAGATCTGAGAACAGAAAATAGCCGCTGGGGGTCAGATCTGGAGAATACGGTAGATAGGACAGCAGTTCGTAGCTCACTTCGACCAATTTGATACGGTATATGACACGGTGCATTGTCTTGGTGAAACAGCACTTTCTTTTTCTTCAAATACGGCCGTTTTTCGGCGATTTCGTGCACTCCACTCAGATGACTGTCGATTACACTTCGTAGTGAAATGATGGAATCATATTTCATCCATTGTCACATATCGATGCAAAAGCTGGAGTTTATTACTCTTGATCATCTTCAAACACTGCCCCGAATCATCAACTCGTCGTTGTTTTTGGTCAAAAGTGAGCTCGTGCCACACCCACTTTGCACAGAGCTTTCTCATACCCAAATATTTGTGAATGATACGATATACACGTTCAGTTGATCATCATTCATTTTGTGGATTTTTTAAATGTTTTCGTCGGTAACAACTCCTTTTGGGCGTCCACTGTATTCACCGTCTTCGGTGCTTATTTCACTACGTCTAAACTTAGCATACCAATCCTTGCTGGTTGATTTTCCTGAGGCAATGTTGAGGGTTAGGGCTAACTAAAAACATGTGGATTTAATACTAGTAGCGCCATCTATGTGTCAGGCTTTCAAGGCCGGGGCTTTTCAATTGATCTGTTATAGTGGTGGAATCCATATATTGGTGGATCGATCATCAGTTTTGAAAGTGGAGCAAATGTACATACAATTTTTATCGCCATAAATTCGTTTTTCCCGCGCATTTATCGAACACACTAGTAGATGTGAACATATACTGAAAACAATTAAAACTAATAATAAACACAGAAAGGGTACAATTAGGTCATATAACCAAAATTAAACTAAATGTTATGCTGTTGCCGACAACATTAATTTCATAATTCGGTTCCGGCAATATTTCAGTTATTCGAACCGTTAGAGAAATGAAGCATATGTGACATGTCCCTTTATTAACATAGTTTTAAAACAATTCGATCAAATGCGGGTAGATATGTTGATTTATACATTTACATATATTGGTATTTCTTCACCATAAATGGATATTAATGTGGTAAGTACAAATTAATTTTAATGAATAGTGACAAACAGCACCATTTACAGAAAATAATTATATAGTTACTTATATATATATATATATATATATATATATATATATATATATATATATATATATATAATTAATTTATATATTCTATTTCCATTATATAGTTAATTTATAGACTTAAAATAATTATATTATATGTTATATTAACTATTTTGCAGAAGTTTTACCTTCAACCTTTACCTTTTACCAGTAACAAATCTAGAATTATAATGAGATATTTTTTCTGACTTCTACTGACTTAATCTAACTGGTTTATTACATTCTTTTTCTTTCTTCAAATTTGGAGTGATGCGATGGTGATGGTCTGTTGAGGTCTTCTTCCTCGACAGTGTCTTCTTTATTTTTAATTTGTAGATTTCAGTGGCAACCATTCTTGTAATATAATTGAACATGAGTTGTAATATATCTGTAGAGCTGTCCCTCGGTCTTCATACTAAGAAAATGTTAATAGTTAGATTTTAGAAGGGGTGTTCAGTTTTCGTTGAGGACGTTGTTGAGGGCAAGTTGAATGAATTTACACATTACACATTTAACTTTTAAAAACATTAAAAAATAAGATTTTCTGCATTAGTTACAATAAAAATATTATGAAATTCACCGCAGAAGCAATAGAATCACCTTTAAACAGGTGGGGTAGTTACTATTTTGATAGTTTTCAGGTGTGTCAATATAAAAAAATAATTTACCCTAAACTGCAAAAACTTGGCTTGATGCCGAGTTTACGGACACTGCCCCGGGAAAATCAACCATCAAGGATTGGTATGCTAAGTTTAGACGTGGTTAAATGAGCAGCGAAGGCGGTGAACGCAGTGGACGCCCAAAAGAGGTTGTTAGCGACAAAAACATTTAAAAAATCTACTAAATGATTTTGAATTACCGTGAATTGAAATTGAACGAAATAGCAGCACTCTAAAGATATCAACTGAACACAACTGATACGACATCATATCATTCACGAATATTTGAATATGGAAAGCTCGGTGCAAAGTGGGTGCCGCGCGAACTCACTTTTGACCAAAAACAACGACGAGTTGATGATTCGGAGCAGTGTTTGAAGATCATCAAGCGTAACAAACCCAAGTTTTTGCGTCGATATGTGACAATGGATGAAGCATGGCTCCATCATTTCACTCCGAAGTCCAATTGACAGTAATCCGAGTGGACTGCACACGATGAACCCACTTTAAAGCGTGGGAAAACGCAACAGTTGACTGGCAAGGTTATGGCTTCTGTATTTTGGGATGTGCATGGAATAATTTTTCATTGACTACCTTGAAAAAGGAAGGACCATCAACAGTGGCTTTTACATAGCATTATTGGACCGTTTGAAAGACGAAATCACCGAAAAGCGGCAGCATTTGGAGAAAAAGAAAGTGCTGCTTCACGAAGAAAATTTCTGTTCTCAGATCTCAAAAGAATGCCCACAGGGAAGAAATGTTCGTCGAATGAAGAGATGATCGCCGAAACTGAGGCCTACTTTGAAGCAAAGGTCAAATCGTACTACAAAAATGATATCGAAAAGTTGGAGGATCGCTATAATCAGTGTATCACCCTTGAAGGGAATTATGTTGACTAAAAAAAATAATTTTGTTAAAAAAAATTATTTTACTATGGTAGACCGGGGACTTCTCAATTGACCTATTAGATGTTAACTCAATTAAAATTAAAACAATTCAGTGAGAAAGTGAGCGATTCTGTTTACAATCACTAGTGTTTATAAACAACCATCACTAATATGTTTTATAAATTATTGTGAAATTTTTAATATATACAATAAATTCTCGTTATTAATTCGCATTCGATGTTCCTAAAATATACAATAATAAGATCTCTTACGATTTATCGCAAAAATCAATCACAAATATAAGAATTTCTAAGATATGTAAACTCTGAATTTGACTATGTGTCGTTAACTCAATTAAAATTAAGACAATATAATGAGAAAGTGAACGATTCTATCAATAAAGACTTGTGTTTATAAGCAACAATCACTAATATGCATTATTTTTTAGAGTAATTTTTTTATGTACAAGATAATCTCTCGAAATTAATCCACATTCAATCAATAAAAAAAAATTGATTAATGAGATCTGTTACAATGTATTGCAAAAAATAATCAAGAATATAAGAGTTTCTTATATGTGTAAACTCTCTATTTGATTATATGCCGTTTATTCGATTAAAATAAAGATAATAGTGTGAAAAATTGAGCGATTCTATTTATAAACACCGGTGGATATAGTCGGAAAATGTACCCAAAGTCTCCTCGATTAAAAATTTAACTTAACTACATAGTTACGGTTGAAATTCGGCCACTACACCATCAGTAATATTCATTATTTTTAGAGTAAATATTTTAATACATAAAATAGGCTCTAAAAGTTATAAAATAACTTACACAATTATGCAATAAATAAGAGCATTTAATTATTTTTCAATAGTTTTCTTATTATTTTTAATTTGATTTGTAATGTGACGAAATTAACTACGTCAGCCATGTATATCAATTCTATATAGAACATAATATATCAGGCCTCTAAATTACTTTCAAAGGATTTAAAATAGATGTTGTTAGTGTGTATTAAATGGCATCGGTTATAATTGTAACCAACTACATGTTGAAACCGCACTTAATGTGTCATTTTATCGAAGTATAAACAAATTTGTTTTTCAATGGTTTGAAAATATCTGAATTAGTACCAAATAAATCTTATTTGCGGTACGTTTAACTTTTTTATCTAAATTTGAAGAAAAAGCTGCTGAAGGTCATATGTGAATACTGGTTTTCGATGTTTTAAAAGTGCTGATTATAATATCGAAAACAATGAGTGTTTTTTTTTGTTCCGGCCTAAAGCCAGGCGGTGGAATGCATGAACCATACCTGGTCACGGACACTTGCTTGGAGTGACAATTTGGACCGGGTTATGTGGGTCTGCCTATGGGCTTACCAATAGATTAAACTGAAACCGTCTCACAGTTGACCCCTGTGGATCGCTACTGCTACTGCATTAAATTTGGGGACATGGATTCTATTCATTCGCGAACTTGAGTTAACACACGACTGGATATTGTCGTATGGGGGCAAAAGTTATGACTGCAGAGACGGATGGGGTCGTTTCTTCCTGGAAAAGGGGGGAGGTTAGCGGTGACGCGGCGCTAAGCTCCCAGCATGTCGACCAGCTCGCGAACAAGCGCGTTTTCAGAAGAAATTGAGCTGACTTGTTGTTTGTCGAATGATTGACATATAAAGTGCTTGATTTCTGGAGTGTCAGTTTCCCTATGAATTTGATTATTTCTGACAAACCATGGAGCATTTAAGATTCTTTTGGGGAGCTTATTTTGGAAAACTTGAAGCCGTTTCACCTGGTTGGGTGTAACAAACTTGAAGTAGACATTAGATCGGTAGAGGAGTACGGACCGAATTAACATGTTGTAAAATAAGCATTTGATGGAGATGGGAAGTCTGCAAGAAGGGCAGATCAGAGAAGAGAGCAGGTTTGCTATCCCCGAACTTTGCCAGTTCCGCGAGCTGCTTATGCGGGAGCTTCGATATCGACTGGGCAGTCGATATTCCGTCGAACCTGGATATTTTTTGGTTTGAAGTTTGCCGATCGTAGTCTGTAGAGACTTTGGAGACACGGAATGGTTGAGAAGAAAGGCTGGGGTTACTGGTGCTTTGATGGATTCGTTGATGACAGTGTCGTTGTTTTAGTCTTAGTGTTCTCTGTGGGTGGGAGGCGTTTCATTTGAGACTCGTAGATTTCTGCGAGGAGCTCGACTTTTTCTTGGTCAGTGACTGCGATTTCAGCTGCTTTAACTGCTGACTTCAGGGGGGGGGGGGAGATGACATTACAATAATTGCTTTGGATAGCAAAAAAAAAATTGAAAACTAGGATTTGAAGGCATTACTCAATGAAACCATTCTATTGATTACAATTGATGGGTTTGAATCGAACGTCGAAAGACCAGAATACAAGTAAAGACTAATGTTATTCTTCGGTATGATAACGCTCGATAACATGTTGCAAAATCGGTGAAAGCATACTTCGAAACATTAAAATGGGAACTGCTATCCCACCCGTTATATTCTCCAGACTGTGCTCCTTCTGATTACTATTTATTCCGACATACGAGTTGTGACCTATTTGAGCAGCGCTTTAGTTCTTATGAAGATACCAAAAATGGGTCTATTTGTGGATACCGTTCTTTTGAGATAGAATCCGAAAATTGTGTGAAAGGTAGGAAAAAGGAGCGGTTATGCAAGTTTTATAAAGTTGCAAATTGACAAAAAAATCCCTTAAAGTAATTTAAAGGCCTAATATTTAAGCTTCCATTAGACGCAACAAACATTCAAAAACAATAGATGCATTTGTTTACAAGAGAAGCAAGTATAAGATAATATCTTGCAAGTAATTCCCAGTAAAGTTTACAAAAAGTCTTGTAAAATATATATCAACAAGATCTATTTCGAATTATCAGAAAATATAGTCAAGAACATAACAGTTTTATGATTATATGTCGTTGATTCGATTAAAATCGAGACAATAGAGCGAGAAAGTGAGCGATTCTATTTATAAACACCGGTGTATCCACCGGTTACAGTCGGAAAATGTATCTACGCGTCTCCGCGATCAAAAATTTAACCTGCCCTACCCGGTACATCACCGTCCCGTTACAAAACATCAAGATCTCCTGGCAGTGTGGGCGAACCGTACGCAGGCGTTTCCAAGAAGCTCCCCTAACGGCGAGCTTCCGAAGCTCAGTCTGACCTAAACTACCGTGCCAAAAGACAGTCCGCCGATCGATTTCCGACCCCCCCAATAAATTATCCTAATTTGCAAAAAATCGCATCGTCGAAAGTGTCCGCCGACGTTAGTTTTTAATTATTCGCGTGCCGGAGACGGTGTGTGTCTGTGTGGGTGCATGTGTCGTCTGTGTGTCAAAGGGGGAAATCGATTGCGGCCGCCGACGACGGTTCAGCGACGATTTGTCAACGTCATAATAGACACCCTTACAGTGTAGTGCCAAATTTCTCGCAAAACAACTTCTCCCCGATATTTAGTTGATCCAGGATATCGGTAAGATGGGTGCCAAAGGTAGTGTCGAGGCGGCCAAGATCAACGCTCAAAACTGGAGCAATTTCGAGGTAGGACGAGATCATTTTTCGGTTGTGTAAAATCGTAGGGATTACTGACCCGATGTAGGCGTTAACTTTGCTGTTAAATTTTATCGGTATCTGGTGATGTTCTCTCGTTATTTGTGCAATATAGGGCGGCAACTATTCTCACTATTTACCCGAATACAGAAAATATCTTTATGGTTAAGGTTTCCCGGAGATGTTGTCTTTTTTATGAAAATAACCACTACATCATTCTGCTCCGGTGAATGGGTTGTTTTTATTTTGATTCAGTCACAAGACTAACGTTTCTCAAATGTAAATAAAAACACCTAAGTTCGAAGAAATATCTGCAAAAACAAAATAAATAAATTAAACATATAGTCTTGTTGTGAAAGTGTTGGCAAAATTTATAAACATTGCATGAATCATTATTTATTCATTGTGTGTTTCATTATTTTTTGCATTTACACAAATATAGCTATTCATTTATTGAGTGAATCTAATTTATTATCACTAAACGTATTTGAGCTACTCCCTATTATTATGCAAAATTGTGTATGATATGAATATTTTATTATAATATGAAACAATCAACATTTTAACCAAAAATTGCTACTCGTAAATTATTACCTCTACAAATATATTATAAAGATTAAACCTTTATAAAAGAATTTGAATCAATGTAGTCTTGTGACTTACAAAAGAAACATCTCTAAAATAAATATAAAACTAATAAAAAACAGTTATATATTCTTTTTATGCAGGCGTTGCTGAATTTTATAAACATTGAATGTATTATTATTTATTCACAGATTGTTTAAATATTATGATTAGTACACAAATATTGCTCCTTACTTATTTAGGAAATCTAGGTTTTAATCATTAAAAATATTTAAACTAATACAGAGTATGTATTAAAAATAGCTATAAAATTTATTTTGATTTAGCTAAATTCATTGTGTATTACATAATTGTTTCATTATGACTTGTTGGTTGTGCAAAATATTAAGGATTACTTTTTTAATAAGTATGGTTGAAGTTTCCCGGAGATGTTGTCTTTTTATTAAAATAACCACTACATCATTCTGCTCCAGTGAATGGGTTGTTTTTATTTTGATTCAGTCACAAGACTAACGTTTCTCAAATGTAAATAAAAACACTTAATTTCGAAGAAATATCTGCAAAAACCATATAAACAAATTAAACATATACTCTTGTTGTGCAAGTGTTGGCAAAATTTATAAACATTGCATGAATCATTATTTATTCATTGTGTTTGATTATTTTTTGCAGTTACACAAATATTGCTATTCATTTATTGAGTGAATCTAATTTATTATCACTAAACGTATTTGAGCTACTCCCTATTATTATGCAAAATTGATTGTGTATGATATGAATATTTTATTATAATATGAAACAACCAACATTTTAACCAAAAATTGCTACTCGTAAATTATTATCTCTACAAATATATTATAAAGATTAAACCTTTATGAAAGAATTTGAATCAATGTAGTCTTGTGACTTACAAAAGAAACATCTCTAAAATAAATATAAAGCTAATAAAAAACAGTTATATATTCTTTTTATTCAGGTGTTGCTGAATTATATAAACATTGAATGTATTATTATTTATTCATAGATTGTATAAATATTATTATTATTACACAAATATTGCTACTTACTTATTGAGGAAATCTAGGTTTTAATCACTAAAAATATTTGAACTAATATAGAGTATGTATTAAAAATAGCTATAAAATTTCTTTTGATTTAACTAAATTCATTGTGTATTACATAATTGTTTCTTTATGACTTGTTGGTTGTGCAAAATATTAAGGATTACTTTTTTAATAAGTATGGTTGAGGAATAAAAACACTTATTTTCGAACAATAAATTGTAAAAATGGTAATATATTCTTGTGCAAGTGTTGTTACATTTTATAAATATTGCATAAACATTGATTGTTCATAGCTTGATTAAATACTTTACTATATATATTATTACTGCTATACGCATATTGCTACTTATTTTTTGAGTGAATATGTACGAAAGTCCTGTAACTAATCCACATTATTATATGTTCAAAACAGTTATAATATTTCTTTTAAGGTTGCTAAATTCATTATCTTTAATTATTTTAGTTAATTGTTAAACATATTATTTAATATTAAATAAACTTACCATATTTATAACTTACCATATTTATTTATTTTACCTAGAAAGAAATTTAGGTAAATATTTTATGCAAAAATAGTAAAGTAAGGGGGCTTTTTTTGGATACAAAATATGCACATTATTATAAAGGTAATAATAGTTATAATTTTACTGTAATGTAGATAACTATTTTTTTTTTACAAAAGGGTAGTTTTTTTTCAAACCCGTGTGAATTTTAAGCGATTAAAACAAGTCTGCATACATTGAAAGATTCCGCATCTATTAGCTGTTTTCTATTCTTGGTTGCCCTTTATATTTTGAGATTTTATTCAGCAAGTATTTGATTTAAATCATATGAAGATATACATTTACTAAGCACCAGTTTTTTGAATTTATTTGTTAGAAAAGGATATACAAGAATATTAAATTAAATAATAATAAATACAATTAATTTTAATTAAATTAAATTAAAATATTTCTTCTGTAGTATCAACTTTTCGATGAGTTACAGAAGTAACGCTTATAACTGAACAGCTTAAAAACTTTACTCTAAAAGTTTTATTTTCACATAATTCCGAAATATAAAAGACAACTTTCGAATAAAATATTTGGCGTTCATATGTTTTCAGTTAATCTGCGTACTGTACAACTTGTACTAATACCTTATAAATATTGAAATTGAAGCGTTTTACAGCTTTATTATATTTTTTAAATTATTTTTTGTGAAGTAGAATCGAATTTTAAACCTGTAACACAAATAGAAAATCGAAATGGAAAAATTATACATTTAAAATAATTGAAACGTATTTTTCATCGAGCCCATCAATATTTACTAACTATGTAAACAGATATAAACAGGTTTTACATTTCCTACCATTTTGCGATACATACATTTCCCATAAAAATGAATAACGGTCTGTATATTTCTCCATAAATTATTTTCGTTTTTGCTAATGGCATAAACACGGAAACTATTGTTCGGAAACAAAAAGGCGAAAGATTTTTATTACTTTATTTCATTAGTATTTATATTAGTGTAACAGATCAATTTAAAAGTCCCTGGCCTACCATAGTAAAACAAATTTTTTGACAGAATTAGTTTTTTTTATTCAACATAAGTCCCTTCAAGGGTGATACACTGATTATAGCGACCCTCCAACTTTTCGATATCATTTTTGTAGTACGATTTGTCCTTTGCTTCAAAATAGGCCTCAGTATCGGCGATCACCTCTTCATTCGACGAAAATTTCTTCCCAGCGAGCATTATTTGAGATCTGAGAACAGGAAATAGTCGCTGGGGGCCAGATCTGCGGAATACGGTGGATGGATGGATTTTTGCCATCGTTTTCACTGACTTGTGATACGGTGCATTATCTTGGTGAAGCAGCATTTTCTTTTTCTTCAAATGCGGCCGTTTTTCGGCGATTTCGTAATAACGTTATGTAATAGTCGCTGTTGATGGTTGTTCCTTTTTCAAGGTAGTCAATGACAATTATTCCATGCGCATCTGCAAATACAGACGTCAAAACCTTGTCCGACTGTTTCGTTTTCCCATACATTGGAACAGATTCATCGTGTGCAGTTCACTCGGATGACTGTCGATTGGACTTCGGAGTGAAATGATGGAGCCATGTTTTTTCCATTGTCACATATCGACGCAAAATCTCGGGTTTATTATGATTGATCATCTTCAAACACTGCTCCGAATAATCAACTCGTCGTTGTTTTTGGTCAAAAGTGAGTTCGCGCGGCATCCACTTTGCAGAGAACTTTCTCATACCCAAATATTCGTGAATGATATCATATACCCGTTCATTCGATCTCTTTGGAGTGTCTGGTTTTAATTAAATTTCAATTTACGGTCATTCAAAATAATTTTGTGGATTTTTTAAATGTTTTCACCATAACAACCTCTTTTGGGCGTCCACTGCGTCCACCGTCTTCCGTGCTCATTTCACTAGGTCTAAACTTAGCATACCAATCCTTGATGATTGATTTTGCTGGGGCAGTGTCCGGAAACTCCGCATCAGGCCAAATTTTTGCTTCAACTGTATTTTTCCCTTTAAAAAACAATATTTTATCAACACGCGAAATTCCTTTTTATTAATTTTTTTCACAATAACAAAAGTTGCTTCACTCAAAATGCTATAATTCACAAACTAATGATCCGACAGCTGTCAAATTTGTGCTTTGTTTGTATATTGAAAAATGAATGTTGATATGCTGGTATGCATGAAAAATAAGTTTAAATATGATCTTATACATTTTTATAAGTTGAATTGTATTGATGAAAAATTAATTTATTTTTGTTTAATGTAATTGTTGGATCACTTTTGAGGTATGAAAACGGTTAATGAAAAGCACGTATACATGATCTGTGAAGTCAATTTTTTCCTTTTAATTCAATGTTTCCGTTGCTTCTTCATACTAACTGTGAAAATGTTCGTATTTTCTCGTTTTAATTATATCATTTGGTAAAATGGGGATTTTTGTTTCTTTTTCAGCCCGACTGAGATTATTTAAACCAAGTTAAAGACCGTGGTTTGAAGCCCACGTTAAGCAGTAGGCCCAGTTACTAAAAAGCTTAACATAGACTTTTTTTCGACCTTAAAACTTATAGCTGGAGACATCATAGCTTGTGCTTTCGTCCGCCAGTTAGCCTTTGATCAAGCTCTAAATTACTGTGTTTATGTTTACTATGTTTCGTCAAAATTTTATTAGACTATGTTAGTTTACAGCAGCTTCCGTTCGCATTTGGTGACACCCTAAACTTCGATGTTAAGGAGTATTTTCCAAAGCATGGATATTTTGTAATTATATCAGTTATAGCTAGGGGCTTTCAATCCACCTTAGGCAACCTTAGTTTGAATTCCGCTACTTTTGCCTAAACTCCATTTAATTATGTCATGAAATGATTCGAGTAACTTCAGAACGATTGCCAATCCAATATCAACTTGCCCTCTCTTCTTGATAATTGATCTGATTCCGGGAAATTGAGTTAATTCAAAATAGAAAAACCCGGCCAGCTATGTAATGTGTTTGGTTTAAAAAAAAAACGTTTATATTAACGGAGATAAGTGGCGACTTATTAAAGTGAAGACACAGACAACACTATAAATTCAAACCTATTCTAATGTAAACGAGACCATTATAATGTAGTTACTCGTCATATCTTCTCATCAGAAATTAGACGCTAGGTATTTCATAGATATATATTTAAACTAACCAAATACTAAACCCACTTTCTTCAAAGTTTTATTACTCTGAAAAAAAAAGTTGTTATGTCGTATTATGAGTGCTATACGTAGCTATCGTTGAGGAGATATATTACTGGCAGAAAACTTCTTCTTTTCCTCATCACATGATCACATCACTGATTCTTTGCAGAATTTTCATAAAAAATCAATCCCGCAATAGTCCGATTCGCCTAATTTAGTTCCGTCAGACTTCTGGCTATTCCTTGTACTAAAGTCTCCTTTTACCAACTAGAGGTTTATCTGGACTGGATTTACGGTTTTATGTTAGCTACGAACAACGGTCCTCGGCGTTAAGCCTACCGACTGGCGAGTGACCAACTTAGAAATCGTCCTAGAAGACATCCGGTCTTATCCAGCCTGGTTACTGGCGTGACTGGGATCATTTTCCTTGTCGGAGTTTAAACTCTTGCTTAGGACAATCACAAGCATAAATTTACGACCATGTCCCAGCAGGACTCGAACCAGCGACTATCGCAACAGTAGTGGGACCGTCCTGTCGCCTTTACCACTGCACCACCAATCAGGTGGTTAGAATTTCTGTTAACCATAATTATTTTGTAACAATCGCTCATAATAATAGATTTCAAACTAACTAAAAAATGTAAACAGGTTTTAACTTCTGCATTCATTAAAATGAATCCACGAACGATCCACATATTTCTCTTTCAATTATTTTCAGTTCTACTAATGACATAATCGACAAAAGTATTGTCGGAAACCAAAAACATGAAAGATTACAGCTCGCGTTTTGTTTTTCCGTTCTTTTAGTTTATTTTATGAGTGTGCGTGTGAAACGAACTTCATATTAGAGACGGGCGCGGTGAAGATTAACGAAATTACAAATTATGCATGGGAATAGGTGTGGTCCGCCACAAGACTGTCTGTTTCGCAAATATGTTGTAAATAATTCAGATAGGAGGGTTAGCGAATAACATAATGGAAATAAACTTAAATTGAGTTGGCTTTACGTCGTGTTTATGATACAGCGAGTGTTGTGAAACCTCGCTAATATGCGCCGGCTTAAAAGTTTCGGCTCTTTTAGAAAAACCACTTAAAATTTTTGAAGATGTCGAGAGGAGGAACAATATCAAGCGTCAATTCCTTTAACGGCCTTTGTTAAATAAAAGAACGAGTTTAGAATTAGCACGTAAATTGTGAGCCAAAAACGGAAAAGCGTTTACTGATCTTTCGATCTTCGAGAGTCTCATGATTACATTACATTTTATTTTAAAGTTATATTTTTATTATTCACTATATATTGGTAAATATTAAGATTAATAAAAGATTTTTAACAAAAAAAATTGAACGGACATCAAAAAATAAATAAAGAATTCACTAAAAATTAAAAAATAATTAACTTAGATTTTTAACACTGAAAAAAGAAACATTTTAAAATAAAATATGTAAATTATAATCGTTGTAGTAACTAAATGAAAATAAACAAACAATAAACATATATACAAATAATTTAGCTTAATACCTACCTAAACCTATTCATCTATTTACAATATTATTTTAACTACTACCAACTGATTCAAACTAATCGGTGGTGAACCCAAACAGTTATATTGATTTAGATTTGTTTTGTTGGTAATTTAAGTTTTTGTATATGTTACAAAATTATATTATTATTTTTGTATTCTTTGATGTTGATGTAGGTGTAACTTCTCGGTATTTTTTGTTGGTAAAATAATGGTTTAATTTCAATAACAACTTTAATTAATTATTTAAACATAATTTAAGTATTAACGAATTAAAGTATTAAGCATTAAAGTATCAACTATAATTTTTTCATCTTTCGAGAAGTTAATAATTGTTTTTCAATTTGTGTAAATGAAGTAAAGATTATTACGATGAATGTATTCTGCATTTATTACAAAGTGGTAGTCAGAAGGAGATATGTTTGGGCAATATTGCGATTATAAGTTCATAAACTCTAACATCATTATTTCAACATTTCAGCGACAATGTGCTTACGAAAATATTTTCAAACTTCCATTAGTTTTATTAGTCTGAAATTGTATTGAGCATTACATATCTGTGTCTTAAGAACCAGGATATATAAATTAATATGCATCTATATTTTAATACTATGTAATAAAAATGATATAAATCTAATAGTAAGAAGTAGTAATAAAAAGTACTAATGGTAAAAAGTAATAATAAGTACTAATAGTAAAAAATTATAACCAATAAATTGTTATTGAACATTTAGTTATATTTTATTATTAACATTTTTTAACTAACATATTACTAAAAAAAGGTACTAATTTTTATGTAACAGTTGTATTATCATAATTGTATTATTGAAATGAAAGCAACTTAAATTCCTAGCTCTCTTGTTAAACCTTACGGTAATTAAAATCTCAATCTAACACTCTAAACCATGCTAAGTAGATAATGATAGATAACGTAATATTTCATATTTCTGTCAATATGTCATAACATATCTTAATATTATTTATAATATTATTGTAAATTAAAATCGCACTAAATGTCTATTTTATACGAAATTATTCAAGCTAGAATATATATTTAATTATTATATTTATTTATAAATTGTTCACTAATTAATTAAAGCTTCAATACATTTTAAATATTAAATTTATGTCATTTGCTTTTATTGGTTATATAGTTTTTTTCAATAATTAACTATACCTCAAATTTTTGTCTTCTGGAATCAACACACCAAAAACAACACATTAAAACTTTTTATTTTGGTCATCAATGATCTAAAAATATATCAAAGAACATGAAATGTTTGTTCTATTCTGACCGGTAGAATCCGTCTTAAATTTATGTAACACGAGCATTCGAATAGATAACAAAACATCACTAGTAAAACCGCCTATATATTACTATGATATTTTTAGATATATATATTTCGGTTACAATTTTATTGCTGTTTTCGGGCTTCAAAAGCTCATTCCGTCATATTTTACGTGTTAGTCAGTCAAATTTAACAGTAGATGCAACGGAACTGCCATGAGTTTAATTGTTGGCTTTGAAGGTTTGATGTACGATATGTTATATTTAGTCATATCCAGTGAAACATTATGTAAATGCGATTTACAAAATTAGAATAAAGATGTATGTCATGCACGGTTTGTTGATTGAAAGGTATGGTCGGTTTATTTTATGCATATATGTTTATTATTTCAGCATAATCATTCGAAACAATTTGTGGGCCACCATCAGCGGTCGCAATCCTTGAACAGGGGCGTCCGCGAGCAGTGGAGTGGCCGAGGGGCAGACCTTGGAGGCAGTGATATGTGGTGACAGCAACGGTGCCAGTGCCCAGCAGGGTCTTCACAGTGCCAAGGCATGGGCAACAAACTGAGTTGTTCATGCGCGCCTCTCATTAGAAAGGTAAATTTGATATTTGCTGTTGTTTGTGACAACGTAACACAGGGGCTGAAAAGACCCGGGTGTAACAAGAAAACACGTTTTTTTTTGTTGATCTTTTGTCTCAAAATAGGTCTCAGTTTCAGCGATAACCTCTTTATTCGAGCGAAATTTCTTACCGGCGAGAATTTTTGACGTCTGCGAATCGTTACAAGGTAAATCTGGCAAATACGGTGGATTTGGGAGCAATTTAAAGTTCAATTCATGTAGTTTTGTCATTGTTTTGATTGATTTGTGACCTGGTGCGTTGCAACTTCGGCCTTCAAACGTTGTAATGACGCCGTATAATATTCACTTTTTCGATACCGAGGCGATAACCTTTCCAGCTGTTTGTTTTGCTTTCGGCCGCTTTAGACGAGAATCACTTAGAGCTGCTGTGCACTCAGATGACGAGCGTGATGATTCCGGAGTGAAGTGGTAGATCAATGTTTTATCCATTGTCACATATTAACGCAATATTCCGGTTTGTTACGTTTAAACATGGCCAAACACTGTTAGAATTATCAGCACGTTCTTGTTTTTAGTTAATAGTGAGCAAACGGTGTACCCACTTTGAATAGAGCTTTCTCATAATCAAATGCCCCTACAATATAAAACCAACCGTTCTTTTTATATCTCTGCTATGACAGATAACTCACGCAACTTCATCTTTCGATAATTTTAAACGGTTTTATGGGTTTTTTTCACTGCGTTCTGCATCATCGGTGTATCTACGACTACGTGTGAAGCCAGAAAACCAACGTTTTATTATTGTTCTGATAGAACGAGTCCTTATAACACTTTCTAAGTTATTGCTTCGCTTGAACGGCGAACTCACAAACTTTTGAGGATTAGTACCAACTGAAAAGCGGAATGCAATAAAACTAGCACCATCGATATTTTAGGCCCGGGACTTTTCAGCCAATGTGTTATTTTGTATATACTAGTAATCACCCTGTGGTCGAAATTCGACCGTAATTTAATAAGTTAATCATGTTTCTCCCATAACAGAATAAAGGGAATAATTTTAAAACATTACCGAAACTTGTTTTCACAGTATTTTTATTATAAGATCAGAAGAATATTGAATATATAACATTAATTAAAATAATAAATGTCTGTATATAAAAAAATATGTAAATAACTCGAGAAGATCTAAATAATTAACTTTTTAAATATTCATTAACCTTTTAATTTCCATTAAGTTCCAATAATCAACAAGGTATTAATAAGTTTAAATAACTACGTAACTGAATATTATAACAAAGTGTCATATGTAAGATTATTTTCAGAACTGTCACAACTTCAGAGCATCAAACATAAGTATACATGACCTTTATTTACTTTTATGTTTTAAATAGAAATATGGAAAAATAAATGAAGTAATACATGGTTGTAGATTAAAATAGATAATATAATTAATAATTAATAATTTGAAACTGATATTTATTTGGCTTTAGCATGTATATTAAAACAATTAGAAATCAATTAGGTAATTTATTATTTACTATTTAGAAATATGTATTAAAAGATTTTTCAAACTTAGGTGTATAAAGTAAATAATCAAAATAATTGATTAAACATTAAAATGACATATAATCATATATATCATTAAAAAATATATCGTTAAAAATATTATTCATAAATGCTTTAAAACGTTTACAACTTAATAATTCATAATTTCTTTTATTTGTCCCGTGTATTCCATATACTGCTGCATATTTTCATTACTTCATTTATATGTTCATATAGTATTTATCTTTTATTCATATTTCCCACCTAAAATATATATTGTAAAAACATTAAATACACCAGGCTGATTAAAAGATTTCACCTAAATTTTTATATTGCATTGTTCTTTGCTTAATTATTTCACTCTTCGGCCTCACCCTTGCAGATAGATCATCTTAGATTTGCCTTCTATGGCTTTCGTTTATCTATTGCTTTCTACTTTGTCTTATGTCCCAGATGGGAACTAACTATGAAGCTTTTTAATAATTGTTAATATTCTATGCAACATTCATTTTAACTCTTGATGCATAACAAAACCTGCAATATTGGGTTAGTGCTTTAAAAAATGCCTTTACTAAAGAAATATGAAAATAATCAGAAGTTAACGTCACCAAAATTTAAGAAAAATCTTAATAACCGATAGAATTACCTCAATCCTTAAGAAAGAACAATTTTTCTTAGCTGTCCTCCGTTTATCCGATATCAAATTATTTAATTATTAATTAATTAATTAAGAGGACAGACGATTTTTGTTATACTCGAATTTTATTAATCCATGTTGGAATGAAATTCTCGCACATGTCGGGTTTTTCTTTCATAGATGTATATACCTTAATATATAAATCGGACACTATTAAATATAATTATATATATATATATATATATATATATATATATATATATATATATATATATATATATATGTATATATATAATATAGTTTTTATTGAAGCACTTGTTGAATATGTTTATTGGGATAACTTTTAAAGCCTTCTTACTTACATTTTAATTTCCGCAATAGAGTTGAACGATTTTGCTTTTTTGTTTAATGAAAGTGAAAGCTAAGTTAGGCGAATAGAGCGATTGCGGAATGACATCAGTTGAATTTTTTAAAAATAATGAAGAATCAATCAAATAATTCTCAATCCATATTCAAATAATACATATAGTTTGGTCCAACGCTTGAATTTATAATGAAACACTTCACGATTTTGTCGTCTTACTATTTTTTGACCACAGTAATTCTAATAATCTATTCTAAAATATCATATATATTTTGACGATACCCAAGAGTGGTTTCATTTTGTATTATTTTTAATTTTATAATATATATACTCATATATATTATACTCATAAATGATAATTAGGAGAGACGATGTCTGGTCAATACTATGGTATTCTTTTTTAAGGAGTTCCACATATTTTTTAACCGGAACATTCGACATTTTCGGGGTGTATATATATTTTAGTTTCCTAAATATTCCTAGTTACAGTCTAGTCAAAACTCAAATTAAAATAAAACTAATCTACTTAAGCTAAAGTTAAGAACACACCTATATACTAAACAAATTCATGTGGTTTGGTTCGCTTCAATCTTATTATTTCCGACGTGTTGTCCAGTAGTTTGTAGACTGCTTCCACGATGCTGTGATTTAGCAACCTTATTTCATGTTTTAAGGCGAAATCTTAGATCACTTCGTGTATCCGTTGGATTCCGAGGTCATCGTGCAGCTCTTAGTTGGTGATAAGCATTAGTAATTGATCGATTAGTTTGATGATTTAGTGCAACCCCATATTTGTACCCCACAGGTCCAAATTGGCTTTATGAATGATACTGATAAACCAATCCCTTTGATTTTAGGTCAGTTTGAGAGCATCTTCCGACTAACCACTACAGTTTCTTGACTTTGAATATAATCTGCTCTGCGTTTTGTCTAATATGATGTTTCCAAATTAACCAACCATCGAGATATTTTCCGAGGTATTTAGTTGATTCTGCTTGAGTAATCGGGCATCCATCTAGTGATATAATTAGGTTTTTGTCATTTCGCCTCAACGCAAAATTAATATGGACAGATTAGAATGGCTATTAAGCTGTATTTTCTAGCCTTTGGTCCATTTATATATCTTGTTGATCACTACTCCTACTTTGTCTACAGCCTTTGACAGTGATACATCTTCTGTATACTGATATATATGACTATATGATAAAGAAACAAATTTTGTAGTAAATAGTGGTCTAAATATGTTATGTTTATTATCTATACTCTCTTTCACCATTTCAACTTTTGCCTCGGCTGGGGTTTTCCTGTTTTCTGAAGTATTTTTCTGATATCTTCATTCCAGTTTCGCTTAGGGCGCCCTCTGATTTTTCTCTTTCCCTTCTTTTCTTCTCGTATTCTCTTTATTTATTTTGTATACTCCATGTGCTGCCACCAATATTCAAGTTGTCTTCTTTCTATGTACTCTTCCACTGATTCAATATTGCAATCAGTTCTTATTTCTTTACTTCTCATCCTATCGATCCTTTTTACAATATCTTTGTTACATTCTGATTCTTGTGATGTATTTAATTTTATTTGTATATATTATTTTCTATCTTTGTCTTCTATCTTTTAATATTGCTCGATATTTCCTTTTGTATTTCACATAAATGCATTTGCTTTTTACGAACTATTGGGAAGTGAAGTTTTTACTTTTTTCGATTTTTTTTCATTATTTTCGATTTATGTACTCAGATACCTACAACGACTAATTATGGCATTATTTTTAGGCTTACCGATATGAAGATTCTCCTTGGCAGACTTCTCGAAGGCGTGATGGACATCTCTTAAGGTAATTATTTAAATGTTTATTATGGTATTAGTATAATTATAATCGTTTTGATAATTTCTAAATATTAGTACTAATTGTATTAAGTATAGTATTCAATATAAGAGTATTAAGTATCGTAAACTAAAAATCGTTTCTAAAAGCTCATTCCTCATTAAAATTTAAAAAGTGTGCTTACATTTAGCGTCTATGGTCACTTGAGTTGAAATTATTATAACTTGATGTTTGATTTAATCAATTGATGCAATTTAGCGTATAGAGATTTGTGTTGTAATAATTTAATTAATTTCAGATTGAGAGTTTTAGCTTAATGCTGATTATGTTATGTTCTGATTGCAGGTTATGGGCGGAAGTGTTCCATGTCTCAGCCAGCGGGGCAGGCACCGTAAAATGGCAGCAAGTAAGCGAGGACCTGGTTCCGGTCAACATAACCTGCATTCAAGATTCACCTGAATGCGTTTTCCATATCACGGCCTATAATTCACAGGTTGACAAAATTCTGGATGTTCGACTAGTGCAACCCGGTAAGATTTTTCTCTTTACCTCATTTATATTTCAGATTTAATTTTATACTTTTTATTCTTTGGGTCATTTCATCTTCGTATCAATTGATTTCCTGGAGATGGGTATGCTTCAGATATTCATGTATACTACGGGTGAATTTTCGAAGTTGTAAGAATGTTTAAGTCATCTATTTTCCCCGTTCGTTGAACTGTGATATAACCATAGAGTAATAGAGATGCAACTCAATAGAGGACCCTGGCGTAAAGCCTTGCTTTGCCCAACATCCAGAAGGAGCCATAAATCTCCATTATAGGCACCTGTAAGAAAAATATTTTACTGTGAAAACATTTGATTGGCTCATTAGTAACGTTTGGCACGTGACAGCCTTGACGTCATGTTTAATTGACGAATTAAATTTAAATAAAAAATATTTTTTTTCTGAAATTCATTTATTATATTAAATTCAATTAAATATATATATATATATATATATATATATATATATTTATATATATATATATATATATTTATATATATATATATATATATATATATATATATATATATATATAAATAAAATAAATGTATAATGTAAATTTATCTACAAAATATAAATATAACATAATAATAAATATATCTAGGAAATATAAATATTATATACATAAATAAATAATAAAACCATAAGCAAAAAACTTTAGTGTATTACAAATCAAAATTATCTCTTCCGTCTCTCCGTTAGTACTTTTAATATGTTATCCGAAAGATCATTATGGAATGTACAATTGAAGGGTTTTAAATTTACTTTTTTTTAAACATTTGACAAAAATTTTGTTATATTATCGACGTGGCAAAATCGCTGAATAAAATAAGACATAGCTCAAAGACCTACTGACAGTGTAATAAAACAATTTTGTTAGAGTCTGGGGCACGATATATTGTCTTGCCTCTACAAAATCAGTCTCAATTTGTGGGTCTACTGATTTATTGTTTTATAGTTTTACTAAATTTTTTAGTTTTACACAACATCAAACTTTGTTTGATCTTATAGGAACATCTGGACTGAAGTTATAGAGTCAAGTAATTAACGGTAAGAATGAGCAGAAAGTAAACACTTTAGAGAGATCTTTCAGTTTCTTTCCACAAGCGAAAATGTATAAAGAGGAGCCCCACTGGGAAAAAGAATATATTTTAGTGTATGCTAGTAAAATTAATCTTTATATATTATTTTCATAAAGTATAACGAATTTGTGTTGAAAAAGTTGTTTATCAAATTTCTCTCTTTTACAGGCACTAGAATAGGCCAAGCGTCAGAATGTTTCGTATATTGGAAAGACCCAATGACCAATGACACATGGGGTTTGAATTTCACTTCACCTATCGATGCCAAACAATTTCGAGAATGCTGTGTAAGTATAATATGCTAGCATAAAACTTTAATTACTTGAATGTTCCGTAGATAGCGTTGAATAATTAATTATTGGTAGTACATTAGCAATATAATCATTCACTATGTCTTTCATAATCGATTTTTTCTATTCTAAATCATTTTGTTTTTCTTGCTCGTTAAATAATACGGCTATAAGATTTGAATTTCGTTGCTTTTGGTGATTGATCAGCTTGTTTTAAATTACTTTTGAATTCCAGACATTTCAGTTGGAAATTGTTGCGCGAAGGCTTATTGATTATTTTTGTCGCAGAAACCATAATATGCAAAATTAATTAATGTTTTAATTATGATAAAATACGTTATCATATATGCGATAACATGCGACATGCACCATATTATCTTAGCTATAATTAAACTCATCGAAGTTGCTTTATAAGCAACATATTGTTTAGGTGTGACAGTTTTGGACTAGCCGCAGTTCCTTAGGGACCCCATTCACATTTTGTTGCATTACACGAACATGATATTTATCAAATTGAAAATAGAAAAGTATAGAATTACTTATTTTCTACTACTTTATTAGAAACTACTGTATTAGCTATGAAGTAACAGGTCAATTGAAAAGTCTCCGGCCTGACATATAGTTGGAGCTACTAGAATTAAATCCATATGTTTTTGGTTAGCTCTAACTCTCAAAAGATGCGGGTATAAATTTGACAGCTGTCGGATCATTAGTTTGTTAATTATAGCATTTTGAGTGAGGCAATTTTGTTTGAATTTCGCGTGTTAATAAAATATTGCTTTTTAAAGGAAAAAATATACAGTTGAAGTAAAAATTTGGCTTGACGCCGAGTTCAATGAAAAAAATGAAACTTTAAGGATTGGTATGCTAAGTTTAGACGTGGTGAAATGAGTACCGAAAACGGAGAACGCAGTGGAGGCCCAAAAGAAGTTGTTACCGAAGAAAATATCCAAAAAATTTCAAATCCAAAATGGTTTTGAATGACCGTAAATTGAAATTGAATACAATAGCAGACACTCTAAAGATATCAACAGAACGTGTACATCATATCATTCACGACTATTTGGGTATGAGAAAACTCTGTGCAAAGTGGGTGCCGCGCGAGCTTACTTTTGACCAAAAACAACGACGAGTCGATGATTCAGAGCAGTATTTGAAGACGATCAAGCGTAATAAACCCGAGTTTCTGCATCGATATGTGACAATGGATGAAACATGGTTCCATCATTTCACCCGAAGTCCAATCGACAGTCATCCGAGTGGACTGCAAACGAACCCGCTCTAAAGTGTGGGAAGTTTATGGCGTCTGTATTTTGGGATACGCATGGAATAATTTTCATTGACTACATTGAAAAAGGAAGAACCATCAACAGCGAAAAGCAAGTCAGTGAAAACGATGGCAAAAATCCATCCATCCACCGTATTCTCCAGATCTGGCCTCCAGCGACTACTTCCTGTTCTCAGGTCTCAAAAGAATGCTCGCTGGGATAAAATTTCGTCGAATAAATAGAGGATCGCCGAAACTGAGGCCTATTTTGAAGCAAAGAACAAATCGTACTACAAATATGGTATCGAAAAGATGGAGGGTCGGTATAATCAGTGTATCACCTTTGTAAAGATTTATATTGAATAAAAAAATTGCCAAATAAATGTGTTTTACTACGGTAGGCCGGGGACTTTTCAGTTGACCTGTTACAGTATAACTATGTAGTGATTTTGACTCAGAAAAGAATTTATTCGTAAAATGATTAAAGTAAATGCACTTTAAATTCATCAGTTTGTTTTATTCCGGATAAAATTCCGAATATAACATGGTGGTTATAAAAAATCCAAATTATCTGACCATTTTTACTCATTGAAGTACGAAGGTTTCCTATTATATTTCGGTATTGTATTATTCGCATATTATCATACGATAACTGACGAATCATACGAAAGAAGCTCATTACCAAACTTTTCATCAATATTTTAAAAATTAATTACTGTTTGTGTTTATTACAGTAACTTTTAAAATGTTTTAATAGAATAGCGAACATTCTTGAGCGATATTTTTTTCAAATCTTTTGACAGGGATTCATTCATCATCGATGATTCTAATTAATATTTTCGGTCCATGATATACTTCATAAATTTTATTTAGAATCTGTTATTGTAGAAATTGATACTGTGCATGAGCTGATATTACAAGAAGGCTACGTTATTTATTATGAAATTCCTCGGGTATTAACATTCAAAGACGTAATAGTTAATAGTCCAGATTTAGCATCCTTTAGAAAAAGTTGCTTTGACATGTAGTTTTAACACATCCACTATCACTCATATTTGCTTTTACTATCATCAAAGTTATTCACTTCTCAACCACCTTTCAAGCAATTATATATATATATATATATATATATATATATATATATATATATATATATATATATATATATATATATATATATATATATATATATATATATATATATATATATATATATATATATTAATGAACTTGTTTTCTGATAAAGCTTTTATTTTGTGTATTTGAACGTAACTGGCTATCCGCTATTATTTTGGCATATTTTATTTTTGTGTTTTCAGTACTATTTTTAGGGTGTATGCAAGTTTTTGCGGCTTTTTATTAAAAATAGAGCTTTAATTCAATGACAATATGCAATTCAAAATATTTAAATTATTTTCTATTGGAAATTATAATATTATCCTATCTCCAAAACAATTTACAAAAATCACCATCAAAGGAATATCTCAATTTTGAGCTTAAAATTGTATCAAGCTCATTTTCGATAACATCAAATGAAGTAAACCGTACTTCGGTAAGGGAACCCTCATCCATCAACACAAGATGTAATCAGGCGAGACTAAGTCTGGAGTATACTGTTAGTGAAATAGAATGTACCATTTTCAAATAGTTTTTTGAACTAATACATTCTTATAATGGTGCATATAACTCCTTTGTTCATCATCAATTGCAATGTGATGTAAAAATTACCTGTTTAAGGAGCTTTAAGGAGCTCTTAATGCTTCTGAACTTCAACTTGTAACTATTCATATACTGACTTTTTAATATTTCCTCTTAGGACTTTTAAATAACCGAAAATAGCTGTTTAATAGGTACTCAACTACTGAAATTTTTTGTATTTGACAGTCAGCACTGCTATAATTTTTTCTTTTTCGCATTTTCATGGTTTTTTTGAACGTCTTGTATCCTCTACGCCAAAACGAGCATTTTTGAAGTAACGAAACCAACCTCTGAAAATGGTTTCAAAAAATGTTTTAAAGGTTTCATAAATTTCACAGGCTAACGTTGAAACAGATTTTTGGAATAATTTTAATTAATATCTGTGTTATTTGGTGTTATTTGGCCTGATATTCATAAATCGTATTTCGAGACAATGACAAGTATTAAGCTAAAGCGGGCTTCCATATCATTATAAGTTTGTGACTCCTAAAATGATAAGTCCCTAATATGATAGGCAATTTTAAAATTCTTTGTTATATGATGAGCATTAAAAACCACTTTTTGTAAAACTGTCTGGACTATTTTCGTGAAATCTGAGGTCATATGAGTGAAGAATAAGGGAAACGTTTTCTTAGAATATAAGAAGAAAGACAAATGAAGGAATCATCGAATATCAACATGATGGATGATTATTGTTGAACTTAGAACATAGACACAGAAAATGCATCATGTCAGGGAGATAAAGAAATACGAAAAAAGAAGAGATAAGAGATAAGAAAGTAGACAAGTAATATTCAAATTTTGTGATTATTTTTATATATTAGATTATTCTTATTTTTAGATATTTATAATCGAATTCATATTGTGGGATGACATTGCGAAAAAGTTCAATCACTCAAATATACCGAAGATTTATGTTAATTATTTGAAAACGTTTTTATACCCATTTTGTTGAGCTGTACTTTTAATAAGAATACAGTGATATTATATAATTCCTTTTTAATTAAAATAATAACGTAAATCTATATATGGAAAAATTAGTTGCCATTGTGAGCAATTTTTAAAAATAGAGCCATCAGTTTTTAAATTTCTGGTAATTTACAAATACGTATTAGTTTCACATATTCATATTTCAATTTATTAAGGAAAAAATTTCATTATGTTGATCATATTACGAGGAAAAAATAGTAATAATTTATTTTATCAGTGTCATCAATATAGTCGAAGTGAACACGCCTTACTGTTTAGTTAATGAATGATAGAATAATGGCCAGTTATGTCCTATATTTCATAAATTTACACTTTTACAATCAACACACAAATAAATTGTTCTGTAATAAAATAAATCCAATAGTTTTATGAAATATACGTAGATAATACCCATTAAACTATTCCTCCCCTCCTCCGGTAGCTAACTTAAAAATGCTTATTAAACATAGTCTGACTTGTTGCAGTCACCTTCATTCAAATTTTCACGCAAAGCCTCGTCGTCGTACTCGTTGAAACTGGAGCCGCCCGGCAAGCAGAAGTTCAAGCAGAAGAGGAAGCCGCTCAGTACACCAGCGTCGCCGTCGAGGGCCTCCAGAGAGCCGCAATGCACCTGCATGACGGCCGAACAATATGCTCGTCTTCGCGCTCAAGATCCTCGATATAGAGGTACAAATTTAGGTTTTATTTTTAATTAGCAATAAATTTGTGTATTTCAGATACACAGAACAGTAGAAGATAATCTTAAAGATATTTTATATAAAACATTTATTTAAACAAACATGTATTTAGTAATAAGGCGTTGAGTCTCCATTTGCTTTTGTAACAGCTACAATTCTTAGTAGAAGAGTATCTGAATAATTTCTGACGGAATATTGTCCCATTCTCGTACCAAAACACCCGCCCATTTCTTCAATTATGTTAGATTCAACAGGTCAATTGAAAAGTCCCCGGCCTGACACATAGATAGCGCTACTAGAATTTAACCCTCAAAAGATGCGTGTATAAATTGGACAGCTGTCGGATCATTAGTTTGTGAATTATATCATTTTCAGTGAAGCAACTTTTGTTATTGTGAAAAAAAAATGGATAAAAAGGAATTTCGCGTGTTGATAAAATATTGCTTTTTGAAGGAAAAAAATACAGTTGAAGGAAAAACTTGGCTTGATGCCGATTTGTATGCTAGGAATGGTATGCTAAGTTTAGAGGTGGCGAAATGAGCACCGAAGAGCGTGAACGCAGTGGACGCCCAAAAGAGGTTGTTACCGACGAAAACATTAAAAGTATCCACAAAATGATTTTGAATGACCGTAAATTGAAATTGAATTAAATAGCAGACACTCTAAAGATATCAACTGAACATGTACATCATATAATTCAGGAATATTTGGGTATGAGAATGCTCTATGCAAAGTGGGTGCCGCGCGAGCTCACTTTTGAAGAAGATCAACGACGAGTTGATACTTCGGAGCAGTATTTTAAGATGATCAAGCATAATGAACCCGAGTTTTTGTGTCGATATGTGACAATGGATGAAACATGGCTCCATCGTTTCACTTCGATGTCCAATCGACAGTCATCCAAAGCGTGGGAAAACGCATCAGTCGGCTGGCAAGGTTATGACGTCTATATTTTGGGATGCGCATGGAATAATTTTCATTGACTACCTTGAAAAATGAAGTACCATCAACAGCAACTATTACATAGCGTTATTGAATCGTTTAAAGGACGAAATCGCCGAAAATCGGCCGCATTTGAAGAAAAAGAAAGTGCTGCTTCACCAAGACAATGCATCGTGTCACAAGTCAGTGAAAACGATGGCAAAAATCCATCCATCCACCGTGTTCTCCAGATCTGACCCCCAGCAACTATTTCCTATTCTCAAATCTCAAAACAATGCTCTCTGGGAAGAAATTTTCGTCGAATGAAGACGTGATCGCCGAAACTGAGGCCTATTTTGAAGCAAAGGACAAATCATATTACAAAAATGGTATGGAAAAGTTGGAGGATCACTATAATCAGTGTATCGGCCTTGAAAGAAATTATGTTAATAAAAAAAAACTAATTTTGCCAAAAAAATGTGTTTTACTATGGTAGGTCGAGGGCTTTTCAATTGACCTTACTCCTCACTATCTGCTCTTGAATTCTTCATAACGCTTCGGTTATGTTGAGGTCTGGCGATGGTGCTGGACATCTAGTGCAAGATGTTTGATGATATTCTGATTCGAATGTTCCTGAATCAATCTTTGAAATTCGATTTATGTTAGTAATGGTCGACCCTGTTTTCAAATGTCTTTGTAAGCCAACATTCTAAGTTGATGCGACAACATTGCTGGTGTCATAAATTTTGATAACGTGCATGTCTTATTGGATAAACTGTACAAGACTTGGCATGTCGTGTTTATGTCGTGGCATGTAACCTGAGCATTATATGCGCGTCGCATTACAGTGCCTAGTTAACTTTTTGGGAGTTTTTGTCATTTCAAATTTAGAAATTATGTTTGTTTATGTAAATGTAACCAAAAGTTTCAAAACTGCAAAATTCATAAATAATCATGATTGCGAAAATTAGGGTCCACAACTTGTAAGAGTAGTCAGTTTCGATCTGAAGAAATGTGTGTAGTGAAGTGTTATTTGGGACCAGCAGGTTTTATGGATATGGTGGGGAATAAGGGGCCTTAGATTATTGCCGAGATGCATCTGTTGGCATGAGTAGAATTATTTTAGGATAATTGTATTTAGCTTAAGCTTGCGATCTTTGTGATCGATGTTTATTATTTCGCCAGGGTATTTCTTCTTAATTTTATTGAAATCAGCAATTCTAGATAGCTGAAAATAATAGTTAAAGCTTAGTTATTTCCTCCTATTTTTTAACGTAGATAGTCAGTATGCTTCAGACGACTAGTTATTGTGATAATATTTATGCCAAGGTCAGTAAAATTACTTTTCAACTTCAACATCAACACGTTTTATAACGTTACTGGGCTAGAAAATTAACAGTAACGTTAATGTTGTTGTTAACACTAATACATCTGGAGTTATATTAATTGTGTATGTCTTAAAGTCTAATATTTCTATATTTGCGTTCTTAATTATTCGGAAATTGATACCTTTTTGGTTTGGATTTTAGATTGACTAACTTTTATAAAGCATTCTATATCTTTTCTCATACAATTTCTTTATAGTTGAGGTCAGGTTTTGATTTTATGGGTATTATGTTTTAATATAATAATAATAATAATAATAATAATATATAAATAAAATAAATGTAAAATGAGATATATCAAATACTAGGGAATCTGACAAAGAATGTTGCGAACATGGGCTTTTATTTGAATAAAATAATATATTTCAACAATAAAGCAAAGATGTATTACATTAAATATAATCCAATAAGGAGATTAGCCACAGTATGAAATGAAATTTGTTCTACATTTTCTTGCAGACAGTATCAACTAATTGATGTAGACACGTTCAATTAACAGGAGAAAATCTTTCTTTAAATTTCTCTGATTATTTAATAGCTCTTTCAATTCATTTTTTTTCAATTTTTACGTTTTAAATAATGTCTTTAAAGGATTTATATCTAGAAACGGTAATAAAACTAAATAACTAAAACTCCTTACAGAATATTTTAGTATCAATATTAAGTTATATTTATCTGACATTACTGTTTTTAGATATTTACTCTATATACTGCGTTACAGATATAGATGCTCGTTGGATGCGATTAATTTATCCTAACCAGTCTTTTCTAAATTTTGCAGTTTGAATATATGTATCATTGTGGCATCTTTAAGAGTAATTAGTCCATAATTATATTCTTTTGGATCGAATAGATTCAGCATAATGTATCTTGTTAACAGTTTTATTCTGCGAAAGAAATTCACGAATAATAAACAATGCTTTTTATGCCCTATTATTTTTTAATCACAGTGGTGTGTCATTTGTTATTTTTAATCAATTAATTGCATGTCCATTTTGATGGATAATATTTCCGTGTATTTTCTAAGCTCTTAGTGCTTTAGTATTAATTTTATGTATTAAAATTTAAAAGATTTTGAGCGCAATTATAAATCAATTACGATGAACGATTTGCCAGAAAACATGGAGGGGCATTAACAATCTTCAGACTAAAAATTTACGGTTTTACCATAAAAATATGTCTCATTATTGTTGAATATGGCGTTAATTATTCTATTTTTGAATATTTTTTTTGTAATTTAATTTCGGTAACATTAATTATCTATTTTTTAACGAATATTATTAAAATCATTAATTATGTAGCACATACATTATCTAAAGTTATAATTAATAATACGTTTCAGGTTCCTCAACTTTGCCAAGAAGTACAAGAGTTTCTGATACAGAGGGCAGGACCACCGATAAAATAACTGCTGCGACCTCATCTACTAGCCTCTATGATAACGTTGCCAATACACAAACTGGAGTTACACAAGGTTGAATTAAATCGATTTGTTCTTATAATCAGTTTCGTTGTTAAATGGTAATTTCGTTTAGGTGGGAAAGGAACCCAAAGAGAGGGAAGCCAGACTAGACAAACACGTGATCGCGGAGTACAGCCGCAATCAGATACTAGTACCATGACTACCAATACATCTACCGCTCCAAAGACTGTAACCGCGTCTGTTGGAACTGAAAATAATATAGGATCAAAGGTTGGTGCTCAATTAATTGCATTATTAAATGTTCACAGGACATTTACTTTCCAGTTTCATTAATTATTTATTTTATTAGATCTTCATAAAAGTTGAAATCACTAATATGTACTCATATCAGAATTATAGTGGTGATAAAATCATCCTTGACTGTTCTTATAACCAATTTCTCTTTATTTCCTCTCCCCCTCTCTCTTCCGCCCGCACATACACATGTACATATTAATAGTTTTGGTACTGTTTAGATCATACTTTATTAAGTTGCAATATAGTGAAAATTTTGTTCATAAATACGTTAATTAACCTACCTGATGAATCGAGACTACAGGGAAGTGAACAAAATGTAGTATATGGTAAATTGTAGTACATTTGCTAATTCTATGGTTATGCTATTATTAACTTGTTAATTTGTTGTGAACATTTGATTAAACTGAGAAAAAAATAATAAAACACTAATTTTTTTATTTATTAATAAAGAAGTTAATAAATTATATCGAATCTGAGACGACAAATTGAGTTTATTAATATATATTAGTACCATTAAGTAGTATACTGTATATCAGTGGTACAAAATTAATTCGAAAATTCAATAGGGTAGACTAATTTTCTAAGCTATAATGACAGATTATATAAAATTATATAAACATTATATAATTACATGATTATGTAAATATCAAGTATCAGTCTGACACTGTTTAGGGTGTGCTAAAATTGTATTTATCCATACATATCATTATTCTTAGTGGTGATTGAAAAATATGTTATATATCAATAATATGAATAATATAAATTATAAATAAAATATAAATTTGTTCAACATAATAAGTATATATTGATATCAGTTAGATCATATTTTCAGTTCATTTTCAACTTTCAATATCTTTAAACGACTCAAAATATTGGTAATTGTAATAACATTTTGATGAGTTGTTTTTCAAAGAGAAATAATGCCTCTAGCTAAATTTACTTCTCAACCAAATAAGACCAGTAAAAACGTCAAACATAACTGAACTGAATTGAGATTAAATGAATGGATGAATTTAAGTCTTTGCTTAACTAGCAAATCATATACTGCCTTCTATTCACTTCCCCGTAATCTTACTTATGACTTTATCTAACGTTAGCCTTGTTCTTCCTACTTTATACATTTTTAATACTCATATTGTTTTCACAGGTTAGCCAAACCGAAACCCAATCGCAGACAATCGAATCCCAGAAGTCAGAGAGTACGCAGGCGGGAGGGGCCATGCCTCCAACCACAAAATCATCGTCGACTTCCACTAGACCACCGCTACGAGAAAATTTGCACCACGTGTTGACAAACACAAAATCGATAGATTACTCGGAAATCGATATGATCAGGGACGCGGAATTCCGCGCTACCCACCAATCGAATAATTTAAGCAATACTCTTCAGAATAAGAGGAACAAGTCAAAGAGTACCGAAGATATGAATAGGTATGTTTGGCGCATACTCTTGCGCTTATTGGTTTGCATTATATATCAAATGTCATTAAAACAAAAACGTCAAAGTTGGTTTATATTTCTTACTGATACCGAACACAAGAGTTATGTCTAACACACTGTTCTTTATATTCTTTTGTAAATGTTCATAATTAATAGTGTTATGATACACGTTTGCTATTTTATGCATACTGTCAATGGCTTATTCAGTTGTAGTCATCATTAAATATATTATGTTTCAACAAAATGTATGTAATCATTAATATAATAGTATTCATAAATTAACACATACGAAATATGACGTTTTGTAAGCTGTAACCTTCAAATGATCTCATGTCATTCGCACTATTAATGTTTAAAGGTACAGTAGTTTTAGTAGAACAATTTTTACTACACTATTGAATAGCCTGTTAATGAACAAAGTTTTATAGATACTTATTTAGAGCTGTGTTATTAATCGTGTTAAATTAATAATCAAGTCAGTGATGATCAATCAAGGTTTCAACAAGCTTTATTGATGTATTTCACGTGTTCCTCTTACATATATTAAACAAGAAAAAAACTATTTTTATAAACTAACAATAATATGCTAACATTTTAAAATATTCATAATTTATGATGTTATGATGACCGTTAACTAATTTTGATATATAATTTTTAATGAGTAATTTAATTATACTAATATTATTAAATACAATATGCTTCAGTAAAATTTATGTAATTTTTAATAGTAAACTAAAACACGCGTTTCTTTACCGTGTAGTGGTCTTTTATTATGCTATAGTACTTCTACTTCAATTAATACTGTTACTTTTTTTAGTTTTCAATTTGTTAATATTCAATGCCTCTCTCGTTAATTCTACTGTCTATCATTTAGAGTGTCAGGATACATCTGTTCTCAAAGAATAGAACTGAAATTTGGTAGAAAATATATTTGCTCCATTGAGATTTTTCTTTCAGGGAAAATGGAATAAGCTTGGATAGTAACACATTAAAACGAATGCTGAAACCAATGCCTAGTCAGGAAAGTCCAGTCACATCTCCTGAACTGGGCCGACGTAGATACCATTATTATAATACTCATCATCAGCCACGTCAGACCAATAGCAATGGTCGTCACTCCGAAACCGAATCTTCCCATCCCCACTCCAGATCTTCCATGGCTCAAGGACTAAAGTTTTCAGGATCCAGGTACATCAACACAATAGTATTGTCTCACGCCTAACATATGTCAATTACAGGTCGTCCCATGAAATCGGCAGAGGTTATCCGGGACGTGGATTATATTTGGAATTAGAACGCGGTGCTGCTGGAGATATATCTCCACCCTCAGATAATATTATATTTGATAATCAATGTTACGCTACGACTCCTAGTTCTAGCAACGGCAATTCTGATCCAGAACAATCGTCTCAGCATTACGGGAGGAGACATTTCCGTCATCAGGTAGCAAATAGAACTTTTGATAACAGTAAGAATTTGAATAATCGATCGAAATGTTTTAGAATTCAAACATTACCCCGACTCCGGGTTCTCCTACGAGTAGACTTCTATTAGAGTACGAACTGCACCTTAGAAATACGTTAGCCAAAGGAATGGATGCCGAAAGTTATAGTCTTCACACGTTCGAAGCTTTGTTATCTCAGAGCATGGAAAATTTAGGTGAGGCACTGAAGATCTAACACTAAAATACATATTTTATAGATACATTATGTGTTCAAAAGTTGTCGGTCTGGCCTATAGTCCTAGCTTCAGAGATTACTATTTTAGATTCTTGATATCACTTTCTATGATGTTAATCGGTGTTTTATGGTAGGTCGTTGTACATTCATTCGACGAACATATAAAAAATGTGAATCATTTAAATGTAAACCTTACCTTACGAATTACATAAATGTATATGTTGCATTTATTAATTTTGATTATGTTCTTTCAATGTGAATTGTTTACCATTTTTTTGATTATAATATGATATTTATGATTATATCAATACAATATTTTTTGTCAATTTGGTACTATGTATTTGTGGGATATATATATATATATATATATATATATATATATATATATATATATATATATATATATATATATATATATATATATATATATATATATATTTACAAAAAGTACATTTACTACAAACTAGAACATTTTATATAAGTAGAAATACGAATAATGATTTTGAAACATGATAACGTTCACTCAAACCGTACAAAATCCATAAAAATAACCAGAAACGCCTAAACCGGTTTAAGGTTCTATTCTATTTATCTTATTTACCAAAAATTGGCCATTACAATAGCCCTTTGGTTTATTTGATTTGGACTGGTTAGATGCAGCATATCCATTCTTATGATGTATATATAAATTGATTGACTGGTTCCATTAACACAAGGCGAATTAATTTTTGATACAGTTTTGTAATTCTGCTAGAAGGAAAAAAATAATGGCTGTCAATATACGACACATATACATTTATTTATATATACTTATACAATATGATATTTATATGACATTTACATGATATTTATATAAAATTTCTATGACATTTATATGATATTTACATAATATGTATATTTGTTTACAATATGTGTTTAAGTACCATCATTTTAGAGCTCTAACACAAATATACTAATTTTAAAGCTTTGTCGTGATGTTATTAGTTTGAATTCTTAGTGTACTAATATATTAACAATAATAAATTACTGTTACAGAATTTGCTGAAAGTCTTCCTGGTTCTACCCAAAGAAGTCCATATCCTTCTAGAAAAAGTAAGTAACACAAGGTTGTGAATTTTTATGACTATATAATGAATATAATGTGATTTTTTCTGTTAGTAATGTTAAAAAATAAAAAAACACCTTTCTAATCACCGGTTGTACTATATCTATGGGTCTATGGAATTTATTTATTTATTTATTTATGTTTTGCAAAATTGCAAAATGTCTTTCCTTGTCTTTTGTTTAAGTGTTTTCGAATTTTGGATTTTATTTTTAAGTATTTCACGTACGGTACTAGTACTTGTGTGGTCTTAGTACAGATTGAAGTTTTAAAAATATGTCTAAATGTGCTAAAGTAAATGAATTCATAAAACTAAATGAATAATAGAATTTATTAGTTCAGCATTACTACATTAATACTAAAATGTTCTATAGGATTCACACAGACACGTCAGTGCATTTTTTGATGTCATATCCTGTACAGTGCATTATTTCTCTGAATTTATGTTAGTTCTGGATATACTACATTGAGTAATTACTTGGATTAAATTCTAGAGAGGATGATGATTGCTGAAACATATATTCATGTTCTCTAAAGTCGTCGTATAAGTTGATCTTCTGTTGTCTTGTTAATTTTTTTTTGGAAATATTTTCGTGGCTCTTGTTGAAACTTTGATAACTGAATTATAGTCGTTCTGTTTTAGTCATTTGGTTAGGGAAAGTAACGTCATTTTGTAGCAGAGTCACTTGCTTCCTGATGGGAGCTAATTTACTGTACTCATTGAGCAATGACTGTTATGATGGTCATTTTGCCAAAAGTTGATATTTTTAGTGGTAATTGCTTTATCGAACGCAAATGTTTTTGATAACTAATAATATTTAACCAAAATCTTAACAATAAATGTTATTTGAGTATTAGGAATCGTTTATGTCGAATTATTTATTTTAAAAGATTGAAGTTACAGGTTTACTATTACGATAACTGTCATATCTGCTTGATTCAGCTCCATTAGACTTCTGGTTATTCTCGAAACTGAAAATCATACTCTAAATTCAGGAGCTCAACCGAGAAGCCTTTTAGTCCATTACATAAATTGATTTCAAGATATGTTTTAAAGACTAGAAAAAATGTTAGTTTCAGACTTGTTTCAATGTCAGTTCTAGAGAGGATGATGATTGCTGAAACATATATTCATGTTCTCTAAAGTCATCGTATAAGTTGATCTTCTGTTGTCTTGTTAATTTTTTTTTGGAAATATTTTCGTGGCTCTAAATATTTCAGTTATCAATGTTTATAACTGAATTATAGTCGTTCTGTTTTAGTCATTTGGTTAGGGAAAGTAACGCCATTTTGTAGCAGAGTCACTTTCTTCCTGATGAAAGCTAATTTACTGTACTCATTGAGCAATGACTGTTATGATGGTCATTTTGAGAATGACCCACAGTTTCTTTTAAATGTTTGTCGATTTTATTTCTGTTTCTGAAATTCCATTAGTGTAACTGTAACAAAAATAGCAGAAAGCATAACCAAAACTGAAGATAAGGTACATCACTAATCCAGTGACAGAAACTATTTTTTTAAAACATGTAGATTACATTTAGGATATGGTTTACAAGACCAAGTTTCCTCAGTGATTTCTTCAATTTTATGTATTCTTAATATACATTTGCAGTTCTCGTAAATAATTGCTGACATATAATAAAAACATTATACCCTTAAATCAAATAGAATATGACCAGTTAAACTATTTGTAAAATGGTTATGTCAACTTTGAGATCACCCAGTAAACAGTTTATGTAATCCACTAAAGACGTCTGTTTTCTTTTCCAGGACCAGCTTCCAGTGCTTCAATGAATAAATCATCGACACTACCATTTAATCATCGTTTAGGTTTAAGAGATCGCGACCGTGACAGAGACGGATACTACAGCGATAGGAACGAATTGCTGCGCGAAAGAGAAAAGGAGAGGGAGAGGGAGCGCGGATATATGAGCGATCATAACTCAAGGTAGGTTTTTTCATCGTTCGTACGCCTATTACGGCGGCGGAATACGAATTGGTCCCGAGTTATATTCCCGACAAATTACAGTTTAATCTGTATTACTATCGTTTCAAGTAGGAGGCAATTTCTTGATAAATGCCTTTTTACAGTTGAGTGACATATATTGATACACAGACAGTAATGTAAAGCCAACTGAAAATTTGGATTAATTTAAATAAAACGCCTTAATTATATTAGTTGCTTGAAAACTCAGTGTCTTCACTGAAACGTATTTTAAAGCAAATTTCTATCAATCATTTAAAATTTTAAATATATATATACATATATATATATATATATATATATATATATATATATATATATATATATATATATATATATATGTATGTATGTGTGTGGCATGTTCACATCCACGTATGGTTCTCAAGAGGAGTGTTGTTTTAGTGACGACGTTTCGGCCTAATCATATCTTCAGATCTTATATTTTTTTCTTGAGATATGACATAAGACACTATAAGATAAAAATAGGCAGCAAAATTTTCCGACAGAATAACGACGATACTTATAACAAACCGAAGAATAAGGCGGATATGGGAGGAATACTGGAATAGTGTTGATGAAATAATAGTAATGTTAAAGTAATGCATTTTACTTTCATTAATGAGCATATTTATGTTGTCTAAGTTTAGTTTTTGTTTCCTTCGTTGGTATGTTTTTTTTCCAAATCATTTTTGTAGCAAATCTTGTAGTATAAAGCCAAAAAAGAGCAATATATATGATACGCCTAAACTTGCCAATAAGAAATCAAATCTATGAGTGATCATTTACTTTGTTTTTGAGGGTCACCATTTTGAAATACCTGCGAATTATAATTATTTTCAGAATGTTGCCAAAAGTTTATATTTTTAGTGGTAATTGCTTTGTCGAACGCAAATGTTTTTGATACCTAATAATATTTAACCAAAATCTTAACAATAAATGTTATTTAAGTATTAGGAATCATTTATGTCGAATTATTTATTTTAAATGATTGAAGTTACAGGTTTACTATTACGATAACTGTCATATCTGCTTGATTCAGCTCTTGGTTATTCTCGAAACTGAAACTCATACTCCAAATTCAGGAGCTCAACCGAGGAAGCCTTTTAGTCCATTACATAAATTGATTTCAAGATGTTTTAAAAACTAGAAAAAATGTTAGTTGCTATATATAAAGAGTATTACTTAAGCGGTCGAAATATATTTAAAATACCGTAGTGCCGTTAAACTATGAAATATTATAATCATATAAAATTTTTGAAGCTTTCTTCTTCAAATTTCTTTTCATATTTATAGTTTTAGCTCTCGGTGTGCCTCCTGTATCGGCGAATCCAGCAGAGCTCAATGGTTCCGCCATTCGGATGGATGGAAGTCTGGAAGTTCGACGTTCGGCTCGTCGCAGGGCCCGATTATTTCTGGACATAAAAGATCGCCATGGGACTCGCTTCCTTCCTTGCGTCAAGATAGCAGCATGAATGACAGCGGATACAAGAGCAATAGAGCTGACAGTTTTGAACAGAGGTACGTTCATTTTTGCCTTTTTTAATTTACTATGTAATAATGGATGTTACTATATTAGCTATTGCTCCAAATATTGTTAGTGAAAAGCAAACTATTTATGATGTTTAATTTATACTTATAATAACGGACTTGTAATAACATTATAATTAAATAAATTATTATTTTGTTCGCCTTCTATAACATTCTGATTTTTTTTGATCGCTGGTATTTGAAGGCTTTTTAAGGCAATCTAATATTAGCCCATTTTTTCGAATTCTTTATGATACTGAAAGTTTTATGTAGACAGCTTAGTAAATACTGCTTTCTAAATTCACTAAATTTTAATATAGTGTGTTCACAAGTCTGGTAAAATTATTCTCTGCAAGTTTCAAGAACTAAGCTATAATTGTTATCATTTCAATTTATTTCAATAAAAATAAAAAAGTAAGGAGTTGACATAATTGGAATATTTGGGTGTAAAATAATTTAAAAAATGAGGCTATTTACGATTGTGTTTACCCAATATAAAGTATCAGTAACGCCACGTAGTTTTTTAAATTAAAGCACATAGCACACATATTACAATATCTATTCAGTAATTTTTGTTCTAGTCTAGTCTAGATCAACGGTTTCAGACCTAATCTTATTTAATATTTGATGGACACACATAATTTAACTATATTAGTTCAAAGGGTTCTTGTCACTTCAACCTCAGGGTTAGTCTGTTCATGTCCAGCAGTTCTTATGTTAATGCAATCTCTCTTGGTGTTTTTTCGCAAACCGTTTTATTTCTTACCTGATTGTTGGTACCCCTTAGATTTTTGTTGATGTCATAATTCCTTCATTATACCATGGAGCGTTAACAATGCTGCGATAAGTTCTATTTAAGTAAATTTGGATCAAGTTGATATTGGATTTCTTTACTTTCTTTCTCTTTCTTTCTTACGTTCTTTTTTTCTTTTCATACTTGTACACCATAAGTACATACTGGCTTCAAGATTTTTTTTTAATTACAGTGAATTATGGTGTGTTAATTATTTGAGCCTCTTAAACATACAATAATAAATATTCTATACTGTTCTGTTAATTTAAGTATTTAAGTATCAAGGCACAGTGAGAGTAGAAAAATCTAGTTATCCAAGAAACTAAAAAAGTTATTTATTGAATATTGCAGTCTTTTGATAGTCTGTGGGTCAGTTTTGTTTTTGATATTCGGGTATATAGTGATGGAAGAGTGCCAAAACTTGTCAATGACTACTACGCATAATTTTATTATAAGTACAGATTATTAGTGGCTTGATATGCTTCTTTCCGCTTCACAATTACTAAATCTGCCATAATAAATGAAGGATTCACAAAAGGAGCTTCCCTATATCACATAAGACCCGCTGATTATGAATCTGACAATTATTTCAATATATCAAATTAGTTCAGCAGAGATAAAGACAGACTGCTGAATAATATGGTGAAAATCATGTATGTTTATTGTGTTCGGTAAAGTACCAAGAAGAAGAATTGTGTTACATCCTCATAATAGGAGCTGAATATAAAATTACATCTTTTAACATCTTCTGTAAAAATCAGATTTAGCAATAAGTGACGATTACGAACGAAGAAGAATATATCGATATTGCTATTATGTCTTAATTTCTGTCTGTCTTAATTCAACATATTATATAAATAAAAATTCTGAAAATGTGTATGAATCTTTCCATTCTCAATAAATATAGCTTGGTTCTTGTATATTTTTAAAAATTATTTATAATGTTACAAGAAAATAAAAAATACAAGTATCCTGTTGCATATTTTAACGCTTTATAACCGTTAACTCTTGTTTTTTCTTTTACTTTTTATTCTCCTCAGAAAATCTGTATACGCTTTTTAAAGCAGTTCACGCTATTGATGCAAATATTGCCTCTTTAGGAATTATTATTCATATTCTATTTTAAGAAATAATATTGATAAAAATCGTAAAACCCTTTGTATTAGAAATGTATGTATAATATGTATTAGAAATCTTTATGAAGAATGATACTTGACGAGAAATCATTGTAAAAGCATAACGATTCATAGATATTTTGAAAAGAAGCAAGAAGAAATACATTTTTGTTGCATAATATTTGTATTTGTTGTAAGTATGTTCCGAGAATCGTTTGCGACAAACCTTATTTGTATATTTTAAAATAATTTGTATGGTAGTTTCGTGGGCTCACATTTAGTGCCAATAAGTTAGACTTTAGACTTGTTTAAAGAGCTACAAATCGTTTTGGATACATTCATTAGTCTAAGCTCAGTGTCGATTTTATGTTTTGTTGGGTAATGTTAAGAACTGATAATGCCTTATGACATCTTTAACGTCAGTTATGTTACACTCCTTAATCCAGCGGCTTTGTTGCCTTTTTCAATATTTTTATGAACAATCACTTTTGGGCATTGAAAGCTTTCATTAGCGATTGATTGATTATGTTTAAATTTAGAATAACAGTCAATATTTGTCTTCAATAGTGTGGTTCTTCATAAAGAACAGCTTTGATAAACGCGAAGTTTGTAAGTAATTTGACCATATGAGCCCATCAACAGTGATGCCATCTGTGTGGGAGACCTGAGACTTATTGAGTTTTTTTATTAAATTTTACATCTTATATTAAAAAGAATGTCCTATTATATACTTTTTAAATTTCTCTCTCCCTTATTACATTCACAATACCGGTTATTCTCTCCAATTTTTTTTTCGTTAAAAACGTAAAATAAGGAGAAGTAATTTCGTTCAGACACGTTTGTCTCACAAGCGCTGAACTTCCTTTGAAGAGACACAAGTTCATCGGAGGGAAAAAACAGTTAATTTAAAATCTCAGAAAGAAATGCCTATTTGGCACGGCCTGCCTTGTTTCTGTACATGTAGGATGAGTAAATATAATGTGGGTGATGAGATGGAGGAATGTTATTGGTTCAGTTGTTATTCATTATTTTTATTGCTGAGGATGGAAAGTATTATTTGGATTGTTTGTTGGATATATTTCTTGGACTAATTGTTTCTTTAAACTGATTTGAACTTGATTAATTGTTGTTGGATTGTTTAATTTGTTTAAACTTAATATTTATTAGGAATACTTATTTAGCACGTTAGTGTTTAAAAGATAACTGATTAACTATTATATTTTACGGAAAGAAGAGGCAACTTGTTGAACGGTGATACAAAGGGACAGTTCAAAAGGAGGGTTCTTATTTATTAGAAAACAGTCTAATCCGTTTTATTCGTCCACTATGCAGGTAGTTTTAGAACAAATGGTTACGATAATCAGGTCCAGCACTACTTGTTGTATAGTGTAACACTACCCGGATGGTTCTATTATAATAGAGTGCTTCGATAATCAACCTACGAGTATTGACAATAAAAGATCTAGTTAGCAATTCAAAACAAATGAGAGTAATAATTAAGTTATTCATTTGTTTAGTTTATGAAATTGAAGTGAATGGTATTTAATATGTTACTTTTTGAATAAGAGCCTAAATAGAATAATGGAATAATACGGATGTGTCGGTCTTTATGTATATAATATATATATATATATATATATATATATATATATATATATTTTAATGTCAATCAAATCTTCGTAACTTCCTAAAACATGTTAATAGTTTTACAGGTGTAAGGTATGCAAAAATATTACATAATAAACAACATGAATATATCTCAGTAAAAACTATAAAATTAATAGTTATAGAACTCATAAAATGCAGCCATATTTTATAAAGTGAATGTACTATGTATTATACTTTATTAGATTTTAAAATATATATAATGAAATATTCATTATTGAGTTCTTTAATGTTATGCTGAAAATCATTTTCCGATTGGATAACGTATTTTTCGAAACTTGACTCTTATATATGATGTATCAAAATCACCTTTTCTAGTCTTTCAAAACTAATTCTTTTCCAAAAGCATAAAGTGATTTTTATTAACGTTTTTTTTTTGAATTTAACAAGAAGAGGAAGACTATTCTAAAATAATATTTTAATGGCTCCTAATTCGACCTCTTTGGAGATGCGAAATATGGTTGTTTATATAGCAAAATAATAAATATGATATAGTGAAACCTAATAAAAGAAGAGTTTGGGGATCTGTTGAAAATTCCTCCAATATATAGTGATTTCAGTATAATTTTTCACAATTATTATTATATGATATGTTTAATAATGATATTTAACTATATTAGGGGCCTTTATTAGGTTTTTGCATGTATTTTGATCAGCGATATCTATTGATGAATATGTGATTAATTAGAGTGAGGTTGCTCCTTAGCATTTAAGTTTCCTTTTTTTTATTTTAAAAGTGGTGATTCTGATATCGATGAGAAAATAAATGGTCTGGGCAGCAATTCTTAGGACAGTTTAGCAGTTCATTAGCAGACGCAACTGTATCCAGATGTTTGCATGCGATAATAAAGATCCAAAATGATGGAATGGCAAAAAATCATGGGTTAATCCAAGAGGACCATCCAAATCCATTAAGAAGCCGCCATAGTACGTGGTCGTTATTTCATCTGGAGAGCTAATAGTTGTAAGACTATTTTTGAGCAGTAATTGTACCTTTGTCCGCAAGTTTTCCATTGGAGATTCCAGATTACACAGTCCGGATTGGTGGCACTGCGAGGTTTTATCCAAATTCCAGCAGGCTAGATTAATTCACAGCAATTTCAGTCCGCATTTGGTGGCTTAATATCTTCAACTGTGATGCATGTGCCTGGAAACCACGAACTACTTTGATGTTAAGGCTAGGGGTCCTTGAGCACCTTAATCCATCTTTTGTGACTTTACAGTCTCATCTGCGGATAGATTGCCAATCCATTGTCAGGCTGCCTTCTTTTCTTGTTAATTAATTTGATTGCAGTTAATTGAAGGTATTCAAAAGAGAACACTTATGTTCTACTTTATTTTTTATATCGCGCTATACTCTTAACCTATGTCTTTCTTAGGTAGTGTCGTTGTGTGTTCCACCGCAAAGGTTGATGTTGCAACAGAAATTTGTGAGGAAGTCATTCGATCTTCAATCAAGAACAAAAATTGATAAATTATTTTGATAATCGTATTTGGGGTACCCTAGTTATACAATTGGATAAGTGACGCTATGGAAAATCCTGATTTTAGTCTTAAAATGGTTGAATAAATTATTTTTATTTGTTTTGAATTACTAAAACTCACTTAATTGAAAACTTAATTTAATTAATTTAAAACATATTGAAAATAAGCTTAATTATAATTTTGCTCGAAATTTAAATTATTTTAAGAGATGTATAGTGCAAAATATTGTAGAATTGTAGCGCTAAAAGAAAACTGTGGTAATGTAAAACGAATAGTTTATAGGCAAGGAAGAACTGAAGATCAATATTTCATGTTTAAGATTGCAGATCAATGATTCATGTTTTTTGCTATTTGGATGTAGGTAACTATTATTGCTTGTACGCATGTTATATAACTTAAATTGACCTTGCAGCATTTATATAAAACACACAAAATCATTAAATTAAGATTGTACGTCTGATAAGTTTACAATTAATCAACAAAGTTGTTAGGAATAATAGCTTGGAAAGGTTGGCGATTAAGTTCCACTTTAAGTCGAAATGATTTGCTTCTAAAATGCCACTCTTTAAAATAGAAGCGCTAATTACTGGATTGCAATATTCATTTAAGGCCGCCCCGAAATATAAAAAGCAAGGCAAGAATGAGTGCATATGATACTGATCCAACAGCTAATTCAAATATCAATAAAAATAAAAATGTTAATAATCTTTTCATAATGTCATGGTTTTTAATTCCCCTAATTTTCCTATAATTTAATTTTCAGAGGTCTATTCGATCGTCAAGACAGCCTTAGATCCGATTACATGAGCGACCGAGAATCAACCAGATATGGCATCGTGCAACAGGCATCAATTGAAAGTGCCGATTCCAGATTGTGCTACTTGACGTCATCTGAGGTAAGTGCATTAAAATTCGAAGTCTACTTAAGATAAGCGAACCCATCCAATTAGCTAAATATGTGCGATGCTCGTTAATTTATTCATGCAACGCTATCTTGATATTGAGAGTGAAACGACACACAATTTTATTTAAAAAATTAAGGGATACTTTGATTTATAACTTGACAGCAGATTTTACATTTTTATAAAGTGAGAATAGCAAATAAGTGTTTTTGTTACTTTATTTTATATATTAAGACTTTTTCCAATTGATATGTTTATTATATTAAACATTATTTGTGGTCACTAATTCTCTTTATTCTAAGATCTAAAGTGAAAGTTAAAGGCTGATTTTGTAGTTATATTATCACTTCAATTAACCACTGAAGAACTTAAAATAATGTTATCTATATAAATAATAATGCGTGTATCATATAGAGAAGAATTGTGTAAATCAAGAATGTTCCAATAAGAACAAAATATGTCTTCGAATCATGAAATATATCCATTATTTTTACCAAAAACTTACCAAGTCTATGGTATGTTTGTTTATATCTTCAAGTGTAAATAATAAATTTTAATTCATTTCAAAAAAATATATATTATAAAAAGTATACATATTATAAAATTAATTAAATATTGAAGAAAGAAATACAATTTGACCATAAATAAATAAAATATTGTTACGTTGCAGTAATGCATTTAATTTGATTTTAAGCAATAAAATCTAATTAGCTTTGACCATGCGACGTTCATTTATTCAATATATTGCATAGCAACGAATAAAAAGAACTTTACATTGTTTTATCAGATTTTGTTTTTCGCCAGAGAAACATGACCCAAGCTTTAGAGCTTCGTGTAAATGTTTTAATACTGTTAAAATTATGGAACTATCTCACGGGATCGTTAGGTTTTAAGTTGTCTACGGGCTTTAGTTAAATATAATCTATATATCGTGTATGCAAAGTGTATCCGTGAAACCGTAGAATGTGGGAACCTTTTCGGACGCTACTACTATATAAACTGTTAATTAATGCTTATTTGTAAGGATGGTGTATGTTACAGTTCTAAATTGTCAAGTGACAATTTTGAAATGAATAGAAATTTGGCTACTGAAATATTATCCATGTAGCTGAATGTCCTTGATGTCCTATCTCATCCGCAGTTTATCCTCGGTAGTATGAAGTCGAAGAATTACATTTTTCCTTGATAAATTCACATTTAGGTGAAGTAGTTATCAGGCCTATAAATTAATTTAAAAGCCTTTACAACAGATGGTGCTATTGTGTATTAAGTCGTTGCGGGTACATTTTTAACCAACCACATGTTGAAGCCTCACTTGTCAGTATGTGTCATTTCGTTAAATTGTGAAGAAAAATCTCTGCAATTCCTGCAATATAAATATTTGTTATTTTTAAAGGCATTCGTTGGAAAAATAAGAGTGACTTGGAATTCAGAGCCAGACCTCATGTTTTTCTCCTATAATTGATTGTTGATGAAAATAATGCGATTTTTTTAAAATTTGTAGTTTTCTTCTTAAAATGTAATTCATATCATTTAAAATTAAATACCATATTTAATACGAATTCGTTGCATAATTTATTAGTTATTAGTCACAGCGAAAATGGTGTATTATTAGTGGAAACAAAATGTTGATAATACTTTAGATAAACTGGTAAAAGTCATCATCGTCAGTCAGTTGGACTAAATGACGAGAAGCTAAATAAACAAGGGGAAGCGGTTTTTTTTTCTGTCGGAAAATCAACCGAAGGAATTTTTCCAAATCCTTTATCGTTGTTTTAACAGCAAAAGGAGGCGGAAAAAAATATATTGATAATAAATTTAGGCCTATCGGGGGGAGGATTTTGCGGCTTTTCGGTTTGGGGTCGATCTTTATTTTCACGCAAAGTTTAGCCAGACATTGATCGAACGATACCTAATTGCCAATTAAAGTTACTTAAAATATCTCGGCGAAAAAAGCGGCAGCAAGGGAGAGCGCTGATAATTATGAGGACGCAATTGTATTATAAATGAGCTGCAAATGAAAATGGAAATAAAAGATAACCCCGCGGGCTTGATATTCGGTCTTTCCCAAAAGAAAAATAAGAATAAAAACTGTACAAATATACTTTTATGTGATTTTCAGGTTGATATCAAATATTTAAATACACTTTGTAAACTGGCATTTTTTTAGAATCCATGGAATTTGTTTGTGTTTAAAGAAAAACTCATGCCAATTATTTTTTGCTTTTTGCCTAATTAATTTTTAGGCTTTAACTCTCTTTAGAATCGAAATATTAGCTCATATGAACATCAATGTCATTTTTTCATTCAAAGTTTTTGGAAAAGGTTTCTAAACTTACCCACAGTGATGACATTATCATTTAAATCATGTATAAAGTTATACTCAAATGTATTTCTGCGGTGTTAGCGGGTTATCGAAAGTTATTGGAACAATACATTGTTCACATAACTTTTTCAATAACAACAGATAATCTAAAAAGTCACCATCTAAAATGTCCAGTAAAGTTTCTAGAATTTCTACTCAATTTTTGTAACAGTTTTTGAGCCCTCTTTCTTTAACATATTTACAATTTTGATGTGAATTTCTGTTGCCTTTAATTTTTATAAAGATCCCTGTATGATGTCTACTACTGGTAACAAAGTCATGGTATTATGCTATGTTAAGCAACCTAGTATATTAATTTGTTTAAAGCAACTTATCCAATAGGTTTAACAGTATAAGCAGTAACCAGCAGAACACAAACAACTCTTGTCGCTCAATCAATGGAAGTGGTAATAAATTGTGAACAACTCTGTTTGGGCTTATCTGAGCTACTATTTTTTTAGTTTTTTTTCCTTACTAGACGTTCAATTTCTTTTTATGTTTTTCTTCCGTTAGTGTTAGGTCTATTTCTGATTCGGTTTTCATGAACTGCTTCAGGGTTTTCCATGCAACCGGATGTAGCATATGATTTAAATCTAAGTTTCAGTAGTTTGAAGTTGACTTGATGTAAGTTTCTTATTCTCTTATTATCGCTACGCTTGATCTCCTGAGGGTGCTCTTCGTCGGTTTTTTTTGTTGTGGTGGGTAATAAGTTTAGGGTGTGATGTTTCTGTTGGGCGGAATATCAGAATACATAGTAATTTATTTATTTTCTTTACTTTTTCTATCTTTTTTGATGCTGCATGTCGATATTGTGTATGCGTGTTGTGTATATATATATATATATATATATATATATATATATAGCCTATCCAACGTAGCAGTGAAAATTGAAGTATAATGTAAAAATAAATAATATATTTTAACATTTTTGTTTCATTATTTTATTTGCATTAGAAAGCTGTAATATATAAAAACTAATATTAGATAAAAGTCAAAGTTAAATGCAGTAACAATTAGACGTTTCGACGTCTTAAAATGAGGTGACTTGAGTTCACTGCTACTTTGGATTGTCCTTTTTTTATAGGTATAGCAATTTTAAAAATTAATTTATTTTATTGGCAAATTTTTGCTAATATTTGAATATAGACATTATTTTGTCAGCTTTTGATTTGCAACACAGAACAATTGACTCCATTAGCAAGTGACATCAAATACCATCATTTTAATATGAGACGGGAATTCTAGTCAATAGTAGGAAAGCCAAATAGCTCGGCAATTATTTTATCAGCTAAGTTTATTCAGCAAGGGCCAATATTGTAATTACGTATTCTCAATGAGGCTCAAAAAATGTGGTAGTTTCTTGGAGATAATCTTAATTAATACTCCTTGATAAACTGTTATTATACAAATAAATTTTGAATCCATTGTGAACCTACTGTGTGCTTTATGGAGTTGTATTAATAATGATCCAAACTTACTATAAGAAGGTTCTCTACAGAATTATTAACATCCCCATACGACCTTCTTCGTAGAACTGTTAACGCCCGATCTAAGAGTATGAACAGTGAGTGGAGAAATTTAACGGTTTGCCAATAACACATTAATACAAATTGCGTAAATATAAAAATGTCGAAGTACTACAACTGCTCGGTAACATTGGACTAAAATGGAGTGTGAAGATACCAAAGCTCTTTAAACTAATACTATTACATTATGTGTGAAAATTGTGCGGTATTGTAAAACCATGTGGAATATATTAGTGGGAGTACATCCATCAAATACTAATTAAGTTTAGGCCTGAAACCTTCAAACATGGTCGAAGGTCAGAAAGATCTGGAATTTGAAAGCAATATGAAGGAAAAATTACTAGATAGTTTTAGTTAATTACTAGTTGTAATGTGAATGCCATGTGTTTTGAATTCAATAAAAAATTGTATCATCAATGAACCCATTTTAGGAAACATACCTAGCTTTTAATTGCCTTGATGGTTTAAATATTTGTTGTTGATGTCAATATATTTCTTTTAATATACATAATATTTAAGTATCATATATCTTTAAAAACATTAATAAAGAAAAATATTCAATATTTTCTACATGGCTCGAAAAGGACTATGTGCTCCAAAATGGTCATATTTATATCATCTATATTAAACTAATTTGGTATCAAATAAATTTCATATTAGAAGAGATATGCTTGATATAAAATATCAATACATTTTATGAGTTGAAAAACGCAATATTTTTCATGAATTTAAACCCTTTATTGTTAAAGGAGGAATAATTGAAAGCCAACGAGAGTTACATAATAATATCATTAAGCTTAATGCAAATTAGATTATAAAATTGTGAAAGTTGGCTCGCTCGTTTGAATCAGCACCAAGCTTCTAATTAAAATTATTTTTAGATTCTTTCACAGGCAATTTGTAAAAGTGCATTCGGATTGTATTGATATTAAAACGAAATATATTATATAATGAATTGGGTTCATTCGTTTACAAGAGGTGTTTTTATTACAAATTTAAAGATAAAAAAATAAAGAATATGTGAGTTAATTTTTGCTACGCATTTTCATTTTATACTAATATAAAAAGTGATTTAAAACGTTTTTATTTTTGTGATACATAAAATTGTCAGTAGTAGCCGTTGTAGTTATAGCAGATACAAAGTATTATAAGAATTATAAAATTTTGAAAGGATTTAAAGTTTATTATATAGGGATAGCTATGCTAATATTTTATACTACTATAAGTTCTCGTTACTGTTAATATTTATTCTGAAACTGGGACAATATCACGTATGATTAAGCCAATGAAAACTGCTGTAGATTAAGGGTAAATCCTCTATATCTGTAGGTGTGGTAAATTTACCCTATTCAGAGATATCTATGGAATCGAATTTCAAATAAAAAGGTGCTATATCGATATTTATTTTATTATTCTTGTAAACTGCTTAGGTTTGTAAAGTCGTAGGTAACTATATACTATTTAGAGTACCATATATTGAAACGACGACTATTACTTCGACTTTTCTTGAATTTTGATGGACCATTGATATTTTGTTAATTATTTCTTATTTCTACTACCTTTGGAGTCTTTCCTTTTTTACTTTCATTTTAGTGTGACGATTTTTTCAAGTGCTTTTTTGCTCTTGAGTTTTGTTTATCAGTTTTCAGCTAGTGTTGATCTTAATAATTATGAATTTTTAATTAACTACGTTTTAACAATGCTAATGATTGGTGATTGTATGCTGTATTTATTTTTCTAATTTAGAACCTGTAAAAGCTACAGCAGTAATTTTTAGTCTAGTTGTTGTGTCTCAATATCAGTTGCCCATGATGATTTCAACAGTAAACTATACATTTTCTGTGACTTTGACATGACCTTTTGATATAATTACTTTTGGTGACTGTCATAGTAAGTGAATGACTTTTTAGATATAAGCAATAGATAATATAATTTGGCATACATAAAATTTATGTTAAAACTTCGTCTTTGGTTTTACACTTTCTTATGTCTGCTGTGTTTGAATTGAAAATCTATTTTTTGAACATTTGTTATCACATACAACCAAAAAACCATTTGTGACAAGTTTTATTTTTCTTTGATATAAAATATTCGATCAAACTAAAAAAGTTCATCAAATTAACTTATCGATCTGAATTGAGTAACAAAATGATTTTATATGGCAAAAACGTCAGAAATACATGGAAAATATAAATGGGAAGTTTTAGTTGACACGCCATATTCATCTAATATTGTTCCTTCCAGGTATACATTTTTAAATATTAATTTCTATATTAAAATAGAGGTAGAGTTCAGAATAGATTAATATTACATGTATAAAAATAGGCTTTTATTGAAAAATGTGTGAAAAAATCATATGATGCAACATTTGAAAAATCTATTTCGGATAGCTTGCTCTAATGCTAATGAGTCATACAAAAGAAAGTTAATGAAAATAGAAAAAGTAAAAATTGCGTCCATATTAAAAACTTTAATATCCCTATTGTTTTGATTGTTCAAAAAACCCTTGGATGAGAACCATATTCTGAATATTCCTGAAGTGATTTCATAAGCGCATTGTTCCTTAGATATTGTAATTTCATTTCTCTTCACGACATATGTGTATATATTATTATTTTCTCAATTTTTCAAAATAAAGCATTACGTTAAACATAATTAAAACAGCTTGAATAAAATTTAAGTGAATTTTGAGGTATATTATACACTAGCGACCCGCCCCGGCTTCGCACGGGTGCAATGCTGATACTAAATTAAATACACTACAGAAAAAATATGAACGTTGTATATAAAAACATAGCGGCCCGCTCCGACTTTGCACGGGCATAAAATATATATGCCTATGTCACTCAATGAAAACATGATTAAAATCGATCCAGTATTTTTGGTTCATTCATTACTGCCCTTGGCCTGCACGCCTTAAATTTGGAGTAAAACAATTCCTCTTCCCCTATACTTACTATGAAGATTTCCTGCTATCTTTGGAATATCTAAATTCATACAATTTTTATTACATTACACATTTTTAAACGCAAATTTTAAATTTGTAATATCTCCGAAAATATTTGTTTAATTTACATGCTGTAAGGAACCATATTGATCTATATTAATTGCACACTGTATTTAAGGTACTTAATTCGATAAGGATTAATGCCGTATTGCTTAAAATAGCTTCGTAAATAAGCCATTTTCTCACGTAAAAAGTAAACAATAAAAATGGTTAATGTGGGTTATCCCTAAAAGATAAACATATACCATCGCGGACTTTTTTGTAGACCTTTTTATGGTGTACAATACTGTAGTACATTAATTTGATCTAACTCGTAGGGTTAGGCAGCGTTTTTGCTAATTGCTAAAAAAAAATAGGTTAATTTACGACATAACGTTAGAAACCTCTAAAATTAGCAATGTAGCCTTAGTATATTATGCATGTATTATACATATAAACCTTCCTCTTGAATCACTCTATCTATTGAAAACCGCATCAAAATCCGTTGCGTAGTTTTAAAGATTTAAGCGCACATAGGGATATAGGGACAGAAAAGGCGACTTTGTTTTATACTATGTATAGATTAGAAATATAACGTCCTTATGCAAAACTAGAATTCGCTTGATTTCATTTAGAAATTGCTGATAAAATCGTTAATAAACGATGTCGCATGTTTCATTCTCTATCGTTATAGGTTCTGTTGTTAGCCGAACGATCAGCATGTTTAGATACGACGATAGCTTAGAACAATGTTTCGTTTCTCGACCGTCTTAACGGTTTCGGTAACGTTTAAAAGCAGGTGGTTTTGTAGTGGCGTAGTTAATGCTCTCCAAGTCACGCCTCATTCTGCACGGAACCTTTTATAACGCCAAATAATGGAATGCCATCTCGGCACGATAATATTTATCGTATACCGTCTGCCTGTTTAGTGTTTGGCCACATTTATAGCTCAGCTCGAAGACATAGTAAGTTATGTACCTCGTTTATAGTATGGTGAAGTTGCCAAAATCAAAAGTGTGGAAGTTTGAGATCGTAGTTGTTTGTTCTAGCGAAATAATGTGGGGAATTTGTATCTTAAGTACAGGGTATTATTTTTTTGTGTTCCGTTGTTAATATTCGACGTATTAGTATTCAATGTTTTGGCGTCTAATATATTTCAAACCAGTGGTGAGTGTTTTATATATATATATATATATATATATATATATATATATATATATATATATATATATATATAGCCTATTCAAAGTTGTTTTAGTAATGCGTCATGGATATTTGTGACGTCGAAACATTGCAATGTTGTCGCATCAACTCTGAGTTTTAGTTCAGTTGGGCTTTGACGTACAAGAAAATTCTAATCTAAATAAAGTAATTGAACAAAAATGTTATTAAATATAATTTATTTTAACATTATAGTATATCTTGAAACTACAGTTAATTATACAGCCACGTTAATTTATAGGTAAGAGTTAAAACTTTTTAACACTATTGGATTAAATATTTTGCGTACGTATTATTCAAAATATTAGTTCTTATTACTACAGATTAAAAACCGACAAACGTTGTTTTAGTGCTTTGATTATTTTGATAAATTTTAAATCGCTCCGTAAGATATGGTATCATTTCGTTTGAAAATGCCGAAAACAATAGAGAGTCAGGGTCACAAATTATTTGCGGCTTTAATAAAATATTTCGAAAAGGAACGAGATAATGGAGGCCTCCTTTTGCAAGTTATATTAAGCTTCTCGGGACTTCCACTATGATCTTTATTATATATGATTGCCATACGTGATTCATTTTGAATCACCCATTACTTCTTTTAAAAATGTCTGGACATCGCTATGATACAGCGGCATTTCACAAATGAAAATTTGATCCCATCCCCCAATCTCTCAAATTCTAAAGAGTAGCCCTAAGTCACCTGACCAACGTGAGTGGGCTTGTAAGGGCTTTTTTGTGGTCAACTTAAGATCGAACGTTGTATTGTAGCAGTATGAATCTTCATCATGTTTCTTTGAGGTTCTCACCTCAAAATTGGAATCAGACAGGAGATTAACATTAATTGAATTTGCAGAATATATTTCTCATCGATCGACAATACTTACTGAACAGATTCTGCTCTTTGTAACTCTTTCTGTATTTTCAGTTCATTATATTCTTTAAAGATTATGCCATAATTGGAAAAATGACAAAAAAGGAAACAAAACATCGTTATGTGTCGTTACCTCTAATACATTTTTCTTATTAAGGTCTACGATAATAAAGCAAAAATGATTTGGCATGGTATGAGACTTTAAAAATAGATTGAATAAAGTAATTTTCCAAAAATAGCTGATATTATAATTTTTTTGTTATCGAGAAAAACCAATAATACTCTGTTTATTAGAAACACATTTATTTTCTATGTCTGATAAGTTATTAAATATAAATGATCTGTTTTATTTTCGTCAAAAGAAATATAAAAACGTCCTTGATCTTTTCCAGCTTTTCAACAAAAAAACAATATTCGCTTTATCTTCATAAATATAATTATAGCATGACTGTTTTTTTTTATGAAAATACTTATTTTCAGTAAGTTAGATAGGCGTTAGAAATCAGGTTCGGCTAATGTGCTAAATTATTATACTGTATCAATGTAAAAGTGTGTTGTATTTTACAGAGTATCCTAAAATTTGCACAAGATTAAAATGTCAAAAAATGTCATTCCTTCATTGGCTTTTGATCTCTGATGGTATGTACGCACGGTTTTGTCCAAATTCTTCATAACCATTTTCCATAAATATGGATGACTACCGTTGATGCAGATCGTTGACTTCAAATAGAACATATGGAATGGAAATCATGTGGTGTGTTTTCGTGCTTAATGATATTCTCAAAGAGCTTTTTGCACTGTAAATGGCTATTAGTCGATTGGACTTCGACGTGAAACGATGGAACCATGTTTCATCCATTGTCACATATTGACGAAAATCTCGGGTTTATTACACTTGATCATCTTCAAACACTGCTCCTAATCATCAACTCGTCGTTGTTTTTGGTCAAAAGTGAGCTTGAGCAGCACCCACTTTGCACAGAGCTTTCTCATACCCAAATATTCGTGAATAATATAATGTACACGTTCAGTTGATATCTTTAGAGTGTTTGCTATTTCATTCAATTTCAATTTACGGCCATTCAAATTTTTGTGCATTTTGTAAATGTTTTCGTCGGTAACACCAACAAACCAGCTTGGGTTTATTAACAAGTATTCAATAATTGACCAGGTTCACAGAATAACACATGTTATTGAAAAAACCTATGAAGTTAAAAAAAATATGCTCAGCCATGTTCTTAAGTGTAGCACAAGCCTTCGATAAGGTTTGGCGTGAAGGCCTTGTTCATAAACTACAGAAAATGGTACCAAAACAACACACCGCACTACTAAAATCGTAGATTACAACCAGAATGTTTAGAGTTAAACAAGAAGAAGCTTAGTCTACAATAAAAGAAATTAAAGTAGGTGTACCACAAGGAAGTGTACTCGGGCCAATGCTTTATCTACTTTCCATTTGTGATATACCACAAATGGAGAATATTACGATGCTTACATTTGCTGATGATACTACGATTATAGCTGTCGGAGACAATAGTGAAGAACCCAAACGAAAATTACAACAGGCATGTGACAACATAAATAATTGGACACAAGCTTGGAAAATAAGAATTAATGAAAGTAAATCTGTACATGTGTAGTTCACCTATAAACCGTACAAGCACCAATAACATTTAATAATACTATCATTCCATATAGCAACAACGCTAAATATCTCGGAATGAATCTTGATGCAAAACTTCGCTGAAAGAAACATATAAAGAAGAAAAGAAAAGAACTGGAATTAAAATATAAGAACATGTATTGGCTAATTGGAAGAAAATCACAAGTATCAGTACATAATAAGACTCTAATCTCATGGGAATTTTGAAGTATTACAAATTTTGGATAACACCAGAATAGGACACAGACTCAAAAGAATCAAACCATCTGATCTTGTGCAGTGAACTGTATATAATAAAAAAATACAGCAGTGACATGTATAAACATTATTTTACCAGAGACTGAGATAGGGCTGATGGTTCCTCCTAGTTATATACCTAGATTTAAGTTATCATTAAGAAAAATTGTAGGTTAGTCAGTAATAAGGTAACAAAAAAAGAAAACAAAATTCGTTCAGTAAAACAAATAATAAAACGCAATTTGTTCTGACATTAAACATAATATATCGGAGGCTTATTGTAGATTAATTAGGTTGTCTTATAAATTACTTACGCATTTCCCGAATTGATATTAAGATCAACCGGCCATAAATCATTTTCGTGGAGGAAAAATGAAATATAACTCCTGACAGTTGGAATTCAGAAATGAGAATTGAATTGCAATGAGATATAAATTCCATTAGAGACGCAACAGCGAACACTGAAGCTTTGAGGGGAATAAGTATTATGTTTAATTCTAAAATGATGTAGAAGTTAATTCTTTGATTAATTTATGTTTTAATATAATTACGTCAGATGTAGCTGTATTAGAATTTAATGAAAGTATATGCGTCAATACGAAACTAAATATAAGTATAAAGTTGGGTTCAGTTATTTTCTGTTGCAGAGATATTAATAAATAATAATAATAGAATTCAATTACCAAGTCTGATATTCCGATCATATTTTCACACTAAAAAGGTATTTACTGAAAAACATTGATACAATTTCTATTTAGCAAAATATTTTCCGTAATATTCTACAATTTTATCTATTTTTCTGCTAAAATAGAGATACCGTGTCCAAAGGCTTGAACTATCCACTCATCGATCCATTTCCGCACTTGAATTGCATTTTAAAATTATGTCTCAGCCACTTTTATCACCACATTTCTGCTTCTATCAAAACAAGTGGTAACCAGAAGGACAGTAGTATGCAAGACATTGACTTTGCGTCTGCGATTCGCTGTTTCTAGATCTTTTTGAAGCAATCCTTCGTTCAATCGGTTCAACTGAAGTCGTTAGGTGTCTTCCGTCATAGTTCCATATGGATTTAGCAGTTTGTAATATACTACATTCTGCTGATCCCATAATATGCACAACAAAACGATGGGTATTCCACTTCGACGTTGATGTATGTGGCTCTCTCTAGCGTAATTAATTACTTCTTGAACTTGGAACTGTCGTAATATGTCCACTTCTCGACCAAAATATGCGATGTTGAAATGGTTTGAAATGGTCAATTCGGGCTACCCCCACGAAGAGATTTTGGTTTTTGGTCAGATATAGCCACTTACTAAAGCAATTAAATAAGCACTAACTTTATATGGCTGACGTGACTCAGAAGAGCCGCTTAAACTGAAAATGAAGTTCTCTACTTTACCAGAATTGGTCCAAGCCGAATAACATTTAGTGTGATTATTGGAGCGTGACCTAGCGTATAAAGAGTTCAATGTACTGGATAATTTATCTAAATTCGTTGATAAATTTATTTGAGCCCATGAAATTGAGTTTACAATTTCCTTATAACAAGTTGGATCGGGTTATGTGGCCTCACAGTTGACCCCCTGTGGATCGCTACTGTTACTGCATTAAATTTAGAGATATGACGCTTTCTAATGGGGGCAAATGTTATGACTGCAGCGACAGAGGAGGAGGTTTCAGCCTGGAAAAGAGAAATTTAGCGCTGACGCGATGCTAAGTGATCAAGCGCGTTTTCATAAGAACTTGTACTGATTTTTTGTTTGTGAAAGGATTCAAGTGCTTGATTTTTGGAGTATCAGTTTCCCTGTGAGTTTGGAATATATCTGACAAACAATGGAGCGTTTAAAATTCTCTTGAAGAACTTATTTTGGAAAAATTGAAGTCGTTTCACCTGGTTTGGTGTAAACATTTAATATACAATGGTCTGGAGGTTAGCAGTGCGCGAGAAATGAGCAGAATATGAACAAAGACACAACAATGTTATTCTCAGCATGTCTCCAATCCCGTGAAATCACATTTACCGCTGTTCTCCAGTCCTTCTGACTACTTGTATGAAGATATCAAAAAATAGGTCGATCGGTGGATGCTTTCATCGTTTTTTCGACATTGATCCCCTTAATTGCCTGAAATATGGAAAAAGGTTGAATAAAATACGTTGTGTTGATTTTTCAAAGTAAAGTTTGAAAAAATCCTTTAAAACTATTTTATGGACCTAATAAAAATGAAATTAACTTCCTTCTAAATAAATATTTTTAATTTTTAACTAAGAATTAATTTCAACGCCTGATAAAACTGACAGAAATAGCTGTAGCTCGTGCTCTAATTATTTATTTATTGAACTGGACCGACCATTGATTTTTTTTTCATCTGAAATTTTAAAGGAGACAATTCGCAGGTGTTTAATAGTTTATAGGTTTTGTTGAATTCAAACATCGTCGATATTATTAGACAGGCAGCTGGATTATTCCATTTGTTCTCACGGTTAATTTTACCAGAGGTAGATTTTGGAGCCTGAAAGCCTTGCCCGATTTGCATGCCTGGCGTCGGTTAATAATATTTAGCATTACGAAGTTTCGTAATCTTAAGTGAATCCTATTGATTATTCGGTTATATACGGAATCTGGAGCATTATTTATGGTATTCGTTAGAGTTCACTATTATTGAAATTTTTTTTGTACATACGACATCAGGATATTTGACGTATTGCCTGCCGCAATTTGTAAATTCGCTTCAGAATCAAACAACATTTTCCTTCTCATTTTATTCTAGTTAAAAAGAGACGCAATGTCTGATTAGTTCCAACGCGTAAACGAATGAGTCTGTCGAAATCGTCCGGTTGTCAGACGTATGCAAAATTTTTGAAAGCAATAGTGATCAGAGGTTATAAGTCTAACCTATAAATTATAGAGGCTAACTGTAATTTAACTGTAATATTTAGATGTACTATAAAGATAAAATAAACTATATTTGATAAAAAAAGTGCAATTATTTTATTTAGATTAGATTTTTGTTGTATGTCAAAGCCAAACTGAACTAAAACTCAGAGTTGATGTGGCAACTTTGTTACGCTTTGACGTCACAAATTTAGATGATGTATATACAAAATAACTTTGAATATACTATAATTTCAAAGGCACATGGCTTATATTAAAAGTAGTAATTACATTCAACTATCAAGTAGTATATCCTTCATATAGTTCTTAAAGTTCAGATCTAAGATTCTAGGCCTAAACTGAATTAGCATTTGGTTTATGCACCCCCACTGGCGCACTCCACATAGAGTCCTTCCAATAAAACAGGCAATGCACGTCATCAACACCGTCGAACATATTGCCAAATTCAGTTTATAGAAATGTAAAATGCCTTTTAAATTTGGGGCATTTTCCTTTCTCATTTTACTAATTATTATTACTCTAGTTAAAAAGTGACAGAATGAAGTTTTATGCGTCCGAATATGTAACCAAAACTGCCTGTAAAATTATATTTGTGTTGTCGACATCGTTGCCGTATGTCAATGTAAATGTAGTAAAACCACTCTAACCTACAAAGTATTGTGGCTGTTTAATTAACTGTAATTTAAGTTATTCAATGAATATGCACTAGATGTACTGTAATGTTAAAATAAATTATATTTTATAGCGTTATTTTGGTTTAATTATTTTATTTACATTAGTGTTTTGTTGTCAGAGTCAAAATAAACAGAAATTTACATTTGGTGCGGCTACCTTGCATTATAAATTTGGTAGTTTTATTGGAAGGAATATAGTTTTATTAACGGTACAGTTTTCGATTCGATTTTCGGCAAAGCGATTTCGTCTCTTCAACGTCCGGGTAAGCCCACTCTTGAGTAGTTGTAGCACTTCGACGTTTTCGTGATAATACAATTTCTCTTGATGTTTGTTAGTATCCTTAGATCTTTGTGGATATGTTCAATTCTAATAGATCACGGGGCGTAAATAACGCTGCAAAGAATTTTATTTTGGGAAATGTTAATATTAGATTTACTGTGCCATGTTGGTTTCAAGATTTGCTTGTATAATAAAAGTATTTTGTGCAATTTTAATTAGGATTGACGTCCAAACAACCACCAAATGTTTTGAGTCTCATAGAAAGATCAGCTCGTTTCTTTTTAACACGTTGTTAAATAACTAACTAGTTAAATAAATGTTGTTAAATAATAATAATACAGACTATAACAAATTCTACAATGAAAGTTGAAAGTTTGAAAGTGAAAGAAAATCAGAAATAAAAAATGTGTTTATAGTAGCTTTAGTAATTTATTTTTAAATTTTTAACACGCGAGAATAGCAAGAAATAAGAGGGAGGTAAATACGGCAAATACGTTGAATATTGAAACAACGTTGACTTTTTTGAGCTGTTATATCATGAACATTACCCCGATATATATAATTTTTTCTTTGACAAATGATATTTTTTCACGAATTACATTATCTTATGGCCTACGAATCTTGAATAAGGATATGACAAAGGTTATGTCTTATTAACTCTTCTATTGGCAATGTAAAATAGATTAAACTGTTTTCTTTTAGAAGAAAATACTAATTATAAATATTAATATCATTTAAGGACTGTTGTGATGATATTTATATTTGAAATTGTGGAATAAATAACTACCACTAATTTACCAATAATTTATTGGTAGCTTATGAGATTCGTAAATTTTTTGGATTTTCTCTTGTGATAGTTCTTAGCATCTTTCAGTGCAATGTTGACCTTAAAAGTTCTACTCTCCTATGATAAATAAATACCTCTAATCACATTGTTATTTTCTACTTCATAAATATATTATTTTGAGGTGGACGCTGATCAAACATAGGATGTACATAAAAGGTTTGGCGAAGAAGTGGCGACATTTAATCAACATAACAAGTGATACTGTCGGAAAAATATTTTCGTGATATAAATAAAATCCTTATGTCTAGATACTTCACTCATCACATCTTCCGTTTTGACAGGAACACACCACTGATGGTCTTCTGAATCGCATTACTTCTACCCAAATTGCCGTGGTATACCCTGTATACAAAAGTTTCCCAAGTTTTGGTGACTCCAAATAACACTGTACACCCTAACCTGTAAGCTTCTCTTTCCTGAGCTAAATTCCAGTAGACAGATGTTAGATCACAGCAACTTCAGTCTGAATCTGGTACTACCTGATATGCGGTACTTGTGGAATCCACTGATTAGGAGTGTTTTTCCAAGCTTGAATATTTCCTAACTGGAACCGCTTATGGATAGCGGATTTCACGCAGAGCACTTTTCACTTCTCAGATGTTATATCTCATATCAAATCTTCAGAGCACTTCCACCTTACAACTTCAGTTGCAATACTTTTGCCCAAAACACCAAGAATGCTTCGACTAACTGCGGTCCGATTGCCAATATAAGTTTAATCAGTCTTCTTTTCTTGATAATAAATTTGATTCCGGATAATTGAATGAATTTAAGAGAGAACAGGCTTATACTCTCCTCGAAATGCTAAATCTAATCTGCTCGACTGTGGAATTATGAAAGGCGAAGCGTTTAAAACAACAATAATATTTTCTTTAATTCAAAAACTGTTTTAGTTTACTGAATGAAATGGATTTTAATTTATTCTAACAGAAACCAAATCTATGCTTTTATACAGCTCATTCATCACAGTATTCAGTCTTAATATACACAAGGTATTCTTCTTTCGAATACACAGTTTTAATAGCCAGTACTTCGTCAGTTGGACGATCTAACATGTTTTGGAATAGGCTGTTTTTGAATTCCAAACATCTTCATTCTAAAGTTGTTTTATATTTTTTTGCTTATTTCTATATACGAAATGTGCTTGAAGTTGAATAATCTGGTAGATATAGTTCTAATCCATAATGCCAAATCAAGGCACAACATCCTCTTTATTAGTTCTAAGTTATACTGAAACGAGCTTTTATATAATAGTTAGCCTAATTAAAAAATCTAGGCAATTTTTTCTAGAAAAAAAAAGTTTTGCTATTTTCGTTTTACAAATTGATTAAATAATCTAGTATATATTGAACCCATTTTAGCGTATGATGTATATATTATATATAATGAAATGCCCTTTTAAGCAATTAACAGATAAATTCCTAGAGTACATTTTACAAGATCAAAACAGTTTCGTTACATCACCAGCCAAATTTCGGGTTTTCGGACCTAATTGACCTGAGGCGAAAATTAGACATAACCTCAATTACCGGTCGAAATGGCCCAGGATGTGTTGGGAGCGCCGATAATGTAACTGAACAGACGCTTCCGACAAACTGCTAACCTTTTGCCGACAATCAGCCTTTCCTGCGTTAGCAAATTCGACCACTCAGCGTTATTTATCATCAAATATTTGTTCCTGACTGGTGTACATAAACTATCTTTTCCTTCTTGGCGTTTGGCGTTAAATAATTCACCGTCTGTCAGTTCGATAACTCAACGAAAATTCGTGAGGTCGCGTAAACGGACCGAGAAATGTTCATAATTAAAAATAAAATATTCTCGGAAATAATTAAGACCTCGGGTTAAATAATCTTAATATTTCATGTCAAATATGTCCGAAGTCGTTCAGTACAAAAGCCATTTAGTTTGCTGTTTAAGTTCTATCTATAGTATATAAGTCCTCGTAAAAATATTTTAGCCAATTCCTTCTATGGTGTAATTGTTAAAGCGTTTAGCTGCCAATTGGGGGTCGCAGATTCGATTCCCGGGTAGGAGAATAGCTTCAAGGCTAGGCATCGGACCTTGGGGCCTGGAAGCGCTCTTTATTTTCAATTATTATTTCTTTATCCCTATTTTTCCCCATACCAGCTGCAACTTTATTTGGCCTACTCAATATAATATTAAATAAAATAACTGCGTAATTGAGTAAAAATCTAACCCGCGGCTATCCCAACAGTAGGAGGACTGTCCCATCCGCTTTACCACTGCGCCACCAAGTCGGCAATTATGAAATTGTAAATAGATAACTAGGCTTAAATAGGTATTAAGCTAAATTGTGTGTATACATTAGAATATAAAATACTTGTTGTAGATAGGTTAATTAATTATTTTTTTTTATTTAGTTATTACAACGATTATTATGTACATATTTTATTTCAAAACATTTTATTTTATGTTGGAAATGTAAGTTTGATTTTTTTAACATTTTTAGTGGGTTCCTTATTTATTTTTTGAAGTCGATAAAAATGTTTTTTTCAAAATATTATGAGAGAGATAGAGACCCCATGCGGGTTTATAAACTACAGGGGAAAATAAAAAAATATAATTTTAATAATATGTTTTGTTTGAATGCTAGTTAACATTTATATAAAACATTCACAAGTTACATCAGAAATCAATATATAACTTGAATACTGATAACCTATTGTCCAATTGCACATTTTATATATATATATATATATATATATATATATATATATAATATATATATAACTATAATATATATAACTATATACTTATATATATAATATATATATAATATATATATAACTATAATATATATAACTATATACTAATATATATATATAATATATATAATATATATAACTATATATATATATAACTATAATACTTAATAAATCCACATTATTCATTATTAACTATAGAAATAGCTCTCTATGCGACATTTAACATTTTTACCCTTTACAATACTATTTGTTTTTATCGCCCACCAGAAAAAGCAAGACCTAATTATTATTTTTCTATTACATTGCCTTTGCTCAGGATGCCCACAAACAAACATTTTACCAAAGTTTCACAATTTGCTGATATAATATTTGAATGAGAATTTTCGTAATCCTAAAATTTAGTTAGCTTCGTAAATAATAATTGTAAAAGATAATTCTTATGGTATTGACAATTGGAGAGAATATCTAAAGTACACTAGCCATGAAATGTGATGAAATATTAAAGGAAATGAAGTACAAATTACTTTTAGTATAACATTTGACACGAAAATTAATAATTGCAGGCTTGTATTTTCTAAAACAAACTGTAAGGTGTAATTAATTTTTATGCTTATTAATAATTTGGTTAAAGGTGTACATAAATACTGTTTAATAAGTAAAAATTTATAAAGTCCACGAAAAATGTCCAAGTTTAAATTTTATAATTAAGCGCCATAAACATGAAACAAGGTTTGTGGTTAATTACGTCTAATTCTTCTTTTATTGACTGTTTTATAAGCAGGAATGACAATAGTACTACTTAGTTCTACTCTTTCTTCTATATTACCTCTAGATAATTTTAGGAGTTATATTACTGTTTTGATGATTTTTGTTATTAATCTCCTAGAACGTCAACAACCTGCCCGTGAGCAATAAGTATTATTATATGATTTCAGTTATATAATATAATATAACTATCCTGACATGTAGAAGATCACTTCAGTCAGTCATCTACTGTACAACTTATAATCTAAATCTTATTCTAGATAGTACTCTAACTTATATCAAAGTCTATACTAACTTATTCTAAAAACTATTCTAGCTTATTGCAGGGATTATTAAATCTCACTCTATGTGTCTAGAGTAATCAGTTCGTATGGCAGTTTGCGTTTGAGCCTACGCACTTCACTGTCATCGCGTACATTTAACTGTTTGGCGAGTGCATTGTGATGCACTAATAGTCTTTCAGAATACTTCGCACTAACACTCCGAATCACGCTCATTATGGGTTCTACGGGAATATCACGCTGAATCAATTTGTTGGACACGTAATATGAGGCATCGACAATGACTCGCAACACTTTATTCTGGAACCTCTGGAGGATATCCATGTTAGATTTGCTAGTAGTACCCCACAGTTCAGTACCATACGTTAAAATGGGCCTAAGTATTAACTTATACAACAAAACCTTGTTATCTAATGATAATTTAGATTTACGCCCTATCCAAGCCCAATCGTTTTGTAACTATATGTTTTTTTCCATGTCAAACTTCAATCAAAATGCGTTTCCAGATATGAACATTGTCTGTTTGCGGAAGTTCATGATTATTAAATTTTACTGAGGGAAATGTTCTTCCACAAAGGGTGAATGTCATATGGGTAGATTTTGTCTCATTTGCTTTGATACGCTACATTTTCAACCACAATTCGAGTTTGTTAAGTAGAAGTTGGAAATTTCTTGTGGCTGATATTGGATCCTCGTGTTTCTTGAGGTCAGTACGTCAGCTGTATACAGGAGATATAACAATGGGCCAAGAACAATGCCCTGCGGAACACCCGAATATATTGGGTGTAGGTCAGTGTATTAGTCACCCTGTTTGACAATAAAATGTCTCTCTGTGAGGTGCGATTTCAGCCGTTGAGAGTTTGTATGGGGCAAAAGCTTCTTCAGTTTAACATGCAGTTCAGGGTACAACACCTTGCCGAAGGCCTGAGAAATATCGAGAAATGCAGGGCAGAAATATTTTTTATCGCTAACTTTTTGTTAATTTGGTTGACTAATTTATGTATTTGTTCTTCATCGGTTGGCGTTAAGTTTTCTAAATAATTTTGAATTCCTTGATTTTTTCCTTATTTATTAGCTCTTTCAGCTTCTTTGTGGCGTTTTGATGAAATTTTATTTGCTAGTGACCTACGGAAGAGCTTTGCTATAATTTAGTCGAATTCTTGGTCAAAATTTAAGAATTTTAAATAATAATTTAAGATTTTTTTGTAAAAGAACAATGTTTGATGCAGATGTTTTGTCTTTATATTATTTTTATATCCCTTGTTATGTTTTAATTTAATTTTGCTTTACCAGTAAGCAACATAATTATTCATAATTCATTGCTGCATAGAGCTGCTACTTGAAACCCTCCAATTGAAACAAAATAATATTCAAAATAACGTTTGACGTCATCGAGTCGTGACATTCGTATAATTGGTGATTCTCTGACCTTTATATTAATAATATTTGAAATGGAAATATATTTTCCGACCGAATAACGTTGGTAATTGGTCCGTATATAAATTTGTAAACCAATACAAAGGAGTGATATAACATGATAAAAATTCAGGTCGCGTTTCGAAATATAAATCGAAGTGGCAGCATTTCTTTCTCTGATTTTAGTATTACCATATCAATTTTAAAACAAAGGTTTAGTGCTATATTCGTTTATGCATTCGAAGCAGACTATCTGTTATTTACTTTAACAAATAATTGGGGTTGGAAAGGCTTTATACCATAAGGGTTTCACTGTTTTAATGTTTTTTTATTATAATGGGGTTTTGAGGAGCTTGGACAACATTCAGTGTATTCTATTTCAAATATGTCATTTCCACTTTTGTTGGCATAACAGCAGCTGCTATATAATGATGGAGGTTATTATTATATTATTTTAAAACATATTTTTAGTGTTTTTTTGACGTTGTTCAGGAGTAGAATGATAAAAATACCAACAATAAATATTAAAAATCGTATGCAATTATAAAAAAAACTTAGAAAAGTTACTTTGTTATATTCCTAATACCTGTAATAAACGTTTTCATGTATGTTGACCATTTTTTCAGTTTAAAAAGACACTTATTAAAAAATTGGTACATAACTTATCTGAAAGTAATTTCAGAATTTGAACTGGGGTTTTTCTAATAGATGTTCCAACTTTCTTGTTTATTCAAATGGTTTTTTGTCACTGACATCCAGACCGAATCAGTTAGATCATCAAAATCTAAACCAGCAATTAACGGATAAGCATCACTACAAGGTTTTAAGAGCATTTGATGAGCTTCCTCAGCAGATTTCCTAAAATCAAATAACTAAAGTAATGAATGTTGAAAACGCAACATGCGTCATTCTACACTGAATACGGAAATTAATGGAAAACTGTTATTTTATGTTTATCGCTGTTACAAGAGTTAGGTTAGGTACTTTAATAGTTGTTTACATTGAGACTTCACATTTTGACCAACAGATACCGCTGGTCAAAATAAGTACCTACAAGTTATCTGCCTTATATTTGAATAAAAAAAATCAGGAATAGTTTTCAATGTATTCTTTTGTTCTATTTGAATACCTTCAATAGACCCAAAGTGATGTGTCCCAAGTTGTTTATTATTTCGTTTAGAGAACAGCTAGCAGTGTGATGAGAACTAAATCGTGTGAGTAGAGTAGCTCTGGAACCATATTAGTTGAAAAAAAATGGCTCAAAACAACACCATCGACACGTAATTTCGTGAGATGAGTAGCTTCATTTTTACTTCTAATTTATTGCTTGTTAACAGGGGCAGCGAACGGAATTCGTCATGAATAATACCAATATTTTTATGACTAATCATTTTAATTATTTTTAAATTATTAATGATTATGTAATGTTTCTTCTGTGGATGCATTATGGGTATTTGCATTTTTGTGTTCATAAAATATTCAAGCTTATATAACGTATTTGAAATCTTTCGGTTATGCTTTGAATTTAGAAAAGAAAACTGTTCTAGGAAATTGTTTATAATACATTTATATATATATATATATATATATATATATATATATATATATATATATATATTCTATTTATATTGTATTTGAAATTTGAATATAAAGAGTGAACGGTTAATTACAAATATAATCAATAGCTTCGTTATAATTACCAACCTATGTTTCAATCTTCAAACTTCATTCTAACGTTAGTAGCTATTACAGAATCAACTTCGGATAACTTTACAATTCACCTCGTGTCTGACTGGAGTCTAGTACGTTAGAATTATTTACACTTTGCGTGAAGGATGAATGAAATGTAGTAAAATTTTGATTTTGATATGACTGAAACACCAAAAGTATCAGAAAATGGATACTTTTACAATATTCTTTCCATCTTTATATCCTAGATATTTTTATTATATGCTAATACTTATAAACATGTTTAATATGTTCTATTTATTTGAATGAATAGTATGTTTAGTTGAGCATAAATGTTGAACAATATTTTGAGTTTAATTGTATTCTTTCGGAAATCAAATTGTTCATTAAAATTGTAAGGAATTTTATTAAACGACATTTTAACTGCGCATGAGATTTGAAATTTAACGGCAGAAACAATGGTGTTTTCCGCGCGATTGATTTTGCTTTCAATATGTTTTGGGTAATTTAGGATGTTGTAGAATTTATAATAATTTATTTTTGGAATGTGCCAAAGTACGAGGTAATAAATTTCGAATAAAATACATATGAATATATGAATATGTACCTATTCCTATTTTTTTAAAACATAGTGAAACAATATATCTCTCTATCTATCTATCTATCTATATATATATATATATATATATATATATCATATCAAGTTGGTGTCGAATGATTTTACATCATAAGAATTAGAATTTAGATTTTGATACCAAAATTAAGAAATTAATTTGTATGCAAACACATAAATTTGCATCAAATATAATTCCATCAATTCCATTTGTTTTATTTTTCTATTTCGTTATATATTTGATATTTATGCGTTTATAGTATCCATTAGAAACTTTTTTTGTGTTACCTTTATATTCAAATAAACTGCAAACTGCACAGTATAAAGTTTCAAAATTCGATTTAATTTATAAATCCTAAAAAGTTGTTTGTTCTGTTATTTCTGTTAGTATTGATATTTTGTAATATAACGTGGTTAAAGCACTATTAAATTACAAATTATTTCGGCAATTTCTGTTACATTTAAAAGTTTAGAATGGTTATAGTTTATATATATAGCAAATTATTGTGAAATACTTTATCTGCCGATGGAAATGATGTTGATTGATCATATTGGAAAATGATCTCCTTAAAAATAAAACTGCAGTCAATGAGAAGGTGTGCAAGAGGATCCAACTTATCAGTCTACTCTATCTTACTACTCTTATCGATCTATCTTACTAGTCTTAGTGGCTTCTACAAGTGTTTAACTGATCAAGAGATGCGTAATATTGTATAAGATATGCAATATGTAGTGATTTCTATATGTTAGTAAGTTTAAATTAATTTTTTCAACTCTAATTTGAAAATCAGTAATCAAGATATTGACACAGAAGTCTTAAGTCGTTTATCCATCACAAGTATGGTCATCCCAGCTAAACATTACTATTGATTGCTTAAAGACCCAGTCATATAACTTTTACGCTTTACGTAGAAAAATATGTGCACCAGTCTATATCAATAATTCTCAACTACCGCAAGCAGTGTATGCTAAATATCTTGATATGTACCTAGATTGACGTCGGCGAACTTGGAAGAAGCACATACCCGCCAGACGGAAACAACTTAGACTTAAACTCTAACAAACATATTGGCCTATCGGCCGTAAATCCAAGTTATCGTTAGATAACAAAATATTATTGTATAAATCACTACTGAAGCCTATTTGGTCACATCGAATCCCACTATAAGGAACCACTAGCAAGTTTAATATATCCATCATTAAGCGGTTCCAAAAAAAAAACTATTGCGTGCCGTTGTCGATGCCCCGTACTATGTTTCAAATTAAGTGATACAATGCGATATTCCTCTAGGACCAATATCGAGTGTAATGTCCAATAATCAAACCGGACGGTGTCAGTAATTAATTAAAATAGTATTTTATACAGGAGACCACTTAATGAAGTAATTCATGTATGTATATCAATGTCATGTTTATATAATATAAACATGCGTTACGTTATTGGTGCCAATTAATGCTGTTAAAGTACGACAGGTTAGTTTTACAAGACAATGCTAAGATTGATAGTATAACTCATACTCATCGAATAACTCTTATAAGGACACAGGTACAAATAAAAATGTATTCACCAAAATATTGCATTTTTCTAAAATCATTTGTTTAGAGAGTAAAAATAAAGATTACAAATAAAGATATTAGTTTTACTAAATTACATATTTAAGTATCAAAATATTTCTAAATATTACTTGAACGCCTAACAGCTAATTGTCTGATCAGAAATAATTAACAGAAATAAAACATTAATTAACAGTAGGAGGCCATTTCATCAAATTGAACACTCAAAGCTTTGTAAAAACATCGATCTAAAGCTTGAAATTAATCGAACAGCTACTCGTTGCAATTAAAACAGAATCCTGCATACATACTGCAGTTTTATTCCATTTTGAATCTTTTTATGCGCATCGATACGCATACAGATTGAACAAAGAATTAAATATGTTACATCCGGGTATGTGTGTAATCAAATAGCACGAACTTTTTTTATTTTCTATTCACCATATCTTAACAATCGAAGTGTTCTTTCAAACGCTCTTAATATTGATATATTGAAACATTTTCCGAATTTTTTAAAATAATATCCAGAAGATTAGTTATTTAATTGAAATACTAATCTTGGAAAACAAATATTTATACAGTAATTTAAAATAATTTATTCAGGATTAAGTGTTTGGAGGATTTTACTTAAAATTAGAAACATAATATAAATAACAATGTCGAAAAAATTTAATAAGTAAATTGGTTAGCAGTTTTTACGTTAAGCTTTGGGTCGTATAAGAGATTGTTTTATCGGGTTCGTAATTTTATTTCTCGCGTGATTATTGGATCATCAACTAACTGAGAGAGATTTAATTTAGAGAAGTAAAGTTGACACAACCCAATACGGCTTTAAAAAAGATCAAAGTTATTTTTCTAATGGTTAAAGAAATTAGCAAAAAAATGTTTGCCGTCAATATTTTCAGACAGCTAGATTTATAAACTGGAGCATCCAGAGAAAAAAGCATCAAAAAATCCAAGAAATCTAAGATACGGATTATTGTAACATTTCATTTTTCTCCAGATTTAGTTCCCTCGAACTTCTGATCCTTTCTGAAGCTAAAAAATGAATAATGCTTAAAATGATTTTTATCAAACAAAGGGTATGTAAAATCCAGTTTTCCTTGAGAGCTTAACTCTTTTAAACGGTTTGGTAATATATTATGATTTAATTGTAAACGTCATTGAGATATCGGTCCGAATTTGTCATCACTTTTTATCGTTTCATTGACCTTTTCAATTATTCATTTTTACGTTTTTTGTATTCTATTAAATTATTCACTATTGGTATTTTTGGTTGTAACATAAATTTTCTTTCGGTGTTAATATGCTATTTAACAATTTTTTATTTTCTTTATTATTTATTATTTTTTCAGTCTTTAATTCCTCTTGTATTTTCTCATTTTCCTTTTTATGCTTTTCTTTAACTTGTCATATTATATTTTGACGCCTCTTCATTAAAATGCATATCTATACTGCCCTTTCTCTTTTGTTTCTATTAATATTTAAATGTCATACTGATACATGTTTCATACTGATTCCACAACTTTCAGACCTTGGTAGAAATTCATATATTATGAGAAATGTTTCATTCTGTAGAATTTCTTCATCGCCATTATGTTAAATGTGAGTTCAAATTATTGTCCATACCTAATAGCATTTTATTACATTTTTTTAATGTATAGTAATCTACTTTAGCAGGTTAGAATTTTTATTACTTACTGCACTTCCCACAATAATCTTGCTTTCCAGTAGTGTTCTATTTTTTTTGAAATGTATACACATTTTTTAAAAATTATTGTAATTGAATTTTCAGAATATGACTCATAGCCCATACTTCTTGAATATGATGACTATATTAGTGATAAAATATTTCTGTATACAATGTTGTTCGTACAAAATATGTCTATTTAAAGTATCAGTGAACTCAAGTCATCTCAATTTAAGATGCCCAAACGTGGGAATGTGGCCGTATTCAATTTTGACTTTTAGTTTATTTTATCTTTTATATATTACAGTAGTCTAAGGCAAATACAATAATGAAACAAAAATGTTAAAAATATAATTTATTTTAACATTATAGTTCAGTGTTCGCTACTTCGTAACTGATGATTTATTTGTAATAGTACTGCTAAAACTACATAAAACTGTTACGTTGTTGTAATATCTTTATTAGATCTTATTCTTATATGTATTTTAATATGAACTAGCATTTTCTGCCTTCCTGCTTTAATCATTATTCTGGTTTAGATGTTATTCTTGAATTTACAAATTGAATAAACATTATAATTATTTGGTATAAATGCCATATATCGCGACATTAAATTAAGTAACATAACAGAGGACAAAAAATGTATCATATTTAGAATTGAAGGAAAGCTACATTAAAATGTCTCCAGACTTACCGCCCCTACTCTCTGGATATTGCTCTTTGTGATTAGTACCTATTTCATTAGAATGTCTGTAACTTCTGAAAGGAGGGCTTCATATCATAAAAATTACTAAACATTAAAACGATTTGTGTGTGGATCCTCAAAATATAAGGCATTCATTTTTCATATCTTTTGCCTCATACGTACTTTCAACTGCTGAAATCGTACCCCACAGGCAGACATTTTATTGTCAAACAGGGTGACCAATACACTGACCTAGACCCAATATATTCGGGTGTTCCGCAGGGCAGTGTTCTTGGCCCATTGTTATATCTATTGTGTACAGCTGACCTACCGATCTCAAAAAATATTACTGTTGCAACATATGCTGACGATATAACGGTTTTATCATCACACTAGGATCCAATATCAGCCACAAGAAACCTCCAACTTCATCTTAACAAAGTGGAATTGTGGTTGAAAAAGTGGCGTATCAAAGCAAATGAGACAAAATCTACCTATGTGACATTCACCCTTTGTAGAAGAACATGTCCATCAGTAAAATTGAATAATCATGAACTTCCGCAAGCAGACAACGTTAAATATCTGGAAATTCATTCGATCGACGTTTGACATTGAAAAAACATATAGTTACAAAATGCAAACAGCTCGGGTTTAAACTAAACAAAATGTATTGGCTAAATTATCATTAGATAATAAAGTTTTGCTGTATAAGTCAATATTTAGGTCCATTTGGACCTGTGGTATTGAACTGTGGGGTACTACTAGTAAATCTAACATAGATATCCTCCAGAGGTTCCAGAATGAATTGTTGCGACTTATCGTTAATGCTCCATATTACGTGTTAACTGATTCGGCGCGATATCTTCATAGAACCCATAACGATTGTGATTCGGAAGTACTCTGAAAGACTATTAGTGCATCACAATGCACACGCCAAACAGTTAAATGTACGCGATGACATTGAAATGCGTAGGCTCAAACGCAAACTGCCATACGAACTGATTACTAGACACAGAGTGAGATTATTAATTATTATTAAAATCTCTAGAATTAGCTAGAATCGTTTTTAGAATAAGTTAGGATAGACTTTAAAATACGTTAGAACAGTATCTGGAAAAAGATTTAGATTATAAGTTGTACAGTTGATCACTTACTGAAGTGATCTACTACATGTCAGGATAGATATATGATATAACTGAAATCATATAGTTGCCCATAGGCAGATCGTTGACGTTCTAGAAGATTAATTAAAAAAAAATTATATCAGAAAATAGTGGCTAATGATTGATAAAGTTTTGATTAAATTGTAAAGTTTCGTTCTTGTTCAATTTTCATTCATTTATTTACAATCAATTTCAAATTTGTGATGATCATGTGCTACTAATAAAATTACTTCTATATCCATAAAATGAGAAAAATACTGTCATTATAAAACAACGAAAGTATATCGTTGAGAGATTAAAATGTCAGCAGATATTATTCGATCGGGAGACAAAAAAAACAGTCTGTGTGGACATGACAACTCATCGTGTGACGCACCCCCCCGCGTCCGTCTTCCCCTAATTGAAAATATTAAAATTAAAATTGCCAATTTTCTCTCGTTTGTACGGAATTAAATTGACGGCGTACATTTTCAATTTTCACCTCGGTCTGCTTTTTATATTTGGTCGACGGTTCGACATCATCAAGAAAGGAATCGAATTACGTCGATGGATGAACCGTTTTTGCGTTACATATTTTAAGCTGCAGATGTTCTCGTTTAGTAATAATTTCCGACCTAACGACTAGTTTACTATTTCTGGGCCAAAAGGGCACGAGAAAATCGAGAAAATCGAATAATAACATTTTCACTTTCGCAAACTTTTTTAACGTCAACATCGTTTCGTATAAAAAATATAGTTTCAAATTATGATGTAAAGTTATAACTCTGGTATTAGATAATAATATTCATAAATAATAGAGTATATCATCGTGTTCATTATTTCAATTGGTTTTAAAGACCCAATTGATTTTCTTTGACTGACTTTATTCACCAATTTCTAACATTAGATAATAGGTTCAATCTATATAAACTATAGCTGATAAAAAAGTGAATCTAAAAGATAATTCCAACTGTATCAATTTTCTGGTTAATCGTTGAGTTTGAAATCAATCATTAAGGTAATTAATGCCTAAAATATTAATTATTTTGTTACTGATTTATCAAACTTAATTCAAGTTTGAATTGTCTAATATAAACCGAAAAGAAAACGTCCTCTGGTAATGTTATTAATATAGAAACAACATAAACAAAACATACCAATAAATGGTTTTGTTAACTTTTACTTGAATTTGTCATATATTTATATTTCTTGGTTAGATATGAAATAATGTTTGATTACAACGATTACTTCACTGTTGAGTCATATCGCTCATATAATTACAGCAATGATGATCAATAGTATATTTCATCTCTAATTCAACTCTTTAGAGTTGGATTTTTTCTTAGAGAAAATTGTTATATCTATTAACTTTTTGTCATAGATATATTATATAACTGAAATCATATAGTTGCCCACAGGCAGATCGTTGACGTTCTAGAAGATTAATTTAAAAAAAATCATATCAGAAAATAGTGGCTAGTGATTGCTAAAGTTTTGATTAAATTGTAAAGTTTCGTTCTTGTTCAGTTTTCATTCATTTATTTATAACCAATTTCAAATTTTTGATGATCATGTGCTACTAATAAAATTACTTCTATATCCGTCAAATGAGAAAAATACTGTCATTATAAAACAACGAAACAGAAAACCAGTATATCTAACTAACTAATAGTGTCTTTTTCAGCTACGACCATTTATCGTGTTGGATAACACGCAAAATTTGCATCAAGAAATAATTATTGTTTTGTTATTATATATATTAGAATTCAAGAATCCAGTATTTAACGTTACGGTAAATGACCACAAGTACTCTTTATTAAAGTTTCATTTTTTATTTGAGACTGTTAACGTCGAATAATTTCAGCAAATTCTAAAAAATTAATAAAGCACAAAGAAGCAACAGCTTGTGTGGGCGTCAAAATAAAAAAAATCAATCAATTTTTGCCGACATTTGTCTGAAATTATCCAGATTTTAAATTAAAAATGTAATAACATCCATTTTTATATTCTTACTATGTTTGAACAATAAAATAATATGAACTTCGCCCTTGAACTGTAAAATACTTTTTCTGAAGACATTAGTCTGAAATCGAATTATTTTGAATTTACATTTTTATTTTATTAGTTAATGTTTTGTGTACATTTTAATTGTTGCGTTAGTAATAACTACTATATGAGTCAAATTACTTAAGAGTAAACTAATATAAAAAAAACGCCTTAGTATTATTTTAAGTATTATATTGCTATATATAGGGTAAATTTCATTGTAATGATTTATCTTAAACTTTTTTTTAACGTTTTTATACTTTTGCTACAGAAAATCATGCTTAATGTACTAAATTTAATATAAATATACCGTAGAGAAAACCTTAGAACAAATATATTTATTAGAAAGTAGTCAATGTAACTTTCTATTATAGGTTTAGCCATGAGTTTTACAAAACTGTTCATTTATTGAACTGAATAATCATTACGTCGATATATCAATTATTTTTTGAATGTTCATATGTTTGCTTATTAAGACTTAAACAAGACAATGTTCCATTATCCATTAGATCATAATCCATTAGAAATATACTGTATTAGGTACAGTTGAAATACTAAATTATAAATTTATGTGAAGAATACATTTATTTATTTACTACATTATCAAGTACTACGAAATTTTACAATTTTTGATAAGTAAATTAGCTAATTTTAAACAGGATAAGCATTATTTTTTTAAAATGTCTATTATTTATCTTACACTAATCATTCACATACTTGTACATATGTATAATTTTATTATATGTATTAACGTGGGTGTTTTATTGTCGTTGTAAACTCTTGAAGAGAATTCATTGTTTAAAGGCCCCTTGTAGTAAGGGTCTGAAACTAAGTTATGAAAACAATGGAGGTTTTGTTGAGGCAGATTAGATAACATGACGAACAAACAATGAGGCCTGTAAATAAACATTATCCAGGATAGTAATTTTTTCGATTATAATTAACTACATGGTGGGTTAGAGAATTTATCAATTTATAACAGTTTAATTTTATTTTATACTAGCGACCCGCCCCGGCTTCGCATGGGTGCAATGCTGATACTAAATTAAATACACTACAGAAAAAATATGAACGTTGTATATAAAAACATAGCGGCCCGCTCCGACTTTGCACGGGCATAAAATATATATGCCTATGTCACTCAATGAAAACATGATTAAAATCGATCCAGTATTTTTGGTTCATTCATTACTGCCCTTGGCCTGCACGCATTAAATTTGGAGTAAAACAATTCCTCTTCCCCTATACTTACTATGAAGATTTCCTGCTATCTTTGGAATATCTAAATGCATACAATTTTTATTACATTACACATTTTTAAACGCAAATTTTAAATTTGTAATATCTCCGAAAATATTTGTCTAATTTACATGCTGTAAGGAACCATATTGATCTATATTAATTGCACACTGTATTTAAGGCACTTAATTCGATAAGGATTAATGCCGTATTGCTTAAAATAGCTTCGTAAATAAGCCATTTTCTCACGTAAAAAGTAAACAATAAAAATGGTTAATGTGGGTTATCCCTAAAAGATAAACATATACCATCGCGGACTTTTTTGTAGACCTTTTTATGGTGTACAATACTGTAGTACATTAATTTGATCTAACTCGTAGGGTTAGGCAGCGTTTTTGCTAATTGCTAAATAAGCCTAAAAAAATAGGTTAATTTACGACATCACGTTAGAAACCTCTAAAATTAGCAATGTTGCCTTAGTATATTATGCATGTATTATACATATAAACCTTCCTCTTGAATCACTCTATCTATTGAAAAAAACCGCATCAAAATCCGTTGCGTAGTTTTAAAGATTTAAGCGCACATAGGGATATAGGGACAGAAAAGACGACTTTGTTTTATACTATGTAGTGATTCTTGTCCTTTACTTATTTTATTTATGACTTTTATATTTTATTAAAATATATAGAAGAATTTAAACATCGAATAATATTCTGACTGTAAATAATATGTTCAGTAACAATTTTTCGGTTCTTTCTTATTATTTTTATATTTCGGAACCTACTTTTATTAGAAAAGTTTTACGAGCTTCTAAAATGTGTGTGCGTTTTCTATCCGGACCTTGCATTGTTAGACATTTAGTGGGGATGAAGTGATAAACCTATGTGTCACGTTTCCCCTTATCTAGACCCATTCTTTATTACTTCAAGTCTGTACATTTTGTCACGTTTTCTCCTGTTTTGGAACTATTTTTGCTATTTCTCCTCTCTCAACTGATCGTTCATTTCATTTTATATCACACGTGTCACTGTTGGAGGAGTGAATTGCTTTATATCAGCATAAAATTCAGTTCTATGGTCAAAACAGTAATTAATATAAGATTTGTTAATAACAGATCAATCGAAAAGTCCCCGGCCTGACATATAAATGGCGTTACTAGAATTAAATCCATATGTTATTTAGTTAGCTATAACCCTCAAAAGATACGTGTATAAATTTGACAGCTGTCGGATCATTAGTTTGTGAATTATAGCATTTTGAGTGAAGCAACTTTTGTTATTGTGAAAAAAAAAAGAAAAAAAAAAGAATTTCGCGTGTTGAGGAAATATTGCTTTTTGAAGGGAAAAAGCACAGTTGAAGCAAAAACTTGGCTTGATGCCGAGTGTCCGGAGACTGTCCTAGGAAAATCAACCATCAAGTATTGGTATGCTAAGTTTAGACGTGGTGAAATGAGCACCGAAGACGGTAAAAGAACTGGACACACAAAAGAGGTTGTTACCCACGAAAACATTTAAAAAATCCACCAAATTATTTTGAATGACCGTAAATTGAAATTGAATGAAGTAGCACACTCTATCAACTGAACGTATGCATTATATCATTCACGAATATCTGGGTATGAGAAAGTTCTATGCAAAGTGGGTGCCGCGCGAACTCACTTTTGACCAAAAACAACGACGTTGATGATTTTGACGTTGATTAGAAGATTAGGTAGAAGATTGTGTCGATATGTGACAATGAATGAAGCATGGCTCTATCATTTCATTCCGAAGTCCAATAGGCAGTCGTCCGAGTGGACTGCACAAGATGAACCCGCTCCAAAGCGTGGAAAACACAACAGTCCGCTATCAAGTTTATGGCGTCTGTATTTTGGGATGCGTATGGAATAATTTTCATTGGCTACCTTGAAAAAGGAAGGACCATCAACAGCGATTATTACATAGCGTTACTGGACCGTTTGAGAGATGAAATCACCGCAAAACGGCCGCATTTGAAGAAAAAGAAAGTGCTGCTTCGCCAAGACAATGCACCGTGTCACAAGTCAATGAAAACGATGGCAAAAATCCATCCACCGACCATATTCTTCAGATTTGGCACCCAGAGACTATTTCCTGTTCTTAGATCTGAAGAGAATGCTCGCTGAGAAGAGATTTTCGTCGAATGAAGAGGTGATCGCCGAAACTGAGGGCTACTTTGAAGCACAGGACAAATCGTACTACGAAAATGGCACTGAAAAGTCGGAGAGTCGCTATAATCAGTGTATTACCCTTGAAGGGAATTATGTTAAAAAAAACGAATTTTGTCAAAAAATGTGTTTTACTATGGTAAGCTGGGGACTTTCAATTGACCTGTTATATATATAAAATTATGTTAGACTTTTTTAAGCATTTTGCGACGGTTTCATTATGATGCTCAAGAAATTCTGGCCAGCCTACTGGAGCTTTGGGTGCTTTAAAATTGTGCATATGAAAAAGGGGAAACGTTACAATGAATCTGGAAATCTTCTTATCTAAGTCTTCTTATTTCGAATGCTTATTTTGCTAGTATACTATTTTAGCCTAATATCTATAAGGTTGATGTTTCTCAAATGCGATACTTAATCTGGTGAAGAATATTTGTCCTGCAAGAGACAACCTCTCTAGAATCTGGAATTTAATTATAGAGGATCTCGAGTATGATAATATTAAAGCTATCTATATCAATATGAAAAAATATGATATTTATGAGCCATTTGTTAAGCCAAAATCTACAGATCTGTAAATATCATAGGCATACACTGGAAGATTGTTACGCCGGCTCTGATATAACATTTTTACATCAAAATCGGTTTGACCTAGATCGAATATACTAAATTCAACATATATAATAATATAATTTATCGGTTCAGATAAAGTAGATAACAGAAAATAACGCTACTTTGTAAACAATAATTATTTTGAATAAAAAATGCTTTTTATTTAATATCTACAACTAAAATACAGTTCTTATATATCCTTCCAAATTATAATTAATAAAGTTTATTGCAGGAAATTTAGTTTTATTGAAGTTTATAAACGATAATAAAATTAAATCTCTAGTCTTTATAGGAAATGTCACTCGCATTTATTATTTCTTTTCATATTTTTATTTTTATAACATTTTATTTAATTTTATAAGAGTTTGTAATCAAAATTTAACACATTTAATAATTTTTATTGATACATATACTTGTAATGTATAAAAATGTGTTTTATATAATAACGTGCATTTTGAATATGCATCTTATACTGTTTTTAACTAACTTACTTATGATTTTATTATTATACTTAATATTTTAATATCTTAATACTTTTGTAAAATGAAGTTGAATTGACTATGCACTGATTGAATTACTATAAGAGTAAGAGGCTAGAATTCTATTAAAAATTCACAAATTTACGACCAGGTTAAAATGTATAATACCAATGGTTTAAAATAGAGATGAGAATACTAATAACTAAAATGGTATATAGGCTAGAGGCAACATAAAATATATGAAAAAATTTCATTATAATTTATCTCTTTTAATATATATTATTATCTATATAACAATAGCCGATTATTTTGCGGAAAACAAATAATTTAAGTACATTTTTATTTATGAAATAACTAATATGTTATGAAAATATGTCCATTGTACATATCGTCGCCCAGATTTCGGTTTTTTATATTTAAATATAGCCAAACACTGCTCAGAATCATCAACAATTTCTTGTTTTAGGTCAACCGTGAGCAAACTCACATTGAACAGAGCTTTCTCATAGTCAAAGGTTCATGGTATATAAAACCAACACGTTCTTTTATTATCTTTACGATCTAACTCACACAACTTCACTTTTCGTTAAAACGATTTTTTCTGGTGTTACTACCTCCTTTTGAAAATAGCATATAAACGGTTTATTGTTATTTCTGATGAGCGGATTCCTTATAATACTCTTCATACTATTGGTTTTCTTGAACGGTATTTTTTCTATCAAGAAGCAGTGCAAAATTAAAACACGAAATTGTTTTTATTCCGTTGCTTTGATGACAACAAAGGCAGCGTCACGCTTAGCACAATAACTCACAAAGTTATCGGTAGAATATCATGAAATATTAAGAATTTTATTTTGAAGGTGGGTACTAACTGAAAAACAGGTGAATGTAATGAATATGGCTCGGGACTTTTCAGCCCTTATGTTATATATTAAAGGAAAAAATATAAAATTATGGAAATTAGTCTTTTTGAAATAATATACTTATCCATCTGTAACTTAACCATTTGGATTCATATGAAGATGATGTAGCTTTGTCTTTCTTTGGTTTGTCGTATATCAAGAATCAATAGGAGATATAAAAGGGTTTTATTAATGACCTATAGAGAGTTTTGTTTTATTTAAATTAGACTTTAGAAGGGCTTCTGAGTTACTAAAAGATCTATTAGTAAGTCTCCTTTATTGCGAACACCTTAAGAGATATAATAGTAGAAGTAGAAGACAGAAGAGTATTTTTTCGAATCTATGGTAACTAGGTCATTTAGATGAAATAAATATCAAAAATGGAGTCAGATTGAATCAGCTGAAAAGCGAAAGGTTTACCATCCTTGAACTCCATCGAAATATAAAAAAGGTCGTGTTCGTCAGGACCTGTGGACACATTGCTTTCTTTGCCAGGTTTTATTGGTGCTCCAACAACAGTTTGGATTTCAATTTTTTTGGGGTTTTGTAGTTTAAATAGATGAGAGATTGTACTTTTAAGGTGAATTTTAATTAAACAAAAGTATGTATTTTGCATACTTCTGATTGCTGTGTTAATCCTTACAGGATACTTAGAATCTGCAATAATAAGTGGATATTTTTTACTTCTTCTTAAGAAAATACGTATAAAATACGTGTATAGTAAGTATACATCGTAAGATAATTTACGGCTGTTCTGGATTCTAAATAATCAATACCTGACTGTATTATTATATATTTAATATTATATTATATTAATATTGGTTATTTCTTAAGGGACGAGGGACAGAATGTTGTGTAACTCCCGACGATGGAAATATGAAATTGAGATAAATAATATTCCAGACGCTACGTTTGCAATGGTTATCTGACATGAATGGAGCCTTATTGGTTTTTTGATACCACCACTGGTTACAAAATGCGTTCATTGTCAGAAATAAAGACAATAGATGATAGACAAATAATAAAAAATGTTGCAAAATACATAAAATAATACCTGGGAGCAACAGGAACAGCAATACTAGGAAATTTGATGATGATTTTATTATTTTTTGGAGACATAGACAGTAGTCAAACACATACATCAAAAATGGTGTAAGAGTTAGTCAGATTCCTAAACAATAACTGGAGAATGTTTAGCATCCTTCAGCGCTCTGCAATTATAAAAAATTGCTGCCCATCAGGATCTGTAGAAAAATTGTTTTCTTTACCAGATTTTATTGATGCCCCCACAAGGGTCTGTTTGTCTGATAGTATTTTAAAAATCTAGTTTGCATGAAAGAAAGTTCTGCTTTTACTGATTAATAGGCAGCCTGGATTAGCTCTAGTCTGTTTATATAACCTAACACCTGTTTGTGTTACATAATTTATATTTTGAATTTTAAAGAAAAATAGTTAAAATGCTGTACTTTTTATTTAAATTTCAGGAATTATTTTTTAAGTTATTTTGTGTTTAAAGTTTTGTTTTGTTAAAAGTTTGTATTTTGGCTACTTCTGATTGCTTACTTTACCCTTGTAGGGTACTTAGAATTTGCAATAATAAGTGGATATTTTCTAACTTCTTGTAACGAAAATATCTGTTTAATTTCTATGAATTTACTCAATACCTTTATACTATACATCTTGAGAGAATTCACGGCTTTTCTGGATTTGAAATAATCAAGAGCTGACGGTATATTTAATTTATTACCCACTGTAAAAATAAGTTGTATGTTAATTGGTTATTTCTTGAGAGGGGCAGAATGCTGGGTAACTCCCGACGATGGAAATATGAAATTGAGATAAATAATATTCCAGAGGCGACGTTTGCGGCGGTAGAGCATCTCCGCTTCCGTAAACGGAATTCAATTCCGACGAAAGTGTCTCGCTGAGATATGTCCGCTCTCTAAAACACGCTAAACTTCCGCTTTAAAAGCTCGGGAGTTCTATTAAAACGACGCCAAACTTTCTCCTCTCCCAGGCACGAACTCCCGACCATCTGGCCGCCGCTCACCGCAGGATTATTCGGGAACAGAGCTGCGCGACGGCCTCCGCCAAGATATTTATTGTTATTGGCCGGGTAGCTCCTTGTTGTAGATGCCGATATATACACCCTTCGATCTCTCCCGATTAATGTGTTTGAGGTTTTGATAGACCAAAGGTCTCGTAAGCCAGACAACGAATAGGCGGCCTAAAATCAGGAAGGGTGTCTGGAGTTTTTTTTCGGTTGTAAGAGGATGTGCCGCCCTTAATTGGAAATATCCTAAAATAAGTTTGATGAAGTGTATTAGTCTATCAATTATGCTACTTACTTTAGATTTTATTAAGATATTTTCAAGCTCAGTGTGCAGAATGATTAAATATGTTTTGGGAATTATTTTTGGCTGAAGCTTTGTTCAGATAAATTGGTCTTCAATAAAACAATCTTCTATGGAAAATGGGGCCAGCTGGAGGCGTGCAATTTGGCACGGTTAAAGCTTATATCGAATAATTTTTAGGCATAAAATTTTTATGTAGTATGCGTTACGAGTAAATAAATTCCAATAAAATAAAATACGCTCAAATCAAGCAACCAGGAATAGTCGATAGATGACACGAAAAATATAAACAAATATTTTAAGATCTGGCCGACGCGCTGCCAGATCAAACTTTTATACGGTAGATTATTCGTCGTTTCTGTTGTGTGTAAATCAACTAAGGTCCACGGAAAGTGAATTTGTTAAGATATTATTAAAGGAAGTTATTTAAGATTTGTGTTATTTTCGATTATTGCCGTATTGTTGGAACAACTAAAGAGTTATGGTTAGTTCAGATAAAAATTGGTTAAGAATAGTATGTATTATAATTATATTTTGTATTTTTTGCAAAGAGAACAAATTTAGGTTTGTTGACAAAATTTTAGAATAACAATGTTATTTAGAATTTCGAAATCAGCTTTTGATTTAATTTGATGTCTGATGGACAGATAACAGCTAAGAAAGATCGTTCTGGTTGTTCTGAGGGACTGATTGTAGTTAATATGGTTCTGGAAACATGGGATATCATTGTACTAGAGATAATTTTAAAGGTATTAATACTTTTCCTTAAATATTAGTGGTATTATCTTAAGATTCATTTCAGATTTATTTAGCAAATGTATTTCTTAGCAAGGCACGAACTGAATATTACAGGTAATAAATACGTTAATTTGTCCATCAACAGTTAAAATGAATATTACAAAGAATATTAACAATTATAAAACAGTTAGAGAAATTTAATTCCGCATACTTAGCGAGTTGTTAGTTCCTATGGGGTATAACATATAAGACAAGATAGAAAGCAGAAGATAAACGAAAGAAGGCAATAGATAATATTGAAAGAAGATAAGGACTATAGGAGCACATAAATGAAGTAATGAAAATATTTTTTTTGATAACATTTTTATTAGATATGCTTAGTACAATCTTAATTATAAATTAATTTATTACTTTTCATTTGTATTTGGATTAATTCCCAAGCAAGACGAGTGCGAGATAAACACATCAATATGGATTCCACAATTATAAAATTATAATTACTTTAGCTATAGTTTACGAGTGTAAGGTATACACTTTATATAAGTTCGTATGGTTTCGTTCACTTCAATCATATGATATCCTGCGCGTTGTTCAGTAGTTGTATTGCTTCCACGTTAGTATGATTTTTTCTTTCATGTTTCAAGGCGAAATCTTGGATAACTTCGCAAATCCATTTGATTTCCAGGTTATGGTGCAGTTCTTTGTAGGTTACGTAGCTATAGGCATTGGTAATTAATCGAAGAATTTTATTTTGCCAGCGTCGGACGACTAGTTGATTTGAATTTTTAGAGCAGCCCCGTATTTGTACCCCGTAGGTCCAAATTGGTTTTATGATTGTCTAATAAATCAATCTCTTTGATTTTATATCAAATTAAGAGTGTCTTCCGACTAACCAGTATAGTTGTTTAATTTTAATTCTAATGTGTTTCGCCTTTTGTCTAACATGATTTTTCCAATTTAATATACCGTCAATATGGATGCCTAGGTATTTAGCTGATTCTGTTTGAGGAAACAGGCATCCATTATATGCTATAATTACGTCTATATTATTTTGCTGCAATGCAAAATTGACATGAATAGATTTGAAACTATTAAGTTGAATTTTCCAATCTTTCGTCCATTTTTATTAGATTTTACCATATAAAGATTGTCCATTGTTAATTATTATTCTTCCTCATTTTCATAGGGTATTAGGTAGAATAATTGACGACATAGATTTTCATTTCTTTGTGGGAAGTGCAGTACTGCCCGACCTAACTATAACTCAGATGGAACTATGTTGGTGTAAACTATGTGAACATAGTAAGTCCATTTCTTACCCCTATAACGAAAATTTGTATTTAATGCTTGACACAAATGTGTAATTTTCAATTTATTGATGATAGTTCCCTTCAGTTCGAACTTTCAATTTAGTTCTACGTACTTCAATTTAATTACTGTATTAAAATATTTTTTATTGTTGCTTTTTAACTACAAAAGTAATTTAAAAGGATAAGTACTAGTGGTCGCCTTCTGATCGAAATTCAAAAACACTGTTTTATATTCATCATGTGTTTCTCGTAATAGAGTAAAAGGGCTAATTTAAAAATTATATTTCACTAAAACTTCTTTTCATAGAATTTTCAATATAAGGTCTGAAATTATTTATACGATATAAAACATTAATTATAAAATATTTTAACAAAAAAATTAAACCGACTTCAAATAATAAATAAGGAACTCACTAAAAATTAAAAAATTATCAAACTTATAATTTTAACATAAAGAACATTTTAAAATAAAATATTTACATAATAATCGTTATTACAATAACTAAATAAAAATAATCAAAAACCTATTTAACTTATAACTTTTTGACTTATTTAACCCATTTATTATACTTAATACTTAATACTTAATATTATATAAATTATACTTAATACCTATCTAAACATATTCACTTATTTACAATATTACATATTTGGAATGACGAGAAATAATTTACATCTTCTTCTTAAGTTTATATTCCGTTTTAAATGAAATCAATGAATGCCTTCAATTGTAATATCTTAGGAGTAAAAAAAATAAATAAATTTACTGCTGTTATTCGCGTTATTAAGTATTACTCTTATATGATCGACATTGAACTAATTTTAAAATATGCGAAAATGTTCGCAATTATCAATTATATAGATTCTGTAGAAATCCACAGTCTCTGGAGAAAAGGTACAAAAATAATTCCAGTAATAATAGGAGCCTGGAGAGCAATTCCTCGTAGATTCGGAAGGGACTAATTATTGCAATTATATGGACGAACAAAGCGCCAATTGCAAATAGCTGCCAATTAGTGAGAAGGACTGGCAACGATTAACAATAAGCTTTGCGTATACAAACAAGATCATTCCTCATATACTATATTATTTTTGTTTTTATATTTCTCTCATATTACAGCAAAGTTCTATATGTAATACAATAACCTTTTTTTTATTCAATTATAATTAAATTAAGAAACACATATAATTATGGATTTTTTTTTGTGAAACTTAATTTTTGTAATACTCGTATGAGGTTCCGTACTAAAACTACAGTTTAATGTACCATTGTATTCAATATATTCAGAAAATGAGTCAATAGTTTCAAAAAGGTTTATGACTGTTGGCTTGGTCTTTATAAAACTTGCTATTTTATGGCAGCTATAGATTGCAATTGATACTTTTTATCGAAGAATTGGAAGAATAACTGAAAGAACTGGAAAGCCAGTCACTAAAAGCCTCAATATAACATGCGGATTAATTTTTTATGTTGTCGTTTGTGTATTTTGTTGAATTTCAATTTTAAATAAATCTCATATTATTTAATAACGTTTAAATTACACTTGATAGATTTCAATCATTTTATTCTTTGTTCATACTGTGTGTTCTGCTTTTGTCTTTTAATGGTCTCATAATTTTGTGTTCTTTCAAATAGTTGGAATTGATGTTACACTTCAAGGAAATACAAAAAAATACAGAAACTTTTACAACTACAATTTCGTGTTTTCATTTCTTTTTCAGAAAACGACCTCATCGTTAAAAATACACTTTTAGAGCCACTAGCTAACAAATAATCGTTAACATTAATGAAGCCATGAATCAATCAATTTTTGGTAATAAAACTGATAATTTTATCTCTATTTTTATTGATTTTTATTGAAAAACATAACATTGTCACAAAATACGAAAGCATCAAACTGATTGACACAATCTTATAATGTAGTTCAATTACTTTAACCGATTTTTATTAAGCGTAAATCAAAATAACGGGCATAAAACAGGAATATTCTTATATTTTACGGTCTATTCGGTTTTTACGGGCTGATATGCCTCGCTGGGAATCGTAAAATTGAGATTTCGCAATATATCGTTTGTTGACACAGTTTAACTTATTAAACTGGCAAATATACCTTCCTTAGAATTCGAATATACACATGTACGGTATTTGAATAGTTTAAATAAGCATGAAATATTTTTAAAAGGATATCTACAAAACGTAATATTCTGAATTTAGGGTCATTATTTAAAGGGATCTACAAAAATAAGCTGGAAGGATTGGTAACAGTGTATCGCCCGTTTTGTTGCTAATAATATTGTAACATGCTTCGAATGTTGCTCTAGGACTAAGATATTTATGGTTGTTGACTTAGTCACTTAGTTTGATTGCGTGCCATCTTGGTTATGTGACGTTTAGCTCAGTTTCACTTTAACCATTGTGTTTTGTAGACGTCCAAATTTTATTGTGGATGATCTTGTAGCGAATATTTACCCATAATAAAATTTGGACGTCTACATAATACAATGGTTAAAGCGAAACTGAGCTAAACGTCACATAACAAAGATGGCGCACTATCAAAATGGAAGCGAGACTTTTGCCCACCTGTTCTAACTAGGTTGGATAATGATTTATCTTGGCATTCTGAAACAGTTTCAAGATGTACAATTATTAAGAGGTCATTATTCTTGCAGTTGTGTCCATAATTCTTTTTTTTTCTTGCATACTGCTTCATACACAAAGCACCATATATAGGGGCAAGTATCCTTCAAATTTTTCATGATAATTTAATAACTCAACAAACTCTACAACTTAGAACTTCAAAGCATATAAAGTTTCATTTTAGCTTCTGCATATTTTCATTACCTCATTTATGTGGTCATATAGTCTTTATCTTTATTCATGTTACGTTTTGCCTTGTTTCGTTTTCTACTGCTTTCTACATAGTCTTATGTTCCACATAACTAGCCACTCACCAAGAAATGCGGAGTTAATATTCTGAAATTAAAACTAAGCTATTTTATATATGTTAATATTCTTTGCAATATTAATTTTAATTGTTGATCTATTTTAACATGCCATTGCTATCCATTGCAATACTTAATAAAATAACTGCCTAATTTATTGAGTAAATATATAATACTAAACATACAAAAATAAAATATTTTTAACAAAAAAAAGTTGAACCGACTTCAAAATATAAATAAGCAACCCACTAAAAATTTAAAAATAATCAAAGATTAGAGTTGTAATACAAAAAAATGTTTTAAAATAAAATATTTATGTAAAAAATCGTTGTAATAACTAAATAAAAAAACTTATTTAACCTATCTACTACACGTATTTTATATTCTACTCTATACAGACAATGCTTAATATATGCAGGTAACTTAGTACCTTCCTAAACCTATTTATCTATTTACAATATTATTTTAACTACTGTTTTAAACCTGTATAGATTTTGAAAGACATATGATCACATATTGTTTATTCCACATTTATTTAATTTATCTACTTTTTAATCTTATCTTTACTTTTTCTATTCTATTATTTCATTCCGGAGTAATACTGAGAGGTTTATTTATATCATGGGAGTGTTTATTTATTACGAATTTTCTTTCAATAATAATATCTTCTCTACTCTGAAAATGCAACACTATTTCTGTAATATTTACGAGAACAAACTACTAAGAAGTTTTAAATATGATTAGTGATTTCTTAGGAGTGGTACTGCTCGCAATGTATGTAACACAATCTAATGTTTGAGAATATGGTTTCCAAGGAATTGCTATATATTTGCTCATTGAGTTCGTGTTAAAAATGAGGCTATTTTGCACAGTGGAGAAGCAAATTCAGACACATAGAAAAAGGTTCCTAAGCACATCGCAACAGTTATTCAATTTGTGTGTATTAAGCTTTTGATGGATTTACAGTAGATATAAAAGAAAATGAACCGCTGAAATTAAATGGCTTGGTAATGTATGACGTAAATGTATTCCATAAAAATCTGCAATAGCAGCACAATATACATTTTTATTTTATTTTAAAATTTTTCATACTTTCTTCATCATTTAGTCCTAAGTATATTTCGTCTAAACCTAGAGAATGTGTTAAAATAGTGAAAATAGTGTTTAGTATACCAGCACAAGACTGTATTTTCAAAAGATTTTCTACCACTGGTATCAATTTGTAAAGAAGTAATATTTCTGGTTGAAACGAGATATTGAATTCATTAGCAATGAAAGTGTATCGAACATGAATTCTAAATATACCGTATTGAATTGGTTATTCATTGTAATCAGCATTTCTTCTTCTATTTCTTCCTTCCTAAATATGGAAGGTCGTTAGATATCCACAAGAAACCTAAATCAAAATGTGTATTATTTTAACATAGAAATATTGAAGCAGAAGCAACTACTTATCATAGCCTACTAGCTTGGGTAAATGCATCACAATTTAAGTTTAAGGTAGAATTAATTAATTATACATTTTTTTATTAATGATATGATTTTTCTATGTTTCGTGAATAGTTGCATACACAATATGCATATGCAACTGCTTTATCAGTTTTTTTCGCTCTTATCACGTAAATTCGGTCCGATCTACATCACAAACCAAAATTAATTAATGTATCGTCAAAGCCTCGTAAACGCAACATCTGGTCGTGTGCATGTTTTTTTCAAAAACGAAATTATTTGTTTGATCATCGCCCAATTAAAGTGGCGTATTAAAGCGAAAACTGAACCAGTAAATTGATAATTGCTATCGATTTTTGGAATTTTCTATCAATGAAAGCTCTACTTTTATTAAAACCCCATTCAAACACACGCATGTAAGATATGGTCGCCGATTTTTCAAAATTCCCATTTCCAGGAGGTCCCGTTGAAACCAAGTCAGGATCTGATTTGGGGAAGGGGGGAAATCGAGGGTAAAGCTCAAATTTCAAAGGCACGTATGAAGTTTTCACCAATTATTTTATCTAAAATTATAAGATATTTGTGTATAATGTTACTGCTGAACTAAGATGTCGAAAGATCGAGTGTAAAAGTCATTCAGTTTATTTTAAGCACTAAGTATATTATATCGGATGTCGTAGAAACAATAGGGCAACTGTTTCTATGATGTAACGGTTAGAACGTTAAGCTCATAGGCACAGGTCGCGGGTTTGATTCCGAATTTTTTGTTCCAGTTTGGTTGAAAAATTTATCAAATTACCTAGACTAACTAGCGGACTCCGGGGCCTGAACCGTTCCTTATTTTAGTCATACGGGCTGCACTTTTACTTGAGCTATCCACTGTAATACTTAATAAAATAACTGCGAAAATTTATTGAGTAAATATCTAACACTAAAAATAGAAAAATAAAATATTTTTATAAAAGAATTGAATCGACTTCAAAAAAAAATATAAATAAGTAATTTTTTAAGAGTAGTACATGGTATGTAACACAATCTAATGCTTGAGAATTTGGTTTCTAAACTACAAGAATTACTATATATTTCCCCATTGAGTTCGTTTTAGAAATAAGGCTATTCTATACAATGGAGAAGCAAATTCAGACACATATGACTTGGTCATCTGTGTTGGATGAACAGTGTTGTGAACAAGTTCATCATATACTTTTTTGCCGAGCAGATTCGAAAAAGACATGAACTAAGATCTTAGATGGCGGTAAGAAAAGCGAAATACTAACATTGCCTGAGGCCAGAATAACTGCAGCTCATAGCCAAGTGTGGTGAGATTTAGGGAATGATTTTCGAAATCCTGCGGCACCAACAATAGCGTATTGGTAGTAGATACTGCTTAAGCGCTGACCGTGAATTCCGGAAATTATTTACTGAATTAAACAAGTAATTCAACATGGTCCTTCTAGCCCGATAGAAATATCAGATGTTAATTTAACATGCCCACTGTATATTTCCAAGACTTTTAATATCGCAATGGTTCGATTAGATGTATAGTAAAACCAGAATTTTGTACTTTACAGTTCTGAAAAGTTATTCTTTGTCAATATATATTATTGAGTATGTTTTAAATATTAATGAATGTATCCCTTTAATGTTTGAACATTATTGATAGTGTATCATATTAGCCGATATTTGGTCTAATAAGGTTATCATTTTTAATTAATTAATGTTAATGTTGTGTATTTTATAGTGTTGCATTGTATTGTAACTGTAAACATTAGATTAACATATGTAATTAAGTAACAGTTTACTTTTATTTAAAGAAAGATTCCCAGGAGCTAATTGATGTAATCGATAAGTAATACTAATTTCGTAAATCACTGACATCTTTAAGAATAATTTATTTTTGACCCTATTGAACCAGCGTTTCGGAAATTATTCACTGAATTAAACAAGTAATTCAACATGGTCCTTCTAGCCCGATAGAAGTATCAGATATTAATTCAACAAATGTAATATAAAAATTACATGAATTTTGTGTTTACATAATTAAAATATATTTCCCTATAACGAGGTTATAATACATATTAAACAATTTTGCGTTAATCCCCAATCATAGGAAATTTAAAATTTCAATGCAAAAAAACCCAAAGAGGAAGCACGTAATAATGCGCGGGATAATGCAAATTAAGAACTGAAACAGGAGAAAAAGAAGGAAATTTGAGGGTCCGTTGAAATGCCACCCATCCATGTAGCATTTCCCTTTAAAATTTATTCTATGTCGCAAAAATTCCTACCGTTAGACATGACAAATTTAAAACGATGCCATTTTAAATTGGTGGATCCTCTACCATAGACCTTGCTGAATTTGTATTTTTTTACATATTTACATAAAAAAATGTACTTTTTCGAAATGTAAGCGTTCCCGCTTCTTTTGGTTTTATGCCAATTTTAAATCTGAATAAGTTGCTTTACATAAAATCGAATGTAGTTTAATGAGGATATCTGGAACTTTATTCTAAACTCCATTATATTTCGAAATCAATATTGCAGTCGGTGGCCAAATTATCACGAATAATATTGAGGTTATTTAATTTTCTAGTTTAATTATATTATATTTTTTATTTGTATCTGTAATCTAGTAGTATCATAAAAACTACAAGAAAATATACGAGACAGTAATTTTAATATTATTAAATAATAATAGAATTAATTTTAATATTTAGTGATGCCGGCCTTTGTAGCAATAAAAGCTTCTATGCGTCGGGGGATGTTCTCAGTTGACTTTAAACTTGTGATACCGTACTCTGATGAGTTTCAATTAACTAGTACTTCGTGGTAATCAGTTTTTTGTAAAGGCCTGTTTGCTGAGTTTCCAACATGTTTTCTATGGGATTCTATGGGATATCTAGTGAATTCCCTGACCAAAGCAAAGTGGTGATTTAATCCACCAAATATGCAATAACACTTGTGGATTTGAGGTGCCGAATCATGCATTAAAATATAATTGTTATCGTCACGAAATAATTTATTGATATGCAGTAGTATCCGGGTTAGTACTCGCTTGTATCGGTCTTGTTTTATTGTTTGTCCCTTCTGCAATGTATAGATTGAAATAACACTAACCAGGTGTTGTAGAAAGGGTCTAAAAGGCAATCGGTGTAGAATTATACCAGGGCTTCGTTTTATAGAAAGACTTTTGTCAATCAAAATTTGGAAGGTTGATTTGTCGGAAAAGCACACAATGTTGTCTAGCTCTTTGGAGTTGTTTCTTTTCCATGCTGTTATTTAGGAGCGGTATTTTGGAAGGTCGTCGTATTATTAGAATTTCGTCAGTCAACCGCCTCCGGATTGTCCTCTTCTAAATCTGTACACCCTCTTCGTTTGTTATCATAATCAAGTGAGCAATTGGTACCATGTGTGGTGATCTTTTTTCTGCCACATTTGTCAATACGACTTGCTTCAAGAGGCCTTTTATTATCAATTTTAATTCTAATTCGATTGAATCTCCAGTAAAAGCCGCTATCTTTATCTGGGAATTTTATTGATTTAGGCTTTTTAGAGTTCTAAACTCCATCATCCTTTAATCTAAATATAAGGTACAAAAATAGAATAAAAATAAAATATATTTTGGTTTTGTTGCAATTAATTTAGTTGTATTTAGTACTGTTTACCTTTGGAATTGTCTTAACATTTATGGAGAACTCAGGTAGTTTTGAGGATTCCTCTAAAGAATTCATTATACTTGTGAAAATCGATTGTGTTGTTTATTTAGATATAAAAAATCCACTATATTTTCCTTTATTTTCAGAAATAGGGTTAAGTTAACTCTATAATAATAGTAACACATATTCAAGTAACATACTCTAAACATCTAAAAGAAATAAGTCATCTAGCATACATATCTTATTCTTTGAAATAGTTTTTTATTGTTGTCATATATTCTATCATGATATTAGAGTATCGCCACTGACTTCTTGAGTATGTAAGGTGTGGACAAGATAAACCATAATATTAGCAATATTGCATTTCGACCAAAGAAACTTCCTTATAACAAAAGATAATAAATTTAAAAATAAGGCCCATTAAGCTATGGGATGAATGATCAAAGCGTATAAATTAGTTCTTTTAATGTGAAGTTTTATTTTGGACAATCGGTACAATGTATTTCATTAAAAATTTTTCCCATCTTTCGGACCAGTTACAGATTCCATCTACAAAGAACGACGTACCTTATGGGGTTGTCTACGAATCGATCCATTTTTTTTTGGTATCTTCCTAAGAAGTGAAGTACTGTACAAGTAGGTCACCACTCATATGTCAGAAAAAGTGGTAATCAGAAGAAGTGAGGTCTTCAGAATACGGCGGATGGTGGAGTATTTTTTTTTAATGTTTCCAAGTATGTTTTCGCCGATTTTGTAATATTTGGCCGAGCGTTGTTGTGTTTAAGAATGACGCCTTTGCTCCTATTCCGGTCATGTTTCGCATAGTTCAAATACATCAATTTTGATCGATAGCGATCCCATTGATGGCTCATCGAGTAATGCCTTCAAAACATCCTCTTCATTGTTTTTTTTTGACTGTCCATAACGCTCTTTATTTATGGTGATCATCACTTTTAAAATTTCGAAACTAGTAATCACATGTTGAAATCGATGGACCATGGTTACCATAAGCTTCACACATCAATGGATTGCCTTTAGCCACCTTTTTATTGAAATTGAAATAAATTCTCGCACTGAAATAAAATTGTATTGAAGAACATGCAAACATGAAATGAATTACAAATGTAGCCGATGCGATTTAATGCACATTAACATCATCTGTGTAAATCTTTTAAAATTAATCTATAGTCTGTACATAATAAATTTAGGTATCTAACAAATATTAAATATGTTTTAAACTCAATCAATGACTTTAACAGTCACCATAAATAATCAAATAATTATCTAGAAACAAAATATTTTCTAGTCTGCGCGAAAAATTTAATTTTTATATTCTGTAGCGTGAGTAAACAAGCGAAAAGACCTTAATATGTTGCAATTAAAGCAATACAAATATGGTTACGTGATGAATGCACCAAATTTGTTATTCGTCTCCGACCTCTGGAAAAATAAAACACGGAAAAGTCATAAAGCTATATATCATTCAAGTTGACATGTACACCAAATTACAGTTGATGAATGTGAAACACGACAAGCTACGAAAAACAAAATACAAAATCACTTCAAATTGGTGAAACATTCGTTTGAAAGGGTTTCGTTAAAATATTAATTTACTTTGAAACACCTTTGATTTGATTATGTTTCATGCTATATCACATATAATTTTTAATTTTAACATAACATTCAGTTATAAAGGTTTTTAAAATTAAAAACTAATCTGCTTAGTCAGAAATTGAGTTTAGTATTAAAATATTTCAGTATTATTTATGAACATTTCTAACAAATATTTTTTTTAGTTTTCTGACAAAAGACGGATTTTAATAAGGTGATAACCAACAGTATTACTCATAACCGTATGGACAGCTTGGTTCTATGCGAACTCAAAATGCAACGATTTGCTTTCGTTAACTTTTTTTCTCCATAACTGGTTCCAATTATTCACTATTGTCTCCACCAATAAGCGTCGTAGTATCATCATATCTGTAAAGAAAATCGCAATATTGGCCTCCATACTTTTCCTTATGGTACACTTACTTTAATTTCTTTAATTGTAGAATAGGCATCCTCTTGTTTGACTCCAAACATTGTGGCTGAATGTGAATGTAAGAATTTAAAAGTCAAGTTTGATCTTTCCGTCACATTTTCGGAAGTTTATGGATCAGCTCTTCATGCCAAACCTTGTGGAAGACTTGAGCTACCTTGAGCTTAAGAATATGGTTGAATATATCTTAGGGTGCTTATAACCTACCTGATTAAATTGATGCACCTGGTCAATTATTAAATGTTTGTTTGTAGAAACGAACTGATATATAGGCACTAGGCTTTTTCATTCTACATTGAAATTATAACCATTATTATTAGTACAAACAATTATTGGTTCTGGTAATAAAAACTATGAAAATGAAATGCATTCTACATAATACCATATACATAGGCCATATATACTACAATACATATGAAATTCCGATGTACTAAGCTAGCTTTATGATAAAATTATATAATAAATAAACTGACTCTGTACATGAGCATGATATGTCATTTTCTAGTGAGCTTTGACTTTAAATTATTCTTCACTAACATATCAACTCAATGTGCAGAGCATAAAATGCAGAATAGAAAATACGGTTAATCTGAAGAAGGAAAGAAGATGAACAGAATAGGTAAGGGTCTGAAGAAACTAGAGAAAATATTAACTCAAAACAGTTTCTCAAAGAAATATATTGAAAAGCAAAAAAACTATATTAATGTATACAAAAAATATTATTAGAAAAAATCTGCTGGTCATTTTTATGTTCTAGTAAGCATTGACCTTTTATCATGATTTACCAATATGCCGACTTAAGATGCAATATGTATGACACAGAATAGAAGATATATAACATATAAGACAATAGACATGATGAAGGCAAAAATATTAACAAAACAGGCAAGCATCTTAAGAAATTACTAAAGACATTGACTCTATAGTTCTATAATGTAAGAGGTCGAAAACCATAAAGGTCCGATTAAAAAAATAAGAAGAAGAGGATCATATATAAAAATCTGTCATATATAATAATACATGAATAATGCAAGCAGAATCCACAAGAAAAACAAGATTTAACATTTTTCTCCTTCCTCAAGTAACTAAGTAACTAACTAAGTAAGTTCACTCAAGCTTTAACACAATTGGTCGATAGAGAAAAATTGCTATATTCTTAACCACATTCTTCCTAGGAGTCCCCAATATTTATTGTTGGGACTGTATTAAAGCCTACAGAGTAGAAACAAATTTATACAGAAATAGAACCTGCCAAAACATACATTGTCATATTATAAAATTGTTTTTCATTTCAAACTTCATATAGAAAAGCTATCAAAATCCAAAGTTGTTTACATTTAGTAGGTAACTTAATCTGCCCTTTAGATACCCTTTTGTTAGCTATCACAAACCATCCCTCGTCAAATTGCCGGGATTATAATGTCATTATTGACAGTATTAATTAATACTTCAGAAGTACGGATTAAAAGTCAAAAGCCACGAAATTCATTAAGTAAATCTGATATAGTTCAATATCGGTATTAATTAATTTAAAACTTCTGCCTTTTTTCCTCGAACCCACGGGATTTTTATATAAGACATGGCAGCGTTTAATAGACTTATGTTTCTGACAGGTTGAGAACGACACCGATATATATCGTTTATGAGAAAATTATTCCTTCTTCGACAACCGGTGCAAAATAACATAATTTTTTGAACTATTGAATCTTGAGTTGGTATGTTGGTAAAACATGAAACAACATCAAACTCTATTGCAAATGAAATTCCGTTTAATAGATCGTGTAAAACCGTGTTATTAAACACATTTCATTAAATTATGTTTATAAAAGGCTTTACCAGTATTTATCTTGTAGTTTTTTGATAATAAATAAAATGTTAATGAATTTGAAATTGGACAAACTTAATGTCTGTACTGTTTGAAAAAGCGTTTACGATATCGAGAAAACCTACCAAGATAAAAAGATGCTTGACAATGTTTGGCACGAGGGACTCTTTTAATTTAAATTTTTACCTTCTAAATTCTTACATATCAATCAGAATGTTTGTAGTCATGCAGGAGGAAATTTCTATCATACGTGGTTAATTCACCGGACACACCACATTTAAATTTACGACTTGCTCAGTTTGATAAATTGCTTTCGAAAATATGTGAAAATGGATTGCTGTCAAACCAAAATTATTCCTCCGACACGTTATCGCCATATTGGCAGTGAGACGAATTAAATAAAGATAGGAAATGTTATCACTAAAACATATAACCATATATATCATACACATCATATACATCATATACATCATATACATCATATACATCATATACACCATATATATCATATTCACCTTACTCATCATATATATCATATACATCGTATACAACATACACATCATATACATCATATATATCATCTACATTATATACATTATATACACCATATACATCATATACATGGTATACAACAAATACATCATATATATTATGTGTGATGCTTCTGTGGGCGTATAGTAATCTAGTAATATTCAGAGCCTGATACCAACACTGCTCTTATCTCTTAATGATGAAATACAAATCTAAAATATTAATCAAAATGATTAAGACTAAAAACAAAAGGCTACCAAATTCAATAAGTACACCTCATATAGTTCAATGTTCATATTAATTAATTTAAAATTTCCGCCTTATTTCATCGAATCCACTGGTGTTTTTTATATAAGACATAGCAGCGTTTAATGGACTCATGTTTTTGACAGGCTGAGAACGACATACTTTGCCGAGATATCCTTTGATTTATGAAAAAATAATTCCTTTCGCGACCGGTGCAAAATAATTGATTTTCATTTATATCCCGTAATATCCGGGGCATTTTACGAGTTTTTAAATATTTGCGATTTAAAATTGCATCGAAATTGATTTCAGCTGCGATGTTTAAACTGCAGCAATTCGGTCTGTTTGATTAAGGTGGGGGGTGTACGTATCGAGTTTGTTTATTTATTTTTAATTTAACGTGTTATTTAAAATATTATTGGTGATATTTTAATTCTTTCTTGTTCTTTTTTTATGAAATACTATGATACAATATGCGCCTAGTTTGGCATTAAAAGGTTCTATTTATTAGAATTTTAAAATTTGAGTGTTAGTGGGAAATAGCGACATATCAATGGTAAAAAACGTAATCTGTTTGTTCATATTCATGGTTTTTGACATTTCTCAACATAAAACAATAGTTTTCTAGTTAGTATTTTTGAGTTATTCATTGTTACACTCAACATTCCTTTATTGTTTGATTTGAAAACATCTGCTGTCGAATACCACCAAATATATTTAGAAACCTATTGTGACACAACTTCGTCGTATCTTAACTGTCTATCTTAGTTGGCATAGACTTTTAAAACGTTAAAAAATTGATTAACTATTGTATATCTGTCAAAACAACATCAAAAGGACCAAAATAAATGCAAGCGTCACATACAAGAGGCTTTGTATAACAGCTCATTGTTTGTCATCTTGCTATATTAAAAACGCGTTCCTAAGAAAAAAACTAATATTCTAGTCATATAAATTTTTAGGAAATTTTGACCCGAGATTATATACGTGAAAATAAAATATAAATTACGTGAAGCAATGAACACACGCCCAAAAGAATTGAAGTTTCTCAAAAATCAATTTGTAAACTTTTGAAAGCCTATGGAGTTACACAAAAGCAAGAAATTTGCATCGCATGATTTGACGGTATCTCTAACTTTGAAGGTCAATGGTATATATCTGAATTGAGGTCTCAATGCTAGAAATTGAAGTCGTTTTTCTTCGATCATGAAAAAGGGAAACATTATGATAATATAATTAGAGAATAGTGGTATACCATAACACTATTTAACAGGTCAATTTGAAAGTCCCCGACCTGACACATAGATGGCGCTACTTGAATTAAATCCATATGTTTTTTAGTTAGCTCTAACTCTCAAAGGATGCGTGTATTAATTTGATAGCTGTCGGATCCTTAGTTTGTGAATTATAGCATTTTGAGTGAAGCAACTCTTGTTATTGTGAAAAAATTGATAAAAAGGAATTTCGCGTGTTGATAAAATATTGCTTTTTGAATTAGACGTGGTGAAATGAAGACGCACCGAAGACGGTGAACACAGTGCACGCCCGAATGAGCTTATTACCGACGAAAACATTTTAAAAAATCAACAAAATGATTTTGAATGACCATAAATTGGTGCAGCGCGATCTCACCTTTGACCAAAAACAACGACGATTTTATGATTCGGAGCAGCGTTTGAAGATGATCAAGCGTAATATACCCGAGTTTTTGCATCGATATGTGACAATGGATGAAACATGGCTCCATCATTTGTCTCCGAAGTCCAACTGACAGTCATCCGAGCGGAATATACACGATGAACCCTCTCCAAAGCGTGGGAAAATGCAACAGTCGGCTGGCAAGGTTATGGCGTCTGTATTTTCGTATATGCACGGAATAATTTTCATTGACTACCTTGAAAAAGGAAGGATCATCAACAGCGCCTATTACATAGCATTATTGGACCATATCAATGATGAAATCGCCGAAAAATGCGCCGCGTTTGAAGAAAAAGAAAGTGCTGCTTCACCAAAACAGTGCACCGTGTCAAAAATCCATGAATTCGGCTCCAGATTTGGCACACAGCGACTATTTCATGTTCTCAGATCTCAAAAGAATGCTCGCTGGGAAGAAATTTTCGTCGAATGAAAGATTGCCGAAACTGAGGCATATTTTCAATCAAAGGACAAATAGTACTGCAAAAATGGTATCAAAAAGTTGGAGGGTCGCTATAATTAGTATATTACCTTTCAATGGAATTGTGTTGAATAAAAAACTATTTTTGTCAAAAAAATGTGTTTTACTGTGGTAGGCCGGGGACTTTTCAATTGACCTGTTACTTATTGGTTTTAATAGCACTGCTATTAACAATTCAACTAAGAATAAGAATATATTGATTAAGGTTAACCTGATTCTTCATTCTGACAACGAAATTATTAAAAAATTGTATTTAATATATTTAAGTTAAAAAAATATGCCTGTAAAGATAATATATTTATGTCGAATATGAAATTTATATTAAATAATGGAAAAAATTATAGTTTTCAACGAGAAATTCTTATAACAATATATTCCTATTTTGAAGAAAAAAAATCAGAAAAACCCTTGCATTCGTACAATAATTATGTTAAAATATATGTTATTCATACATATTTTTTTTATTTTAGGTAAGTAATGCCACTTAGTTCGTAGTCCTGCAGTTCTAGAGGAAAGAGAGAGGTAAGTAAATATTGATTTTTAATCTCTGAATATGTATTTTATTAGTATATTCAATATTGATTAAAATATGTTTAATGACTTCGAAATGATTTATTTGATAACAGACAATCAAAAAATCCAATTCATGTTGTGTATTTGTTTATTTTGGGCGTAAAGCTCAATAAATCAATGCATGAAATTTAAATATCTCTTTTGAATTGGTTCGGACCTTTCATTCAGATATCTGACCCGAGATATAAAATATAGTATAAATTTTTTTAATAATATACCTTTCCAAGTTATCCATTTAAAATAGAGATCATTGTGAAAGTAGAAATTGTCTTACGCTTATTTTGATCTTGGATTATTAATATGATGACTTCACTCATTGAACTTTTTTTATCTGAAACAGTGCCTTGTTTTAGGTGAATAATATTTTCAAGTAATTGCTTATTTTGTCTTGTTATTTTATCTCTTTATTACGCCCAATTCAGGTTATTTTAAGTTTAATATAATACATAAATATTTTATGCTACTTGTGTTTGTTTGTTATAGACTTGTAAAAACTCTTGTTATAATTCCATTAAAATGAAGCAGTATTTATAGATTTTATTGTTGAATTTGTTAACATTAGAATTACGCCAATAACCCTAAAACGAAACTATATAGACACACTTTGGTGTCACTTAAAGCATTCGTAAAGATGATAATTAGAAATAGAATAATCAGTTGCGATCATGTGAGATATAAAATTCGGATGAATATAATTATGTAGTTTTAAATTATTATATCAGCGTAAAGCTAGTTTTGTACGAATTACACGTTAAGCTTTATTTAAATGGTATAATTTTATACAATTAATATTAAAATTAATGATATATGGTAATGTAGTGCTGGCATCAATACTGATTATTAAGACATTTAATTTTTATATATTTTAAAGTCTCCTTTTACCAACTATGGGTTTATCCGGACTGGACCTACAGTTTAACGTGAGTTTCGAACCACGGTTCTCGGCATTAAGCCTACCGACTGGCGAGTGACCAACTTAGAAATAATCCCAGAAGACATCCGCTCTTACCCAGCCTGGTACTGGCGTGACTGGGATCATTTTTCTTGTCGGATTTTGCAGTATTGCCTAGGACAATCACAAATATTAAATAATCACAGATATAATTTTAAGACCATGCCCCTAGAGTCGAACCCGCTACTATCGCAGTAGGTGGACCATCCTGTCGCCTTCACCACTGTGGCTAATTTTTATGTTGTAAAGAACAAAAGGAATATTAAAAAAGTTCTTAAAATTACTTTCAATGACTATAATTTTCAAAAAGTCATTGATGAAGTATATTTTGCTTAAAAATAATTCAGTTTTCGGCTTTTCTAGTTTATAGCTGATTACACTGCTTAAATTTTTTTTTGTTCTATAACACAGGTTGAGTTTGAGAAAAAAGCCGTTTTATTTAGGCCTTTTTGTCAAATTGTACCTGCTGAACACAAAAACTTAAAGGATTTTTTTGTTTCTTTACGTACCATTTTATAGTTATAAAAAATTAAATTAGTACAAATATATAAAGAAAATATGAAAATTTTATATCATATTTATATATCTTTTATTATTAATTTAATAAAAAATAGCAATTTATATTTACAAATAGACAGTGATTCAAAATAGCTCAGGTTTAAGTGGTTAATAAAAAAAATGAGCCATATATTCGGAGAGAAAATGTCGAAATATTAACTGTACCACTTGTGAATACTAGAGTCCCTCTCATTACAAACCAGCAATAATCTGCTAACATTTTAGTATTCCATCTTTCTGGATAACGCTCTTCTATCTATTTTGTAATCTGGTGAAAGGGTTCACGTTGTTCGTCATTCACGCTTCCAAGGTTAGAAGGAAAAAATCAAAATGGGAGTGCAAGAAAAGTATTTTTAAAGATATTCTGTACCTCATCATCTACTTGTAACAAGTCAACTAGACATTTTCATCTTCAACACTGCTTAAAAATCAATGAATTACTCTCTTTAGAGATAACCGAGCCACTAACTGTTTCGCGGTAAAACCTTCATCGAATTCATAGTTTCTCTACAGTTTTCCTTATTTGTAGGCCAAAAAATGCCTTCTTTTGGTATAGCATCACTTAATTTGGAGAAAACAGTTTTTAAATACAAAAATCCTTTATTATTTTTTACCAAGTTTTATTTGTAAATGTGAAAGAATCGTATTTTCTTTCTTTAACGTGAAATAAGTGGTTCATGTTTACTACACTTGATTTACCACAGACAAGACTAGTTCTTTTTGACCAATATTTACTTCACATTAATTTTTGGGGTGCCTACTCTCCGATAAACAGAGGAAATAACAATATTAACCTCCCTGTAATCCAAGAAATATAGCAATATATGTTAAATCAGCACAAACTTTCCAGTTGTACTCTTTGTATTTGATTAAGTGTAAGATTAGCTTCATATTTTCATACATTTCTTTTAAAATTACTCTATATGCAATATGTATCTTTTAAGGCAGTTCTTAAGCGTAAATAGTATTTGCACTATTACTAGGGAACGTGACGTGTTAGATAACCATATTTATAGACAATGTTTTTAACAATGGAATAAGGACTTCAAAACATGTAATCTTTATGCTAGAATTTTATTTTCTAAAGTTTCTAATATTGTGTCATTTCCATATATTTAGTCATTTCTAAAATTTGTGTCACATAGTGTTTTTTCATCAACATGTTACATTTTACTCTCTGATTCTCTTAAAATTTATAATAACAAGTATACCAGTAGTACCCGGTTAGAATCATCTAGGCGTAACAATCCTTCTACTCATGTAATTATATCAGCCAGGGTTTGAATCATGCTTGTGTGTCTTTATTTTTTAAATGTGATTGTTTGTGCTTCTCTATAAAGAGCAAAAGAACAACCACACTATATAAACTCCTGTTGGTATAAAGGAGACTTCAAGGCATGATTAAAATAGCTTCAAATAAAAATTAAAAAGTTATTGACTGCATGAATTATTGGAAATTCGACCGTATACTACCACCTTTTTTAATCAAGATAGGATCGTAAATATTCCGGTATCGTAGAACGGTTTACCAAGCTCACCGCTCATACTGTTTGTTAATTTCAGCATAATAACACTGGGGGTATTCAATTCAGTTATTGTATCAGCGCCGTAAGCTTTTGGAGACAGAATAATACATTTTCATTGCAAAATTATCATTCGGTTATTCGGTTGTTATTATACAATTCACATGTTATTGGTTGCATAAGTTGGATGGGTCCATATAACTATATATACGTCGGAACTATCGACTGAAAACAGTATTTACTATTTCAGTAAAATGCACACTTCCACTGTTTCTTAAAATAGTGATAACAGATAGATGTGTACGAATTTCTTCTCTGAGAGGGACGGAAATAATTACCTGGATGTTTGTGCCCTAGAAATCAATTCATTTTAAGTAATTTGAAATTATTCCCAATATATTTTATCGCAATTCAATATTTGAAATAACAATTAACAATGACATAATATAATTGGTTTAGTTGGTAATACCATAATGATAGCTGTATAGCTCTTTTTTGACTCTTTTGCAAATATATAATCCTTTCAATAAAAAGTCGATATACGTTATAGATAACATTGAATATAATAACACATGCAGTTTGTAAAAACGTAAAATTCGCGTTAAAGTCCAAGCGGATTTTTCCTCCTCATTTTGCTTTAATTAAAAACTTACAAAATGTTGCCTGATGCGTCGGAAAATATAACCGAATCAATTTGTAACATTTAATATGTATTGATACTGGTCAACACTGTTGTCAAATATCTACAAGATTATTCATGACATTAGTTATACTAATTAGAGGTTACAAACCAGCAAACGTTGTACACCAAAATTCTAAGTTAATACGAAAATATTGCGACATGCTGACGCCATACATTTTAATGAAGTGCATTTATTGGATAGACTATTTCTAGCTTTCCTAAATATCCTCTGCGTTTACCGAGATATTCTTGGGATTTTATAAACTATTTGAATTCGAATACATCTACTGTGGACACTTGACAACACTGTCTAACAGTTATAAAACAGTTTTTACGTCTTCACGAACTGCATTTGCCGTTGTATTTGACGTCATTTATGCCATTGTCATATATTCCATATGTCATTCCATGTCATATGTCCATTGGCTTTTTTATTTGAAGGGCTACATATTTGTAAAATAGCAAAAATAGAGCTGAGGCTGGATAAGAATTTAAATAACAATATAAAATTATTTTTCAGATAATTATTCAGTTAGATGAATCGTACTTTTTTCGTATATATTTATTACCTAATAAATTATACAGGGAGACAATTACGAACGGTAGATACTGAGAACAAATATGGAAGGAAAACTGTAACCTTAGAATGGCTAAAACTATAATTACAGAAATGGCCAGTGTAAGCTTGTATTCAGATGAAGTAATTGTGGACTTGAGCCCTGGATATCACGGCTTATCCTGAGGGCTATTTAATTTAATATCGTGAAGATGGGAAGGTCGCCTGAAACTGAAAGTTACATAGAAATTCCAAGGCCAAAGTCTGGCTACTCTACATATTCTCTATTTAATTATTATATTACAATGAAAGTGACTTTATTCTCTTGAAGCCTATTTCAAATTAGTTGTAGATATCAGATACGGAGATGGATAATATACGTTTTCTGCATATAATCGTGAATTTTCCTAATGATTCCGAAATCCAAATAAAAGCAAATAATTGTTATCTTTGGTTATTCAAAATACAGCTATCTTTGGACGGACGGATATTTATCTTTGGACGGACTCAAAATGGGTAACTTAACCATTTTGTGTGGCAATTTTCACTATAAATGGAATATTTCAATTCGAATACATTTACTGTGGAACATCTGTGAACAGACCCAATTTTTGACTTGTTTGTAGCGTCTAATTATTATCACTAATGTCGTGAATAATATTGTAGACATTTAAGAACAGCGTCGACCACGGTTTTGGTTATTTCACAGAAAATAAGTAGCAACGATACCCAAAATAAACATTATCACCAGAAAAAATTATTATTAATATTGTTTTTCAATGTATTCCAAATCATTCTCACAAGTCATTAAATCTTCATGTAATAATCTTTATTCACATGCCGAAATATGTTACCATTGTTATATCTAAAATTATATCGTTAAGTTGCTAAATACAAAGACGCAATTAATGAAGTTGTACATCTTTAGTGATACAGAAGGAGCTATTCACGATTTTCAATTACCCAGTCCTCATCCATTCGTTTTGTTGAGTTCTTGTTTCGTACGGGACCCGCCGTAGCAGAGGGATTAACTTTATATATACAAAAGTTCCGCAGAGTGAAATAATGTAGCGGCGGGAAAATAAGAATTTAACAGGAAGGACTTCGGAGGCTCGGTTTCTTCGGACTTTTTGTGTTAACGTATAATTCCCTCTCTATATTGTCTAAAAATATCACGAAAGTAACCGGAACTTATCAGAAGTTGAGATTCGGCATGAGAAATAAACTTTGGAAACCTATATAAATATATATATTTATATATATATATTTATATATATATATATATATATATATATATATATATATATATATATTTATATATATATATATATATATTGGGATGCGCATGGAATAAATTTCATTGACAACCTTGAAAAAGGAAGGACCATGAAATCGCCGAAAATCAGCCGCATTTGAAGAAAAAGAAAGCGCTGCTTCAATAAGACAATGCACCGTGTCATAAGTCAGTGAAAACGATGACAAAAATCCTTCGAATTCCAAAAATTGGGCTTCGAATTGCTTCCTCATCCACTGTATCCCCCAGATCTGGCCCCAGCGACTATTTCCTGTTCTCAGATCTCAAAAGAATGCTCGCTGGGAAGAAAATTTCGCCGAATAAAGAGGTGATCACCGAAACTGAGGCCTATTTTGAAGCAAAGAACAAATCGTACTACAATAATGTTATCGAAAAGTTGGAGGGTTACTCTAATTAGTGTATCACCCTTGAAGGGAATTATGTTGAATAAAAAAAACTAATTTGGCCAAAAAAATGTGTTTTATTAGGTAAGCCGGAGACTTCAATTTACCTGTTACTCCCATTAAGCTGATAGTATGATACTTTTTGACGCAAATCGCCCATAAATAAAAGTTGAGAGTAATCTACTTAGCATTACAATAGCATTAGCAACTACTAAACAATTTAAAAATATTTTAGACAATTATGAATAATAACTAAGAAGAATAGATCACAGGAAGACAAGTTCAAGACAATTAACTTCAAAACTCTTGGTTCAGTACATGTTTGATATCAGCATTTCCTTCGGAAAGTGAGAGTTTGGATTACTATAGCAATGGAATGCATATAACATCCATATTCACCTATTTGTTGACTATCTAGTAACTTTTCCTTAAACTCCAAAATGGCCAGCACAAACTTAATTAGCGTTTGATGAATGTACTCCTACTATTGTTCACCATATAAAAGTTTAAAATATAACTGTATAAATTCAAAGGGTTTTGTCTGTCCAACCTCCGAGTAGGTCCTCTCAACGTTGAACTGAATTTGAATAACTTGTAATTAAATTACTTCTTAAAACATAATTTGTAAGTTGTATTTCAAATACCTGACGTCAATGTATTTTGAAGTTAACATTTAAAAATATATTTGAATAAAATTAGAAAATGTTTACACAAACCTCCAAAAAAAATACCTCCATCGACATCACGTTCCAAAGCTGTCTAAGAGATGAAAGAGGTAATACGTAGCGATGGAAAGTAAATTTAAGGTAAGACAAATTGGGGCATTTTTGTTATTTATAATTCTACAATCAGTTTCATAGTTTAGGAGTTAAAACCTAATATTTTCAATAAATTACATTTTTTATATCAACTTCAACTCTACGGTTAAACTAATTTAATTACGTTTTACATTTTTGCAGCATTACCGGAGCTTTCTCTGCGATCATTCCTTTCCTTATTTTTTAATTACTTATCCTGAACAAATTAAGGATAAAATCTTCGGAGGGGAGATTTAATTCTTCGGAGGATTCGATTTTTCTTTCAGATTTCGCAAAGTTGCAATTTGTTTGCCATAGCAGCTATACCCAGTTCTAATATAACTCCCAGTTTCCATGATTAATTAATTACATAATGGAATGAAGCATAAATTATAATTAAATATATCTGATATTTCTAATAAATGTCGTAATCAAATTTCGTTGGTAGATCTAAATGAGTATCAATGATGTTAAGTTATGATGTTAAGTTAGTCACTAATGATCTACTTTTAAGACTATTTTCTATTTAAATTAGAATAGTAATGTGTTAAATTAAGGAAAAAAATGTTAGAGCAGGTTATTTGATCAAAATATTATTTAGGATCTCCAATTCTTACACCAGATAGGTTTCTTAAAATAAATTAAAAATGACATAATTTCATACATAATAATCCAATAAAATAAACGACTGTGAACGATATTATCACGCTAAATTATATTTTGCATTTTCTGTAGAAGGAACAAATTAATGTGTCCGACTTACAGGGAGGTATAAAGAGCTGTGGAGGAAAAACCCAACATATTTACATTTCATCTCAACATAGATTAACAAAATCGAAGAATCGAGAATGCGAAGAATCGCCTGTCCTCTTTGTTTACGTGTTATTTGGCATTCTGAAATCAGTTTTTAATTTAATTTAATGGCTGATGAACAGAGAAGAGCTAAGAAATGTTTTTCTTGCTTAAGGAGTGATAGTAATTGATATGGTTCTGCAGATATAGTATATCATTGTACTAGCAGATTTTAGTGGTATTAATTTTTCATTCATTTCAGTTTACATCATTTTCATTAAATACATCTCTTATCAAAACACTAACCGAATATTGAAGGTAATAGAAATATTAATATGAGCATCAAGAGTTAAAATGAATTTTACTAAAATATTAACATTTTTAAAAATAGCTTCATAAAATTTTAATTCCTCATTTTTTGGCGAGTTGTTATTTTACACATGGGATATAAAATAAAGGAGATAGCAGTAGATAAATGAAAGTCATAGAAATTAAATATGAGCTAATTGCAAGGGTGAGATCAAAATAGTGAAATAAATAAGCAAAAAATTATGCAATTTTATTTAAAAATTTAGGTAAAGAAATTACTCATTTAATCAGCTTAAGATATTTATTGTTTTTGTAATATATGTTTAGGTGAGAAATATAAATAAATGATATAGAATGGGGCAAAAGTCCCGCTACTATTTTGTTGCGGATAATCTTGTTTATGTGACGTTTAGCTCAGATTCGCTTTAACTATTGTGTTGTGTAGACGTCCTAATTTTATTATTGGTAAATATGCGCCACAAGAACGAGCAGAAATAGTGACAATATTTATTGAAAATAATCATTCCATTATTGCCACTCAGCGGAAATTGCGTCAATGGTAGCGGGACTTATATATTATATGAATAATTTTTTTTAATTTAATGATTATATTGTCACTAGCTATTTACACCGACCAACCTACAATTTGTCTTTATGATAACTTAAAATTAGGTATATAACAAGGAGGACCCATCGGTCCTATATCAGTCTCTTGTGAAATAATGTTTACACATGTCGCTGCTGTATTTTTTATTAACTACACTTCACTAGACAACACTAAACAAGATCAGATAGTTTGATTCTTTTGAGTCAGGAAACAGACTCTGATGGTATCCAAAAGTTGCAATAGCTCAATATTCTCAAGAGAATGGACTCTTTCCTCATGCCACGCCAGCGAAGTTTTGCATCAAGATTACTTCCGAGATATTTAGCGTTATTGCTATATGGAATGATAGTATTATTTAATGTTATTGGTGCATGTATGGTCTGATTATAGGTGAACTGCACATGCACAGATTACTTTCGTTAATTTTTATTTTCCAAGCTTGTGTCCAATTATTTATATTGTCACTTGCCTGTTGTAATTTTCGTGTGGATTCTTCACTATAGTCTCCGACAGATATAATCGCAGTATCATCAGCAAATGTAGCCGTCACAATATTTTCCATTTGTGGTATATCATAAGTGAAGAGTAGATAAAGCATTGGCCCCAATACACTTCCTTGTAGCACACCTGTGTTAGCTTTTTTATTATTGTAGAGTAAGCTTCTTCTTATTTAACTCTAAACATTACGTGTACATCTGCCTGTAATGTACGATTTTAGTAGTTCGGTGTGTCGTTTTGGTAACATTTTCTGTAGTTTATGGACAAGGCCTTCATGCCAAACCTTATCGAAGGCTTGTGCTCTATCTAAGAATAGAGCTGAGCATACTTTTTTACTTTCGTAGGCTTTTTCAATAACATCTTTTATACTGTCGACCTGGCCAATTATTGAATGCGTATTAATAAACCCAAACTGGTGTATTAGTATTAGGTTTTTTCTCTCTGCGATATGAATATATTAATAAAGTATGTAGCACTTAAAATTAGACTAGGTACATAATTTGCATATATGGAATCCATAGGAAAATATATTTTGAAGTATTAACAGTAAATTAATAAACATTTAAAATCATTCATATACATTTTAATGTGTTTAACGATTAACACAATAATATATGTAACTTAGTGATATTTTATTTTATGAACTTTGTATCAGTTATTTTAATTATTTTCCTTACAAACTTAAATTTTGAAAAATCACTAGATAATTTAATGATTGCAAATACATTTCTTTAATATGTATTTCTAAATTGTAAAATCTAAATTACATAATTGTGTTTCAATTGACTATTTACGCATTTTAAAAAAAGTTTAATCATATATTATCTGTTTTAATATACAAACATGTATTACTTCATTTATTATTTCATATTTATGAACGAAAAAAAACTCTAAAAGCGATTGCAGTATCATCTAGTTTGTAAACATCGGAAACAATACTCACTGTTTGTTTTTTAGGATATTAATTCCGGAAATAGTCTAAATATAGTAGGTTCTATATGAAACTTGTTACTCTATTGAACACTATCCGTTTTCTACCCCATCTGCATTTAAATCATCATATATTCATAGACCCGTTCCAATATTTTCGAGAAAACGCTCAATTGACGAAGAATAAATGCGTGTTAGCAGGTTTTTCCCTTGTTTTCGATGCGGCGATGCTGGTAAAATGTAAATATTTGCGTTTAAAGCGGGTCTGGTGGATTGGATGCTTTTCACTCCATTTTAATCGTAGCCAGCGTAGGTACGAACTGGGTTTGCCACATTTGATCCTGATGCGGTTTTTTAAAAAAGCTCCGGGGAGTGCATTTTGTTCAGACCTGGCGAGCACATTTTCGAAGGTTAACCCCATCGCATGTATACGTATATATACTTTACTGTTAAATTTTAAAGTTACTATATATTTTCTTTATATTTTTACTAAACTGAAAATTAGTGTTGGAAACTATCTAAAATCGACTATCGACTGTTTAGTAATTCACTATTTTTACTATCGACTGTTTCAGTGTACTTTTATTTTTGGTTCTACTAGTTTCATTCGACTGATTTTTGACGTTCTGGCTCTGTCGGCTTAGCCGCGACCTTGACAAAAATGTAGTTTTGTGATTTTTTTGGTATTTTGCTTGCTAAATAACAAAATATTGTGGATTAATAGAACAGCATTTAGGACCGATATTTTTCAAGATGGTCAATGTAACAGGGTAAAAATATTAAAATTGTGAATGATAAATAGTAAAATACTTTTGACTTTTTATGGCAATAATAGATAATATTTGATTACTCTCTCGAGTTTTGTTAAAAAATAGAATCAACAATGGAGGTTAATTTTCTGAAATTTACAAAGCCTTCTTAAAATTAAATACCATCCAACTTAATATATAAATACATCAGCTTTAAAGTATGTCTTTCAAGTAAAACGTCGCTACTTCAGAAATCCAGATTTTTAACGTTTATTACATCATGACATCGAGTTCCTCTTTTGCAACTTCAAAAGGAATTTTATAAATATTTTACCGCGTATATTGCGTTCAGGGCGTGTGTGTTGGCGAAAAAAAAATCCAACAAAAAACTTTTCAGACCAGAACCGCAACAAAAAGCAACCGGCTTAAACGTTTTCCAAAAGATTTATGAATCTGTCAAATATGCTGGAACCTTTGAAAATATTTTTAAAATAACGAAATACTGTGTTCGTCACGTGGACGTCTTGGTACAATGTCACTGTAGAGTCACAACATATCGAAAGAATGGAAAATTAATTTTGGAAAAGCTTTATCTCTAGGTTCAATAAATTTTATCAATATAAAATTGAAATATTTTAAATAGATAGGATATTTAAAATTGTTAAAAAGTGATAGTAATATTTTTATTTACTTTACTATATTATCAGCGATATCTGACTGGGATAGACCAAATAATATAAATGTCTGAACTATTCTCAATATTTATTTATTAAGAAGCTGTAGAGCTACCATTAATTTCAAAACAGCTGCAATTCTCAGCGGAATAGATTCGTGGAATGTTTGAATATTTTCGAATAAAATGTTGTCCCATACTTGCACCAAAACATCTGTCAATGAGGCTTCAATGATGTTGAAGATATACACATACTAAAATACTAAAATTTCCCGTTAAATGTTCAATTATATTGACCTCTGGCATTTGTTCAGACCATTGAAGATATTTGATGATATTTTTGATTTTATTCTGATGCTCTTTACACCAAGAGTGAGTAATTTTGGCTGTGTTTATGGACACAGAATTATTTTGGAATGTGGCATTATTTGGCAGCAATATGCTACTCACAGTAGGAACTTCATGATTGAGGATGTCTAGATATTCATTCACAGTCATCCGATCAGTGATGTGAATGGGATGATGAGCTGAATAACATGATATTGCAGCCATGTAGTAGTTAACTGTAACAAACAAGTAGTCTGCATCATCCACCTCATACTATCATTACGACAATTGTAAAGGGTGATCAATATATTTGGACTATGTAAATTAGTTTTCATGGAATTCAAATAAGTTTTTGTATATAAATAAATTCATATTAAAGCCTCGCCATTTTCTGTTTTAAAAAGTCCTATTTCACTTATTGTTTAATCAGAAATTCTAATTATCACTTGTTCCCATCTACACCAGAAAATTCGATACAGCAACAGAGACCTCCCTAGAAAAGTTATATAAACACCTGATTATTCGATTACATTAAAAGGACGCCAATATCTACCAATTTGGAAATAAATTGCTATCATATAGATAAGAAAATAGTGACTAGCAATATATAACACTTTTAAAAAGCATTATGCTGTTCATATTATTTTAATAAATCATTCATACTGGATTACTTTAAATAGTTCAAATAGTCAGCAAGTTATACGTGAAGTTATTCGTTTCAAGGGGCTATAATTAGGAGGGATCAACAATTGTTAGTTGGTTCATAATAATAATGAGTCATCCTAGACACCAATGGTTCTTCGGGAATTTTTCATTAAAAAAATCGCATCAAAATATCATTCTACATTCACCAAGTTCCTCTAATTTAAATCCAAAGGATATCTTTAAGCTCTGTTAAAGCCTTCGTATGGCTTATTATACCAATGAAAAAATCAAGAGTAGAGGAATCTTTCCACATGTTGTAAAAATGATGTGGTTTGTACTTTATTTTATAATAAATAAAAATATTACAAAGTGAATCTAAAATTCTAGTAACTTACCAAGGAGTACATTTATTAAAATAATATATTTACTGTTATAAAAAGCAACGTTACTACAAGTTAAGTGAAGATTATTAGCGTATTGAGGAAGCAAAACTAAACTGAAGTCAGTTCAGTTCAGTCAGAAACATTTCAATGAATTGTTCCATCATCCATCAAAATAACAAACATTTTTGAAACAGAATCCTCAACAATCTTGATAATATCTATATATGGTAATTTTATTTATAATTACAATATCACCTAAATAAATTATATTTTGTAAGAAATAAAATGGTTGAAGTTTCTATTCAAATGACCAATATGGCAATATGGAAAAACCGTTTAATAGTTAGGTGTTTGCATATATTATAATAATTATTTCACTTTAAAAATATATTGTAATTCATTGTCTTCGAACATTTTTCATTCTGACATCCGAGTCATTCCTTATCAATGATATCAAAATTGCCAGTTTAAAATAATTTAAATCAATACCAAGCATTGGGATATGAATGAGCAACATCACTATAAGTTTCAAAAAGTGTTTTATGGGGTCAGGCAACAGATTTTTTGAATTCAAATAACAACCGTTATAAATGTATGAAATGCTATTTTGAATATTCCCTGATTAGCATCTTTATACACTGAATAACTCAATAATACTAAATGTAAAACCATTTTTTATGTAGATAAATGTCGAAAACTATTTAATTTAACCATTAAGTTAAGTTATTTAAGAGTTGTTTGCATTAATACTCCGTATTTTAGCTATAATATAACACATGCACTCGCTGATCAAAATACATGTAAGCACTTATTATTAACTAACAATGTTGTCGTTTAGTTATACTGTATATGTATTTATTGGTTTTATAAAGGTCATTCAATGTAAGGAAAATTCACAACACTATTTATGTTTTATTCAGATATATAAAGAACAGACCAATTTATATTACTTTACGTAATTAAAACATGTTTGTATGGCGAATGTCATGCTGTTTTTTAATATTCATAAGGAAGTACATTGAGATTAAGTCACGCGGACCTTTCTTGCCACATTACGTGAGCAAAATAACACGATTTAATATTTGAATAGGGCCGTGGTTATTTATTCAGCCGAAGAATAATCAGCCAACTATAACAACGACCTAATTACATTTCCCAGCTGTATATCAAAGCGTTCCGACGTATATGTTCATCTTATAGTTCGTTAGGTTCCCTTCTAAAGTAATGCAAGTCAAATAATGCACTTATTTGGTTTTCGATATCAACATGTTTGTTTAAGTCAGACGCCGTCTTCAATTACATTCTATTACAAGATGTACTTCCACTTGAACGCAAATAATTTGTGGAGAAAAGGTGATATTGCTATAATTGGAATTAAAAAATGCATGTACAAGGGTCACTGTTTATATCTCGGGAATTGGTAACACTGTTTTATGAGTGCATCTATCTGACAAGAGACTATATATATCGTCAAACAAGAGGCTATCTGAGCACTCAAAACGTTGATCCATCAACCATCAGCCGTACAGCCCTGATTTGACAACCAATGACGTCTTTTTGTTCCCATCCGTGAAGAATAGGATACTTGGACAAATATTTTCATCGCCCGAAGAGGCTATTGAAGCGTTCAAAATTCATGTTTTGAGGATACCTCATTCGGATTGGAATAAATACTTTGAAAATTGGTTTAAGCGTATGCAAAACTGTATCGATCATCGTGGCGAGCACTTTGTAAAACATTAAAAATATATTCGCAGCTTATCTATTATAAAATACTATAATAAAAATAGTTACCCTCGTACAAATTACAAAAATTCTAATATGAATTTATATTTCGGAAAATAATCGCTTTTGTAAAATGAGATATATGAAAATAACACTGAAGAAACAACTGCAAATCATTTTTCGGGCAATATCTCAAATTCATGTACCAACTTCATATCATCATTTTTGCAATCTTCATAAGCTTCGGAAAAACTGATAATCAAATGAAACAACATCTAGAGAATATGTCGGATCTGGTAGGCTTTCTGTTACGGTGTATTTAAGAATTCGTAGCCACCCTTGAGACGTTTCCTTACTTATTTATCGTTGACTAATTAATAAGCCATTTTCTTAATATAGTTTAGTAGAAATAAGATTGCAAGTTATTCTCATATATTACATCGATGATTATCTTTTAAACATACTTTAAAATATAGTAAAAGTACTAAAGAAAATTCCATTTAAAAAAATAAAAAAGAACTTTGTGCATAACGGCATCTTGCCTGTTCCTATATTTTCCATAAAATTTATAATGCGTTTTTGCAAAGTTATGCTATCAATTTCAAGTATTAAACTAGATGTAAGTTTAAATTTATCTTGGCCTGCCTTACTACTACAATTAATGCAAAAAACCGCTTTATAATCACATTTTAAGAACGCTTTGTAATTATTGTTTTATAAAGGTAAATTTGCATATATAACGAAAAATAAATTTTAGAATAATACGCTCTGTTATATTATTATATTAAAAAAAAGTTCTTCAAATTATTAATATTGTAGAAATATATTGTCATAATTTAAGCAACTATGATGTTAAATTATTTGATGTTATTTATTTTGTTCGACTATTGACGTTCTAATTTTAAGTTTAACCTAACAAATAACGTTTTAGTGAATAAATTCATTATGTAGTTTAAATATTTGTTATGACCTATTATTGTTATAGATTTATAAAAACTAGCAGCATAATTTATACATAACAATATCGGATAATAAAAAGATAAAAAAGATGTAATGTATTGAATGATTGATTGAATTGATGTAATTGAATTTGAATTAATATTCTTAACCCATCATTTACTTATGCGGTTGCTGATATCTGAACTATTACTGAAAAGTTAGGAGTTATGTTCGGATATGATGAAGGCTCCTTAATGATTTTTAGGGTGGCTCGACGATAGGATGTAACTTGGAGCTATCTTTTTATATTTGTGGGTTTTACGTAAATATAGTATCCTGGTATTGTCCTTTCGTAGCAACTAATACGACTAAGAAGAAATTTCTTCTAATCGAAATTTCTTTCTTATTTCAATAATTTATATATTTTAATCAGGTATATAGTTTAATTGAGGTACTGTCAAATGTCTCGTTCTTGGTTGTGATAGGAAAGATAAGTAAGTAATAAGTTAGTGAAGATATATAATACGCGTGAACTAACAAGAATGTCGCGTAGATTGAAGGGGGATGACTCGTGGAGGTAGTCATTGGAAAGGGTTTTTTATATATCGTAGAGTATCCATTTTACCAACGAGGGTTTATCTAGATTGGTTTTACTGTTTAACGTGAACCACGGTGCTCAGCTTTTAGCCTACCAACTAACGAGTGAGCAACCAACCATCCTGTAGCCTTGATCGCTGCGCCAACCCAGCCGTCTTGGAAAGGGTTTGTTAGTAATTTAATAAAATTATAGTTGGGATATAGATTTAGGCTGAAGGTTTTTTATTTTTTAATGTATGATCACATATATAGAGACAATATTAGGAATAGGATGAAAAACGAATGAAAATCTTTCGAGAATTTTGAGAAGTCTCTTAGGGTTGCTACTAATAATATGAAATATGTTTATAGGTAATAATAATTATTTTCTGGATTTAATTGCTATTTAAATTTTCAAAAAATTTCAATAATGCTAATAATATGTAACGTATACAGTTTTCCACTAATCAAAATCCATTTACTTAATTGCTAACTAGCACTCTGACAAAGTATCGACGCAGTAACAAATGGTGCACAATCAACGTCAGGTTAGATACCCATAGCTAATAGATGCATAGAATGTTAGCAAATTACTTATTTTGCCATTGAAAGCCGTTTCGAAATCTGGTTTATAATCAATTTGAACAGTGTTTCATACTGACCAATCTTTCTAATTAGTGAAGTCGTTGTAAAAGCCTTAATTAGCATTTATTCGTACAAATTAATGGTCGTTAGCAGTGGTTAATCCAAAATTGACAGATTCTACTTATTAAGTAAAGTTATTTATTAGTTTACTTAATTAAATTTGTTATTTCGGTCATATAATTTTATTGTCATTAGATTGGAATACTATTAAGCTAAAAACATGGCTTTTATATATATATATATATATATATATATATATATATATATATATATATATATATATATATATATATATATATATATATATATTAATAAATACATATTCACATTTAATTACAATTATTACATGTGAAATTTTATTTTATGGCTTGTGATCAGAATTTGTAATGAAACAATCATCTATCGCAAATGAGATATAACATTTAAATAATATTCCTTGCTGACGGATTGGCCAAGAAATCGAAATATGCATAGGATTTTTATATTTTCTACTACTTTAGAATATACAAGGGTAATTTCACAACCCGCAAAGTAGTATAAAAAAGATAGGTGTATTTTAAATACTATTATTGTATTTGTTTAACAGTAACTAGTAGTCAGTAAATTTGTGTAATACTATTTTTGGAGAAAATTTTGGGAAATTTGTTGGTATTGTCGAAAACGTCTATGAGAAAAGCATACAGGGCTAAATGTAATTTTTCTTAACAAGCTGTAATATTTTATTTATTAATACTTTTGAATTATTTAGATTAAAATATAAACCTCTTATTTTTTACATAATTTCTAAGCAACTGTGCCAACTTTTTTACAGTATCGACAATTAATTAAATTTACTGAAAGGAAAATAAGAAAAACAATTTGGAGGTTTAAAAATAAAATCATATTAATAAAATTGACCGAAAATAAGGCGAGATATTTAATCTTGGGGCTTTAAATTAAAATAACATTCTTTGAAACGAAATATTTATTAAAAGCAAGTTTATCGACTTTAATCTTTTATAAGAGATTGTGTTTTAAGCTTAAAAAACATTATGGAGATTGTGTATATTATTCGGTAAGGAAATAAAAAACAAAATTATATATGGAAACTATAAAGTAAAATGAAAGCTGTCATCTTAGAATCAATTTTAAATTTACTTAATCAATAATTTATCAATTTACCAAGAAACATTCAACCTTCCTGTATAACTCAAACTGTTGTACTTATTTTATAACAATGTTTAAAACATTGAAGAATTGACATTATGGGTCTAAATTATTCAGGTAATAAACTATTTCAATAACAAAATATATAAATTAAACAGGATGTGATATCAATAAAACACATTAATTTCATACTATTGGATTAATTACGAAACGCTTATAAATATTTAAACAATAAATGATCGGGATATTGATAAATAATAACAATTCTAATTCATTTAGTATTTAAAATTGGTGCGATTTTATGTGAATATATATATATATATATATATATATATATATATATTTATATATAATATGCTACTCACTAATAGATAATAATATAAATTATAACTGGATGTTTAAGAGCAATAAGTTGACTATTTCAAGTATACTAATTAATTTTTGCCATTTAAGATTCATGCTCGGATTTCAAACTAAACTTGTCGGTTTTTAAAATATTAGTTATATATTTAAGCATTATCTAGATGTTGCTTTTTGTGAGTACTATTTGTTCCATGTTTTGCTTTTGATTATATCAAAAGGCGACGTGGATGTGGATGTGGTTTTCGAAGTGGAAACCGTGTAATATTATTAGTCCGTGTAATATATTATAGTCCCTCTCTTAATTTGTAATATTAAATAAAGTTTTAGAAAGTTACAAAAATAACCTTCAGAAAGTGTGTATACGCTCTATACTATTGGTTCTCTGATGAATATTATTACTATATTTTCATATAAAACAGCTTCCTTGATATTATAAATCAAAATGAGTAATTTGTTGACATACAAAACGAAATTATCGTTATAATAAACGAAATATAATATATCTACATCACAATTTGAATTTAACAACTGGATATGACGGGTTATTAAAAGTATGTAAAATTTATGAGACAAGAATGTCCAATATAATATGAAAATAAGAACGCCTGTTAAAAGTAAAACAATTTTTAGCACATTTTCTCGGAATATCATATGTAAATGTAATATAAGTAAATATTAGAAAACAATATTTTTTAATAGTAACTTATTCAATATCTAGAATTATATATATTATGTATATCAAGTTAGAAAACCATAACTATATGAAGATAACGGAACCAAAAAAGGAATTGCCAATTTATATCGACACTACTTTTTTCATGAACATTAATTTAGTTTAATAACTATATATAAATGTAAATTGAAACTATATAAAGTAAGGGCTGACTGACTTCCGTGATTTAAAGTTTTAATATCGATTAAGGAGATCTTCGGTATATGAACCGAGAGTTTCGCTAAGTTCATCCGATATTATCAAGGTTATATAATTATTTTTATGGCTTTTTCCGGGGTTACGGTTTAGTTAATTCAAAATCCCCAAGGTAAAATAAACAAAGGGCCCTTTGTCATTTTCAGTGATTACCCACCATCAAGCAACCGAAGAACTTTACTATCAAACCGGGTGCTTTTATCATTATGCCTTGAGGTTAAGTTCCACCTTTAAAGACATAATATGGAAGTATTTCGAACCTTCTTTTTAATTATTTATATTGTAGAAAATATTTAATTTCTTGTTGATGAGTTGTAAAAATTGTTAGTGTTCTGATCTAAAGATCTACATTTTAGACAGGTAGGATAGAAAATGGAAAACATTTTTAGCCTCTATGTTGTTAGATTTTCTTGACGTTTCATACATATCAACTACTAGCGACCCGCCCCGGCTTCGCACGGGTGCAATGCTGATACTAAATTAAATACACTACAGAAAAAATATGAACGTTGTATATAAAAACATAGCGGCCCGCTCCGACTTTGCACGGCCATAAAATATATATGCCTATGTCACTCAATGAAAACATGATTAAAATCGATCCAGTATTTTTGGTTCATTCATTACTGCCCTTGGCCTGCACGCATTAAATTTGGAGTAAAACAATTCCTCTTCCCCTATACTTACTATGAAGATTTCCTGCTATCTTCGGAATATCTAAATTCATACAATTTTTATTATATTACACATTTTTAAACGCAAATTTTAAATTTGTAATATCTCCGAAAATATTTGTTTAATTTATATGCTGTAAGGAACCATATTGATCTATATTAATTGCACACTGTATTTAAGGTACTTAATTCGATAAGGATTAATGCCGTATTGCTTAAAATAGCTTCGTAAATAAGCCATTTTCTCACGTAAAAAGTAAACAACAAAAATGGTTAATGTGGGTTATCCCTAAAAGATAAACATATACCATCGCGGACTTTTTTGTAGACCTTTTTATGGTGTACAGTACTGTAGTACATTAATTTGATCTAACTCGTAGGGTTAGGCAGCGTTTTTGCTAATTGCTAAATAAGCCTAAAAAAATAGGTTAATTTACGACCTCACGTTAGAAACCTCTAAAATTAGCAATGTTGCCTTAGTATATTATGCATGTATTATACATATAAACCTTCCTCTTGAATCACTCTATCTATTGAAAAAAACCGCATCAAAATCCGTTGCGTAGTTTTAAAGATTTAAGCGCCCATAGGGATATAGGGACAGAAAAGGCGACTTTGTTTTATACTATGTAGTGATATTGCTCCACATGGTTTCAAAACTTTTAGTGTTCTGACAGAATAAAAAAAACTTTAAAAAAATTATTGCGACATGGATCTTGGATTTTTTAAGTTTTGTTGCAATGGTTTCATTATTTTGTTCCTGTTTACTTGGCAATTTTTTAAAAATAGAACAAAATAAAAAATCCTTGTTCCTTCATAGAGATTTATATTAAATTTAAAGTATTCTTCATAATAAATTTCAAATATTCTAAACAGAATTTGATATATCATGTTGAAATATCACGCAGACACAAGTCATTTCAAGAACAAAGCGTTTAAATTATGATATAAAAATTCGGACTGCATAACTTAGATAGTGGTACCTAATACTCAAATTTGGTCAATATGCCAATTTAGTTCCATACATTCGACCTTCTAGTACCTGTACAAGATCTATATATTCCAAAATGCTTTCAGTTAAACAAGAAGTTGCAGCTTCTATACCGATTTGCTGTAGTAGACTGGCATAGTTAGCACTCCATAAAAGTCTCTGAGACTTTGAAAATAATTCGTAAAAATAATTAATAAATTTTGAGGAATCTGTAAGGGGACATATTCTCAAAGGTCTAAGTTTTAAAATTTGCAAGAAGCCGATTTACATTTCTTGAATATATTTATTGATTTAATATATATTTAAATAAAATGAATATATTTAAACAGCAAAATAAATATATCATAATATTACATAGCGCATGTTACTATATATTTTATTTCCACTTCATTATTGAATTCCATCATTAAAAATTATTCTACCTTTTGGGCAATTCATTAGGAAACAATTTCTGGTTTCTATAAACGAAGTAAACTGATATTCTACCAAATTGTGCGTCATCTGCCTGAATAAATATCAATTAGAAATTGAAATATCCTACAAAAATGGTGGGTGTGTTAAAATATACCATTAGAGAATTTCAAGGTCTTATTCCTCGAACCATTCAACTGTCACATATATCTACCTCTTGTATCTGTAGGCTGTAGTAACTCACATCATGAAAAACCCATTTTGTCCCATCATATTTTCAATATAATCTTTAAAACATGAATATTCGTCTTTGAATTTGGTCTTGAGCTTGTTGGCAACGACTAACACAGCATACCATAACAAGTTTTCTTGATGAAGTTAATCCATTTTTTATCATGTCACAATTTTACTAAAAACTAAATATTTTTTGTATTTTTTTTGTATTTCAAACAGAAAATCTCATGGTTTAATAGTATAAGCACTGTTTTCGTAACTGCCAATAAGTCAGCAAATTCTCTTGCGCTTCATTTGAATCCTTATCAAGTAATGCGTCTTTCGCTTCGGATGATTTTGAAAGTTTGGAGCTAGAACATAGAAAAAATAGAAATTTCACGGTATAGGCGACCTTGGGGAAATGTTTTGTTTAGTTCAATCAACTGTAGCGCTGCGATCGCAAATTGTGATTGGCAGTTTAAATTGCAGATGCCGCCACTAACATGAAATGTGATTGGTCGATCAAATTGTGTGAAATCAGCATTTTCTATGGGCGTCCATTTTTATGTTTGTTGTTTGTAGGTTATGGTTTTTGTTTAGATCACGAAATTTTCGTTTTACGTTGTGCATATTTTCTGTTTTACATTAATTATTATGGGGTAATAATATAAAAATTGATGATAATACGTCAGTGTAGTAAAAGATGTAGTGTACCGGGGTAAAATTCTACTACGGAAATTAGACATCGTTTCCCAAAGAATGATCTCGCTCCTTTCCAAAAATGGGTTGATCAAGTAAATAGTAGTAAGTTACCTGGATAAACCAAAATGCAAATATATCAACGTCATGGTGTTTGTTATGGATATATTAGTGAAAAATTTAGAATTATCCTTCCTTCACGAACAGGTATTTGGGTAAATGCATATCCATCATTGGTTTTATCAGGTACATATAAAATTATCTATCTACTACATGTCTGTTTATATATTGTTTGTTTACAGAAATTCAAAAACTTATGAAGATGTTAGTAGTAATAAAATTCAATTAATCTACCAAGTTGTGCGTATGTTGTCAGTGTGATGTCTCTACATAAAGAAGTCTTACAAGAAGCTAATAATTAATATAACTGGATAATTAGTAGTAATAAATACTACTTTTAATTGTAAAATACCCCTAAAATATTTGCAATACTTTAACTTTTTAGAACAATCAGTGTTCAATCATTTTATAGTAGAGGAATTATATATTTAAATTTGATTGCCTTGTTAAGAAATATTTGTTATGGTGCCATCAATTAAAATTTTATTTGCTACTTTTAGGGGATTTATTAACTTAAAGAAATCTATTTTGTCTAAATTTATAAATAACTACATTTGTTTAACAAATCTTAACCAAAATTGCTTAAAGATTTTTGTTGGATCTATTAGAGGTCATAGAGGTAGAAACAGCATCCTTCCCCTAGTATGTTCGAGAAATTTTTAAAAGGGCTCATCATTTCAATTTTTTCACATCATTCTCCCGGAGAAAATTGTGAAGAAGATGAACATGTTAGATAACTTATATTCTTTTTTAACGGGAGATCTAGTACCACTTGAGGTTGTTAAATCACCAGTTGAGTCTATATTTTCAGTTCCAGATAATTTTGCTCTGAGGAAAATAAAAGTCTAATATTACAGTCTTATTTCAGGGTATTTAACAAAACTTCTGAAAAAGAGACAACATGCAATATTTGTCTATATTCTATATTAAGTAGTTCCACAGATTAAATACTCTAAAATCTAAATATTTTTAAAAAACACATAAATTTTTAGTGTTTCGACTGTCCAATCCGTAATGATTTTCAAGACAAAATTTTAAGTTATTCTGAGGTTTGATTGTATTTTTGGTTTAATAAAGTTAATGTAATATCAACAGGAAAGTATTTAAAGTTTACCTTCAATATATCAAGATAAGTTAGAACTCTAATAGATCCCATAAAATTGATGGCACTAAACATATATGGGAAGGCCTTATAGAAGAATTATAGATATTTTAATATTGCCTAGAATAGAGTTCATAATTGTTTTTTTTTGCTTTTTGTTTATATATATTTATATTATTTACACTTATGTATACTTGTATAGGATTTTATTTTAATAAATTAATTTTAAAATTTAAATTTGATTTTTATTTAAATACTATTGGCCAATAAATGTGACGTCACAAAATAATCAGGGGAAATGGCAGACCAATCAAAGCAAAGTATTTTCCTTACAGGTTTCTACATAACTATTTTAAACTAACCAATCAAATTCGCGTTGTCAGCGCCGCCAATGATTGGACTAAGCGAAACTTTGCCCCACTACTTACCATTGCAGTTGCACACCCCTGAGCTAGAACTGTAGTTTTGACAAGGGCGAAGGTATTCTGTATATGAGTTGCGTGTCAATTCAAAGCCCTCTGGTGTGCAGCATGGGACACCTGTAAAAATTATTGTTTTAAAGTGTTGTTTCATCAGACGATCAATTAAAAAAGGAATTAATTTTATGAAAAAAATGATCTTTCTCTTCATCGCCGCCTGATGTGATTTGTGGATATTCGGAGATCAAACATTATTCCAGTATCTCCATAGTATCCTTACCCTTTTTATAGGTTTTTAATAATTAACTAAGGAAACAGAAACCTTTATGACATAAATATCATAACATATTTTATACATGAGTGTTTATAATATTGCGCCATATATATATTAAATTAATTCGATATTTATTAGTTTATATCTGTCAATAACTAATGGTATTACCATTAATCTATTTTGTGCAACATCTAAAAGCAAATTACTGAGTATTAAAAAGTTTTGCTGTTATTTCGAACCATTCACACAAAATCGCACCAATTTTAAATACTAAATGAATTAGAATTGTCATTATTTATCATTATCCCGATCATTTATTGTTTAAATATTTATAAGCGTTTCCTAATTAATCCAATAGTATCAAATTAATGTGTTTTATTAATATCGCATCCTGTTTAAATTATATATTTTGTTATTGAAATAGTTTATTACCTGAATAATTTAGACCCATAATGTCAATTCCTCAATGTTTTAAACATTGTTATAAAATAAGTACAACAGTTTGAGTTATACAAGAAGGTTGAATGTTTGTTGGTAAATTGATAGACTATTGATGAAGTAAATTTGAATTTGATTCTAAGATGACAGCTTTCATTTTACTTTATAGTTTCCATATATAATTTTGTTTTTTATTTCCCTACCAAATAATATACACAATCTCAATAACGTTTTTTACGCTTAATAAAAATAAGGTCAAATTGTTAAACAAACACGACATGGTTAACAAGAAAAGTGTAAACACAATCTCTTATAAAAGATTAAAGTCGATAAACTTACTTTTAATAAATATTTCGTTTCAAAGAATGTTATTTTAATTTAAAGCCCCAAGATTAAATATCTCGCCTTCTTTTCGGTCAATTTTATTAATATGATTTTATTTTAAAACCTCCAAATTGTTTTTCTTATTTTCCTTTCGGTAAATTTAATTAATTTTCGATACTGTAAAAAAGTTGGCACAGTTGCTTAGAAATTATGTAAAAAATAAGAGGTTTATATTTTAATCTAAATAATTCAAAAGTATTAATAAATAAAATATTACAGCTTGTTAAGAAAAATTACATTTAGCCCTGTATGCTTTTCTCATAGACGTTTTCGACAATACCAACAAATTTCCCAAAATTTTCTCCAAAAATAGTATTACACAAATTTACTGACTACTAGTTACTGTTAAACAAATACAATAATAGTATTTAAAATACACCTATCTTTTTTATACTACTTTGCGGGTTGTGAAATTACCCTTGTATATTCTAAAGTAGTAGAAAATATAAAATCCTATGGGTATTTTGACTTCTTGGCCAATCCGTCAGCAAGGGATATTATTTAAATGTTATATCTCATTTGCGATAGATGATTGTTTCATTACAAATTCTGATCACAATATTCCTTAACATTAATGTAACATTATTTACCTGATTTAGCTCCCTGGAATTTCGGACTGTTTCTTGAATTGAAAAATAAAAACTTTTGATAATAGATTGGTACTAAGTGGTGGGATTGAAATCAAATTGAAGCAGGTTTCTAATAACCGCCCTGGAAACCGAATTGAATAACTATTTCAAAGATTGAAAGCATCTTTTCTTTTATCTTTTCGAAAAGATATTATTTTGAATCTATTGACAGAAATGAAAAAATATATCAACCACTTTCGTTTTATTTCAAAAATCTTACACTGTCATGATCATATTTATATAGACTTAAAATATGCCTGTGATATCAGGGTTATATTAAAAATATCTTATATAAATCGTTGTTGTTTGCCCTACAAGAAAATATTTTCGCAAATTCGGCGTATTTTGATTGCGGTTGTAAAATGAAAAAAGTTTAAAACCAGAATTTGTTTGGTTTAAATGAACACTTCACATATAAAGTATTCGAGAAAAATTCTTGAAATGTTATTGCTTTTGTACATCGTTATTTTTAAACAGTTTCAACTTTGACCTTTTCAGGACGTAAAAAAAGTTCATTTTAGCTCGGGTTGTTTCACCGCTCTATGATGTAACACATTTTTCATTCAATGTAAAATATAAGGCCTCATATTAAAGTAGGGCTAGACATTTAGTTTAAAAATGCATTGTTTAAATATACATTTGGTTACGATAAGTAATAAAATCAGTACAAAAACTGAGACAGAAAAACGGGACAAAAACCAAATAATCCTAGGGGAAATAACCAAGTATATAATTTCTAGTGTTCTTAGAAGTCATATAATAGTAACATTCTGGGCATTCTGGAAGTACAAAATCAACACAAAAACAAATATAAAGCTGGAGATATAAGAAGTCTATCAACTTGTTTATTACACCTACTAGAGCATTTAGATATCAGCAAGCTATCAGGATAAGAAGTGTACCAAAAGATTAACATTGCAACTTAATAAAAAAGAAAAAGCGTCATCACTTCAGATATCAAAACCACTTCATACATCGTTGTTATCGATAATACAAAAAGAATATATTGGCTATTGTATGGGTGCAATAGAGATCGAAAAACATAACAACACCATCAACACCAGAAACGATATATACCGTCTACTAGCAACTTGGAAATCACTGCTGGAGAAAAGTAGAATTTGATGATGAATGTAGAAGATGGGAATACATAAAAGGCCACAAACTCAGCCCAATGCAGTTACTAATTTAGCTCATATACCGAGAAGTAGATCAAGAAAGGCAAATAAGACGATGCCGAATAGTGACAGATCAGATTTTATTAAAACGTTGCCATAAATGTAAATGTTCTGAAAACCCAACCCAGATTAACAACCTCGACAAAATATCTCAAAACTTATTAAAGTTATTGTAAAGAACAAATTGACGAGTAGACTTCTAGCTTTCACAGCATGTAACAATTTATTAAATATTTAAATAAATATGAAATAGAGGGGTTCTTACAGTTTATAATAGGATTAGCAAACATATTATAAAATAAAAATACGTATAATTATACTATGATGAGAAATGTATCATGTTGAAAACGTAGAAAGGAAACGTTCATCATAGAAAGAAGAATTATGATATGGATATATTTTATTAAATTACCCAATAATGCTTTCCTTTCGATAAGAAAACGGTTACTGCTTGAAATATATATTATACACTTATTTTGTTATTGAACGTAATCTTCCTGAGCTTTAATATATTTATTTCTAAATGTATGTTATTCAAAATGCGAACCTAAAACTCGAAATTTGTTTTGTTAGTCGAAAAATATTTCTTGATGTTTTTGTTGTTGAACTTTATCATTAGTTTCGCACTATTCCCCAGAATTTGATATGCTGGTGACTAAGTCTCATCTATAGTGATAACATAATGCGACAGATATTGCAGACTTATTTCTGAAACTTAAAAATCCGACCAGTATATTAAATACGTTCACTCTCCCTTTCTCGTACACTTTAAGATAATTAATTGGGTACCTCTTATTGAACTTAATAAACATAATAAAATACCTCTTATGGAACATAAAACTTAATAACCAATCAGTATCAATTATATCAATTTAATTAATCGAAAGTATTGAGTTTTTGCTGCCAAAAACATTTGTTTCTCCGATAAAATTTCATTGATCTTATAAAACATGCAGAGTAGGTCTTAACCATCTAACATCCTTTCCAAACGATAAATTCCTCTCACGCCATTATTCACTTTTACGCTTCCACTCATTGAACTTGTAAAGATTCTATAACATGTAACAAGACATTGCTATTATTCTCGTAAAATGGGACGCTTCGCATTATCAAAATTAAGTCTTAAAAAAGTTGATATTGTGCATAAAAAATCTAAAATTTTATTATAATTTATATGTATATATATATATATATATATATATATATATATATATATATATATATCTATATATATATATATATATATATATATATATATATATATATATATATATGTAAAGACATTTAACGTGTTCCTTAATTTAATGAATTTGGGAAAATTTAATCACTTATTATTAAGTTAACAACTTCACTAATCTATCTTACGTTTATCTTAATAAAGACCTGATTATATCCCCTAATCAATTATGAATTATTATATTACCGGTTAGTTACCAGAGACTTTAATTACTTTGAAATCCACTAATAAAATACGGTAATTTAATTATACAATAACGATTCCATCTTTCTTATTTAGATCCACTGGGCAAAAAACTCAAATTCATTTATTAAGTTATGTGCTAAAATGTAAATAAATAGTCTTACAGTCAAAAAAAATATATAGATAAAACACAAGAATTAAATGATGATTCTTTGTTTTGATAGTAATATTGTATGTGACCATATACGACCGATACTGTATGTAATCATGTATGTCTAATCTTAGTACAATCTGTGCAGTAATAATAATAGTAATAGATTTACCCATCTTAACTTTAATCAATAGTTAGAATGCTTCCATATATTCCATTCACTCCAGTCCAATGGTGGTCCTGACCTTGTTTACAGCGGCGCCAAACTTTCCTGCATCAGATTCTATTACTTATAACTTAAATAATTTTATGGCTTGTTTAATATTTACGTACATTTTGTTTATTTCATGATTAATTCTAATTTATCGAGTGATGATCTTGCACCTAATGCAGTATATTTTATAACATTTTAAACATTATTTTATTATATACTAAGCTTCGAATTTTGTTAATACACGGAATATTTTGATAATTGAGGTATCATTAGAAGTATTTAAGAGTGTATTTGAGCACATTCCTCCAGAAAGCGTCCCAATAACTCGATAAAATTATTTGTATAGTGAATGATTAATATAACTCCAATTTTCGACGTCTAGGTCTAAAAGAAATAATTAAATTGTTTTAATACTCATCCATGATGTTAATTTGTTTTCTATGTGCTTTTGAATGAACTTTATTGTTCTCAAAATTTAAGTAATTTGGCGTTTATTGTAGAGTTCTGGCTTTATGTTAAAATTAATATCATTTGAATGTACAGTTCTTAACTTACAGTTTTTTAATAAACAAATTTACATTTCCACAACTATTCTGTAATTTATAATGTTCGTGATTTTATATTGATATTTATTCACAGCACGTATACGCGATATATTTATTTATTATATTATTTAACAACTTATTGTCTTTTTGCTCTTTCATTGAAAAGAGTTCTTGAAAGATTTGAAGCCACTTGAAGAGGCAGATGGCTCATATTGGATATTCTCAAGACTGCAGTTTGTATCGGTTCAAAAAAGAGGTATATTTAAAAACCAAAGAAGATTTTAAAAGACCCGTTAAGCTAGACATCACATTGTAAACTTCTGTGTCAAGTTTGTACAACTCCACACATACTATACAGAATAATATATAAGTTTTTTTATGCAAAAGTTCTTTAAATTCAAAAATAAACTGTAAATGATAAATAGTAATAATTAATAGTAAATAACAGTGGTTTATTTCAGCCACAATAGTTTATAGGTTCGAGTTATTTTATTTTAATTACATTGAACTCTTTTCCTCACCACCTATGACATAGAGTCCTCCACCTGTATGTACTAGTATTTATCCGTTTATGTTTAGTTCTTGTTTCCTGCGATGTTGTATTTCGTTGTCAAGTCATTTTGATACCACTGTATTTTTTTTGTTTCTTCTATTACTACCTACGTACACCATTCTTGATAAAAGTAATTACTGAATTCTCTCTAATGTATTTACCATATCTACAAAACAGTATTCATCTTCTCCTCCTACATTCTAACCTAATGCTCATGTATACTTCTAAAGAATTACACACATATCTATGCACATAAATTGTTCACACTCTACAATATAAATTAGTTTGGTCCATTAGTTGTTTTCACTCACATGGCCCTGTCTTGGAAATTGTCAGCATTGTGTCATAATCCCACATTTTTATTATTCAGAAATTTTAATTCATATATCGTTATATAACATTTGTTCATAATTTCATCTCTTTTAAATTTCTTCTTCAATGTGTGGGATCGAGTTCATCCAACCGATGGCATTATTAACCATTCCTATTTCTAGCACAAATGACAATATATGTTATGACTAATAAAACCCAATAAATTACTATTTCAACGTTTACCTTTTTCCATCAACTGTTGTTGTCTTATTACACTATTTATATTATCATCTTTCCTTGAGTGACCCAGTCTCTTATTCTGAAATATCAATGTCCCATATACACAAATTGAAATAATAAGTCGTTCTTGATTTTATTATATGCTTTTAGAATTGTATTATTTTGAAAGCAGTGTTTGAAAGTTCCATCAGACCGCTTCGTGGGTCATCTTTTTATCATTTAAATCCTATATTAACAGTTTACAAAAAGATATTCTACATATCTCAGAGAACATGTCTTATAGTTCTGAGCTAACTATAGATATTTTTCACACAGTTTCCGCAGAAATAATCGTATTTAATTATGTTTATATCGAATATATTTCTTACTGTTTTTATACATTTCATAAATTGATCTCTGATAGAGGTAACAACAAGCTGATCTTGACTCGTCGCCCTCTCCGTATGAGGACCGCTCTTTTTTCGGTGAATCCAAGATGATACTTTTAATTTTTTGAGATACTCTATAGACAGTGCCTATATTAATAATCAGTGCAGCTGAAACACGTTAAAATATCATCAATAAAAACTGCAGTAGCTTAATATTTAACAGTAAATATGCTTACCTCTCTAACGAATTTTATGCCAAGAGGTAGTCTTCATTATCTCGTTACTGTTCGAAGTAACTGATTAGAGATGCAATCTGTTCTGTCTGGCGTCGGCATTTTTAATCTGAGTAATAATAAGCAACGAAGTGAAATTTATCAAAACAAGCAAAGCGTTAAAACAACGTTATACAATATTTTGAAGTATTTTGCAGACATTTGAATACCGAACGACTTTTACATGCTCATTCGTTTACGTGTTCGAACATATCAGACAGCATTGTATCTCTTGTTAATTGGAAAAGAATGAGAGAGAATTTATTGTCTGATACTAAAACGAGTTTAAAAATTGCGGCAGGCAATATATTAAACATCTTGATGACGTATCTTCAAAACTTCTTTGAATAGACTATATATATGTTGCCACCTGTTACATGTTATTATATCCGACGTTACACCGAAGAAAATACAATTTCCATTATTTTAATCAATTGTTTGATCTCTCTCCCTCGCCACGGTCTGCGATCTTTGGATTCGATTCGGCGAGTGTTATTCTGTTTTCGACGTCGTTATTCGCGCCGAATTAAAAGCCGGCATCGTTCCCGATAAAAATGCCCCTTTAACGGGCGGATGCAAGCGCGAATCCTGCGACATATTCTATGCAATTAGCCGAACATCATCCCCCTTCCCGACGCCTATTGATCGGATTTTAGTTCGGCCTTTCGGCGTTTCCGTTTAGAGGGCGCCACCGGCGCCCGTGGTGAGAATTCCGCATTCGTTGCGCTTTCAGTTTGACGTCACCGTGGTTAGCGCGCAGACGACTCTCGCGTCCGAACTTCAGACTACCGCTTGGTCGTTTCACGAGTCTTCGTTCGGCACGCATAACGGGAGGTCGTAACAGTCGGCCCGAACAGTTTCACGCCGTTTCGACAACGCAAACGTAAACAAATGGCAAAATCAAAAATTCATACACGTACCTAAAACAACACGATAATATTTTGTCGCTTATTCGCACAAATAAACACGTTAAAATATTTATCTTATTAAAAGTTTTATCCGGAAGTAAAAGTTAAAAAAAAACGCGTCGAGAGACATTCACAACAAACCAAGTGTGACATTAAAATAGAGAATCAGATTAAATTCTAAGATATTGGTGTTAACTATCGAGTTAATCGTGCATTACATAAAATACTTTCTTGTGCGCCACCTCAATCTCCATAGATAAATGAATTAAAATTGCAGATTACCCCTTTGTTGAGGGTAACTAAACTTCTTCAGATGTCTATTTAAAATGTATGTTTTAAACGGTTGGTTTGATTCACAGTAATATTTATGGGTGTTTGAAATTTTGTTATAATATTTGATTACTTAATGCTACATTTTGTTAAGAAAATTGATTTTTTATTTAAACCCATTTTATAAACAAAGTTAGTTTCGAAAATAATTGTTTTATATTGTATCATTTGGAGAATAAAATTACTTTTTCGTTATACTCACGCTTCTAGTTCTCACATTGCAATAGAATATTCTCTATTTGCATTTCCAAACAATAATAATATTTACAGTTTATTATAGAATTTAATATTCGTTGTTTTTGTTTTGAATATATATATCTGAGCTTATATAGCTTATGCATATTTGATTCCTCGGCACTCTTGGTGTAAAATAGAAATTTTAAGATATTGGTATTAAGAGTCGAGTTAGTTGTGCATTATATAAAACACTTTATCGTGTGGCATCTCAATCTCCATAGATAAATGAATTAAAATTGCAGATTACCCCTTTGTTGAGGGAAACTAAACTTTTTCAGATGTCTATTTAAAATGTATGTTTTAAACGGTTGGTTTGATTCACGGTAATATTTATGGGTGTTTGAAATTTTATTGTAATATTTGATTACTTAATGCAACATTTTGTTAAGAAAATTGATTTTTTATTTAAACCCATTTTATAAACAAAGTTAGCTTCGAAAATAATTGTTTTATATTGTATCATTTGGAGAATAAAATTACTTTTTCGTTATACTCACGCTTCTAGTTCTCACATTGCAATAGAATATTCTCTATTTGCATTTCCAAACAATAATAATATTTACAGTTTATTATAGAATTTAATATTCGTTGTTTTTGTTTTGAATATATATATCTGAGCTTATATAGCTTATGCATATTTGATTCCTCGGCACTCTTGGTGTAAAATAGAAATTTTAAGATATTGGTATTAAGAGTCGAGTTAGTTGTGCATTATATAAAACACTTTATCGTGTGGCATCTCAATCTCCATAGATAAATGAATTAAAATTGCAGATTACCCCTTTGTTGAGGGAAACTAAACTTTTTCAGATGTCTATTTAAAATGTATGTTTTAAACGGTTGGTTTGATTCACGGTAATATTTATGGGTGTTTGAAATTTTATTGTAATATTTGATTACTTAATGCAACATTTTGTTAAGAAAATTGATTTTTTATTTAAACCCATTTTAGAAACAAAATTAGCTTCGAAAATAATTGTTTTATAATGTATCATTTGGAGAATAAAATTACTTTTTCGTTATACTCACGCTTCTAGTTCTCACATTGCAATAGAATATTCTCTATTTGCATTTCCAAACAATAACAATATTTACAGTTTATTATAGAATTTAATATTCGTTGTTTTTGTTTTGGATATATATATCTGAGCTTATATAGCTTATGCATATTTGATTCCTCGGCACTCTTGGTGTAAAATAGAAATTTTAAGATATTGGTATTAAGAGTCGAGTTAGTTGTGCATTATATAAAACACTTTATCGTGTGGCATCTCAATCTCCATAGATAAATGAATTAAAATTGCAGATTACCCCTTTGTTGAGGGTAACTAAACTTCTTCAGATGTCTATTTAAAATGTATGTTTTAAACGGTTGGTTTGATTCACAGTAATATTTATAGGTGTTTGAAATTTTATAGTAATATTTGATTACTTAATGCAACATTTTGTTAAGAAAATTAATTTTTTATTTAAACCCATTTTAGAAACAAAATTAGCTTCGAAAATAATTGTTTTATAATGTATCATTTGGGGTAATAAAATTACTTTTTCGTTATACTCACGCTTCTAGTTCTCACATTGCAATAGAATATTCTCTATTTGCATTTCCAAACAATAACAATATTTACAGTTTATTATAGAATTTAATATTCGTTGTTTTTGTTTTGGATATATATATCTGAGCTTATAGTTGCCAATATTTGTTTAATATAGATAGCTTATGCATATTTGATTCCTCGGCACTCTTGGTGTAAAATAGAAATTTTAAGATATTGGTATTAAGAGTCGAGTTAGTTGTGCATTATATAAAACACTTTATCGTGTGGCATCTCAATCTCCATAGATAAATGAATTAAAATTGCAGATTACCCCTTTGTTGAGGGAAACTAAACTTTTTCAGATGTCTATTTAAAATGTATGTTTTAAACGGTTGGTTTGATTCACGGTAATATTTATGGGTGTTTGAAATTTTATTGTAATATTTGATTACTTAATGCAACATTTTGTTAAGAAAATTGATTTTTTATTTAAACCCATTTTATAAACAAAGTTAGCTTCGAAAATAATTGTTTTATATTGTATCATTTGGAGAATAAAATTACTTTTTCGTTATACTCACGCTTCTAGTTCTCACATTGCAATAGAATATTCTCTATTTGCATTTCCAAACAATAATAATATTTACAGTTTATTATAGAATTTAATATTCGTTGTTTTTGTTTTGAATATATATATCTGAGCTTATAGTTGCCAATATTTGTTTAATATAGATAGCTTATGCATATTTGATTCCTCGGCACTCTTGGTGTAAAATAGAAATTTTAAGATATTGGTATTAAGAGTCGAGTTAGTTGTGCATTATATAAAACACTTTATCGTGTGGCATCTCAATCTCCATAGATAAATGAATTAAAATTGCAGATTACCCCTTTGTTGAGGGAAACTAAACTTTTTCAGATGTCTATTTAAAATGTATGTTTTAAACGGTTGGTTTGATTCACGGTAATATTTATGGGTGTTTGAAATTTTATTGTAATATTTGATTACTTAATGCAACATTTTGTTAAGAAAATTGATTTTTTATTTAAACCCATTTTATAAACAAAGTTAGCTTCGAAAATAATTGTTTTATATTGTATCATTTGGAGAATAAAATTACTTTTTCGTTATACTCACGCTTCTAGTTCTCACATTGCAATAGAATATTCTCTATTTGCATTTCCAAACAATAATAATATTTACAGTTTATTATAGAATTTAATATTCGTTGTTTTTGTTTTGGATATATATATCTGAGCTTATATAGCTTATGCATATTTGATTCCTCGGCACTCTTGGTGTAAAATAGAAATTTTAAGATATTGGTATTAAGAGTCGAGTTAGTTGTGCATTATATAAAACACTTTATCGTGTGGCATCTCAATCTCCATAGATAAATGAATTAAAATTGCAGATTACCCCTTTGTTGAGGGAAACTAAACTTTTTCAGATGTCTATTTAAAATGTATGTTTTAAACGGTTGGTTTGATTCAAGGTAATATTTATGGGTGTTTGAAATTTTATTGTAATATTTGATTACTTAATGCAACATTTTGTTAAGAAAATTGATTTTTTATTTAAACCCATTTTATAAACAGAGTTAGCTTCGAAAATAATTGTTTTATATTGTATCATTTGGAGAATAAAATTACTTTTTCGTTATACTCACGCTTCTAGTTCTCACATTGCAATAGAATATTCTCTATTTGCATTTCCAAACAATAACAATATTTACAGTTTATTATAGAATTTAATATTCGTTGTTTTTGTTTTGGATATATATATCTGAGCTTATATAGCTTATGCATATTTGATTCCTCGGCACTCTTGGTGTAAAATAGAAATTTTAAGATATTGGTATTAAGAGTCGAGTTAGTTGTGCATTATATAAAACACTTTATCGTGTGGCATCTCAATCTCCATAGATAAATGAATTAAAATTGCAGATTACCCCTTTGTTGAGGGTAACTAAACTTCTTCAGATGTCTATTTAAAATGTATGTTTTAAACGGTTGGTTTGATTCACAGTAATATTTATAGGTGTTTGAAATTTTATAGTAATATTTGATTACTTAATGCAACATTTTGTTAAGAAAATTAATTTTTTATTTAAACCCATTTTAGAAACAAAATTAGCTTCGAAAATAATTGTTTTATAATGTATCATTTGGAGAATAAAATTACTTTTTCGTTATACTCACGCTTCTAGTTCTCACATTGCAATAGAATATTCTCTATTTGCATTTCCAAACAATAACAATATTTACAGTTTATTATAGAATTTAATATTCGTTGTTTTTGTTTTGGATATATATATCTGAGCTTATATAGCTTATGCATATTTGATTCCTCGGCACTCTTGGTGTAAAATAGAAATTTTAAGATATTGGTATTAAGAGTCGAGTTAGTTGTGCATTATATAAAACACTTTATCGTGTGGCATCTCAATCTCCATAGATAAATGAATTAAAATTGCAGATTACCCCTTTGTTGAGGGTAACTAAACTTCTTCAGATGTCTATTTAAAATGTATGTTTTAAACGGTTGGTTTGATTCACAGTAATATTTATAGGTGTTTGAAATTTTATAGTAATATTTGATTACTTAATGCAACATTTTGTTAAGAAAATTAATTTTTTATTTAAACCCATTTTAGAAACAAAATTAGCTTCGAAAATAATTGTTTTATAATGTATCATTTGGGGTAATAAAATTACTTTTTCGTTATACTCACGCTTCTAGTTCTCACATTGCAATAGAATATTCTCTATTTGCATTTCCAAACAATAACAATATTTACAGTTTATTATAGAATTTAATATTCGTTGTTTTTGTTTTGGATATATATATCTGAGCTTATATAGCTTATGCATATTTGATTCCTCGGCACTCTTGGTGTAAAATAGAAATTTTAAGATATTGGTATTAAGAGTCGAGTTAGTTGTGCATTATATAAAACACTTTATCGTGTGGCATCTCAATCTCCATAGATAAATGAATTAAAATTGCAGATTACCCCTTTGTTGAGGGTAACTAAACTTCTTCAGATGTCTATTTAAAATGTATGTTTTAAACGGTTGGTTTGATTCACAGTAATATTTATAGGTGTTTGAAATTTTATAGTAATATTTGATTACTTAATGCAACATTTTGTTAAGAAAATTAATTTTTTATTTAAACCCATTTTATAAACAAAGTTAGCTTCGAAAATAATTGTTTTATAATGTATCATTTGGGGTAATAAAATTACTTTTTCGTTATACTCACGTTTCTAGTTCTCATATTGGAATAGTATATTCTCTATTTGCATTTTCAAACAATAATAATATTTACAGTTTACTGTAGAATTTGATATTCGCTGTTTTTGTTTTGAAAATATATATCTGAGAGATAAATTTTTCTGATTATAGTTGCCAATATTTGTTTAATATAGATAGCTTATCCATATTTGATTCCTCGGCACTCTTGGTGTAAAATAGAAATTTTAAGGTATTGGTATTAAGAGTCGAGTTAGTTGTGCATCATATAAAACACTTTATCGTGTGGCATCTCAATCTCCATAGATAAATGAATTAAAATTGCAGATGACCCCTTTGTTGAGGGTAACTAAGCTTCTTCAGATGTCTATTTAAAATGTACGTTTTAAACGGTTGGTTTGATTCACAGTAATATTTATGGGTGTTTGAAATTTTGTTATAATATTTGATTACTTAATGCTACATTTTGTTAAGAAAATTAATTTTTTATTTAAACCCATTTTAGAAACAAAATTAGCTTCGAAAATAATTGTTTTATAATGTATCATTTGGGGTAATAAAATTACTTTTTCGTTATACTCACGTTTCTAGTTCTCATATTGGAATAGTATATTCTCTATTTGCATTTTCAAACAATAATAATATTTACAGTTTACTGTAGAATTTGATATTCGCTGTTTTTGTTTTGAAAATATATATCTGAGAGATAAATTTTTCTGATTATAGTTGCCAATATTTGTTTAATATAGATAGCTTATCCATATTTGATTCCTCGGCACTCTTGGTGTAAAATAGAAATTTTAAGGTATTGGTATTAAGAGTCGAGTTAGTTGTGCATCATATAAAACACTTTATCGTGTGGCATCTCAATCTCCATAGATAAATGAATTAAAATTGCAGATGACCCCTTTGTTGAGGGTAACTAAGCTTCTTCAGATGTCTATTTAAAATGTACGTTTTAAACGGTTGGTTTGATTCACAGTAATATTTATGGGTGTTTGAAATTTTATTGTAATATTTGACTACTTAATGCAACATTTTGTTAAGAAAATTAATTTTTTATTTAAACCAATTTTGGAAACAAAATTAGCTTCGAAAATAATTGTTTTATAATGTATCATTTGGAGAATAAAATTACTTTTTCGTTATACTCACGCTTCTAGTTCTCACATTGGAATTGCATGTTCTCTATTTGTATTTCCAAACAACAATAATGTTTCCTGTTTTTCCTAAAAACTAATATTACATGATTTTTTTTTTTGAAAATATATATCTGTGAGTTTAATTTTTCTGATTTTAGTTGCCAATATTTATTTATATTTATTATAATATGTTAGAGAATCAGTTGAGTTTATTGTGCATTACATAAACATTTTCTTGTGCGCTAGTCTCCATAGATAAATGAATTAAAATTTCAGATTACCCCTTTGTTGAGGGGTATGCTTTAACGTATCAAAACTTCTTCAAATTTCTATTTAGAATATAGGTTTTCAATAGTTGGTTTGATTCGCAATAATATTTATGGATGTTTGAAAAAGTATTTACAATATTTGATTACAAAATACTACTTTTTATTAAATAAATCAGTTTTTTATTTAAACTCATTTAATAATTTTAAAAATTACGTTAGTATCGTTAATACTTGTCTTTTAAAGTCTTAACATAGAATAAAGTTACTTTTACATAAAAATTAATATTGGCTGATTTTTGTAAATAAGATAAATCTGAGAGCTTAATTTTCCTGATTATAGTTGCCAATGTTTATTTAATTTAGATATATTTTCCAGATTTTTTTCCTCAACACTTTTTATGTATGGTAGAGAATTAAATTGATTTTAAGATATTGGTGTTAAGAGTCGAGTTAGTCGTTAGTCGTGTATAACATAAAATGCTTTGAATTATTCATATACATATATAATATACATTACGTAATTATTTTGTATCATGTATCATGTATTATGCAATTATTATCTATCAGCTTTTTTATTTACCTATATTTTTAAACATATTTTTATTCATTCTCAACAAAATTGCAAATGAATTCTAGGATAGTTGAATTAGATACGGCGTAGGCGTAACTTGTAGTATATTATATATATTACGTTAGTCATCTCTCTAGTCATTTTAATGACCAAACTTTTTTTTAAGTGTAAGTCATCCTCATAATCATCAAACATCGAAAACATCTTTGACTCTTTTCTAAATCAGTGAAAAGCTACAGGTCATAGAGTGATATTAAACACTTTGGTCAACATATCCTTACTAGAAAATATATAATGAATATTTGGTATCTACGTTTTATAAGCTGTAATTTCGATACAATTGATAGAAACCGTAAACAACTGAATATAAGGAATATGAAGCTTAGGGAAGCCATCTTTGTTTTAATTTATACGAATACAAAGAACAAAAAAAGAGAGTGAAATAATTTTGCCCAATAATTCTCCGAATTCATTAAAAATCCTATTCAAATTTCAATTAAATTACTTTAATGTATTTCAATGCATTTTTGTTGCAAGAACTGGACAGCAAAATGTCGAAAATAACATTTGCGTATGACTGCAAAACACTTGAAAAATATGAAACAGCTGTCTATAAATCCTCAACATGTAGTCATGTAGTGCCTATTATTCAATTTTTGACCGCCAGAGAGCATTTCTGGTGTAAATTTATACGCGAATAAAAGCCGTTATATCATGGAAGTGCTTCAGCAGTGTAATAAATTTGAATGTGATCGATAACGTGTCAAATATTTCGTTCACTAGGTTAACGTAGCTTAGATTAAGGATAATATAAGATGTTAAGACATTATATTAAAGTAATATATCTGAATAATTATAATACTAGGGTGAAACAACAATCATTAATAATAAGATATCTACTATACTATTCAAAAATGTTTATATACTAAATAGTGCAAGCTTTCTGCATGTTTATGTTAGGTTAGTTCGTGGAATTTAGGTGAATAGCATTTGATAAATGATTGAAAATCTCCTATCATTGTACCATTGAAACTGTCGTGAAAAATGTTTTAACTGATAATATAGGTGCAATTTGGTATCCGAAATTAAATTATTTATTACTAAATGTTATATACATTATGAAAAAACCTCGTACTTTCAAAGTACTATCAAACATCCTTATTTACCAGATTTGGTGATATGTGATTTATATTGAATTCAAAAATCTTTCAAGAGAGGAAAACCGGCCATCATATTAACTGTATTTTTATCATCACTATTGTAAATGAACATAGCTGACTAAAATAAAATTTGTGAAAATTTATTGTAACATTTCTATTTTCAATAATTGTAGCTTAACTCTCATATAATAATTTCATAATATTTAATAATAAAATATTGGTTAATAAAAATGTCTCTTTTATCAATAAAAAGTAAATTTGTTTAGAACGTCTTGAAGTATCACATCCTACAAAAAAAGCTCAATAGTACGTTTGCACATCAATTTTGGATTCCTCGTATCGATTTTACTACGGAAGGTCGAATACCATGGGGGATTGACGTTTTTATTTTGTTTACTACTGCGGAAAGGAAATATGTGAGTGCACATTTTTATGCCTTTAAGAGCTTTGATACTGTATATTGCCAAAATAATTTAGTTCTGTGTATATTTTTCTAGATATTCGGTAAAAATATAATATTATTTTTTATGTTTAGAATTTGTTTCTACTTTTGATAATATATTTGATAATAATATATATATATATATATATATATATATATATATATATATATATATATATATATATATATATATATATATATATATGTAAAGGTGTTTAATCATTATTATTGCTTGGAAATTAAAATTTTTATTAGTTATATTACAGATTATGATTTGATACAATATCAATTATAACTTTTTATTCAACAATTACATTATCTATCTAAATCAATTTAAGCTTAATAGTCGACCTCAACAAAATGTAGCTCACCTAACTTGACAATAGCCTATTCTGATAACCCAATTTTGCAATAATGAAATGATAATCATCATGATCCTCATTAAGCCTACCGACTGGCCAATGACCAACTTAGACATCATCCCAGAAAACATTCGGGCTTATGAAGCCTGTATATTATGGTAACTGAGATGGTTTTTCTCGTGAAATTTTACTCACTTTTCTATGGATAATTACAAACATAAATTTATAACCACATTCCTGCGGAATTCGAACCTGCGATAGGAGAATCTTGACATAAGATCGCTTTTTACCTCTAACAAGATGCCAATATAAATAATATTATTCTCAAGTATCATACGTGTTCGCATCATGGTGTTTGTTAGAACCAATTTACACTGAACTTACTTCACATATCTGTGAAGCAGACAATTTATCATAGTTCTGCTGCTAATTTCATTTAAAAAAGGAACTGCTCACTTTGTAATAATTCTCTATCACTAAACCAAATTAAAAACAATAAAGATATTCCCTTAAAAACAAAAATATGATGTAACCTAGTAAAACTAATATTTAAGATTGATAATCACATATCTTACTTATTATGCTTTTAGTTTAATTTTAACCAAATGCTCATATATAATCTGAACTATTACACACATATATGTTATATGCATATATAGATTTAATACTCCACAATACGATTTTCTACAATTATCCTATATTAATATTATAGTCAACTTTAAACGTTTCCGCTCTCATTACCCTGTCTTGGTATTTTCAGCACTGAATCATAATCCTACATACAGAAAGTTTCATTCACTCATTGTCACATTCTGAGTTACTATTCAAGTGAATAACTAAGCTGCTAATTTCCAATCTAACTCTAGTTTACAATTCTACCCTTTGTGAATGTCTTCTTCAGTGTGTTTGAGTTCATCCAAACCGAAGGGTTTTATTGTTGAGATTGTATTGCTTTCCGCTTACCCAAACAGTTCTTGCTGGTGTATCTGTCTCGGCCTGCATATCTATTGTAATAATTCTTTGCCATATACCATAACAATTCAATTTAATTGAATATGCAGTGATAGGAAGAAAAACGTTACACTCTGTGATAAAAGGCTATTTCCTATAAGCTATAAGACTATTTCCAAAATGATTTACAAAACATTTTAACTTTTTCTTTCTTTACACTCTTTTTATGTCTGAAACAATTGTATGAAATTATTTTTATATTAAAAAAAACAAGTGACCGTTTTAATACATTTCATAAATTTAATCTCGAATACAGCTAACATCAAGGTATGTAGATATAATTTCTTTTCGGTGAATCCAAAATTGTATTGTCACTCTTTAATTTTGAAGATATTATTTATAGTGACCATATTAGTATTCAGTTCAGCTGCAACATAATTAAATATTTGTAATGAAAATGTCAGCTGTTTAATATTTGATAATATCAATAATTATCTCTCTAACGAGACGTAATCTATTTCTAACTGACTATTCGTTAGGCCTGGGTATTTTAACCAAAGTAATCAAAAATATTAAGCAGCGACTTGAAATTTATCGAAAGAATCACAGCTCCGAACAGCGTTTGCTGATTTATAACTTCTAATCATTAATGTCTTGACGAATTTTTCAAACGTTTGAAAACGGAATGACTTTTGTAGGCTGATTCGGTTATATATTCGAACGTATCAGATGACATTGTATCTCAATTTAACCGGAATAAAATGCGAAGGAAAATATTGTCTGGTATTCAAATGATTTACAAATTGCAATAGGCAATACATTATACTTCTTGATGTCGTAAGTTTACAGCCGCTTTTGATCGATATGGAGATGATAGTATATTAATTAACAGTCATATGGGGAAAGATTTAGGTCCATTATTGCCTCGAGCTATTAAAGCAATTGATATTGTTATTTATTATATAAACAAATTAAATGTATTCATATTGATGCTCAAGAACAACTGCCATATAGGGAATAAATCGTTGAAAAACTGTATTATATACAGCTGATATACTTTAAAAATCAATGAGAAATAGATGATTTAAGTCCATTATTGTCTTGAGCTCTTAAAACAATTGTTATTGTTATTTATTCTCTAATCAAACAAAATGTATTTAAATGTATACTAAATAACAACTGTTTTACGGGGAATGAAGTGCTATGTTATCTATGGCTAATATAACTTTAAAAAATCAATGAAGATTGGATGTTTTATGTCCATTATTTTCTCGAGGTATTGAACCAATTAAACTATGACTCCGAAATTGATAATTTTAAATTTCTCCAAATCGATTTAAAGTTACGTAACACACCGATTAATTATTCCAGCCATCTATTCTCGAAAATGCTAATAAAACGGATTCCTTGTTCGATTTGGCTCGTTCCTCGCCATATACAAATAGAAATAATATGTCACTGTCGCGGGACTTTTATTTGAAAGTTTTATTTTCTGTTTGTTGTGTTCTGAATGGCGAACAGTTCCGGGCTCGAAATTAAACATTCGATATTTCCAAGAACCTGACAACCATTCTTCAATTTACATTCAGACGTCTTAAACGCTTATGATACTGGGATGTTTAATAATTCCGTCTGCGAGTTCCCGCATAAAACTTGCCCATTACTAGTTAAAAACTATTATTTTCTTTTAATTTTGGTTGATGCCAAACACAATTCAAGTATTTCAGTTTAATTTTATCAGCGGAAATTTGTGGGAAAGGAAATTTAAAATATGTTTATATTTATCAAATTCAGTCAGTATAATTACTTCCAACGGCTGTACACTTAACCCAACTATCCTTCGGTTTATTTGTATTTTTACTTTTCTATGTTGACCCTTTTTCAATGAATATTTGCCTTTAGTCTGTTCTGAAGGTCCAAAATAATAATACAAGTTAATTGTCCTACTATTTTGGATGTAGTCTATGAACACATTGTATTTTACATCCCAAAAAAAAGACACTAATATTTTAACTGGCTACAGAGTCGAAGAGCAGGGTTCACGCCACTCTGTGCCTCCTATTGTAGATTATGATGATGGAGAAGCGGTTTACAAAATAATTTTTAATTTTGGAATTTGAAGTCTAATATTTTTTATTCCATTTTTAACCACTTACAGCACCCATTATAAATACAGTTTTCGTCTTTAAATGCATTTAAGCTAAATCAAACATAATCAAATATTAATAGGACGTAATTTTTTCTATTTAACTGTGAATGATGATGCTGTTTCATAAAAATATTAAATAAACAAGTATTTCTAGTATCAGAATTCCATCTTTCTAATCATTTCAAATTTTAGATGTAGTAATAATGCATATTTATAGGCTCTGTATAATGTTTCACTTTTCCTATTCAATACAAATAAGAATTTTACAGATCCTTGTAGAAACATGAAAATGCAAGACCTTGGAGAGTTTTAAAAACACATGAGATTCTTGTGGCATAATATTTAGAGATTAGAGAAATCATAATAAAAATTAATTGTTGAGTGATACATACACTGTTTATGCTTTATACCCAATGTCAATTAACTTTGTGGATATTCGCAGAGTGATAATTATGTTACAGGCTTAGAATAAAAACATATTAGTTATATTAACCGATTTTAAACTCTTAATGTCAAAATAGATTAATCACATTTTTCAATTACTATTTCTGATTTAATTTTGTCGAGTAAAATGTATTTGTCTTTTTCTGTGTTAAATTTACATTGATATACAGAAAATATACCGTGACAGTATGCTCATAACGCACACTATATATTATTATTATCTGATATTTTATACAATATAATATAATTGGTTTCCTCTCTTTTTAAATCACTTTCTGCATTTTGTCCCACTGCGTGCTGTTGATGGTATCTTACAGGTTTATCAAATAAATCACCCATATACGCACTCTAACCTTTATATTGATATATTGGTATATCGCTTTAACTTTAATATACAACATATCTTCAACAAGCAATTACTTGATAATTCCTAAGGTCCAGTAGTATTTCTTTGAGCTCCATTATTTTTAAGACGAAATGTAACACTCATCTAATATTTATATACATGTTAATCAAATATTTGGCATTTAAATATGTATGATGAAATAATGAGATGGCAGTATGATAAAAAATGTTATAATATCGAAACTACATCATGCATAAGCATATTTTCAAATAATTCCAGTGCCATTTTTAATTAATTTTTGAGTAAATACAATTTTATTTGGAATTAATTTTATCGCTATGAAAATTAATTATTTAAAATATGTTTTTAATTATCTCTCGTAGTAAATAAATATTAATTTTAATTATGATATTGCAATTTATCTGATTTAATATAGAACCATTTATCATTTTAATGTTAAAGGAATTTAATGTGCTTTAGTATATATCGTAACATAATGTTATCATGAGAATTATCTATATTTTGGAATTTTAGAAGCGAAAATTACCTGCACATTTTCTATGATTTATCTAAAGCCTGGTAAAACTAACAACCTGCTATTTAGGCCCCATTTAAAATTGATTAAGTATGCTCATATATTTTATTTAACACCAGTTGTGTATATATTGGTAAAACCACGTAAACAAAACAAGAGCGTTTAACATACTGAGTTTATTACGGCAAATCAGCTGGTGCCTCCAAAATGTTTGCGCTCTGAACGCTAATAAACAAATTATACGTAATCCCGTTCGTTTTAGCCTGAAATAACAGACTCTAAACTGGTAAATAGAAAAACAGTTGATTTTTATTTAAAAATAGAATGTTATCAAGAACTGTGATGCAACATTTTAATAATTTTTAAATTAATTAATAAACAAAAACTTCATTTTCCTTTACGTCATTATCGCGAATTTTGGATAAAGGGAAATGTATATGATAATCTTAAAATTTTAAAAAAGCATTAATACTAGTTTTTGTATCAATTAGGTGGTAGGATTTACAAGGAATTAAAACAGCTTAAAATTGACCCTTGAAGTATTATTAACATCTTTCCACAGAGGATTTATTTACTATAACAATGACCCTATAAATTTTGCTTATTTTACAACAAAACAAAATCTCAAGGGCGATTTCATTCATTCAATTACTAATGGAGCATGCGAGATTTCATCACCACGTTCTTCAAAATTAATGTTATAGTTAAATAAAGTCGGAAGTAGAACACTGTCTAAATGTGCAATCGGTTGAACAACAGAATATATCAAAAACTGTTAAGTTAGTCTGTAAATTCCCATGGCAAATTGTACTGTTTGAAACAATCCAGGAAAATATAATCTGTCTCAATTAAAATAAATTGAATAAAATTCCCTCGTACAGCAATAACGCCATAGTTTATATACTTTAAACCTTTTGAAGGTGATTTAATTCTTTTGACGGCGATTTATGAATACCAGACGAAACTGATCCCAACATATACAGAGCACAAATTTAGAACAATGTTAATATTGATGCATGACCAGATCATTTACATGATCTTGTACCAGCACAATAGGATACAGAAAATCTTTTTGAATGTTGCCGCAGTATTTCAAACAAAACCAAGCGCCTTTCAATGTCTCTTGGCTTTATTTCAAATGACACAAAATATCCCAGCCTTTGGATCATTCTCATGTTCCTCAAGCCATTGAAAATGGTTTATTGTGTTACTCCCAACAATTCTGCATATTTTTCTCGCGTTGGACATGGATCATCATTGAATAATGACTTCAAATCTTCCTTCAGTTTCATTTTAACTGTTCGGAATGTTTTCGGTTGCAAACTTCGGTTTACTCGTAAGAAAAAGTACGCAGTATGATACATATTGAAAAAATAGTAACAAAGCAGTCATATATTTTCTCATATCCAGTATTCCTAATTGTTTTAACACCCTTTCAACATCTGGTGTACACCATGCGCCGTAGGCAACTTTTAAATTAGAAAAACATGTCGTGTAAAACCGTACGGCGAAACAAAAGAGTTAAGCGCTTCAACTTTATATATTAGCGGAATAAATACCGACAAAAACCGTTAAAAATAATTCTTTCCCCTCGAAATAACAGACCTGTCGTCGAGACAAGTCAGCAACAAACGGTCCTTTAAGTTTAACCATTAATTTGCAACGTTAAAATTTCATTAAAAAGGAACCCTTTATCTTGAAAGGCGGCAGGTTTTTTAAAACAAATATTTAATATTGCTATTATGAACGGCCCTATTATTTTTCGGCTTGTTTTATGGAATATATTGCAAAAGTATTTAAATTATTTTAAAGTTAGTATTCGCCCACTTAAGGCCTTATATATATTTTTTTTGATAACACCATTATTAGATATGCTTAGTATAATCATAATTAGAAATTAATTTCTTACTACATTTCATTTGTACTTGGATTAATTCACAACCAAGACGAGTGCGAGAAATTATATTAATATGTATTCCTCAATTATAAAATTATAATTACTTAAGCTATAGTTTACACTAAAGTTATACACTTTTTATAAGCTCATTTGGTTTGGTTTGCTTCAATGTTATGATTTCCTGCGCGTTGTCCAGTAGTTGTATTTTTTCCAGGTTAGTATGATTAGTAGCGTTGGTAATTAATCGAAGAATTTTGTGTTTTGTTTTGGAAGCGCTGGATGACTAGCTGGTGTGAATTTTTATTGCATCACCATTCTTGCACCCTATAAGTCCAAAGTATCATCCGACTAACCAGTATAGTTGTTTTATTTTAGTCTATTCTGTTTTTTTTTGGTTCTATTGTGGTTTAATCTACCGTCAAGATGTATGCCGAAGTATTTTGCTGATCCTGCTTGAGGAATCGGGCGTCCAGATTTGGAGCTATTAAATTGGAATTTCTAATTTTTATTCCATTCGTAGATTTTGTTGACTGCTACTTGTACCTTTTCTACTGCCCTAGGCAGATATATGTCGTTTGTCATAATAATCTTGTCATCAGCAAAGGTTCCCATCAGTGTTTCCTTTGTTGTTGGGATATCAGCAGTATAGAGCAGAATTATAATATAATATTTTGAAGAATTTTGCAAATATTTGACAACCAAGCGAACTCTAGAGGGTTATATACTCTATAGGATGCATCAAGCAGCATTGCATCCATTTTTTAAGTAGAATAAAATGAGAAACAAAATACGGTCTGATTTTAAAATGAATTTACAATCTGAAAATGGCAATCAATTCCTAGTGACGTGAGGTCACGTTATTTTATGCAAAACATAACCAGTAAAATTGTTATTAAAGACTTAGGTTTAATGCTTAAATATTTTTCTAATAAAACCTAAAGTTCCCCAAACGGGCATTTACATATTGAACAGATATTTATATTAAGGACAAACTTTATTATTTAATTCTACATGAAAGAATATATTTATATTCGTACTTTCTGTTATAACAAACGATTTTTTTTCAAATTGTATGCTTTAATGTTATTATATGATACACATAAAGGGATCTAGTTAGCTCTAATACGCCATAATTTTCTCTAGTGCCTTTTTATGAGAACTTCTTATTCGAAATAATGCCTTCTGCTTTATACGGATTATAATAGGGCATTAAATAAGCCTTTCAAGAAATGTATTGTGCTGGCTTCATATATTTCCATATACCCCGAGCAGAAAGGAAGCTAAAAAGAATAAAACTAGCGAAACAATACCAATGTGTGGAAAATAGCGAAATAAAAGCGCATTTATTAACTTTGAGATTATTATCTTTGTAAAGACACTAGAAATAATGTCCATTTTTTTTGAAATATATAGAAACAAATCGTACATAAATATTATTATAAATATTAAAAATGCATCTACAGGGTCTCTCTCTAAACTTTCCAGAGTTAACCAGAGATAGAGCATTGTCCAAATTCAGCTGTTCAAGATTATAACTTAATAGTTCCATGAGATCTTGTACGAATTTATGACATTTTCCAAATTTACTGCGTCCCTCGTTTACAGCTTATTATACACAAGGTCCTAAAACCTATTTTTTAAATTTAATGTAAAACCTGGTAACTATCTATGTGAATATAAATATCTAATCTGAAATAGAAGACTACCTTTGCATTTTATTCAGTAGCGACGCGATATTTAGCTGCAAGTTTCGACTACACATGTATTTAAATATTGACAAGGAAATATGATTCATATATTGATAAATTATGGGATAGAAAAGTAAACGGAATGAGATAACTATTATATTTTATATTAAAATCAATTAAAATGAAGCTAATAAGTAAAAGGTTACGTAAATGTATTTACAAAATATGCTTGTTTCAAACCTTCGCTGGTTATCATAGGAAAATATAGTTTTTAATTATTGCCGCATTATTTTCTTGTAGCCTTCACCATTACTTATTGTTAGTAGACAGGTATATGTCAACAGATTCTTCAGGACTTCAATTTAGAATTTTTACCTACATTTCTCTGTTTATTACATATATATATATATATATATATATATATATATATATATATATATATATATATATATATATATATATATTATATAATGTATTCTTTCTTCGTAAATTTCTTCTGTGCCAAGAAATCGATAGGCAATGTCCTTTCTGCAAAGAAAATATATTTTTCTTTGATTTCACGTTCAGTGGTTTCGATTGCTTTGATATATATATATATATATATATATATATATATATCCGAACTACAGTTTATAATATAAAGTAGGAAATTCAACCCTAATATAGTTCTTTTGATGGAACTTTCATTAACAATGGTAGTTCAACCATTCTGGATAAGGCTCTCGCTTTAAAATGACTCTAAGCTTCGTTGCTATTTTTGAAATATTTTCTGAGGCTTTTACGACAGAACATGCATAAAAGTGCAGAGCTAGTTTTAAAGCTGTAATAATTTGCAGCAAAGGCGTGTTTCGTCGGGCTCTTCGTCAGACGAAATCCTTCTTTTTTCCCTTCACCGTTTTTGCGTGTCTTTGAATTGGGGTCACCTTTTGTTTGCCAAATTCAAAAATAGGAATTATCCCGAAATGTTGTGTAATTAATGTTGAATAAAACATTTTTTCGCACAGAAAGACTATTGGACGTAGAGAAAAACGACCAAATTATTTTTCGCTAGCTTTTTTCTTACTTCTTCAAAGTATCACAGTATCATTAATTATAATTATTTAATTATAATTTAGGAATAGTATTTATTTATCTAAAAGTAACTTTTTTGTACTTTCATAATATTTTAGTACGTTATTAGAGCAAAATAATTTAAAAGAATTGTCTAAGGTACTTTCCATTTAAGATATCTATTCAATAATTTTAGCAATTCTCTTTATGAATTAGCGAAGATGTTTATAAAATATTCAAGCACAAATATAAATATATCTGTTTTTCATATTATCTCTATGTTTTATGTAGAATATTTTCTGGAATTTTTGTTCCACTAAATTTACAAAATAAGTTTTCAGTATCTCAAAGGGCTAACCCCTACGATCATCCAATATATACTACCTAATAATACTAATTTGTAAACTAACACAGAATTAGTATAGTGAGTTTCTTACATTTTATAATATAACAAAGCTCTGCAAGAAATATCTTTGAGCTGTTTTGGTTTTATGAGGTAACCTTTATGTTTTTGGAAGCGAAAATATCTTCCTCTTTTTCATGGGAGGACAAGTTTCTGGGTAACTATCTGATAATAATTATTATATTAAAATAAAATATACTTGTCTTATATTATTTAATTTACAAACCATTAGTGGTAAATACACCTTCATCTAACATATAAAAGAAAGCATTGAGATGTTCTACCTTCCATGGTATCTTTTCTCCATATTTTTAATATCCTGGTGAAATCATTCAACCTGCTCTATACTCACGCCTCCCAAATTTCCGAAATGTAGCCGACGTGAGAATGAAGAAAATATACTTTAAGACTTCTTGTTCGATCTAAAGCTTGGAATGTTTTCAGAACTGTTTTGACAATAGTTTGGGTTATTATGATCGTTTAAACATTAATAGTAACCTAGGTTTCTTTTTAAAACTATGCAATGAATGTATCTGAAGTAATCTCCATCTTTGGGAAATGTTTCATCAATCTCAACTTTATGTGCATCGGTGGTACTGGAACGATATGTGTAGGTACCAGTCTCACAGGCACTAAAAGCAGCGGGATTTGGTAAAACCAGTTCGTAAAGGTTTCTTTGAGGTTAAGGAATTACCTGACCCAAAAGAATGCACGGAATTATTTTTGCTTTCATCATTCCAAATTCGTATCAATTCTCGTAAGGAAAAATTATCGACTGATAATATTTTGTATATCATACCGCAGGATTTTACTGAAGTCTAACGAAAATAGTCACAACTAATAATGCACAATTTCAGACATGCATTTTTCTTACACTTATAGTCTGATTTAAACAATTTGGATAGGTAATTTTTGCTTAAAAAAATCCAGATTGATTATTTTCTATCTCGATCTAGAAAAATCAGCCATAAGAAAATTATATCGAGTCAGAAATATCATATGATATATAACCACTTATTTAATTACCGTCATATTTGATTGATTAATAATTATTATATCAGTATTTTCAGTTTTGTTGTACATAATGTTATCTATTCTTGTGTGTTATTTAATGAAAAATTAACTTAATAGCATAAAGAAAATCATAAATGACTTTATAGCGTTATTCAATTTGAAAGGATATATATATATATATATATATATATATATATATATATATATATATATTATCCCTTTACTCCATGTAAGCTTTGTTATATTTTCCAACTATTTCATTCTACCCCCTCAAATAGGTCCGGAGCAGAAAAATATCTGCTATAAAAATGAATTTTTGTCTTTTCGTTTTCACTCGTGATACGAAATAACGCTCGGCCGATTTTATTCTCCGAGCAACAGCGCCATTGTAGCAAATTTTGTACCGAAACGGCGAAACTATACCTCAAAGAAAATTTGTTTTCCACTATACAATAGTTTCGATACGGCATATTCCTTTTTTCTTTGTCAGTTTTCGAATCGTTCCGCGGAATGGGTAGAGTAACGCGATCGAGGCCAACTGGACTCGAAAATTCGCTTTGATATTAAGGTTTATGAAATAAAGATTTGTCATATTTATTTCGGGCTTTGTAGCGGCCACACAAAGACTCTTTTATACGAGGGAGGGAGTATCGAAATTAACTACTTAAATATATGTTTTCCCTTTAATACATTTTGCGGCTTGGTGGCGCAGTGGTAAATGCGACAGGACGGTGCTCCTACTGGTGCGATATCCGGGAGTTGGAAACCTGCTAGGGAATGGTCTTAAATTCATGTTTCTGATTAATTATCTTTAGGAATCAGTGTAAAATTCAGACATGGATAATGATATCGGTCACGTTTGTAACCAGGCTGGGTAAGACTGGATGTTGTCAGGGATGCTCTTCAAGTTAACCAGTCGCCAGTCGGTTGCCCGGCTTAATGCCGAGGACCGTGGCTCGTAGTCCACGTTAAGCTGAAGGTCCAACCATTAAAAATCCAAGAGGTTGACGTGACTAAAATCTATACATATTTACTTTACTATATTTGAAATAAATTATTGACAACTGCAGCTCCAGGCCTTAGTAGGCTCCTGTGACTAACAACACCCAAGTTTTCGTTTAATTTGACTCTGACAAAAAAAAAACTTGGAGGTTGGTTCAAACATGATGAAGACAAACGCTTTAGATGGCATTCGAAAGTAGTCTCGAATAAAAATCCTAATTATTAAGATGTATCTAAAGGTTTAAATTGCTATTTTAATATAAATCATTTCAAAAGAACGTCATATCTTCAAAATAAAATTAGTATTCGAAAGCAACTTGTCTTTTAAAGTAGCTGCAATGTTTCCCTGTCAGTAGATATATGTGATTGATTCAAGGGAATTGTGAATTTATTTATTTATAGCGCATATTGGACAAAAGCTTTGTGATAACATGAGATTATTTTTATAATTAGGAAGATTAACAATACATTAATATGCATGTTTAAAATAAAATTGTTATTATCTTTCAAGATAGCTTTTTGTTGACTATTATTCGGAAAAATAATGTTAATATTTATATCTCGCCTGTAATGATTTTTTAACCATAATAAATTTAGATTTCCTGTAATTTTCAACACTTATTCCATCGGATGTACCTCTGAAGGAAATATCAATTAATAAGAAACAATAAACTGTACGAAAATATTCAAAGAATATAAAAAAAACTACGAACGGATATGAAACGAATCGTCAGTTTATTCGGAGGCGACGGTGTAACGTGTACAATTTAAAATGTTGGCCATCCGACCACAAAAATACCAAATGGTTCTTCTGGCTTTGTTTGGCGAGTTATTAAAATTCTAATTTTCGTCTGTCATTTTGCGTGAAAAATTGAATCGGCCTTCGTCTCGCCGAAATTTCGCCTGTTATTTGTTTTATTATATTCTTCTTATTTTTCAGAATATCCGTTTCTCAATAAGAGAATGAAACTGAAAACTACAATTTACATAAACATAGATGATTAATAACTTAACTAATTTTGACATAAAACAAAGGTAATTTGGATTTTATATGATTTCCTTGAAAGATTTTTGCCCCATCTACCACAAGTTTCAGTATATACTGTTTTAGTGGCTTTGACATATAACAATATATCAAATACAAATTATTTTAACATCTGAGTTAGAGTTTGTAAGTTGTATCTCGAATAGCTAGACTGCTAATCTTCAACCTATCTAATAATTATTTACAATTGACCCGAGTAATAATAATAAAACAAAATCTTAATAATAATCATTTGGTTCTGATTCATGCAGTCAATCCAAGTAAAATATTACCATTTATACAAAGAAGGAAACTTTTTACACAAAGAAAATCTTAAGATTGTACTTCGTTAAATAAACAAACAAATTTTCTATTAACAATATAGTTTACTTACTCCAAAAAAGGGCGGAATCATAATTGTACACCAAATACATTATAGTAGTTAATTATTTTTAATTTAACAAAATCCTCTTGATGAATTAAACCGAAAACAACGGTTTCTTTATTAGAAACTCTCGCGGTAATATTTAATTAGTTTTTTGAGGCAATTCTAATATAACTTTTTACTTTTTTCTGTGCGTTGGCGTTTTAATAAGTTTCCTCGGTCAGGTCGGTTTGGCTTCGTTGTTGAACTATGCCAATAATCGTCAGTTTTAAAACGGCGAATAAAAGGCAATTTCAAAACGATTGGTGATGTCGATTTTCAACCAGAATTATCCAATTTATTTGCGTTTAATTCGCATCGGTATGTGCCCCGAACATGAAATTTAAATCAAAATCTGGTTTATAAAGTTCAGCCTAATCAGATTACTTAAATATCTCAAATTATGGCATCACTAAATGAATCTTTCATAAAATACTATTCTTGCAAGGTATAATTTTTACTAAAAGTTCATTAATCTACAGTTCCACTACAATGGAATGCCCAAGCACAAGAACGAACTAACAGGAAATGTTAGTTGTCATCAAAGAATCATCTAGAGCAGACGCACGTCATTTTTCACCTTTCTAGTCATATTTGTACATAGTATAATCACGCTTTATTATAAAAAGAAAACAAAAAAAACAAACAAATAAACATGTGACTCAGTGAACAAAGATATAAAAAGGTTTTTTTTTTCATTAAAACTAAACAGTTATCATAATATCTATCAAATTTTATTATGCTTTAAAATATTATATAATAAATGTATTTATGTATTTATATGTTTTATATTTTTAATATAAAATATATCCTATTAAACAAAGGTGTGAAATGAATTTGAATAGCTTTAACCGAACCAAATCGTTTTAAAAATACCTTTTATTTTACCATAAAAATTGGCAATTAACGGTATGGTTTAAAACGGAATATAAACGGATTTAAGAAGTGAAATCGATTAAAATTCTAATGAAATAAAAATTCAATAACAATAAGTTAATATTATTCTCATGTGGTAGATATTGTTTATAACTATAGACCATACCTATTAAAATATAGGGAATAGTTTAAGGGGGTAACAGACCGCTATATTAGCACTTGGTACATGTGACAATCGATGCAGAAGAGGACAAAATAGTAAAAATAGACTTTGTAACCAATATATATAATTATATTGTTATTATTTGATTATGGTAATCCATAATCTATATTACGCTTCATGTTATGTGAACTTCATGAGTTTCTTTTAAGTTGTAAAGTTTAAAAATAAAACATAAGTTTGGAAACATAAAATTTTTTGTAAAATTATATTTTTAAAGCAGAACTAAATAATGTGCTATATGTTACTTAATATTATAAATATAAAATTCAAAAATTAACATGAATTTTTAAACTTGTGTAATTAGACAATATATAAAAATTTAATTTTATCAATTTTTTATTTAGACGATAAGTATATGCCAAAAACACTTTTAAGATCCTTACAAAGATATCTTAATATTTTGATGACATTACATATTTAATTTCCTATATATTTATTATAGATGTTATATTATTTCCTATAAATATATTTTATTTATGACTATTTTGAGCTCATAATTTGTGAAAATATGAATCGCATTTCTTTTCATTTTACATATAACTAACAATCAACATTTGATATTATGTTGAAAACGTTCTTATCGTATGATATTCTATTCTAAAATTGTTTTCTAATAAATATTTCTAAATTCAGAATTATATATATATATATATATATATATATATATATATATATATATATATATATATATATATATATATATATATATATATATATATATATATATATATTATATCTTGTCTACATTGCTTTATTCCATATTTTAGTATGGCCTACGTAATATAGATACAACCTATTAAAAGGCCCATTTGTTTTAATATATTTCCAATTAAGGATTTTAACAGTTGCCAAGTTAGAAATTTAAATTATATATTATGTATTGCAGAAACACCACTTAAAATGTATCGAACAATAAACAGTATATTAAATATAACCGAGAGATAAACCAGATCAAAGTAGAGAAGGAGGTCCGGAAATCTTTATTTATATACTTAATACGCTTTCCACCATTGTGAGAGGGCAGATTTATGGAAGCAAAATATGGCCAGGCCAGCTCATTAATTATATTTTCGGCGTCATTTCACGACCGACCGAGTAACCAGTTAATCATTTTGTCACACCCGCCTCAGACAACATAAAACAATAGTCGTCAAAAAGATCACTCCTTTAATGGATCGTTAATCTTAACTTCTCCAAATAGTAACCTTATCTTGTTCGGACGGTTTTATTGATATAAACGATCTTGTACGAATAGTTTCCTTACGGAACGATTTAGTAGATTGTTTTTAATTATTCTTGTCAATAAAGCACTACATGCAAAATAATTTATAAGATATTTATTCTAAAATTTTGAAATAAAACCCATATAGTTTATTTTTCGGCATTCAATCTTTCTTTCTTTAAAGAAATTTACCACGTTAACTATAGTGCGTGCTTTGCATCCATTCGAATACTCAAAACGCTTATGAATAACATCCGACGAAAGAGCGATATCTTTATCAATCACCAGAACACAAAGTCTCTAAAAACTGTTCTTATCGGACACGATTATGCTTGCGATCTGACACTAGAAGAGTTCAACAGATCACTCCAACTACCTGACAGAGACTGCTATTGTGAGAAAACCCTTCAATATAGTAATTTTAATTAACTTTGGTTTTCTTGGAACTAAAATGACGTTTTGGTTATCTTGGCCGCCGAGTAAAGGATTGGTCCCTCTGTAAATCGGTTTTATTCTCCTTAGTCGACTCCAGATGATGTTTTCGAATCGATTTTTCAGTTTCGTAAATAATTAGAAATCCCATGGAGCTAAATCAGACGAACAGAGTGGCCGAGTAACTACGGTAATCTTGGTTTGTAACATCTGTATCCTAAGTAAAAAATAATTCCCAAATAAGTATAGTAAACATATACTATATTTATCACCATCTATCTATACTAAACTTTTCACTTAAGATATAATTGGCTGAAATGTTTTTCGGAATGAGCAAAGCTTTTGCTCTTTCAACAAATATCACAAGTGGATATCGTTTTTTAAGTCCTTCAAAAACTTTATTAGCTTTACTGACTTTTCATCTGTACTAATTCAATTAGTCCAATGATTCTATTAGTTCCCAATCATTGACTATTTCTTCTACAATTCCACTATCTCTAGCATAATCAATATATAATATCCTTGAAAAAAATTACAAATGAAATCTAACACAACAAACATTAAATCCAAGTCCAAAAAATTTGTTTATATTTCTTAATGTTAGTAAATAATTCAGCTTAAATACTTTAGTTTCTAAATGTTCATTTTATTTTGATTATTTGTAAGAGAAAATCCTACCTTAACAATCAAATTTATAATATTTATATTTTTATTTACAATTACCCCCTTCTTTACTGAACACAGGTTATAAGTTAATAGGAATATAGTTGTAAAATATAACTAAAATCCTTAACCGCTGAGTGGCAATAATGGAACGACTATTTTCTATAAATATTATCACTATTTATGCTCGTTTTTGTGACGTATATTTATCCATAATAAAATTTTGACGTCCACACAACACAATGGTAAAAGCGAAATTGAGCTAATCGTCACATAACCAAGATGGCGCGCAATCAAAATTCTATTGTTACCTTTGTCCTCACCTTAGTGTCAAGTCAATATGGTAGCGGGACTTTTGTCCCGCCCTATACTGAATCTTACCCTGAAAATGTTCTGAGATCAGATCCTGATTGATAACGAGATAATACAAGAGTTCAGGGTAAGGCTCAATAATAGAAGCTTGTACATGTTAATCACTATTTCGATTAGAACCAATTTAAAAATATCAATCTATCAATGTTATTTCAACTGTTATTCATGTCAGTCTCCTAATATAATGAGATTTGGATGTAAAAAACTGTTCCGTAAAATTTCTATTTGTACAAATCTAGTCCAAAAATGAACACAACACAAAAGAATTTTTGGTGCAGTGGTTCTGAAGTTCTGAAGCCTACTTACATTTCGGCGATTCGTTTTTATTTATATTTAGCGGCACTGTAAAATGAAAAGCCGTTCATATATTTGAAAGCATTCAGACTGTAACTGTTGTAATAATTAGCAGAAACATTTCACATGTCTTTAAAAAGCGATACCGTAACTTCAGGTAATCAGTAATGCCGGTCAAAAGAATAATTGTTGCCTAGTTTTTTTTTCAAATGAAATTCATAGAGATTTTTATTTGATAGTTTTTATTTTAAAAATTCTACACCGATTGAAAATGCAAATAAATTAGAACAGAAAAAGCCAATAATTAAATATATGCGTAAACTAGAATCAGCATTCCAATGTTAACATAATATTTTTGCTATATCTAGTAAATAAAACAATATAAATATATTTTACATTTTAACGAACACGTCGAACATTATTTACAATAACAACGGCGAGAATTGAAGAACAAAAGAAAACAAGCGATATATTTAAAACGTTTATCAATACCACACATAAAATACTATATAAGAACTGTCCTGGGTGTGAAGCTCATGATACGCTTGGGACCTTATTATTTATTATCGGCAAAAAAGGGAAAGAACCCATCGAAATGGATTATATAATTCCTGATAGGAAGGAAATCGTATAGATTTTTTTCCAATACTAAGAGCGGTTGGGATAGCTATTTAGTACTTCAGGAGAAATATTTCTTTCTATTTATTTATAATATGATAATGCAAAAATTATTATATACGAATAATAAAGTGTAAAACATATGTAGTAATCAACAATATTTACAGCGTTACTACATTCTAATTCCATCAAAATTACGTAAAAATTTTAATATTATTGACCATGGTTTCTTCTATCACTTGAAACAGTCAAAGACTTTATCAAAAAAAAATCCATCCTCAACTATATTATTTACCTGATCTAGGTTCATTGGTGAAGATATTAAAAGTGAATCCAACTGTACAGCGAAGAAGGAAACCAAACCCATTTTGAGAAATATTTATATGAAAGTTTAGTGTTAATTAAATTCAAATTTACACTAAAGTACTATTATTTATAGTAACAGTAAACTCTGTTTACCTCCTTTCAAATTACGAGGAATTTACTTACTTACATTATAGTTGTTATAAATTTAATACCTTAAGATGACCTATTTTAGTCTATATGAACCAATAATAACCTCTATAGCATATTAGCTCTAATTTTCTAACTAGACTGTAGATAAGGTTTCAACTAACAATCTATTTGGATCAATATGGCTTAAGTAAGTTTTTTTTCTTGTAGTAATCCTTTATCAGCTTAATCAGTCACAGATTTATAAGTTTAAATATTTATTTAGAAATACTGTTGCGACATTATAGTTAGTTTTTCATACGATTTAAAATTTTTAACGAATATTATAATATAGTCAATCGATAATACATCGCATAAATATATTGAGCCCATTTAGCCATAAACATTCATTGAGTGGGTATCGACAAAAGTTAATTCTACTGAGAGCAAAAAATAGGAAAGTTGTGGCACTAAGTTCGCTAAATGACATACAGGAAGAAATTTATTAGTCCACGTTTGGTGACGAAAACAGACGGCATTTTTTGTCACTAAGATGTAATATTTTCCTCCAATACCTTTTCCTATAGTCTATCTGCACATCCTACTGTACAACAATCCAAATAACTGTTCAAAATCATTGTAAAACCCATTAGTCCAGAAGCAGCACTATTATTTTTTGGCCTGTACAAAATAAATTCAAAAAAAGTCAGCCACTGACGACACATTTTCAGAAAATTAATAGGATCAATTCTTTAATAAAAGGCAAAAGACAAAAGTGTAAAAAGAGGAAGAGAGTTACATTTTGTCTTTTGAGTGATCAAAGAAAAGCTGCCCAAAAATATGTAGAATACAAAAAGATTTAACAGCAAAGTACTTCTGCTAATTCCCACAGATTCATTTTAAAAGTTAAGAATGAAACACATTCACAATATTCAGTACATAAATTATACATTTAGAAAAATTTGGAATTGATGATCTTATATGCGCAGTTAAAGAGATTTATATTATCAACGCCAAGTCATTAAAATCCATTGCTGGATACAAAACTGTCTCATTCTATTTCATTGTGATTTGTTCTATTTCTTAAATACAACCTATCTTAATAATTTTTGTCGAGCGGATCCTCCTCGAATATATAACACCAACTTTTTACCTAACTGTTTCTTCTCTTACTGATAATATGTTTATCTCCTGTGTAATACAAAGAACTTCGTGTCTGTTCTTTCAAACCTGGCTTTTCAAACTCTATACAATGAGCTTGTTATCTTCTAAGCAAGCATTTTCTTCGCAGACATCAAAGTCAGAGTCATCAGTGAATATAATAATAAATATACTTTTTCATCTCAATATTTTCAGTATTCTAACCCCTACAAATTTTAAGGTAATCAAAGAATAAAGAGGTTTTATTGTAATATTATATCATTATATCATTACTATATATAAACATCTATAATACTTTACTAAGTCAACTTGGTTCACGCAATGAACAATGCTACAGAACGGTCCTCCGTAGGGGCGCGTTAGACGCGGGTACGAATCCTACTGGGTAATGGTAGAAAATGTACGTTTATGATTGTTTGTAATTGTGATTGTCCAAAAATCAAGCGCTTAAAATCCGACAAATGATCCCAGTCGCGTTAATAACCAGATATCTTCTCGGATGAACCCAAGTAAGTTACTTGCTAGTGGGTAGGTAGAGTTAAAGCCGAGCACCGTGGTTCGGAGCCCATGTTAAGCAGTAGGTCCAATTCATATAAAGCCTATTTAGTAAAAAAAGACTCAAAAATATAACAAAAAAGTACTTTACTAAAACTGGAAGATAACTAAGAGTCAAATTATCATCCATTTATATGGAGATAAGTATAATTCCTATAATTAGATGTTTAATGAATAATATAGATAGGACTGGAAGGCGAAGATACAGAAACAGAGACAAAAAAAATATTGCTAATGCATCTATGAAGTCGTTTCTTTATAACATAAAATATACTTCTATATATCCTTCCACTGACATACATGAATGATATAATTCCCGAAAGCACATTAACTTTTGAGGAAAAAAAGTATCTTTCTCCTTATAAATAATACATAAAGAAGAGTGGAAAACAAACCGTAATAGGGATTTTCTGAGACGAAAAACAATACGTTGTAACAACGTTAGTCTTCCATGCTACACATTTATTAAACCATATTTTTGTCCGCCGGTAATAATAGAAACGTACGGCAAGTCAACAAAGTAATCTTAGTGTTATTAAAGAATTGGAAAACAAGCAATATCTTGCAATGGATAAACAATAGCATTGCAAATGAGGTAGGGTTGTATGCTGTAATAATATTAGTGTTTAGAGTAGATTTTCAATTGAAATTAAATTTAGCGAAACAATTATTCAAAAGTAGTTGTTTAAACTTCATCAATTCTAAAATATTGAATTAGAAAACAAACAAAATTTTGAAACCGATATATAAAATCTTTAAAAATGAAGATACATTACATGGTGTATTAATACACGGTTTGGTTCTCTTGATTCTGCGCCTTATTTCAGTGTTATTCAAGAGTTGCAGAACTTTGGTATTAACATTGGAGTGGAGTTTTTTCTCATCTGATATTGCGAATCCCTTAATTCCCTATCCCGATTCCTTATTCCCTTTGCCTTATTCCATATCCTGAAGGATGTGCTTGACGCTCTGTTGTATTTGGTATTGATCATATAGTGGAGGGTCTCTTTCTTTTAACAAATGCTCATGAGTCTACTTTGTCCTATTCGCAGCCGAGCTTTATCTCCCACAACTTCTTATTTTCCATAAGGAAATCCCAATTTAGTTTATCCAGTTTTTTGTATAGAGTCCCTATGTGTATTTTAACGTCTTCCTTACTAAACAGAACACTTAGTTTAATTGAATATTCATATATGCCTCGCCAGGTCAGCCTTATAGATAACTATAGGGGATCCATAGATAATGTATCCTTACTTTCTTCTTCACCAGTGGTGTACGTAGCTCTCTGATAGCTAGAGGTGGACTGTCTTTACTGAAATCGGACTATCCAAAGAACTCATTGAGTCCGATATTATAAGAATTAGTGCGCCTATTAATGACCTATCCAGTGCAGATAGGGCCTTGGATAGGCAAATGACCAAAAAACTCCGCAGAAAAAAATGCTGATAATAGTAGGATTCCATCAGTGTACCCATCAGAGTAAATGGTGAGATAATTTGGGTAATTCTCCTCAAGTGTCTGTGCGAAGAGCTTTTTTACTATAGAGGAGCTAAAATATTTTTATTTAATACCTTCTTGGACTGACTATAGGTCTATATTGGGGTACCGCCAGAGTGGTATTGCTATAGTTCTGTTGACTGCAGTAGGGATTGTTATATTTACTGGATTGCAAGTTCTATGAAATACTGATGACGGACTTGTATGTTTTTTTATTGCAGTGTTATTGTCTAAGTTGGTAGAGAAGAAATAGTCGAATTGATTCAGCTATGAATGAAGTTTGAGGGAGCTTGCATGGTTCATGAGAAGGAGCTCTCGCCGTGAACCAAGTGATGGAATTTCTGACTCATATTGAAATTTCTCAACCGGACTAGTGTGGTATGCTCCCAGTATAGTATGTTCACATTGGAGAGAGCAGCAGTGATGTAACATTGACTTCCATACTCCAACTTACTTCTAATTAGTGTCTTATATATGTTACTGAGTGAAATTCTATGGTGGCCCCAAAAGTGATTAGAAAAACTCTTCAGTAATCGTGTATTTGTCAAACATTTTCCCTTTATGTAGTTTATGTGAGAGATCTAATTTAGTTTGTGATCAAATATCAGTCCAAGAAATCTATGTTTTCTACCGGTATATTTATTAAATTCTTACCATCCATCGTCAGTGCAACCATCCGTGGGCAATTTCTTCGTCTGCAAAAATGTACATTTGCGGACTTTTTGAGAGAGAATTTTAGTCCGCTTTGATTGACACAATTCGGTAGAAAGCTTGAAATACTAAGACAGCAACTCGGGATGCCAAGGTCATTAGAGCAACTGGTGCAACCCAAGAACTTGGAGATGCTTATCAACTTTTTGACGGCCGTGGTATTTATACCGTATATTATCGGATATTATATATCTACCGTATGTTATATAATCACTATATGTCTTTATACACTTTATTTAAATACTACATTGTAATACGACCCTAAATAGCCCAAGAAGCTGATGCCTTTTCAAATATACCAAATCTCTAATGACATTAGGAATCCCAAACTCATTGTGTAAGTAATTGTTCCTATAGTATACGGGCATCCACAGTACCTCTCAGGTTTTTATTTTGATGTACTTGTATTACGTTAATATTACTTATTTTATTTTATTCCTATATAGATTTTAATATCTGCTTGTACAGTAGCCATTAATTATGTACGGATAATTTAGATTTTCTTCCAAACGACCAATACATGATTTTGTTTTTAATTCGTTCGTTCGTTCTTTTCATTGCTATTTGATATGCTCCTTCCAAATTTTGCATCAAGATTCATACCAAGGTACAAGGGATAATAATACTATTATTCATTTATATTCATTCGTATATGAACAATTTGTTCGTAGGTAAATTCAATATGTACTGATTTACTTTCATTGATTTTATTCTCAATGGCTTTGTCTACTTATTTATATTATTATTTGCATATGTTTCCTGGTTTACTCTTCGCTATTGTCTAGATTAGCTTAGCCATTTGTGGCATGTTACATGTATAGAGTAAGTAAAGAACAAGATCCGAAACAGTATGATGTATGACGTATGAGCTAGCGTCTTTATTGACTTATATTGAGACTTGAGATAATTCAACAATTGTACAATTTAACAATTAAAATTCAACAAGTTAAACATTTAACAAGAAATGGAATTTTAAAGTTCTTGATGATTATCTGAACTTTTCATTATTAAAAATTCTGTACTTCCATTTATAACACTTTTTCTTGCGACTTTTATATTGAAGTTATTTTCTTCTTAGTCTTTACGAAGAAAATAACTTTTAATGTATTGAAATGTAGAAATTCTTTAATATATTTTAGTCTACTATCAACAGTATAGTTCTCTAGTTTCATGGACTAAAGATAATTCTTTTTATTTAAAAATCATATGTCACAACATATTGCAACTAGTTATTAACTGTAATTATCCAATATTTTTTTCTTTAAACTGATACGAAGCTCTGTGCGTTTTTTTTAACATACTCTTTCCGCTGATTTCCACATTCAATAATTGAAGAGTATGTTAAAAAAACGGACAGAACTTCGTATCAGTTTAAAGAAAAAAATATTGGATAATTACAGTTAATAACTAGTTGCATATATATATATATATATATATATATATATATATATATATATATATATATATATATATATATATATATATATATATATATATATATATATATATAATTATATTACTTCTGTTGTTAAATAAGAATGTGGCTAAAGATTTAGACAGTATATTATATTATCAATCAAAAATAATATCACAAAAAATGCCTATAAAATTATACGTCACGCAGGTGTTGCTTCAAAATTAATGATTGATTTTGCAGCAGAGCAAAGTTATTTTTTTAACAAAGCGCCCTCTTCAACCTTACATAAAGTTCCGTCAGAGTTGAGCCTCCTCCATCTCGAAAAGAATATTGTCATATTACACTTTTCGTTTCAAGGCGAATTAGAATCCGATTTTTAACGGCAGCCTCGAAATGCTATAACTCGGCTCAGGTAGAACGTTATCGATCGTGACGATGAAGACGTCGAATTACCTAGAATTCAAAAAGAAGAAAAATATAGTACGATTATATTTATACGTAAATAAAATGTAGTGGCTCTAATATGAACATTGTGACCTGAAATGACCCATTAATATTATTATTAACTACATTTAAATTAATGCTAATAGTCTAAAAAGTAAAGATTGTAAATTATTTTTAAAGGATACATACAGATAACCATGTCCACTTATTTCTTGTTGTGGTATAAGTGACGTGATTATTTTTACACATACAGTATCTAGAAACAGTAATAATAGTGGTTTAAAAGATTATTTAGACAACCCCTAGTAATACAGTAATATGCAATAATGTAATTACCCTAATATTTATAGTATCTCTCGTTATTCTCTAAATTAGAATAGTTCAGTTAAAATTGCATATTGTTATTCAAGCAGCAAGAAAAATTATAGCTCTACAAAACTTCCACAAGACAAATATTATAATTTAGTATTTAGTATAGTACTGTGAATTACTGTGTTTTTGAAATAAATGGTAGAAAATAGATCCTATAGAAAGATGTTAACTCATGACCAAATATACTGAAATTTCACATGTATTATATATTATTTTTATGCTTATTTTACTGTATTTTAAGTTACTGGTAAATTAAACCTGACCCGATAATTGATATTGTCTTCAAATATTGATATCTTGTTATTATTGGAAGCCACCATAATATATTCTTCTCTGTATATATTCCTTATTTAAAATTATACAAATAAAGATGCTTGTCTTGTCAGTCTACTTTGCTTTTGAGTCCTCAAAAATCGTGGTTTTTAAAAAACTTATATTGCATATACAAAACATTATATTCAAAGAATACAAAATACTGAAAATTTAGATTTAAAGATTAAAGATAAGACAAATACATAATGCAGTCAGGCATAATGTAAATAATGAATATACAATTATATTGCAGAGTAAATAACCTTGAAGATAGGTTTTACCGAAATAAATTACAAAAAAACAAATACATTTGAAAACCTGTCTGTTCCAAATAATATCTCATTCTATACTAGAACTTGCTTCTTAAATTGATAGTTAAAACATTGATTAAAAAACCAAGATTATAGATTTAAAAAGTGTGCAAAATATTAAAATAAATCTTATTATAGCATAAACTCAATTTATGCCAAATTAATATAATTTTAACGAGAAAAGTTTCTTCATTTTATCCCCTAATTTTAAATCATTTTTACTATTAATAAAAAACATCGTTGAAAGTAGTCAACAAATATAATTAAAGTATTTACATGTATATGATGTATTTACATTTATATTTATAAACTATAAAATTAACCCCAAGAAAAAAAAATGTATGAACTCTGAGAAAATGTCCCAAATGTCTCTCATATCTCATGTAGAACGTTTAAATCGTATTTACATTCTTTCTTTATATCCTGAAATATGCTAATCTATCAATATATCTTCCATGGTTATTTATGAAAGAAATGAAAATCTTGAAGACTGCGTCAAAAGGTGCTAACATAGCTTGAAAGTCATTCCTTATGATGTGGTTATTCTTTACAGAAAGCTGTCATTTTGTCTAGACCTTTTTTAAGCCCAATATTCGTGCAAATGTTAAAATAGTACTAGATTTTAGTATGTCTGTAGCTTCAAGCATTTGGGGTGCTTGGATTTTTAGATAATATAAAACTATATTGTGGATTGTCATTTCTATTAAAACTGTTGCCTTTCACTGGATATCCAGAATTTCTTTGGGAACCTATAGCTAGATTTAAAATCATAGAAATGTGGCATGAATTTCAAGCCTTTTGAATTTGAGTATTTTTAATTTATTGAAGGTTCATCTATATTCTGTTCTAAAGCTTTAATCGAAGTCAACTAAAATATTCTGGGATTTGTAAAAACTTATTGAACAACTAGAATAGTTTAATAGTACTTAAAAACAAGTATCCATATATTAATTATTAATCCATATATTAAGCTTACATTTTAACAAAAAACTAAATTCTAAACGCGGAATTAAAATTAAAGGAACTCTTTTCTTTCCATTAACCTGTTGATTTGCCTCACATTTTAGTTAACGAAAACAATTTCCGTTATACAACGAAAAGCTGTTCCGTATTTCGACCGTAGGGTTATACTCTTTAGCGTAATAAACTTTTTTCTCAACGACTTTGTTTTTTAGCAACAAATTGCGATATCGGATAAAAACTTCGGGGTTCCCGTGCTTTCGCCCACTATAAAAAGATAAAAAAAAGGGAACGACCATATTTTTCTACGAGTTGGCCTCTTTCCTAATTTCGTCGTGGCTCTCCTAAAAAAAACTTGGCAAGGATAACGTTTGGAATTTAGGTCCTACGCTATCGTGCGGTGAGTGTTATCTCGGTTGATTGGGGAAATATCTGACGTTTCAGTCTGATGTTAGCTAATTATTCGTTATTGTTATTGTAATTATTTATTACAGTCATTTTATATAGTAGATTGTTCGATAACTTACTGGAATGTTAGTATATTTCCATATTTTTTCTTTCATGAAAATATGATTAAAACGTTTATTTTTTTAATTAAATGAATCTTATTATTATCTTAGATATGCTTAGTACAATCATAATGTACAAATTAATGTATTACTACTGTTCTGTTATACTGTAATTAATTAAATAAAACAAGCAAAGTGAGTACCAACCGATACCGTACCAAAGATAAATAAATTTGAAGCTATTAAGGCAAATTTTCCACTTTCTAGTCCATTGTAAATTTTGTTAATTGCTATTTATGCTTTTGATTAAAACATGAAAAGTAAGTTACTTCGAAAATGTATCAAGACGTGTACACAGATGTACATCGATCACCATTACCAGCTGTACCTATTGTCCTTCCAATAAAACTGTCAATATATGTCATAGTTGACGCTGAACATACTGGTACTACAGTTTGTACAAATACAAAACTCATTCTAAACTAAAAGCGGATTTTTCCTTCTCACTTTACGCTAGTTAAAAGAGACAGAATGTTCTCTGTTGCGTCGGAAGATTTAAACGAATCAACTTAAAAATTTTGATTTGTATTGCTACTGGTCGACAGTATTGTCAGCTGTCTACAAAACTTTTCCAAAAAAACAAAACAAAAAATTTCTGATAATAGAGGTTTTAAACCAGCAAATGTAAATCAAAATTTCATTCAAAATTATTGCGATTTGTTGACTTCATAAATTTTGATGAGGTGCATCGGCGATTTTATTGGATATATTATCTAATTGGGCCCCTGAAAATCAAACAAGAAAGTATTTTAGAGAACTTTATTTACAGATTACCTCCAGGCCGATAAAACAACAAAATCAGGTTGTTATTGCTGATCTTAACTGCATGTCAAATTTCAAGAAAAAATACAGCTTTCAGAGATTTTTTTCCATAAATAATAAGCACCTCCTTATCCAGATCAACAGTCAACAGTAGTAATTAAAATCACTCTAATTATAACGTAAAATTCTTCAGCATTCACCTTATTTGCTAGATTTATATACCCCTGGCTTCACACCCTTCTCATACCTCAAAAAGCATTAAAAAATCGAGAAGGTAGTAGTCGAGGTAGGTGCTTATTTTGCAGGCCTTCCGGAAAAAGAATAAAATAAATCAATCCATTGAAAGAGTTATTGAAATATATGTATTGATGTTGAAATAAAGTCGTCTTTACAACTATAAGTTATTTAGTTTTTTTTTCATAGTTTTTCCACAAATTTTGATTCCACTTCCATAAAGTCACTGAACCTTTAAATCTTATGCCAGTCCTTACAGCTATAAATAATTTTGTTTCTCTTTTTATTCGTTTCTCGGAAATTTCTATTTAATTTCCATGAAGTTTTTGCACATTAACGCCACGTTGTCATGCCATTCCTGTCATCCTGACTGGATCACTTCATTAAAAATATTCACATAAAAACCAAATATAAAAATATAATTTTTAAATAAAGGAAATGAACAAATAGAATGATAACAAAATTTTAATGACAGAAAGGCACTTATGATATACAACATAAAAAAACATAAATTACTTTTTCATGCACTAAATGTTAAGTACAGAAAATATATAGTATAATAATATAATACATTAACACCCTTTATGATATAGCTATTTAAAGTGTTACAACATAAATGTTACATGACGTACGTTATTCTCGTCATGCTATATTTAGAAAGATATGTGTGTTAAACAGAAATATATAGAATATGTGAAAGGCTAGTCAATATTCATGGATAACTTATCAGTTTTAGAGTTTTTTAAAAGTATTTAGTAATAGAAGACATCCTACTGATTATTTCTATTAATATAGACGCCCCATTTAATAACTAAATAATATTCGACTAACTATTTTAAGCAACTGATAATTTTATTGAAAGCTTTTACGTCACTGATACAATATATACTCAAAATATTTTGGAATACTAACCTTATTAACATGAATGTATGAAAAATTCTTCAAAATATTTTTCAATCAAATATTTCTTAACCAACAAGCTACAACAATAATGTATCATTGATAATTTTTCCTAGCTTCGGTGCCGAATTGCATCACCAACACAGCATTTGCAGGAAATTTTATCTCTTATTTAAATGAAGGAAAATCACCATCAAAGACCATCGAAAGTTGTTTCTCAAAACTAACATAGTTGCAGTATTTTATACTTGGACAAGTTAACAAACAAACGTTCTAGTCTGATAACCTAGAAAAATTATACATAAACAATTAATTTGTACTTTATTCGATTAAGCCTAATATTAAAACCCAATTCAATGAAGATCACCAATTATATTTTAGCTCTTTTAAAATCATATGGCAGATCAACATTCTATTAATAAAAACATATTGTGAATATATTAGACGTTCATTTTATGTATGTGTATATATAATAACCAATTATTCAAAATAAAGCTTGAACATACAAAAAATCCTTTCGAATTAATTCACCGGCCTTATATGTATCAAGAATTTGAAACAGAAAGCCAGAGAATGGCAGGGATATCAAAACAATTTCATATAGGCTCAAGGAGTGTTAAGGATATTACTAATGGAGGCAAGCAATGGCCGCTAACCGCCCAAAAAGCCCTATAGACAAAAATACATAAATTCAACCTGTTTTCTTTCCGCCCAGGAGGTTTTTTCCCCTTAAATTCCACCATCTAGAAGGAAATTAGAAGAACTCGGGAAGAAATATGATCGCCACTTCTTTTTATATTTTCCGTTTGGTGGAAAGCCGCAACGTTTATCCGATTTCACATTTGTTAGGGCGAACTGCGTATGTTTAACGCCTATGGAAAAATAGTATACATAAAATTGTTTTCCATTCGGTAAAAATATTTCGAAGCTTAAGCTACAAGGAGAAAGATATATTTTATGTTACGGCGCATATTTCATGATGGAAAGTCTTGAAAAAATTGTTTTGCCAGATGTCTGTAATTCATTTAAATTGTTAGGAATGCGAATTGAATTTAAATAATTATCGACAAGTGCATTATTCTAAAATTCAGCAGAATCTTTTTATTGTATCATACTCCTTTGAATTCCAACAAATTTAGATCGTGCAACGAGATTTAAAACGTGAGGAAGCAAGACCTGGAGATGGCAAATGAGAGTCTGCTGAAACGTCGTCAAGATATTAAATAATTAAAAGGCGAACTAAAGCCCTGGAATATTAATGAAATATGTAACACACGCAGGAGTATCGTCTATGCAGCATATAGCAATCTTTCCGAATTTCGTGTATTCCTGACTGTCATTTCGGTGTCTAATTCCCACGCGTTTTTATTTATGAGAATAGTGGTTGGGTGGTAATTTTTTTTAGATAATTGCTGGATTAGTTTATATAGTTATCTATTACTTAACGGAGAAAATTCAGCAGAGAAAAAAATAGAAGATACGCATACGCGTATAAAGTATGAATTGTGGTTAAAATGTTATAATTTAGTAACACTTTTGTATACTGGCAAAGAATAAACGTTTGTTTATGTTTTATAATGTACACTGAGCAATATAACAGTGTACAATATGTAGTTTCGGTAAGTGCGATATGTGTAAAGGATTGCTGAGCAGGGTACTGTTGAAAAATGAAAAAAAAAATTATTTAATTATTAAATTGTTACTAGTCGTTTTCGACTAACCTACAATTTGTCTTTATGATAACTTAAATCTAGGTATATAACTAGGAGGACCCATCGGCCTATCTCTAACGAAATAATTATACATGTCACTGCTGTATTTCTTATTATATGCATCTCACTACACAACACTACACAAGATCAGACGGTTTGATTCTCTGGAGTCTTGCTCTGGTGGTATCAAAACGTTACAATACTTCAGTATTCTCATGAGAATGGAGTCTTTTTTCATTCTCCCTTCCAATTCTTTTTATTTCATGACTGACTGTGGGTATCTGAAGGTCTATGAAGGTAGTCAGTCCTGTAGTCGTTAGATGCGCCCACAATATTTTCAGGACTTTGTTCTGAAAAATTTGTATTTTGTTTATGTTACTCTTGGCAGAAATTCTCCATAATTCAACTCCGTAGGTTTCAGTATTTACTTATATAATAGCAATTTATTATGTGCTGATAATTGCGATTTTCTTCCAATTAGCCAATACATATTCCTACATTTCAATTCCAGTTCTTTTCTTTTCTTCTTTATATAATCGTTATACGTTTTGTATCAAGATTCATTTCGACATATTTAGCGTTGTTACTATATGGAATGATAATATTATTTAATGTTATTAATGCTTGTACGGTCTGATCGAAGATGAACTACACATGCACAGATTTACTTTCGCTAAGTTTTATTTTCCAAGCTGGTGTCCAATTATTTAAATTTTCACTAGCCTGTTGAAATTTTCGTGTGGTTTCTACACTATTGTCTCCGTACACTCCATACACTGGTACACCTGCTTTAGCTTCTTTTATTTTATAGTAAGCTTTCAATTTGGATATTGATTAATACTTATTACAAATTTATTGACGCATTCAAGTTCGTTTCCCATCAACCCAAAATATTTACATTATTTTTGTCAATGGTACAAAAATATTGATTATTGCTGGATATTTACAATGAATATTGGTTTCCGTGTTTTAAAAAGCTAACATTACTTTGAGGACTACCAATTGAAAACTGATACAAAATTCATTTGGAATCAGTATTGATAGATATACGGTCTTCGCAGTAGTATAACTAGAGACAGAACAAAAATATATGTTTCAATACGTTTTTATAAACGTTTAGCCACACAATAAAAGTATCTTTGAAATCCTATATTAAAATGCTCAAATGAGAAAATTTTTGTTACTCATCATATTCACCAGCCACTTTTTCGGTTAACATTTCTTCGAATTCATGCATCATGCAGTGTTTTTGTAAACAAACCAGAAAATGAGACCACACTTGATTTTCCCCAAATGCCTAATAATGATTACAACGTAGAAGTTGATTGTGACATGAAGGATATAAAAAAGATACAAAATTATTTAATAAACTAAAACTAAGTCTACAGCAATTATTTGAAAGTACATACATTGTAAATACAATATATATATATATATATATATATATATATATATATATATATATATATATATATATATATATATATATATATATATATATATATATATATATACCTTCAACTATATTAAATAGTGAATGTGATATTGAAAAGTATGAATTTACAGTATTCAATATAAATATAATTTTAATTGCTATAGTGGGTTTAGAGTGAAAATTATTTTTGCAAAAATGGGTTTAGGTAAGTGAGTAGTTACTAAATGTAAACAAAAATTACTACCCTAAACTAATTTTCATTCTTTTTTAATTAACACTCTTTAACTCTATAAAATCAACGACTATTGTAAGTTAATATCATCTCATAGTCCTTTATAACTAATTAAATATATAATATATTTTGGAATAAAAATATAAACTATTAAAAGCATGCAAGTTGTGTTTGTTTTATTCTAATATTATGTGTTATAGTTCTTATTGTTAATATTAGGATATTTTAGATATCAATCAATTAATTAATTTGAATAATTTAATGGATACCCAAAAGTTTGGTATCAAAACATCGTCGAATCTTAATAGCTTAGATCAAATTTCTGCAACAGTCTTCATCTTCAATCTATCAAATCGAATCCTGCTGGGGCATAGTCGTAAATTTATGTTAGTAGTTACATATAATTGTCATTGTCCAAAGGTTTGACAAAAGATAACTGCGGGTTCGAATCCTGCTGGGGCATGGTCGTAAATTTATGTTTGTGATTGTTTAATATTTGTGACTGTCCTAGGCAAGAGTTTAAAATCCGAGAAAGAAAATGATCCCAGTCACACCAGTAACCAGACTGGGTAAGACCCGATGTCTTCTGGGATGATTTCTAAAGTTGGTCACTTGCCAGTCGGTAAGCTTAATGCTGAGGACCGTGGTTCGGAGCCTACGTTAAACTGTAGGTCTAGTCCAGATAAATCCAACCCATATATATATATATATATATATATATATATATATATATATATATATATATATATATATATATATTTTAAAATATATAAATAACAAAATAATTAATTCTTAAAATATATTAATATTTTATAAAATTTACTCCACTAAAACATTTTGTAACTTGCCAATCTTCTGAATATTATCTCGTATTACATCTATTATTAAAATGTTAGATGGGCTGCTCTTAGTTTAATCAAAGAGTTGTCCCTTAGTTCTGATAGAATAATGATTAAAACAATTCGTAAAATTTTTCTTAGAGAACTCCTGTCACTGATATTCTGTATCTAGTATATCTGTTTTATACTGGTTTTAGTATATCTGAATAGATTTGTTGCTTGGTAATATATTGTGTAGTTTATTAGTTATTTGTACACTGTTAGTCTATCATAAAAAGAGAAACAATCCTTTTTGATTTCTATTGTAAAGTTTTCAAGATAACTGATTAAATATTTTATACATTATTTGATTTAATTATGTTATATTCCTGATAAATTCGTCAATTTCTGTAATGAGGTTTCCAGTTTAAAACTTTAGAGTCAAATAAAAAACGTTTTTCATTTGTTTTTCCTGCTATTATATCATTGGTCTCGACAAAAATATCCTATTTTAGCCGAATATATCAAAATTACTGGCAAGTAGTAAGAAAAGGATATCATATATCATCAACATCTATAATAAAAAAATGCGCGTGCAATTACCTTTAGATCAATATTATTTTCAGTTAAGGCAAGTTTTTTGCGTCGAAATAGCTTCCTAATTGAAGATGTAATATAAATTGATATTAATCGTCTCTTAATGTCGCAACGGTCCAAGATAATATTTACTTTTATTTGTTTTTTTCTATCACGAAGTTGTTTGATTTCTCCACCAAAGTGCTTAACGACATAAACGGGATTGATTGGGAAAATGTCGATTGAGTGGATTTTTGCGTTGGACGCCCACTTAATACGTCTGAGAATTATCGAAAGTCAACAAAATCATCGACGACAGATTTCCGATGGAATATAAACTTCATATATATTAACTTAGTCATATTGATATTCTCATGACAATAAATATATTTTATTGTTATTTGTTAAGTAATAATATACACTATTAAATCATAATATATTAATATGATATAGTATGTTATCTTTCAACTTTCAACGTGCAAATGCTAGTTTGTAATACTTCGTTCTGGTTTTCATATAGAATTGTTTATGGAAAAATATTATTGAACTTTATACTCGGGAACAAATCGATTTTCTTTCCCTTATACCTTTTTATAATTGTAATTCCATATTATCACTATCTATTTCTTAAATTCACGTTTGTCGTTATAGGTCATCGATTATTTGTTCTCCTGGCTTACATGAATTATATGCTTTTAAATCCCGTTCCTTCAATGTTTCCGATTTGTTGTTTTTTATCTGTTAATTAAAGTTGATTTCTTTACGCCGTACGCTGTAAATCTTTTTAAAATATTTTTTCTTATTTTCTCTTTACTCATATTTATTCTCTCCATCCTTCTAGTATTCCTTTTTTATTCTTCTTGAGTTCTTTCCTCCACGTGAAATAAACTTATTATATTAGATATACTTTTAGTAATTTTCTTATCTCTAGTTTTTTTATCTGGATAAAACTCTTTGATCACTTTTAATATCATCAGGTTCTTTTTCAATATTTCGTTCTAGTTCTTATCCTTTCTATGTTCCTCCCTTCCACACTATTTTAGATAAGCAAATGCTCCTACGGCTTGGCAGATATGGATTATTACTATAGCAGCAGATGTCACTTTTTTTTCCTATATTACTGATCCTAAGCAGCGGAACTCTAGCACATTCTAATCTTCTCATCATGAAGAGTGCTAGAAACCTCAACATATCTATCAGCAAATATAGAGCTAACGTATATGAAAGAGAATATGCCTTGATAAATATCACAAAATCGGCTGAAAATTCTAAGATGTCTTCCTATTCCTTAATTGCATTTTGTTGGATCATTTATGATATACGTTACATATCTACATCCATCGTAAATCTTACTCTTTGGTATTATTTTCTTATTAAGAAATTAAAAAATTTAATTATCTCGTTATATATAGCGAGATTTTGCTTGTATCAAAATTACAACTTATGAATATTGTGGACCACAGAGTATAATAAGAGAAACAGAAATAAAATATTTCTAACAAAAATGAAGTATTTCTCCTGAATAGTTATCATTCGAAAAAGAAACCTTTAAATTTAAATTAATATTCAAACAACTATAAAAGTATTTCGGATACTAATCTTGTAAAAAGTTCACATTAAGACTAAAAATAAAGATGCTTCGAACATATTAATAAACCAATCAGATATTAATTGCTGTTGAATTATTGTTCATCAAAATTAGTCCCTATTATTTCAAAATTGGAGGAACAATGAATATTTAGGAATAACATAAAACACGCTTCATATCTGCAATTTATCAGTTTATTCAAGCCGCAATTGCTCCTATTGTTAGTTAAAGTTCGTTTGCTTTTAGATATTCTGTATATATTTTTCCGGGCTTCAGGACTAACAACTGTTTAACTAAAAAGTTGCCTTATTTTTTGTTAGTTTTAAAAATTACTTTTATTAACATAAATAGTTTACTGTTTATATAGTGTGTTTATTGTAGTGTAAAGGAATTTTTAATGACGTTAATTATTATTTATGTTCTAGAAAGTATCTAAAGACATTAATTTAACGCAAAGATAATATTTTTAAGAAATAATAAATACATTAGAAGGCCAAGGTTTATATATTAAGAACATGTTAAAGTTAAAATTTAGTTTTTAGGAATTTTATTTCATTTCAAAGTTCTATTTCAATAAATCCATATTCTTAACTTATTTATAGCAACTAACCATATTCTTTGTACTTACTGATTCTCTTTAAACAAATGTTTTTGTTTAATACATCACAATTAAATATTCAGAACATTATTATGTTGGTATCCTTTAGTATTTTCATGTGTCCTGACAAAGGAAATCAAAGCAAGTTGTTCTTGTTCTGCTTGATAACATTCAGGTTGTTTGGGTGATTATTAATTCCTTGTTCAAACGGTGTAACATTATTTTGAGTTATTTATAGTACTGAAATATTAATTTACTTCATATAGAGTAACTTTGATCTTTACATTGTATTACAGACATAAATATAGAGATTTATTTTCCTCTATTATATCATGAAATGTACTTCGTGAATGTTAGTTTGTTGAAGAAATTATTTGAGCATTTATCAAGCTGTTTGTTAAGTTTTGTCATCTAATAAGACGAGTTATGATGGTTTGAAATATGTTATGAAAGTTTTTTGGTATTCAACTGAACTTCAAGAAAACGAAGTTTGATTATTTTTTACCTCTTAGCGAGTTCCTTATTTATTGTTTAAACTCGGTTCAATTTTTTAGTTACAAATATTTTATTTTTCTCTTTTTAGGGTTAGATTTTTACTCAATACATTACGCAGTTATTTTATTAAGTTTTAGAATGGGTATGCCAAGTAAAGGTGTAATCCGTATGAGAAGAAATAGGTATAAAGAAATAATAATTGAAAATAACGAAAGCTTCAAGCCCCGAGGTCCCCGACCTAGCCTATGAGATTTAAGAAATTTTCTAACCAAACTAGAACAACAACAAAAGTTATTGTCCCCGCCGGGAATCAAACGCCTGACCTCCGCGTGTCAGCTGAACACTCTAACCGTTACACCGAACAAGCAGTTACCTGTAATATTTCCACGACTTCTCATATGATATGATTACTATTTAAAAAGCAAACAATGGCTTCTGCACTGAACGACTTCCTATTTTCCGTCACATCAGCTCTGCCATAAAAATTATTTACAAATATCTGATTATTTTAGATAAAAAAATGTGAAAACTTTGTAGGTGCTTTTGAAATTTGACGGTTTCCCACGATTTCCTCTCGTTCCCCTTGCAGATCCTAACTTGGTTCCAATGTATATATATATTTATATATATATATATATATATATATATATATATATATATATATATATTTATATATATATATATATATATATATATATATATATATATATATATATATATTTATATATATATATATATATAACGAGATATATATATATATATATATATATATATATATATATATATATATATATATATATATATTTATATATATATATATATATAACGAGATATATATATATATATATATATATATATATATATATATATATATATATATATATATTTATATATATATATATATATATATATATATATTTATATATATATATATATATAACGATATATATATATATATATATATATATATATATATATATATATATATATATATATATATATATATATATATTTATATATATATATATATATATATATATATATATATATATATTTATATATATATATATATATATATATATATATATATATATATATATATATATATATATATATATATATTTATTATATAGTTAGTATAGTATAGTCGAACAATAAAACCTCCTCCTTTTTTGAAGTAAGTTAAAAATTAGTAACTAACTGATCACTACAATAATATTATACAGCCATAAAATTTTACTGTTGTAGAAAATAATTGCCTCCTTATCCATCAAACTTGGCAACATTTGATTTCTTTCGATTATATTTTGACCTACGTCTAACCTATCATTAGAACACGAATAGGAAGAACAAGTAGAGAGCCCGAATCATGCAATGTACAGGACATGAAATACCCCTGCCACAACAATTTCTAAAATAGCTCTTACGGATTTCAACCAAATAAAATCGATTTCGCTATCGTGTTCCTCAACACGAAACAATTTACCGAAATTACCATCGTGGAGAAAATATTTTCGGAGCAACATAAATTACCTTTAGGCACGTCAGATTTCCAGTTACCTTTAAAGCGGTAATTCCGTTTTAAGGGAGGTCGGAGGCAAAAAGAAAATGAGTTGTTGTGATTCGGTTAAATGCTATTTACCGCTCGGAATTTATTTTTATCCGGGACATATTCCAGAAGTGATGTTTCGTAGAGGGTGTCGCTTCCTTGTATTATCGGAAGCAAATTTATACAGCGTAAATTGAAAAATTTTGATAATATTTAGCGTTGGGAACTTCCGACTGAAACTGACTATCGACTTTTTTGTAACTGACTACTTATTACTTTTGTTTCAGTTGTTATTTTTGGTTCGACTGATTTTACTACTTTTTACTAGTGACTTTTCAGTTGTTACTTTCAATCCGACTGATTTTATTACTATTTACTATCGACTGTTTCAGTCGTGTACTTTTTTTACTACTGTTTTCAGTTCTACTAATTTCATTTTTAAAAATCAGTAATTCGCATTACAAATAATGCTAAATAATGCTAATTATCTTCAACAGCACTGATAATCACTTTTTTCAGATTTTTTTAAATTCTTTCCTCTTTATTTATTTTCAATAAAACTTTTTTATACCTGTTGTTTTACTTCCTTCAATTAACATTTTGTGATAAGGCTCAAATGCACTGCAAAATATAACTCTATTTAATTTATTATCATTTGGATTTACTGATTTACTTACAGAAAACTGAAAAGTTGGTTAATTAGACTAATTCAAGTTATATTTAATTTTTTCCAATGTCCCATCTGTTACCAAATAATGAAAAACCAATAAGTGACCAAGCCTATCGCAGTAAGACTTTTTTAATTTTAATTTTTTTTTTTAATTTTAATTTTCATGAAAGATCATGATTTTAATTAAATTGCATAGGTGTGGACATATATTCTGATCATTTATTAATTTAAAGATATTTATTTAAAGACATTTTTTTAGAATAAATGTAGTACTTCTATAATTACCACTAATATAATAAAATAAATTTATTTGTTAAGAATGAAGATTTTAATCAATTTGAAAATGAGTCTCTATATATTTTTATACTATATTAACAATCTCTTATTATGATATTATTTAACGTATATGTAGGTAATTACTTTCCGGTTCTTGTCACTGATTTAAATGGCCATAAATTCATATATGACACATACATATGCAAGTTTATTCTAGTCATATTAACCCCAAAACTATACATTCCACCAAAGTAGCGGCGTTATAAATGTTTAATATTCTGAATATGTCGTTTTTTTGCAAGAAAACTTTATTGACAGAAACTTACAGGAAGTATTCTCCAACCATAACAATATTAAATATACTTACTTGTACAATATATCAAGGACAGAGATAATATTGCCTTGTTCCTATCTACGTATTTATGGTATCCCTACACCAAATCCTCGGATATCTGAAACATAGTGGAATGTACTCAGTAACATCTAACACCCAGCCATCGAGCCAGACAGACTTGAAAAAAGAATATAAATTGTTTGCAAACTTTGACGTCGGGTATAAGTACCTAACGGCGACAAAAAGCGGTAAAATAAATCCCCCTTAAAAAGCCTGCGGTTGAAAGTGCTCTCAAAAAGTTTAATTTAATACGTCAAGATTGAACTGTAAATTGGATAAAACGCGAAAAGTATAAGGAACGCGGTTCGATATTGTAATAGTAATCATTCCGCTCGGTTTTATTTCATTAAAATTATTCTCGGGTATTTGAAAATTTATCGTAATTATTCTAATTAATATTATTCCTATGGCTTAATTTTTCTATATTATTTAATATTTCATATTAATAAACTAATCAGATATTAATTGCTGTTGAATTATTGTTCATCAGAATTAGTCCCTATTGTTTCAAAATTGGAGGACAAATGAATATTTAGGAATAACATAAAACACGCTTCATCTCTGCAATTCATAAGTTTATTCAAGCCGCAATTGCTCTTATTGTTGGTTAAAGTTCGTTTGCCGTTAGATATTCTGTATATATTTTCCGGCCTAACAAGGGTTTAACGAAAAAGTTGCTTTATAATTTGTTAGTTTTAAAAATTACTTTTATTAACAAAAATAGTTTATTTTTTAATTATTTTAGAGTAAAGGAATTTTCAGTGAAGTTAATTGTTATTTATGGTCGAAAAAGTCTCTGAAGTCCTTCATTTCAAGCAAAAATCCTATGTTTTTAAGAAATTGTAAATACATTAGAAGGCCATGCTTTATATATCGAAAACATATCAAAGTTAAAACTTAATTTATAGAAATTTTTTTAATTTCAAAGTTCTATTTTACTAATTTATAGTTACTATTGGTTATAGTAAAAAGATACCGTTATATTTTTTTTGTTTCTATCAATTAGTCAATAAGTTTTATCCTACCGAAGGAGTGACCATTCCATCTTGGTTACTGGTGTAACTGGAATTGTTGTTCTTTGTCAGATTTTATAATGTTCTCTATAGAAAAATAACAAATATGCACGCTCTAAACATGATGTTGACATGATGACAGATGTCTTTTGCAACGTGCATTAGTTGAACATTGTCAAGAATGAGTAATTTAACGTCTAATTCTTTTACCGTATTTATTTCAATCAAGTTCTTCGTTGAAACACAATAAAAAATATTCTAAGCCTATCTACTTTATTGTCACTCTGAAAAGAACTCAATTCAATATTATGTCAATAATACGAGTATTTTGTTGGTTTGTCTCTCTGGTCATTAGTGCAATTAGCATGTGAGGTAGCTCTTCACACATTTCATTGACTGCGACGACCTAAGTCAGGTCGTCTTCACCTCGGCATCGTAAATTGTAAGTGAGAAAAATTCTCGCTCACTTAGCAGTAAAATAAATTGTAATTAACCAAAGTGAGAAAAGTTCTCGCGCACGTAGCGGTAATCGTCACTCAAATAAAAAGAAGGACACACTCTTTGTCTGAGGTATCGATCGACATAGAAGATGGATCGACATATTAGTTGGTTTTCACGTGTCAAATATTATGGTAGCGGTTAGAATTTAAATTTGTGACCAAAAGTCATATTAGTTGGTTGTCAAATGTCAAATATTATGGTTGCGTTCAGAAGTTTAATTTGTGACAAAACTTAAGATTTATCAATCTATATAAAAATAATATGATATATGGTTAACAACTGTAATTAATCTACATAAAAATAATCTGCCAGTTAACAACTGAAGTTAGCTAAAATTAAGTTTATTTTTTACCTCCTGAGAATAATGATATAAAAATTCTAATTAGTTACTCATTTTAAACTATTCTTTCTATTTGATTTCTGAACGACGAAATAAAAAACAAAATTGTTGTTTTTATTTAATTTCGAGCATTCTCTTATTTATTCAGCCTTCCCTGGACTTCCGCAAATAATACAAGACCAAAATTATCCAAATCGGTCCAGCCGTTCTCGAGTTTTAGCGAGACCAACGAACAACGATTTATTTATATATATATATATATATATATATATATATATATATATATATATATATATATATATATATATATATATTATATATATAGACAATAAATCGAAATAGCTGAGGTTTAAGTAGTCAATTGACAACATTAACTTTTCCTCTTGTGAACAGTAGAATCCTTTTTCATTGCAAACCAGCAGTAATGGCATATAAGCAGCTGCTCATATTTTGGCATTCTATCTTCGTTGATAACGCTCTTCTATCTGTTTCATATCCTGGTGAAAGCGTTCATCTTTTTCGTCACTCACCATATTTTTAAAGACATTCTGCAACCTATAATTTTTAATTTTTGTAACTCACTAATTTCGGCATTTTCTGCTTTCTAAGATTATAGGATAGATAAGCTTTAATAAATAGCTTTAAGATAGATAACCAAGGCGCTAAGACGTTTATCGAATTCATTCTTTTAATGTATATTATATTATTATATTCGGGCCAACAAATGCTTTCTCAAGAAAGTCAGCTCTTTTTCATCAAACTTTAACTTTATAGTGATTTTTGATGTCTCTATTGTCCCACAAACAGAGAAAACAATAATATTTCGTGAACCCTCCTGTAGTTCAGGCAATATAACAAAAAAATTTATATCAGCAGCAAAAATTTGCAAGTCATATTATTTGCATTTATTAAAAAATTCAAAACAAGAAATCTTATTATGTTAGAATAATTGTGTCACACAGTGTAATCGAGTAAAGTTGCCCAGATATGGTTAAGATAATGAATGTGACAATTAGTACGAAATAAAAAACATTTTCGATATATATTGATGATAATTCAACGCAATTACAAGTATATTCTAGAAGAATCAAATAAATTTGCAACGCTCATCAATCTAGGATCATTCCGTTTTTCAAAAAATAAGCAAAAAAAATGAGCACTAAAAATAAAGCTATATATAATCTGTTAGCCCAATCTCATTACGCCAAGAGCTACTCCGTATTTAACCCATTTTTTCAGGGACTCGGAACAACATAAAAGAAATATATCTATTTAAGGGGGGAAATGTTAAAATAAGTTACAGGAAATGTCGTTCCTGGAATATTGCCCGAATAAAAATAAATTTCGAACAGTAAATATCGTTTAAGTGAATCAGAGCAACTAATTTTCGCCCCCTTTTTCGAGACCAGCCTTAAAACGAAATTACCGTTTCGAAGGAAACTGAAAATCTGGCGTGTCTGATGGTAATTTATGATGTTTCGCAAATATTCCCTTTCGGGACGGTAATTCCATTAAACTCCTAACCAATGTCAAAAGTTGTAATAAAGATACATGTAGCAAATGCGATGGTAATAAAACCGATAAAAATATGTCTTCCTCGAATGAATATTAAGTGTACAATTATGACTCCGCCAAGTAGTTGCTTGTTTTTTGTTACTTTAATGTTATTTAAGCCCAGGTCTTAATCCTAAACCTAAATAAGTCTAAACTGTCATGTTCAGGTAATCCCACTTCGTATATATTACCAAACCGTGTTTAATTCCATACATATAGATTAAGATACTTTTAGGGGTAAAATTTATTGGGTTCTTTGGATTTTAATTTCGACACAAGACGAGTACGGGATAAATATATCAGTTTGCATTTCACAAATTAAAATAAGATTAAACTACTAAAGCTAAAGTTATAGCCATCTTCTGATTTCCTGTGTGTTGTCCAATAGCTGTAATACTTCCACGTTGCTATGAGTTAAGGCAAAATCTAGCATAACTTCATAAATCTATTTGGTTTCGAGGTCATCGTGCGGTTCTTCCTTGGTTGCGTTGCGTTTAATGAGCTTTGGATTTCTAGTTGATTTGACGTTTTAGAGCAACCTCATATCCCTTAAGTCCAAATTGGCTTTATGATTGGCTGATAAATGATCAGATCATAGGTCAAGTTGAGAGTATCTTCCGACTAACCTATTCTTGGTCTAACATGAAGTTTCCAATTTGGAGCTTGGGACAAGATGAAATACATGTGATGCTAAAATAAAATGCAGGCTTTTGCTATTATCAAGGAGGTACTAGAGATAGTGCAGACGCCAAGAACCATCAAAGTAACCCCATGGAAGGTATATCTCCGAGAACTTACAGGGGTATATTTCTTATATCGATTATTATCCTTGAATAAGACTTTCCCTTTCATAAATATGACTCAGATTGCAAAAAGGGAGGTACTAAACTAATCTGAAAAACTCGACGGAGGATTTTTATGAAGCTCTCTACAGCGGAAGATAGATTCTCGTCAGTATCCATCAACTTTTCTTATATTAAGCATACAGTACATGTACATTACAGTACAGTACTTGAATGTACACTATATGTACATTCAAGCAGAATCCCTGTTCCTACAAAGTCGTAACTTTAAGAGAGAAATTTTTTTTTCAACTTTGGCAGTTTTTCTTTACTCCAAGCAAAGATTAATACGCAGAATTTCTGATTTACAATGGAAACTTGGTAGTACTCCAAAGTACTCTAAAATTCTTCAAGCTACTTTTAACAATTATTTATATAATAATACCGCATAATGTAGAAACATCTTCGATTGACGTATAAGCATCCTCCATATATTTTAATGCTAATAATGCTAATAAAGATGTTAACCAACATAGGATTAAACCTTATCATGTACCGTAATTAATTTTTTTAATAACGCTTTAAACATACAAGTAGTTGTAGTCCTTATACTAGTAATTTGTATTAGACGAATTTGTTTTCGAATGCGAAAGGCCAAACATAAATGAAGGCGAGGATTTGGTAATTCAACTATGTAGAGATTACTATAAATTTAAATTGATGCTTCGAATATAGACTGTGATTTTACAAGCAAGAATACGATCAAGAAAAGCTTCAATTTACAATACTATATATATATATATATATATATATATATATATATATATATATATATATATATATATATGTGTGTGTGTGCATTCCATTTTCCATTTTCATAAAAAAAACAAGTCCATATATTAAAACACATTTATATTCATATACTTCTTGTAAAGTTGAAAGTATTCCAAGAGGCATTTTCTAATACCGCGCCAGAAGTTTTTATTTCTTGCTCAGCAATAACTCGCAATTTACGCGGCCGCAAAATGTCTTCAAAGAAATTTTATCCCTAAAACAAAAACTTTTCCCACCATCTGCGAAAAACCTTCGGCTTTTGCCATTACCTTTGATATATATATATATATATATATATATATATATATATATATATATATAACGTTAAAGATCCATTTCAGTTCAAAGCTCACGTTCATAACAAGCAGGTTTCGTTCACGAACAGCATTTTTACAACAACATTTTCTTGTTATTACTATTATTATTATTGAGCAAAATATATCTATACTAAATATATAATCTCCAAACTCGGTTACCACTTCTTCAAGCTACAGTTAATGAGAAAGGGGCAAAAGTCTGACGGTGCCAATTCGAGAGTGTAAAGTTTTGGGACGAGGATTTCTATGCTCCTTTTTTATTAATTTAATACCAAGATATTCTTGCGCGATTTTTGCTAGCATAGAGATAGGAATAATTGGTAGTCCCAATGGGCAATGCTCTATCATAATGAATACAAAAAATCCCTTATTTCAAATATTAATTCTCCCGGTATTTCCGATACAAAACTTCCCAGCCAATTTCAGCCATTATACAAGTCACTAAGGATGCATGTGGTCTATATGGAAGACAACGCTTTCCTTATTAATAAATGCTGGTTGAGTTTTCTTCAATCAGGTACTATAATTGCACTAGTTGTTGAGAGTAGATAGTAGAAAAATACTCAAGTCAGTTCAAGTAGCTTATGATGAACAACTTCAACCATTTAACATTACCAGAAACGAGCAATCATCACAGTCAATTCTGTTGCCCGCGATCATTTAAGCATTTATCACTAAAAACACTGTATTATATTCGATAATCCTTTGATCCTCTTTTGTTTTCGGCAGTAAAAGTGCTAAGCATCACTTAAAGTGATTCTGTCTCCATTTGATTGAATTTTCAGAGCGCAATAACTGACTGAACGAAAGAGGATTTGACGTCAACATATATATCTGGATTTTTTATAGACCGTTACCTTTCAAACGCGTTATGCTGTAGGTTCATTGAATAACTTTTACTGAAGACATGTAACGATAAGGCTAATCTATCAGGAAAAACCGAAATTACTTTCTCCGCGACCTTCTATTAGAGGCGTTATCATATTAAATTGTTATGCTTTTAGTTGAGTTGTTTTTTAACTAGTAAAAACCTGAAATAACTATTTTTAATTTTCTACTTTGGTCTCAAATATCAACTCTTCCTATATTTCTTGATCACGTTTCCTCGCCCATATTTTATTTGATTTTCCCTCGTATTTCGAATCCGCCAGAATAGCCTATACGAAATTACGCCTCATATATTCTACATACATGAGCAGGCTAGTGGCTACGCCCTTTTGTATTTGATCTTCAGTTAAAATCAGACACTGGTGTTCACATCAATGCCGAATCACATATCTACTCGAGCTATAACGAATTAAGGCTCAAGTTTATAGAAATTGGCTTTGAGAAGCTTCCGGTCTCTCGAATCATCCAAATTAATCGGATATACAGGGATAATTAATATTTGAAATAAAGGAATTTTGGATTCGATTGTCCTGTTATTGGAAATGCCACTTCAGGGAAATGATCTTAAAGTGAAAGACTAAACAATTGATTGATAAATGCATTAATTGGTTGAATACTTCCTTTTTGCGGTGCTTATGTGACTAGCAATTTTAATATTTTATTTAAACGTAAAGAAATGGAGACTTATTGAACGGACATCGCAAAAGACACTGAAGAGTGGATTCTGTTTTAATGCTATCTAGACCCTTATAATGTAAACCCATCACTTGTTACATCGCGTCACCGGACCTACACTTTGAATATCCTGTGTCGTATTAATTACGCTATATAACATATATACATAAAATAATGTAGCTTTAATTACATAAAACACTGTTAATAGCAATGCAATATACTCCAACTTTTCGAAATAAGTGCATTGTTATCAAAAGGGATTATAGTGGTTTCCTTAACATTTAAGATGTTTACAATTTTCTTGAATGTACAAAATATGTTAGTTATTTGTCTAAGACTAATCAATCTTTTAAGGTGTTGAGAGTCTATAACACTATAATACTCTTGCAAAATATATTACAAAAAAACTAGATAGACTTATTGCACTTATTGTAGGTTCTTCCATAGGTTATCATTTGAGGCTCAAAGAGTGTATTAGCTATCTAATCAGCAAATAAGTGTTGAGTATAAAAATCATTTTATAAATCATTAATGATTCATATTATATTATGTTATATTATGTTATATCTTTTGTTATGTACATATTTTAGAAAATATTTATAGCAATGCTTCTAACCTCTTTAACATATTCGGTAGATTCCGATTTTCATCGTCTATTAATTACTACACTTTCAATAGTGCTGCTATATATCTTTCTGGTCTCTTTCTGATTACGATATTATCTTTTGCTATATGTATTTTTTTAGAAAATACTTTCAAGCAATGTTTCTATTTTCAGTACAACCTTCTTTTACCATATATCTGTACATTTCGGATTTAATCATCTAATAATTATTACAATTGTATCAAGATTCTTCATCCTACATTCTTAAATTAATTTTTTAGGTACAAACTGTCAATTTCATATTCAAAATATCACATATTTCACAGGCACTATATTATTATAATCTTAAATTAAATTTTTACTAAATATTTAAAACAGTGCTACCAATAAAATAAGAGATGAATATAAAACTAAAACAAATGAGATTTTTAATCACAACCTGTTATAATTAGCACTTATGGCTGTCTTAATAGGATTTGCATACTTTTCTATCCTGTTTACAATTAAATTCTATAATAATTTACAGTTTAATTACTATTTTACTTAATATTATAAGATACATTTTATACTTTAACAACTTTTTCTTCGTTCATTATTTCTAACCTACACATTAAAAGCCAGTTGCTTTCCAAAAAAAAAGTTTTTTCATGTTGAACGATCCAAAATCGATCGATGGGGAAACGTCAAGTAATTTCAACCTTCTTCTTGGAAAAACTTTTCCAATAAATTTCGCAACCGTTGTTTAGATAAAAAAACGACTATCGACATTTATTGGCACTATTATAATGGACGAGAGGCTTTTTGTTAAACGCCATCTATAAATATCATAGTCAGCGTCTCCTCCCCACGTGGTTTTTCGATAGTTTTGGAGCAATTTTGTCAAAAGAAAAACAACAAAATCGAGGCTTTCTTAGAAACTCGCGTAATATTTTGCGATTTTTTAAAATTTATTTGTTATAAAAGTCATCATTTAATTATTGCTTGTCTTTATTATTCGAGAAATGCATAATTTCTCCCAAAATATGTAGTCAGGAATTGTTTTCGTTTATTACCAGAACGTAGATTTTTATTGCTTTTGAACTGTCAGGTTTTCTTCCTAAAATCTGCGTTTATGACGAGTGATACACTATTAAATTTTATGAAGGAAACTGCCCCAAAACACTACCATATTCTTTGTATAGTATTTGTGGAACATAGTATGTCTAAAATCATATTCTAACACTTTCTTTGAGATAACTTTAGCGTTGCTACAAAAAAATAAAGAAAAAGAATTGGAGCAGTTATGATTAAAATTCATGCAAAACTTACAAGGAATTTATTCCGCAAAACTAGCTCCCTCTAAAATGCCTCCTTAAGTAGGAATATATTGTATTCTACCTTCTACAATTTTCATTTGTCCTCGTTGAAATTCCCAGAAAATAAGCCTACTTTGTGATTAATAAGGCAACGTTTATTTCTGTATAGAATCTATAATTCAGAAACTGAAGGATGAAAGTTGTAACTCGGACAATACTCTAAATAATGTATTTAAGTATATTGTTCAAATAAAGCTGTATTTCCGCATATTTTAACTCAATAATATTTTTTTGCAAATATCTAATACAAATACCACAAATATTTTTCCCAAAGTCACATTACTTTTTCCATTCCAATATTTTTTCCTTTAGTATTTGAAATCTACGACAGAAACATAACAAGTTCATTATTTAACTTATTTTCGAGCGTTTTCTACAAAACAAGAAATAATCAGAAAGGCTAAAGCCTGGTGTATACCATATATTATTTTAGACTTCCTACTTATACATTTCTCTGAAAATTTTAACAAATTTTACATTTTACAGACTACCTATATAATAGCCATTTTTATTTCAATGGATGCCTCAAATGTTTGATTTGGCCCAATTTTACATGATTTAAATTGTTTGTATGTCTAAATTTTTCTTTTTTCAAAAGTGCAGAAACAATCAGTTCTCAGAATTGATCAAATTTAATTCAATTGTGCAATTTTATTTCGAAGCCGTATATGTTTGCTAATTGTAGTAGAAAATATAACAAATGAAGACAATTAAATACTTTTTAATTTACTTAGACCCTTAAAAAACAGTATTCAATAAAAATGTTATTTCCATTTTACTGATGTAATTAAATTGATTTTTTTAAATACCAACAGTAACTATCTAAATTACACTGAAACACGAACTATATTCAGCAGAAACATTAATTAAGCCTAATCTATTTTGGTGATCTCAAACATACAACATTTCAAACCTAAAGAGTTATTATTCAAGTCGAATATTTTACTTTTTGGATGCACTTTAATTTTATATGCAACCGATTTTCCCTTACCCTCTTTATTATTGCTGTACTAATCAGTATTTACACTAATTTGTAATAAGTTATTCTTCTGCAGCCTACTACATACACATATACAAGTATCCAATTGGAACTATATATTTCTTTATGGTAAAATGAACCAGAAAAGATTATGGTAATGCCGAACTTTGTGACTATTATCATATTTTATTAGATTTTATTCAATAGGCAGCTTCGCTCATATATAGTCTTTATAACCCTTCCGAATGGGCTCTTAGAATATCAAATAGGTTGGGAATCTGATTTTGAATAAATAAGACATCATATAAAAATAAAGTGTCTACAAATATACTTTGCTATGTCGATAGACTCTAAATGTTTATATTATAGAGTTATAGTTATATATTTATATATAGTTATATATATATATATATATATATATATATATATATATATATATATATGTATATATATATATATATATATATATATATATATATATATATATATATATATATATATATATATTGTATATATATATATATATATATATATATATATATATATATATATATATGTAATATATTCTTACTGTCCAATGTACAGTAGTTATAACTGTTGGTCCTGATATATCAGTATTGAGTTAATTCACATTGAAAGTTCAAGAATATTAGTAATGTTGTAGCTCTTTTTACTAAGGCCTCAAGTTATTGTAAATTTCACAACTAACCCTTGTAAAAAAATATTAAGATAGACGTTAGTGGCCTCATGACAAAACTAGTCCTAAAATCCCGAAATATAAAAGTCGACCGTAGTAACCAAATGTAAATAGAACGGTTTTAGAAACTGGCGAATTGAGAGAACTTTCGAGTTTTCGATCAAAAATATACAAAATATTCATCCGATATTTTGGACGAATATATTACATATTTTGGTACTTAATTCCTCATACATTTTCACTGCGATATTTTCTTTAGATATCTAGTTTTCTTCAAAAACCCAGAATTATATTAAGAATTAGATATACTTGAAGGTATTATCGATTTTCCTAGTGTATTGGGTTAGTAATATAATGATTATTATTGTCATACTTCAAAATATTTTTGAAGGCATCGAACATCAATTTTTTGCATTTTATCGGAGTAAAATATATCACTACATAGTATAAAACAAAGTCGCCTTTTCTGTCCCTATATCCCTATGTGCGCTTAAATCTTTAAAACTACGCAACGGATCTTGATGCGGTTTTTTTTCAATAGATAGAGTGATTCAAGAGGAAGGTTGATATGTATAATACATGCATAATATACTAAGGCAACATTGCTAATTTTAGAGGTTTCTAACGTGATGTTGTAAATTAACCTATTTTTTAAAGCTTATTTAGCAATTAGCAAAAACGCTGCCTAACCCTACGAGTTAGATCAAATTAATGTACTACAGTATTGTACACCATAAAAAGGTCTACAAAAAAGTCCGCGATGGTATATGTTTATCTTTTAGGGATAACCCACATTAACCATTTTTATTGTTTACTTTTTACGTGAGAAAATGGCTTATTTACGAAGCTATTTTAAGCAATACGGCATTAATCCTTATCGAATTAAGTACCTTAAATACAGTGTGCAATTAATATAGATCAATATGGTTCCTTACAGCATGTAAATTAAACAAAAATTTTCGGAGATATTACAAATTTAAAATTTGCGTTTAAAAATGTGTAATGTAATCAAAATTGTATGAATTTAGATATTCCAAAGATAGCAGGAAATCTTCATAGTAAGTATAGGGGAAGAGGAATTGTTTTACTCCAAATTTAATGCGTGCAGGCCAAGGGCAGTAATGAATGAACCAAAAATACTGGATCGATTTTCATCATGTTTTCATTGAGTGACATAGGCATATATATATTATATTTTATATATATATATATATATATATATATATATATATATAGGCATTATATATTTTATGCCCGTGCAAAGTCGGAGCGGGCCGCTATGTTTTTATATACAACGTTCATATTTTTTCTGTAGTGTATTTAATTTAGTATCAGCATTGCACCCGTGCGAAGCCGGGGCGGGTCGCTAGTAAGTAATATTTCAAATTTATAATGATAAAATTATTAAATAAATTGAAATCAGAAAGTAACGTTTTAAACATTTAATAAATTGTGTTATTAATATTATGCTTTGTTTAACTTTACATGTTTATTAACCAAATAATAAAAAATGCTTTAAAATAATTATATTTTGAAACAATATTGACATGTTTTTAATGACTTTACGAGAATATACTAAATTCCAACAATATATAAAGTGAATATAACAAAATTCATTTGTTCTGTTAAATGAAACTGTTTTCAACAAATTATATTTGATAAAAATGGGATAACCAAATAATAATAATTTGTTAAATATTTATGTAAATTTGGCTCAGGACGTGACTTATATTTAATGTATATTAATTTTTGGTTCAACAATCATTTCAAACATGTGTGTAAATTGTTCAGTTTTCAGATAGCTCTCTATGATTTATTATCTTATGTATTTTCTTATTTATATTACAGTTTTATTTATTTTTTTTACACTATAATATTGATTTTAAATATTTTTTACAAGTGATTAAAAGTATACCAATAATTTTCAGCAAACATAAAATAAATTAAAGGCAATATTTGCGAGGTGTCTGAACTATTTCGACTGAGTAAATGTGTATAAAATGATTATATTAGAGAGCAGCTATATATTGTCACGTCCGAAAGTTTTGTAAGCTGCTTAACCGATGGTTTTATTAAAGTTTTATCCCACGTTTATAATCCTTTAAACGTTGTTTTCGGAACATTGATCTCAAACTAAAATTTCTTTCATTTCATTCCTCTTTCTTTGTAAGTAAACGTCGGTATTCTATTTTGAATTGTGTTGTCTTTGCGAAGGAAGCAGGGGCTCGGCTGTTTCCTAAGAAATTATATCGTTTGCTTATCGAAAAGAAGCCTATTATTGTCACTGACAGATTACAATATCAGAATTATAATGGCGCTCCCCAATTATAGTAACCCAATAACAGATGTTTGTGTTAATATTGGGTGTTAATGGGTTGTAATTCAATGCTTTATCACTTTCAAAGAAAGTTATACTATCTTGCCGCTGTAAAATTTTGTTCCTCAATCACTCGATGGATTTCAATAAAATTTTTAAGCTTTAATTTAGGATTTTTATAAATTTAAAATAAGAAATTAACTAAAACTAGACAGCAAAACAAAAATTAATAAATAAGTAATAATAAAATAATATATCCTACAAACAATTATACATAAACTAATTATTGCTTACTAGACAGCTCCTAAAACCGCAAAATTAATTAAATCAACATGACTTTTTCTATAGACAGAGAGAGTTTCACCTACTGTTTTTATTTATCTATTTTTATTTCTAAAAATTCACAGATTGATGAAATCTAAATATCAGATCTTCAAATATATCCAATTGCAAGTATTCAATAGTGTCAAGTATTTGTAAGGCATTGTAAGCATATTTGTAAGTGCTACTAGTTCAATACTAGTTCTCTTACTCTTAGGCAATTTATGAATGAACGAAAAAGCAGTTCCTCCTTTGACCTAAACAATACGTCAAGCCATTTTGATGGAGCCACGTTTCATCCATGGTCACATATCGACGCAAAAACTCGGGTTTATTTCGCTTGATCATCTTCAAACACTGCTTCGAATCATCAACTCGTCGTTGTTTTTTGTCAAAAGAGAGCTCGCGCGGCAGCCACTTTGCACAGAACTTTCTCATACCCAAATATTCGTGAATGATATGATGTACACGTTCAGTTAATATCTTTAGAGTGTTTGCTAGTTCATTCAATTTCAATTTACGGCCGTTCAAAATCATTTTGTGGATTTTTTTAATGTTTTAGTTGGTAACAACCTCTTTTGGGCGTCCACTGCGTTCACCGTCTTCGGTGCTCATTTCATCACGTCTAAACTTAACATACCAGTCCTTGATGGTTGATTTTCCTGGAGCAGTGTCCGGAAACTCGACCAACTCTATTAAATTTTGCTTCAACTGTATTTAATCCCTTCAAAAAGAAATATTTTATCAACACGCGAAATTCCTTTTTATCCATTTTTTTTTCACAATAACAAAAGTTGCTTCACTCAAAATGCTATAATTCACAAACTAATAATCCAACAGCTGTCAAATTTGTAATATTTATAATATTAATGTATACACGCATCCTTTGATTTTAATGATTCATCAGGAATTTGTACGAAAAAAAAAATAAATAAAACGAAACTGAATCTGTATTTTTTTGAGAATAAGGTATAAAGGTTGCTTTCAAAAATAAAATACGTAAAATATATTATAAATATTATTAGTCTATAGTTTATATATTATTTAAGCAAAAAAAGACCAACGAACTCTATATATGAAACTATATAAAACAACTATTTAATTAAAAATGTATTATACCTTAACTTTTTCACTATCGTATATGAAATTAAAATAATTTAAAATGTCTGATATTTGATATCCATTATTATATTACAATAATTAAAGTCATAATTCCAGTTTGTAGTTTAAGTAAGTTTCATCGCTAGTGCTCCGAATAATGTTTGTAACAATCTGCAATCCGATATATCCTCATACATTCAATTTTTTTTATATTTTAATTAATTTTTCTGATATAATATGCAATTAAAATAGTTGGATGCATTTTGATACTTGAGCTTTGGTGCAGTAACTTTTGAAATGATAATCCGATGCCTGATGCATGAACATATTTTAAAAATTATTTCATTTAGTTTAGGCTACATGCAGACATATTTGGCTTTCACTAATCTTTTCATTTATAATTTTATTATTATTTTGTTTATATTTTAACCAGATATATTTTCAAATTATGCTTTACGATAATCAATCGTTATATATTTCAACTCCATTCTTGATAAATATTTACTTGAACGCTATAAGAATGCATTTACAGATTACTGTTAGTTCATTTCACTTAAATTTTACGTTATATAATCGAAAAATACCTTTATGTGTATGAAATATAAACCCTGATAAAGTATTAAATGGCAGATACAGAGAAATTATCCTCAATGCTAATCAATATTCAACATTTTTGGTCATGAATTACCTTTCCGAGTGTACCTTCAGATATTTGATAATCAACAGTGTCGGTCCTTTGTAACAAGGAAACTATTAATGACAATAACAATAACGCTTTATGTGGGAAAACAAAATTGTTGTTTTTATTAGTGGTCTTGCAATAGTTCCATATATCCTTACAACAAAAACTTTCTTTGAACTCCCACAAATATTTTAAAATCAAAATTAGCCAAAGCGGTGCAGCCGTTCCCAAGTTGTAGCGAATCTAGCGAACAGCAATTTGTTCACATATATATTATGAATTAAACTGTGTACATTTTTTTCTTCTATAATATTAAATTAAACTGTTTTTCTTTCTCAAAAATTTAAAAGGATTTGTGTAACACGTATCATTTTAAAGTTATGACAAGTTAACGTACTATAAATAAATACGGTACGAAAATTTTAAATCATATTTATTTATATTTTAAGTTTTATTGAAAAAATAGTAAAGTATATTTACAAATACACAATGAATCAAAATAGCTTTAAGTGGTCAACAGAGAAATGAGCCATATATTCTGAAAAAACATTACGAATTATTAACTTTTCCTCTTCTGAACAGTATAATCCTTTTTCATGACAAACTAGCAGTAATCTACTAACATCTTAGCATTCCAGCTTCCTCGATAATGCTCTTCTATCTCTTTAATATTGTGGTGAAAGCGTTCACATTGTTCACCTCAAAAAATAGAAATAAGAACGACAGAAATGTATTTTTAAAGACATTCTGCACTTCATCGTTTTACATTTTTATAACAAGTAATTCACTAAGGACTAGGCATTTCAGTTCTAATCTAAAAATCCGTGAATAACATTCCTTAAGGATAACCAAACCGCTAACTCTTTCGCGGTAAGATTTTCATTAAATTTATTGTTTTTTATAAGATTTTTTATTTGTGGGCCAACAAAAATATCTTCTTTTAATTTAGTATCATCTAACTTAGAGAAAACGGTCTTCAAATACAAAAAGCCTTTAACAATTTTATCCATGGCCTTGACAAAATGTTTTCCTAAACCAAGTTTTATATGTAAGGGTGAAACAATCATATTTTCTTGAGGAATAAGAAGTTCGTATTTGATTTACCGTAAATAAAGTCAATTCTTTTTGGCCAATCTTTAACTTCATAGTGGTTTTTGATGTCTCTCTTTTGATTTCGTGAAATATACCTGTAGTCCAAGCAATATAGCAACAGCTTTAAAATAAGCACAAACATTCGAGTTGTATTCTTTGTACTTGGTTAAGTTTAAAATTAGTTGCGCGTTTCTTTTAAAGGTACTAGATATTTAATAAGTATGGAATCATATCTGCTGTCATTATGGATAAAGCTTTTAATTGCAAATGGTATTCACACTATTACTAAGGAACATGACGTGTTAGACAACGATATTAATAAACAATGTTGTTAACAATGGAGCACGTTATGGTATTTATGTTAAAATAATTTGGTCACACAGTGTTATTATTAAAAATTTTAATCGAAAATATAAAAGAACCATATATTACTTTAGCAACAGTTCTCCGAACGTTTGAGCAATTTACAGCGTAAATTGTTTGGACAATCGTCAATATAGATAAATCATTTACAGCAAAACCCTTTTTCTATTGGATCGGATAACGGAGCAACATGAGAGGCATGCGAGCTATTGGCAGAGAAATAGATAAGAAACGTGATCTGGCTAGAAGTTGTTTTATATATCGGAAAGAATTATTAGAGAGTCTTAAATAGCGTCAAGACGCTATCCGATCAGGGAAAAGTAATTGAATCTTTGATGAAGTTCGATTGGCGATCGATCGGCAAAATATATCGAAAAATCTCTGATGGATTATCTCTAGAAATAAAATTAGCAAAGCTTATTTCGGAGCGAACTCGCAATTTGCCGCATGATTTCATTTGTAATTTATATTATTTTCAATTTTGTTTCGGTTCTCTAGGCACTAAAATGTTATATGACCAGCTGGCTAGACAAACATTGTACTACCTAATAGGCAATGGCCATTCTTACCATACCATTAATATAATAATTTATTGGGTTACTATATTAGGTCCATATATTAGTTTTAAAGATTAATTGATTTAGTTTGAAGCATTATTGTAAAAATAGAACGAATGTACTTTATTCAAAGAATTGGTCATCAATAGCCACAACTTTTTTCCATCTTTAAGGCAATTTGCGGATTCCTTCTCGAAAGAACGATATATCTTTTGAGTACTTTATTTTTTATTCATTGTTTTAAAAATAACTGTTAAGATTTTAGATTATTAATTGATGTTCTGAAATTACTTTAACAAACAGCTTTATTGATCTAATACACCTATCTAAATATTTGAAGACTAACGAACGAACTAATGAATGATCTATACACCACATCGTGGTTTTTCTTTTGATTGCTACATAACTCAAAGTCCCTTTTAACTAAAGAATAAATATTATGCTTTAGCAATAACAAACCCTCTTATCCCCAAAACCATCGTAACTTATACCAAGGTTTTCGAAGGTCAGAAGTCGTCCATAGTGGTATCACCTATGCGTTAAGCAAATATGTTATATTGGAAATAGTTAAAAAGCTTCGTACTGTTATTTAAGTTTATCATAATGGATGATATTATTATTTTACAGAAAATAGTTACTTAATAAGCATAAAATCTGTATAAAAAATAAAATTTCAAACAACCTATAATTCATTCAAGTTATTCATATGAAATTTATTTTACTTTAATCAGTTTGAAGTCAAGGATCCGCTTTATAATGCGTACAATAAATTTTAAGCCGTCACATCTCGGGGTCCTTTCAAAACACGACCTCATTTTCGTTTCTTTTTATTTAATTTTCTTAATCGCGGGATAAATACACCCCACCGAAGGCCTTATCGTTTTATCAGGAATGTTTTCAGCTTGGAAAGGTTCTCCTTCGTTATGAGTTTTAACTAACTTAATTAGCTAATTTCTCTAACATCCTCAAGTATTGTGGCTTATCTGGTAGAGTTAGGTGTGTATGGGACTCCATCATTATTGATTTCTTTTGTACTTGGTTTTTTTTTTATTATCAGTTAATTATCTTGATAATATACTGTTAATGTCTAATTCATTAACTTAACGTGGAACGTGTACTTTTTTGTAATAGTTTTTACAAAGTAATAACAACAACAGTTATGGTATTCATGAATTCATTCGAATAATTTTATTAATATAATAATTTAACAGAAGGTATGCTAAAAAAATATTTTTAACCGAATCTGTTTTTTTTTATTTAGGGTTGCTTAATTTTTCATGTCATATCCGCTGTTTATTATTTTTGATGAAACAAATTAATGATTAACAAATAAATCTAGGTTTAATTAATATTGGAGAAGCATTTAACAAACTTACAAGGAAATTAATGATACTAGAAGTTGAATGGATGGTAATTGAACAAATAAGCAAAACAAAAAGTTATAAAGCTTGTAAAAACTCTACCCCTTCTAACATTGAAAATACTACTACTAAATGGGTGCAATTAAATAGTAGATATAGGAAAATACTCATCCATATCAAAATCACACGATGTCAGATATAAGTTCATTAAAATCATCAACCAGAATATAACAGCTCTAGTATAAAAAAGATTTGTAGGTTTAGAAAAAGGTAACATAAGATATGTAGAACAAACTCCTGAAAAAATATGTTATATAGTATAACCTGGAAGTATATATAATAAATAATAAAAATGCAATGATTACATTTTATGAAAAAAATTAAATAAATATAAAAGTATTAACAAGAATCGGAGTAAAATCAACGGTTTTAATATCTTGCGATAGAAATAGATAAACAGCGAAGCCGAAATTTGGGCTACGAAATATTGTGGGATAAACAAATACCTTTTTAATAAAGAAGAAATCACAGAACTGTGGCAATGTTGGATGTTTAAAATTGGTTATCGCCAAGACCTAAACTAACAATAACAAATGATAAAGAATGGCAAATAAACATATTCGGATATAAGTAATCAAGAAAATTAAACCAATTTAACAGTCAACACCAGTATTCATAGTGTCAGATGAGTTGATGAAAGCATTTGCGCAGAATAGCAACCGTCCTCATTTCAGTTACGTTCGGTTTCTTTGTCAATATATATATATATATATATATATATATATATATATATATATATATATATATATATATATATATATATATATAACATTTGCTTGATATCATAATGATTACCAAACCACGGTTCTGTTTCATAAAGTATTTTTACAAATAGGAATACATGATATGTTAATTGATATAGGATATTATTTTTTTATTGGAATTTGTAAAATAATAGCTATAAAAATAAGAAGTGTTCTCAGATATTTCTGGTACTATTGTATCAACAATATCTGAGATACAAATTCGGTGTTTTCCATCTTAATTTGTTTTTTTTTTCTCTTTCAATGTACGTTGTTTGTTTTCAATTATGTCATTAACGTACAATATGTAGCCAAATTGTTAGGGACAATATTAAGCTTATTGAATTATCTAGTTTAACTGTGACAAATGATTAGTTGGGCGTCTGTAATATATTTTTAGTTGTATCTGTCATTTATTGGATTCATAAAAACTACAAAAAATATACCAAACAGTTTTAAAATCGTTGTTTTAGTAATTTTAATATTATTGTAAACTAATAGAATTGTAATATTTAGTGATGCCAGTCTTTTCTGCAACACTGACGCAGTAACACTTCTGGATTTTTGACAGGAATTATGCATAAAAATATAGTTGTCATCGCCAGGGAACAATTCATTAATTTGTAGTAGTAATCTAGTACTCGCTTATATTGGTCTTGTTTTATTGTCCCTTCTGCAATGTATAGGCGTCCCATGCTTTTAGATGAGATAACAGACCATACAATGACACTAACAGCGTGATTGGCCTACCCTACAAGGCAATCGGCTTGGAAATATTAACCAGGGCGTCATCTTACAAAAGAACTTTTGTCAATCGACCCCAATCTGCAACAATCATATTTCGATATTGTCTTGCCCACTGGAGTCGTTTCCTTTTCATGATGTTGGTTAGGCGTGTTTTTTTAGAAGGCCACCGTCCAATAAAATTATCCTCATTTTCCTCTCCAAAATCTTTACACTCATTGCCTACTGTTAAAGTAGTCAAATCAGCAACGCTCTTGTTACGATTTTCGAGGTAGATTTTTCGTTCGGTACGACATGCGGTGGTTCATTTTCTGCAACATTTGCCAATACGAATTGCCTCGAGAGGCATTTTATTATCAATTTTAATTTTAATTCGACTGACGACAGACTTTGAAACTCCAACAGTACCTGCTATCAGTAACAAGGTTTGTATGTTTCTAAATTTTCTGCGAGTTATGTCCAAAAATTTTAAGAGATCTCTTCGAAGCAAATGTAAATTTGTAGGGATATAGCCAAATTATTATCGTACGGTGTATTACTTACTTTTTAATTGTTTTAGATACAAAAGTCGGTTATAAGCAGTAAAATTAGAATATTTACAAAAGAACAATATATAATAACAATATTGCAAAGCGCCTGTTTCAACATAAAATTACTGAATGAGAAGAAACGTCACATAATTAAGAAATAAAGGCACAGAAAACAATAATAATGATACCAGTACCTACTTAAGCTAGAATAACCCTTAAAAACAACATAATTTATTCAAACAGATATTTACTTAAATACTACTCTCACTAATAATTTGGCCACATACTGTATTTTAAGATAGTATATAGGAACTGTACATAAAAAGTGATGTACTTTAATGTAAAACTTAATAACAATTTCTAGCCAAAATAATCTCTACGTTACTGTGATAAAACAAAAACTGGTTCAACGTCTCTGCCTTATACCGAATATGCTGTAAAACGAGAGTGCCTTCTTAACACCAACCGTTAACCGAACATTGTCAGAAACAACACATATTCGAAGATTAAATGTATTGCGTCAACGTCGCCGTAAAACACCCATTCCTCCGTGCAACTTAACAGTAAAATGGTCGAGTCGAACAAGTCGTGCGGAAGAAAATGCATTCGGCATTCCGAATACAGCAGTGATCCGTCGGAAAAAGGACTAACGTCGAAAAGGAGGCGCCACAAAACGGTACATTTCGGTGACAATCTACTCCTGCAAGTGTGCACTAACGCCGGCCTTAATTCGCACGTGTCCTACACTAAGATGGAGCCGAAAGTGCAGCAATTGTTTAGCTTTATCGAGACGGTCCTCAGTGCATGGGTAAGTATAATATGTCTCTTTACATTATAACAAAACCGTACACCATGTGATTCACGAACAAATAACAATGGAAAGCGCGATGAAGGGATGAAATATTAAATTACACATGCCTTTTTACTCATATAAACTCATAGCATCGTTATCAGACTGATTCAATTAAATTACTTTTGAGGGATTTGCAGAATATTTCTCATCGTTATAAACTACTCCCTTTTCCTAACAATGCAAGTTATAAAAGGAGTTCAGTTTTTAACAAAATTCTACCTAACCCTGTTTTAATATAAACGAAACTCTTATAAACACTTCTTCAACAGTAAAATTCAATGATCACATCTACGATTTTTTAACAAATAACCAAACCGTGTCAGTCAATAGGCAATACAATAGTTCCCTCCTGAAGAAGCGACCGAAGTTGAAAGATAATATTTTGAATTAATTTGCTTTTACCAAATTTTTGCAATGTATGGTTTTGATATACCTAAATTCTAGCCCACGGTCCACAGCTGAGCAACTAAGGTACTGCCATCCGCCTTTGGCAGCAGAACGCCTAGAACTGCAAGCTTCTACTTAAATTTCAATAGAGAGGGTTAGTTCATGCCAACTTCAGTCTTATATACAAAATTGAGATTTTTGTCTCATGAATACATATATTAGTGGTTTTTTTCAAAGTATGAATGTTTCCTAATTTCTTTAGTTAATGGATACCTATTTTAATACAAACAAATCAAAACCTATAATAAAACCTTAATAATTGACACTTTTTTGATCTTTTTACCGATATAAAGTCAGAGCATCGCTATTAGTTTGATTCCTGAAATAGTATGTGACTGTGAAACAATTTTGAGGAATTTTCAAAATATTGTGCATCGTTATAAACTATACCTTTTTCTAGTAATGTAAGTTATAAAATGAGTTCAGTTTAAAACAAAATTCTACCTAATGCTTTTATGAAATAAACGAAAGTCTTATAAACGCTTCTCCAAAAGTCAACTTCAGTGATCACATCTACGGTTTTTTAACAAATAACCGAAACCGAGTCAGTCGCAATATGATAGTTCCCTCCTGAAGAAATTACCTACTATTTCAATAGATTTTGTCAATTCAGTTAACCAACTTCAGTCGGCCCTGTATACAGAATTGACATTTTCGTCTCATGAATACATAGACTAGTGATTTTTCCAAAGTATGAATATTTCCGAATTCCTTTAGTTAAAGGATACCTATTTTAATACAAACAAAACAAAACCTATAATAAAACCTTAATAATTGACGCTTTTTTGAACATGTGATATCCCCTGTTAATTTTATATTCAGCTTCATCCTCTACCATCATCTTCAAGAAGTATTTTAAGCTTTTTAACAACCACATTAAAATCGCCAATTTTCACTTAAACCATTGTTATTTAAAGTACTATAACAAATAACAATGGAAACCGCGATCACAGCATCGCTACTAGTTTAATTCCTGAAATAGTATGTGACTGTGAATTAATTTTGAAGAATTTTCAAAATATTGTGCATCTGTATATACTATATCCTTTTTCTAGTAATGTAACTTATAAAATGAGTTCAGTTTAAAACAAAATTCTACCTAATGCTTTTTTAAAATAAACGAAAGCCTTATAAACACTTCTTCAAAAGTCAACTTCAATGATCACATCTACGGTTTTTGTGTCAAATAACCAAATCCGTGTCAATGGCAATATAATATTTCCCTCCTGAAGACACTGCCAAAGTGAGTGTATAGTCGTTATTCCGTCTGAACAGTGTAAAGATAATCTTTTGAATTAATTTGCTTTTACCCAAATTTTTGTAATTTATGGCTTCCCAAATGTTGATATCCCTAAATTCTAGCCAACGGTCCACAGCTGAGCGACTAAGCTACTGCAATCCGCCTTTGGTATCAGCACGCCTAGAAATGCAAGCTTATATCGAAATTTCAATAGATTGGGTTCATTCATATCAACTTCAGCCGGCTTGTGGTGGCCTTATATACAGAATTGAGATTTTCGTCTCACGACTAAATAGACCACGGGTTTTTTCAAAGTATGAGTGTTTCCTAATTTCTTTAGTTGATGGATATCCTATTTTAATACAAAAAAAATAAAACCTTTAATAAAACTTTAATAATTAAACTTGTTTTAATTATTTAATTAAATTTTAAAACGCTTTGTTTAAAATGTGACCTCCCCTGCTAATTTTATTTTCATATCCATTCTCTATCATCATCTTCAAAGAGTATTTTATGCTTTTTATCAACTGTAATAAAACCGTTAATTTTCACTCAAATTATTGTTGTTTAAAGTACTCTAACTTTTTTGTCGATTTCGATGAAAAAGAAAGCATCTTAAAAGGCCATTTTTAATCAGGAAGAAATTGAGATTACTGAAGATATTTGCTTATTTAAAGTAATACAAAATAAAGTAGCATGAATGGCACAGCTTTGACGTGACTAGTACTCATGGAAGATTGTAATACAAATTACGCCATCTATTGAGCCTCATCACTATTAATTGACACTTCTAGTATTTCTAATTTATCTATAATTTATCTATAGTCCGCTTGATATTCAGTTGATTATCCAAAACAGATATCTATTCAAAAGTATCCTTGTTAGAAGGTACAGTTAAATTCAATAACAACTCAACAGAAGCTCAATATTAGCATGTTGATGGAGTTGTAATTTGTCCATCTGAATATCTCAATAGATGTCACAATTTCTGACATTAATCGAAACGTATTGGAGTTGTTGTTCTTCATTACACTAGCCGGGAACCTATAGAACTTATGATTTTGCTCTTGCTAGTACTACATCTTCAAGTTTAAGTATTCAGCATATGAGTAGCTACTGTTTTTACGATAGGCGTGTGCAAAGGTGTAAAATTCGATAATCACCTCAGGATATATTTTGGAATGCTCTCTCGCTATGTTGAACACAAGCCAGTCAATTGCCTTTATGATCAGGACTAAGGTTTAATACGTTCATTTACAAAAAATCGAAAAGGTTGACGTACCTAAAACTCCATGTGGATTATTTTCTAACCCCTGCGTCTATTTTATTACATTAATGCATCATCTTCCAAACAACTTTAATATATTTTCCGCGTATTATTTATTTTATATATTGATTCAGAAACTAAACATATTAATATTTTGACAAGTTAAAGTACATTTTCTGCGACAGTAAGATTTAATCTTCCTCAACTTCAGTCCTCAATAACATTGTCGTACGAAAAATTTAATCTTATTTAATAGATATATTTTTTTACACCTGAAGCAATAGGATTGGTTACATTTTTTATATGTGTTTATTTATTTTATTTATATTTACTCATTCATATATGAGCATAACCGTTTAATGTATATTAAGGTAATTATTTCATGCAACAGCATTATATATTCAAGTAGCTATATTAATAACATTTTTGTTTAATTGGTCTATTTTTATTAAACAAACAGCAGTTTTTTTTTCAAAAAAGGTATATTGATTCCATTATATCATAAACTTCTTTCAAATATTTATTAACGTACAATGATAATGTGTAAATAATAATCAAATATCATGCCAAGCGAAAAACCTTAATATGAAAACAGCAAAAAGTTCCATAATCCCAAGACATTTTTATGATGAGTCATTTTTCGAGACAAAGGATAATATATCCCGTACCTGGTACAGTTTCGTTGGCATTTTATTAGACGTTTATCTTCATTAACTTGCAATGATTCATCAATTCCTTCCAGCTAATATCATTTTTAGTATTATGAATGTGAAACCTCCATTTAACCGACAATAAATGGAACTTCTATAAATGACAAAGAATAGATAAAACGCTGACAATCTAATAAAATATAACAAAGGTTTTGATACCCTATACCATAAATCAAAATGATTTTGATTTAATCCATAGAATAACAATATAATATTTATCGTTTCGAACCCAGAATTTTAAATAACATAGATTTTTCAAACAATTTTACATCATCTCTCTTCACTCTCATATTAACAAGTATTTCTCTTTCAACAAAAGAAAATCGTTCAAACAAAAAACAGAGATCGAAGGAAAATCAAAGGACACAACAGTTACTTACAAACATCATCATCATCATCACCATCAATTCCATGTCCATGTTCCATGTCTTATTCGAAGCTGTTCTTCCACTCAAAAGGTCAATTTGGCTTTGACATATAACAAAATTCTAATTTAAATTAAATAATGAATCAAAGATATTCTCAAATATATACAGTTTATTTTAACATTATAGTACATTTAATGGATATATTATCATATAGACTAATCTACAGTTAGAGTTGTTTTATTATATTTACATAGAACTCTTTTTTAATAATAGACGCGTTTTTTATGTAGTAGTTACCCCTGGAGGCAAAATCTGCCTAATTAACAATTGTATATCTGAGAAATATATTGTACTTCATTAGAGAACATATTTACCCTTCTGCGTTTAGTTATCATATCCTTCGATGGCGTGTTTCCTTGTTAAGTAATTTTGATATCACTATATTTTTTATTTATTCTGCTACTACCTGTGTGCACCTTTCCAGTTAGTTCTAGTCTAAAGTTAATCACTGAATAATTGATAATACATTTACCATATCTGCAAAACAGTTGGAATTTTTTATCTCCTCATACATTTTAACCAAATGCTCATGTATATTCTGAACAATTACACACATATCTAATGGACATAAATGACGCTCTAAGGTATGATTTCCTACAATTATCGTATATTAATTATATACAGACCTTCAGTTGGTTGCATTCTCATTACCCTGTCTTGAAAATAATCAGCAATGCATCATAATCCCTTATTTATAAGTTTCACTCAAGTGAATAACTAAGCTATTTATTTCTAATCTCTCGAACGTTTGTTCACGATTGTATCATTTCTAAATTTCTTCTTCAATATGTCTGATCGAGGTTATCCAAGGTTTGCCGCTTAAAAGACCCCTTATCTCTTATAAACCTCTTATCACTATTGTTTTAAAGAATTTTGCATACTTTTGACCACCGAACTGGACTGTGACAGGCTGGTTCGTTTATGTATTCGAATGTATCTAACAGCATTGTTTCTATTTTAAAGTAGAATAAAATGAGAAGGAAAATATTGTCTGATTCTGAAACGAATTTACAAATTATGGCTGGAGATACGTTAAACATAATAATGGTATAATAATGGCACCTCACATCATCATTGAAGCTTTCTCACTGAGCTTCGCATGTCTCAGAGTAGAAAAAAACCAGAAAATATCACCGATCAGCATTCAATAGTTTTCTAATACCATAAAGATGCAAATTAAGATTTATATGATTCCTTGAATTGTTTGTGTTTGTATAAAAGTAACTCGCTCTTCAATATTACGATTGTATGAACTTATACATATTTTTTTTTCTTTTCTTCTCTTTGAGTTCTGCAGCCGACCATCAAATAGTTAGTTCTCTTGTTGATTCCACAAACTTACTGAACAACTTAGTATCTATAAATAAACATAGATATTTTAATATGTGGATAGAATGGTTTAAAAATAAATATTGCAAGCGTCGGACGGGAAAAAGTCCATTAACACATCCATTTGGGAATAGTCGCCGTTCATACAGACCGTGCTTTATCTTAATACTTTTAAATTCAGTTGAAATGGCAGAAAGAAGGGCCTCACTCCGTACCCATATAAATTCATGTTTTACAATTCGGGTTGAAAATACGCGAGATTACCACTTTTGTATTACATTTGCCTCCCTGCAATATATATCTTGTCTTATCTTTCTGGCGTTTTACATCAGTGAGGCGAATAGTAATAAATTTTCAAATTCCCTTCGAATATCTTTATAGAGCCGTGCCGACGTTGACAGACTTAAACAGATATATCCGCAGGTATATTTGAAATACATGAATTATTTTGTCATGTCATGTTTAAATTAGGTAAATAAAACAACAAGGGCGTAGCTCGGTAAACATTTGTTAACCTCTAATACAATTTGATCATTGATAAACATGAATTTATTGAATTTTTTACAGAATATGATTTGAAAATTATATCTCGTGATATGTATGACGGTTTGGAGTATAAATAGTAGTAAAATCCAACGCAGTAATATATGGCACTCGAATATTATTTGTGCAACATAATAAGGATGATAACGAGCGTAAATGTTTTAGGAAAAGATATACTTAAGATATGTACACAGCGAAATATTTATGGGCGATGAATATCTGTCTATCCGGCTGTTGAATCAACCTGTAGAAGAGAAAGGAATTCAATAGATTACAAGTGGCTATTTTGAAGTTACATAATAGGTCAATTCTCTGAAATCAATGGTCAAAAGTTCCCGGCCTGATGCATAGATGGCGCTACTAGAATTAAATCCATATGTTCTTTACTTAGCCCTAACCCTCACAAGATGCATGTAAAAATTTGACAGCCTTCGGATCCTTAGTTTGTGAACTATAGCCGTTTGAGTGAAGCAACTTCTGTTATTGTGAAAAAAAAATGATATAAAGAAATTTCACGAGTTAATAAAATATTGCTTTTTGAAGGGAAAAAATACAGGTGCAGCAAAAACTTGAGCCTTGATGCCGAGTTTCCGGACACTGCCCCAGGAAAATCAACCATCAAGGATTGGTATGCTAAGTTTAGACATGGTGAAATGAGCATCGAAGACGGTGAAGGCAGTAGACGTCCAAAGGAGATTGTTACCGACGAAATCATTTAAAAAATCCAGAAAGTGATTTTGAATGGCCGTAAATTGAAATTGAATGAAACGGCAGATACTCCAAATATATCAACTGAACATCATATCATTCATCAATATTTGGGTATGAGAAAGCTCTGTGTAAAGCGGGTGCCGCGCGAGCCCACTCTTGACTAAAAACGATGATTTGATGATTCGCAGCAGTGTTCAAAAATAATCAAGCGTAATAAACCCGAGTTTTTGCGCCGATGTGTGACAATGACTGAAACATGGCTCTATGATTTCACTCCGAAGTCCAATCGACAATCATCCGAGTGGACTGCACATGATGAACCCGCTCCAAAGTGTGAGAAAACGCAACAGTCGGCTGGAAAGGTTATGGCGTCTATATTTTGGGATGCGCATGGAATAATTTTCATTGAATACCTTGAAAAAGGAAGGACCATCAACAGCAACTATTACATGCCGTTATTGGACCGTTTGTAGGACGAAATCGTCAAAAAACGGCCGCATTTGAAGAAAAAGAAAGTGCTGCTTCACCAAGACAATGCATCGTGACAAAAAACCATGAATTGGCCTTGGAATTGGTTCCCCATTCACCGTCTTCTCCAGATCTGGCCCCCAGCGACTATTTCCTGTTCTCAGATCTCAAGAATAAGCTGGAAAGAAAATTTCGTCGAATGAAGAGGTGATCGACGAAACTGAGGCCTATTTTAAAGCAAAGGACAAATCGTACTATAAAAATAATATCGTTCTACAAAAAAGTCAGAGGGTCACTGTAATCAGTGTATCACCTTTTAAGGGAATTATGTTGAATAAAATAAACCAATTTTGCCAAATAAATGTGTTTTACTATAGTAGACGAGGACTTTTCAATTGACCTGTTAGCCTAAATGCAACAAAATGTACTAAGTTGCATGGTGTTCATATTATATACTCTACCTCCTGCAAATATTAATCCGCAGCATTTCAATTGATATACAGTACCGTGGCAATTAATTTTTGTGGTTAGTTTGGATATTCATACAATAATTCGCGAACAAATCCTCTATACTACATAGAGTAATCGACACATCCGAATATCCCAAAATCAGCGTTTTGATGTTGGTTTTGGTTTCATTGCAAGCAAGCTTTAAGAATCAGTTTTATTCCAATCAAACTATTAAAGAGTGACATTTCCCGCCAACTATGGAACGTAAAATGCAATTTTTGAAATTAAAATTTAGCAAAATATTGAATGTTGCTTTAACAAATAAAGCAAAATATATAAACTATGGCGATTTTCATTATAAATTAGGATTAATTACTGTCGGTCTTGAATTTATAGTCCTTCGGAACTTTGGAAATTCAACTCAGTTCTACAGTCGCTCTATTTGCCTCATCTAGCTCTGTTGAATGGGTTATACTTTAATCAAGAAAGTGAAGTATATGTATGTATATATGATATAATATATAATATGTATATATATATATATATATATATATATATATATATATATATATATATTAACAACCTATACATTTAATGTTCAGGTTATGTTTAAAATAAAAAATTGGTATTATATCTTGAACAATATATGAGTATTAAAACACATAACCGTTATATCTAAAATTGAGAAATTGCGAACAAGATTCCAGATAAAAAAAAACGTAGATATAAAGCCAGCGTAAGGAATCACGGTAAACATTAACCAAAAATATAAATTTAAATATTCACGAGCCATTACAAGAAACGCTTAAAATAAATTATTCACGGCCTCCAGAGAAAAATGCCAACGGCCAGACCCCTAGAGGACGAGAGCGTCGTGCGGTATAGACGACTATGGTTTATCTTAATATTTTTGAGTTTAGCCGGAATGGTTACGGCAAAAAGTCGCTCAGCGTCCGCATAAATTCATGTTTTGTAATTCTGGTGGAGTATGACGAAGATACCGACACTTTTGCATTACGTTTGTTCCGGTGCAATTTACGTCCTGTCTTATCTTCTTGACGTGTTGCATTAAGGAGATGGACATTTCGCCCTTTAGCTAGAAAAATGTATATTTTTGTGCCCGTTTACATGTTAATATATATAATATATTCTAAAATCTGATAATTGCATAACTCTTCTGATGCTAAATGATACTAAATGAAAAATGTTTATTTTATGTGGAAGATATGGTAGGAGAATTGGCGTGTTTACATGTTAACTGTGGAATTTAAAAGTTATAATAAGTTGTCTAACAGTTGATAATTTGTGTTTTCACAAACACATATCACTAGTAAGCAGATATAGCAGATATATATCAGAACTAGCACATCAAATAATATAATAATTTGTTTAAATTATTGAAAATGTTTGTAATCGTTAATATATAATATCTATTAGCATTTTCATTTTATTACCAAACATTGAACTAAACATTTACTTGAATGATATATAATTTAAGAATATAGGAAGGAAATGACTTTTATATTAAAATAGATAAGATTACAATTTCCTGCACTTTTAATTACTGCGATTGTATAGCAATATAGCAAATATAACTATGCAATATATGTTTTATTGAAATAATATCAACATGAAAAAAAATATGTATATGTGTAATTAATATTTTATTAGATGATAAAGCCATCTCTGAAACGATTTAATACAATTTTTCAGATGGAATATTTTTAACTAGCGACCCGCCCCGGCTTCGCACGGGTGCAATGCTGATACTAAATTAAATACACTACAGAAAAAATATGAACGTTGTATATAAAAACATAACGGCCCGCTCCGACTTTGCACGGGCATAAAATATATATGCCTATGTCACTCAATGAAAACATGATTAAAATCGATCCAGTATTTTTGGTTCATTCATTACTGCCCTTGGCCTGCACGCATTAAATTTGGAGTAAAACAATTCCTCTTCCCTTATACTTACTATGAAGATTTTCTGCTATCTTTGGAATATCTAAATTCATACAATTTTTATTACATTACACATTTTTAAACGCAAATTTTAAATTTGTAATATCTCCGAAAATATTTGTTTAATTTACATGCTGTAAGGAACCATATTGATCTATATTAATTGCACACTGTATTTAAGGTACTTAATTCGATAAGGATTAATGCCGTATTGTTTAAAATAGCTTCGTAAATAAGCCATTTTCTCACGTAAAAAGTAAACAATAAAAATGGTTAATGTGGGTTATCCCTAAAAGATAAACATATACCATCGCGGACTTTTTTGTAGACCTTTTTATGGTGTACAATACTGTAGTACATTAATTTGATCTAACTCGTAGGGTTAGGCAGCGTTTTTACTAATTGCTAAATAAGCCTAAAAAAATAGGTTAATTTACGACATCACGTTAGAAACCTCTAAAATTAGCAATGTTGCCTTAGTATATTATGCATGTATTATACATATAAACCTTCCTCTTGAATCACTCTATCTATTGAAAAAAACCGCATCAAAATCCGTTGCGTAGTTTTAAAGATTTAAGCGCACATAGGGATATAGGGACAGAAAAGGCGACTTTGTTTTATACTATGTAGTGATAATCACATGGTGTACGGTCAAAGGGAACTGTTAAATATTACAGATCATAAAAATGTATTTGACGTGACGTATATTCTCTAGGTGGCGGAGGAGGGACTGACGTCGCAGGGGGAGTTCAGCGAGATGGACGAGAAGGAGATGCAGCGGATGCGATACAAAAAACAGTGTAAAAAAGTAAAAAAATTAGACATCCGTCGTCTCGTTACCGAAGTCACGAAACTAGATGGGACTCATTTCCTCGGCAACCTGAGATACCGCCACATTCACTGGAATGGAAAGCCGGATTCCGAAGGTTGTAACGCTTTGTTCCTTCAAAAGGTATTAGCTCAGTTCGGAGTTTGTTTGTCGCCGGGATGATTTACGATTACAGTTGAAATATTGAAATGGCAGTTTGTTGGTTATATAAAAGGATCATCCCCGAACGGAATCGATAATCTCTCTTTCGGGCCGATTTTCCTCTCGAGTAAAATATATTATTTCGAGATTAAATCGCGACTAATTCTGTTGTTGTTGTTGTTTCGCAACAGCACACTTTCAATTAAAATTATTAATTGATTAATGATAATAGACCTCAAACTGCGATTAGCATTATCTTCTCTAATTAATTATGTTCTACAATAATCCAATGAAATAACAGTCAATTATAGACAAGAGAATATTAACAACAATTAGTGTTGTCCTACAGAAAACTAAAAAATAGTAAGACTCCTGTAAATTTATTTCATCCATCTTCAGCATAATATATTTACATTCAAAAGAATTGATCTTATGAAGAATACATTTACACCAACTGTTTTTTCCAACTAATGCTGATTTCTTGAAAATTTGAAAAACCTTTGAAACTTTTATTCATTCAATTTTTCATAATTTTATCCTCTCAATATATTCGAAACGATGGAAATTTTAAAAATAATACCTTCACGTAAACGACACATATAATTTATCTAACATTCCTTCTATGTTAGATATAGGACAAGCGTTAGTCTTACTATTTTTTAATCGCTGTATCATCACTGTATTAATTTGTTGAATAGATGACTGACCATATTTTTTGAACCCTATTGTATTAAGTCGATTTTGCAGAATATGTTCGATTGCTTATGATTTTATTTCAAATATTATTTAGTAAATATGTCCTTGGTGTCCATAAACTCTATAATCAATACCAAATTAGAACTGCTAAGGCCAGTGAGATTAATTGAAAGCTCTGATAATATAACATCCAATAAACGTATTTTATTCACAAAAAAAACATTTATTGGTACCAAATCCAACAAGCCATTTATTGAAACCAAAGTTGGTTCAAATTCGAATTGTTAGTTAGTAAATATTTGTAGGACACTTTGCTTATACTGTCATTGTTACCAATTAATAATCAGGACAGAGCCCTATTTAAATTAAAATTCATCAAGTTAAATTGCAATGCAGTCAAATGTCAGTTTTCCAGATACATTTTCCTGCAAAAAAATCAACAAATACCAGATGGCTTCAACCCACTTATTGCTTAGACAGGGAGATATGTTCAGCATGAATCTAATGAAATAACAGTCAATTACAAACAAAAGAGTTTTTATAATAAATAGTGTTATATTACAAAATACAAAAAATAATAAGACTTTTTGATTTACTTCTCTAAATTTATTTCATCCATCCTTGTGTATAATAGTGAATAACACATTTAGATCAACTTTTCCTTGCAACTAATGTCTAGAAAAAACTTTGCAACAATTGTTCATTAAATTTTTCTTGTCTGAATTGAATTTTGTCCTCTCATTCTACTCGAAGCGGTCCGATGAAATCAAGTTTAGTAAATACAGAGTAGATGGGGATTTTAAGATCAATAGCGTCAAGCAAATGACGCATATAACTGATATAAAATTGCTTCTAGACTGGGACAGACAGAAATAATGCATAATAACGAACAACACTTTGATTTCTCAGTTTTACTATTTCTTTGATCACTGTAGTATTAATCTGTTCAATATCATTCAGATTATCCATATATACACTACAATCCATTAAAAGCGCACTTGTATTTTACTATAAAAAGTACCATTTCATTAAATAACCTGCTAGTTAGCATGACTGACTATCTTTTCTGAAGCCTAAATTATGAAGTCATTTTGCAGAATATGTTCGATTGCTTATGATTTTATTTCAAATATAATTCAATAAATATGCCTTTTATGTCCATAAACTTTACAATCTAGACATAATTATTAGATAATAAAGCCATCTCTGAAACGATTTAGTTTAATTTTTCAGATCGAATATTTTTAACAATCACACGGTGTACGGTAAAAGGGGACTGTTAAATATTTCAGACCATAAAAATGTATATGACGCGGCATATAGGCGTCTAAGTGGCCGAATATACTAATAATTAATCCAGATATTATAAATGAAATCAGAACCAAAATAAAGACATTTTTATTAATTTTTAATACATCTTGGTTATCATACAAGTACTAATTATGTTACAATTATGCTGCGATTTTATAACAGTATAGCAAATATAGCTATGCAATATATGTTTTATTGAAATAATATCAACATGACAAAGAAATATGTATATGTGTAGTTAATATTTTATTAGATCAAAAATGAAACCAGAACCAAAATAAAGACATTTTTATTCAGTTTTGATACATCTTGGGTACCATACAAGTACTAATTATATTACAGTTATGTTCCATACACATTTAAATATCTGCTTATATAAATTATTGCGTCTGTATCGGAGCGCGAATTTCAGAAGACGTAAAAAAGTTTTTTATGGCCCAATTAAATTTTACGGCCAATGTCTTGTCATTAATCTGACGCTCTTCAGAAACTAGCAATAATCGAAACCGCGCAATATGTTACATGTGAAAGTTTAATGAGGCAATAAAATTGCGCCGTACTCTAATTAGATTTCGAGATAACCTTATAACTGTTAAATGGCGATGGATGTTTTTCTAAAATAATATTATTTCGTTTATGAGGGATCTTAATTAATTTATATACATATCCATAATTGGTTTTAGTTTTATAAGGTGATTGCTTCAACTACGGGATACGTGGTGAAGAAACGTGAACACGTATTGATTAACAAAATTCTGAATTATAAATGCACAAGAAATTGTTTAAGTTCAAATTCAGTAGAGGATTCACCTCCTCCATTCATCACCTACTGCACTAAATTTCTCCATCGCCTTTTATGCTCTTATAACTCAAGAATTTTATATTTGTATTTTATCCATAATATGCTATTAAATAAAACAAAGTCGTATAGAATCTTGTGATTTCTTGTCAACAATTGAATTAAAAATTTCAACAATTAACAAATTTATAATTCGGCCTACTTAAAGAGTTCGACCTCTTCCTTTCTAGTCACCTATTTAATGTTTTCCATTTATTATATTATATAGAGGAATAACACTCTCCGTTCTTTCAAATGATTCATATTTGTGTACGTATCTATTATTTTTCCTGTATTACATAAATATTGTAGTCACCATCAACATCTTTTCTATAATGAAAACATCTGCTACTTCAATTTCTGTTCAGATATATTTGTCAAATGTTCCAGTGACTTTCATATAAATGAGCAATCTCCTTTAAATTTAGATTGTAACCACCTGTTCATAACAACCTCTAGGAACAAAATAAGAATGAACTCAATAAGACAAACAGTTTTATATAGAAAATTATAGAGTAAATCAATATATAATCAATTAAAAAGGCACCAGTAGCGCTATTTGAGAATATCCAGTTCAACCGATATTATCTCCAATTATCTGTCGACAGGCTCTGTAATAAGACCGTTACAAATCATTATTAGTTCGACAGTTTAAATGATTGAAAATCGCTATTTCAGTACTTTTATATCTATAACGTCCATCCATCGATCTTTCACGGTATCGATTTTATAAATACTCCGTTAGTTGCAAATCGCTGAAATAACCATTTTAATCTTTTAGTTTACTGGTATAAAATCGACAAAAAAATATTTTTCAAACTGTTTATAATTTAACAGTTTTTAAAGTTTTTTAAAAACTAGTTAAGATTACATATTGCCAAAAGATGTTCCAAAATATATTTTTTAGTTTGAATTTTCTACCGTTAGATTTCGTGTTCAGTCACGCAAAAAGAAGAATTTTGACAGCTGACAAAGTAGAGTTAGCAGTTTTTGGGGTTATATATTTCTCTTAATAAATTGCATGATATTAATGTGGCCTACTAGTTTCGGTGAACAAAATTGGTCCCTCATATGTAGTCAGACGATTTATGTGATTTAAAACCACTTAATCCCTTTTTGTGAGGTTATTTAGAGTCAGATGTCTGCACCAACAAGACCATCGTTACTTTAGTGTACTCCAGCAAGGAAATGTAATAAAATGGCCATGAAAAATTTTACATATATATGCCAGCATATATATTCATTAATTATTCATAAAAATATATTAATTTTAGATTTTAAGTTAATTTTTAAATGCTCTGTACAACGTGATATCCTTTAATTCCCTAACCTTGTCAGATTAGTCAATATATCAATACTATTAAGATATCATTCGCTTCATTAATCAGTTTTGATTGAATATCTGTCTTCAAATGACATGATTAAATAACTTTCTTACGATATTTATTTATTTATTTAGAGCTTACGATCACATTTAACGATTTCCTATTAACATCCAAGCATTGATGGTCCATATATTCTCAATCAATCAAAATCAACGTATAAAAATGGTAACTCAAGGCCTTTATAAGCTGTCATGTAGTTTTGATATACAAAATATAAATGTTTACTTACATCAAGATTACGTTTCTTAACCTTTCATACATTGTTGTAATATGTGTAATATTTGTTGTAATATTTTTAAATATTTACTTTACAGTGATAAAATATACAGTTTATAAAGTCACTGAATTAAAATTTGACCGACTTTTTTATTGCAGAGGGGCGTTCTACTATTACAATGATCACAAGTTCAAATCCTTTTGGAACATAATTTTAAATTTATGCTTGTAATCGTTCATAAAACAAGGATACAAAATCCGACAAGGAATATAATCCCATATATATATATATATATATATATATATATATATATATATATATATATATATATATATATATATATATATATATATTGCCATACAATAACTACATAAGCTTTATTTCACATGAATAATAATTATTTGATAAAATGCAACAACATATATATATATATATATATATATATATATATATATATATATATATATATATATATATATATATATATATATATATATATATATATATATATATATATATATATATATATAAGAACGCACGATCCACAGTATTAAAAATTATACAAATATATATTATTTCAATATAGAATATGAAATGTATTTTTGTAAAATATATTACGAACGCTCAGTGTATTTTCAAATCCAACACACTCTCCATCAATTGAATGTCAGATATTCCATAATAGATATTAGCGGCTTTTGAGGTTAGGCTGGAATTATACTGGCGTATGTCAGCTGAATAATTCTCTGTCTAGTTATTGCTATGTAGGTATAAATAACGCATATAATACAAAATAGGTTACCTTTTCTGTTTATTTCCTCGCTGATAAATCATCCGATTAATCACAATTACCACACAACTCTCATATATTATGGCAATATATTATATTACCTTCGTTATATATCCTTATTTAATAAATTCATAAAATCCAGCTTCAGTTTCGAATAAATTTATGAATGACACTTGGTATTATTAATAAATTAACAAAATATAATCTGTGAGAATTTGAAAATTTCCACATTATTTATTTTATTTAAATAACATGTGACAGTAAATTAAATTCGGAAGTTCATTTTCATAATTGAATAAATATCGATAGACAAAATCGTGCCAGTAAAAGAATTAGCTCTAAACCTTTATTTTGCTAGTAATTTTATAATCAATAATATACCAGCGACATTATCAAAATTACAATCTTAAGAATAATTGTTCAATGATTTTTAAAAAATGCCGGCTTGGTTGGCGCAGCGATAAAGGCGACAGGACGGTCCACCTACTGTTGCGATAGTCGGGGGTTTGAATCCTGCTGGGGCATTTTCATAAATATATGTTTGTGATTGTTTCATATTTGTGATTGTCCTAAGTAAGACTGTAAAATCCGACGATGAAAATAATCTCAGTTATGCCAGTAAACAGGCTGGGTAAGACCGGAAGTTCTCTAGGGTGTATTAAACTGTAGATGATTAAACTGTAGGTCCAGTCCAAACCTTCGCTGTTAATATGGAGGCGTTAAAAAATATTTTTTTATTATTATTTAATTATTTCATTGTTACTAGTCTTTCCGACTAACCTACAATTTGTCTTTATGATAACTTAAATCCAGATATATAACTAGGAGGACCCATCGACCCTATCTCAGTCTCTGTTGAAATAAAGTTTATACATGTCACTGCTGTATTTTTTATTATATGCACCTCACTACACAACAATACACAAGATCAGATGGTTTGATACTTTTTAGACTGTGTCTTCTTCTGGTGGTATCCAAAAGCTGCAATACTTCAAGATTCTTATGAGAATGGAGTCTTTCCTCATACCCATTTGCAATTCTCTTGATTTCTTGACTGTCTGTGGGTATGTGAAGGTCTCGATGTAGGTAATCAGTCCTATAGTATTTAGGTGCGTCCACAAACGAATTTGTCTGAAAAATATGTATTTTATTTATGTTACTCTTTGCAGAACATAATTGAATCCGTATGTCCATATAGGTTTCAGTATTTGCTTATATAATAGCAATTTGTTATCTAGTGATAATTGTGATTTTCTTCTGATAAAATGATTTAAAATGTTAGCATTAGATTCTCTTTCAAACTTTCAAAAACTTCTTTACACTAATATTAACATACATAGAAGCAGTGTGGTTTCTAGACACCAACTCAAGAGCTTCGCCCATTTTGAGTCATCTTGTCAAATTAGCGTTGACATAAACCTGATGAAGAAGTTTGTGCTCATGACTCTAAATCTCTATGGAGATTATTATTTCTAAAGTAGCACTTATTATAATAACTAGGACCTACTTAATATTTGATGAATAAAAATTACACCTAAAATATTAATTGTTATAAAGTATACTGTTCTATATCACAATCTGTGTCTAAGTGAAGGACCTTGTTAATCCCCATTCCTTTATACTGTGCTTCCTGTTAAACAAAAGAATATATAATCGTATTATTAGATGATTACGTATAATTAGTTAAATAAACTACCGTTAAATCTGATGAAGTTTCCAACACATGAAATTTGCAAAATCTAAATGTGACGTAACGCCGCTTGTATCGCAATAAAAGAAATCCTCCACTACCCTAAGACCATGTTATACCTTCAAAAAATCTTATCCTGTTATATGAGTGAAAGACCTTGAAAATATAGAATATATACAAAAATATAGCTCTTCAATAGGCTAAAAGCATACAAATTTTAAAACATCTCAAATGTGCACGACCATCAGGAATACTAAGGTTAGAAATACAATAGAAATATTTTTATTATCCAATGTCGTATCAAATATGCTTCTAGCAGAATCAAGAATTTGTTGAAATGTAAAAAGCCACAAGTCAGAAGAACTCTAAGAGAGCCTGAGTGTGACAAGATTTGATATATTGAAAAATTCTTCTGTAAACCCAGTCCTTTCATACACATTGTTACATTCCAGCTTACCCTTACATTTTTTTGTAGTTTCACCAATATATAGGCAATCCACAAATAAAATTTTAATGCTAATAAACTGATATATAGTCTGTTGAAAGTTATTTTGTAAATTCGTCATTTAAATTTATAACATCAAAACGTCGCAATGTTGCCGCATCAAATCTGAGTTTTAGGTCAGTTTGGCTTTGACATACCACAAAATTCACATCTAAATAAAATAATCGAACAAAAATGTCGTCAAACATAATTTATTTCAACATTATAGTACATCTAAAAACTACAATTAATTATACAGCTACAATAGTTTATAGGTCAGAGTTATAACCTCTGATCACTATTGCTTTCAAGAATTTTGCATACGTCTGACAACCGGGCGACTTTGACAGGCTCAATCGTTTACGTGTTCGAACTAATCAGACAGCATAGTGTTTTTTTTAACTAGAATGAAATGAGAAGGAAAATATTGTCTGATTTTAAAAGAATTTGCAATTTGCGGCAGGAAATACATTAAATAATCTTGATATCGAAAGTACAAAAAACTTTGAATGGCTTTCTGTAATCCAAAATGTCTGTCAAATGTAACTCATACTATATGCTATCCCAATTTTCAAATAATCCTGTAGTCAATCGATCCCTAGTAGTAATTTCTATTTTCTGACACAGAACTGAACAACCATTAAAGGTACAAAACAACAATATCTGCGGTAGGATATTTCAATTATCAAAAATTGATATATACTTTATTTCCATTATGTACTGGTATGTAGTTTACCCTTAAAAGTTTTGCGGAAATCTTTTGAAGTCAGACACACGCCTAAAATGGACTTTAATTCATTGAAAATGGTTGTTGACATAAAAACGGGCGTTTTCCATTTTTTTTTCGCAAATGGCTTTTAGCCAAAATTGATGCACTAAAGATGATACTTATGTATCTTTAATGGATTGTGGATTTTCGGCGTACGCACGCCAGAAACCAAGGATTTTCTCTGAGCCCTAACTATACCATTATTGCAATTTTCTTTTGTGATGGTGGAAGCGACATGTGGAAACGTTTACACGAAGTAAAGTGTTGCTTTATGTGGCTTTTAGCAAAATAATATTTTCCGTATTTAGATAATTTTATATTTTTTAAGATTTTAAATGAACATTTTAAGTTTCAATATTTATCCTTAATGTATTTTTTTTGATAAAAAATTATTAATTAAGTTAGCTACTAATTTTGTAACATTTCCAAATCTTTCACCAGGTCTTATTTCACCAGTTCATAATTTCCTTTTTTTGATTTTCAGTGTTGTACCTATATTATATTATTTATAATTATTAACAGTAGATTATTCCTGAAGTATTTAACACAAATCTTCATTGATCAAGGGAATGCCATTTTGTTATTCTTCTACAAATTCATATCAAACACTAAAAACCTATTTATACAACAAATGTTGGTGAATTGTTCACTATTTTTCTTGATATATATATTCTATCAACACACATATAGTCTATTCAAAGTAGCAATGAATTCAAGGCATCTCAATTTAACACGTCAAAGCGTCGGAATGTTGCCGCATTTACCTTTAACTTTTAGTTTATTTCAACTTTTATATATTACAAAATTATAATACAAATAAAATAATGAAACAAAAGTGTTATAAAATATAATTTATTTTAACATTATAGTTCACTGTTTACTGCTACTTTGGAGAAACTATAAGATCAAATGTTTTAAATATCTTGAATTCGTGTCCCACTACAATGTTATCCAGGATTTACATGACCTAATTATTATTGATAATTTCCTGTTCTAGATTTCCTAAATAGCAGTCGGTAATAATAAAGGTCAACATGTAAATAATGATTGCAGAAATACAATATATGGGGATACACTACGATACTGCTCAGCTTTATTCTTCTTGTTCTTAAAAATATATGATATTTTGCAAAATCGCACAAAACTGGATGTTGCAGATTTCATTATATACTTTTATAGGCATATACTTCACAGAATAGTCTATTCAAAGTTTTTTGTACATACGTCATTAAGATGCTTAATGTATGGCCTGTTGCAATTTGTAAATTCGCTTTAGAATCACACAATATTTTCTTCCTCATTTTATGCTAGTTAAAAAGAGACACAATGCTGTCTGATTAGTTCGAAGATGTAAAAGAAAGTGCCTGTCAAAGTCGTCCGGTTGTCAGACGTATGCAAAATTCTTGAAATCAATAATTTATAAGATGTTATAACTTTAACCTAAAAACTTTTGTGGCTGTATAATTAACTATAGTTTTTAGATAAACTATAAAATAAATTATATTTGATAACATTTTTGTTCAATTATTTTATTTAGATTAGAATTTTGTTGTATATCAAAGTCAAGTTGGTGCGACAACATTGCGACGTTTGACGGTCAGAGTAGATGCGACAAAAAATTTAGATGACGTATATACAAAATAACTGAACAGACTATATATTGTTTCGTTCTTGTTGTAGGCTTGCGCTACGTTGACGAATATCGCTTAGCAGTTTTTTCCTTTTGAAGGTTCCTTTAATGATATCTGTGGTTCTATACAATTAGTCACTTTAAAATGTTTGTCTATAAATCCAAACTAAAGTTAATCCTTTCAAATTATCTAATAATATTTAAAGATCAGCTGGTTTCTTTATTTTGAGCCTGTGTCCTGTTCTTGTGGTATTCAAAAGCTGCAATACTTCAACATTCTCATGAGAATAGAGTCTTTCCTCATGTCCCCTTGCAATTCTCTTTATTTCTTGACCAATTGTGGGTATCTGAAGGTCTCGATGTAGGTAATTAGTCCTATAGTATTTGAAAAATTTGTATTTTGCTTATGTTACTCTTTGCAGAACATCCCCATAATTGAACTAGGTTTCAGTATTTACTTATATAATAGCAGTTTATTATGTACTGATAATTGTGATTTCTTCCAATTATCCAGTACATTTTCCTATATTACAATTCAATTCCAGTTCTTTTCTTTTCTTCTTTATATTTTCCTTCCAGCGAAGATTTGCATCAAGATTCATTCCGAGATATTTAGCGTTGTTGCTATATGAAATGATAGTACTATTTAATGTTATTGGTGCATGTACGTTCTGATTGTAGCTGAACTGCACATGCACAGATCTACATTCATTAATTTTTATTTTCCAAGCTTATGTCCGATTATTTATATTGTCACTTGCCTGTTGTAATTTTCGTTAGGCTTCTTCACTATTGCCTTCGACAGCTATAATGACAGTATCATTAGCAAATGATATCATCGTACTATTCTCCATTTGTGTTATATCACAAGTATAGAGTAGATAAAGCATTGCCCCCAGTACACTTCCTTGATTGTTTGAAAATGAATATAATTTCTAATATAGGTGATATATTAGATGTTTAAAATGGTTTTTTTTTGTTTAACATAAACAGAACGGTTTCCAATAACACGACTAATATCACGACTGAAACATAAAGTCAAATTAACCAGTTTGAATAGTGATGACATTGAAAACAAAATGCGTTCCGTAAATAGCTTTTGTTGGGCGCCGTAATAACATTTTTTTCAATCGCGTCTTTATTAAGCCTAAACAGGCCATTTCCACTGACTAGAACACAGGCCAATTTAAAATTAATACATATAAAATAAGTTCATGAATATGAAGTAATGAAGATAATACGTTCGTTCGTGTGGTCCCTGATGAACGTAAAATTGTGTAAAAGCGACCAAATAACTGACAGATGGTTAGAGTACGTTCGAGTTTAATAAACATAACCTATTTTCATGTTGTATGACTACAACAATCAACAGTAGAGTTTCCAGGAAGTATTTTTTTAAATTATTTTAATTACTTTCTAATTAATTTTTTTTTGTGTGTAATAGGGTATCTAATCCAGTTTCTTTAAATAATATTAAAAGTCATTTTCAAGGCAACACATTCGCTTTGTTGACTTTGTTGATTTTTTCACTACTGTTAAAAGTACTGCTCTACAAGTCAACGTATTGTAGAAATCTTGCTGTAATTGAAAAATAGATGTCAAAATTACCTTATTCAGGGTGATGGACAAACTAAGACAGCAATAAAAGATTGATAGAAACGCACGATGAGAAAAAATAGTTCACGAGACACTTCATCAATTATACAAAACATTGGAAGTTGGTCAAAGTTAAAATCTAAGCTGACCGTTAAGAATAAAAATGAGATTCTTGACAAATTGAAACCCAGGGATATTGAAAAGCCTTATAGGCCGCAAAATGGAGTTCTTCATCGGCATTTATTTCTTGCTCAAAAATAGAAAAATGTAGAAGATACAGGATAATATTTTTCAATTTCATTTCTAATATGCTAAGAAATAGTTATTATTAACAATAATTATTAGTACCTAGCGAACAAAAACGTGAATAATTATATTTTTATTTAAACTTTATTTATCAAATTATGGGATTTCAAAAACTGACATTCACATTCCAAATTTGATTTATTTCGTGTGTTAAGACGGAGGTACTTTCAACCATTTTAATGTTTTACTATAAAATAAGTCTAAAATATAGCTTAAAAGATAAATTAATAATGCACGAATATTTTGCAGTATGTAAAGTAACTCCATATAACATATCTTAGAGATTTTTGCTAAATCAAGGAATATTTGTTAGTAATATATAGGAACGTTTTGATACAGCAAAGCTACATCTGTTAAAAGTATTATTTTTATATTTTAATCAAATAAAATGTACCTAATAATGTACCTAATAAATTGCTCCAATTTTTAATATATTTTTTACTAATATTTAATACAGTGACAATTACAATGTCGAGATAAATTATCATCGACAATCTTTCAATAATTTTTTTGGTGATTCCTAAAACTCATTATCCGATATCAACATTGTTACATTAGAAACATTGCAGCCGTTCTTTGCAAATTGCCATTTTATGGAGCCTGCTTACCATTAAATATCTGAAAGCCAAAGATACGCTTGCTTGGCACTTATTCTTGCAATAAAATAACTATATAAAATTTGCCGTCAGTGATGTTTTGTTGAAATAAAGTTGGAAACTCTTAGCCAAGTAAAATAAATACTTGTTTATGTTATATTGACATATTCCAATAAAATGGAATTTAAAGTTATCTATATAAATAAAAATTCACATGTTTGTTTCTATAAAATATAAGATCTCCGAGCATTCGTAAATTGTAATCGGTTCCGTGATTTAGTTTTCGTATTTTTATATGTTTTTTAAAACTGTCTTCCTTTTTGCGGTATAGTTCGTTATATTTTTCTGAATGACAAGTTATTTGAGAAATTAAGATAATCTAAGAAATAGTGGACATCAACAAACAAAAGCTCTAACAAAGCAAGTGGTAGCAAACTTCCCCCCAATAAATATTAAGGCTGTATGGTAAGCCCTCCAGTTCAGCTGCCTCAACATGATTTATACGAAGGTCACTATTTATATTTCGGGATTTATCAACACTGTTGTCGTGTGAGTCCATCTGACGGTTCCATCGTAAAGTTTGACATTTTTGACGATATAAGTATTCAGAATATTTTGTCGCACGGACGTTATTTGTTTATTTTATACTTAGTTGTAAGTTTCGTCTCGACAAAAAATGGAACTGAATTCAATCGTGGTCGTAGTTCGCTGCCCGAAGAGTTTCGTGAAGGTCGTCCAAAATCGGCTGTTGTGCCAGAAAACATCGATGCTGTGTGCGAAATGATTAAACAAGATCGTCCTGTCACCTAGTGTGAGATTGAGGCATCTCTAAGCATTAGTTCCACCAGCATAGATGCGATTTTACATGAACACTTAGCTCTGACAAAGTTATGTTCGCGTTGGATCCCACACAACTTGAGAATCGCTCGAAAAAAGGCTCGTGTCGATTGGTGCAAATAAATGCTTAATAAATTAAATCGCGGTGCTTGGAAAGACGTTCGACACAACTATCTGTTTGCCAGAATTCTTCAGTGAAATAAGGAAAACAAACAAGAGACATCGGATTGTTCTTCATCATGACAATGCGAGCTCTCACACATCGAATCAAACAAGAGACTATTTGGGTGGGTCAAATGGGTCATCCGCCCTACAGCACTGATTTGGCATCTATTGACTTCTTTTTGTTCCCATCCGTGAAGAATAAACTGCGTGGTCAACGATTTTCATCGCCCGAAGGAGCTATTAAAGCGTTCAAAAATCATGTTTTAAAGATACCTCATTCGGAATGGAATCAGTGCTTTGAAAATTGATTTCAGCGTATGCAAAATTGTATCGATCATTATATTGAGTACTATAGAAAACAATAAAAATATATTGGCAGCTTAACTATTTGTTTTTTTTTTCCTATTCCCGAAATAAAAATAGTGACTATCGTATGAACGTTGGAACGATGTAACGTTGAAAGAAGCTTGAAAATAACTACTCCACGATTTCTGCGCAAAGGCAACCACACTAAATACACTAGTAATCCACAATTACTAATAAAAACCATCAACCTTTAAAAGTGTGAATTTTAAATCTAAATAGAATTAACTTCCATTAAAATTATATCCATACTGATAACAAAAAATGTTGGATTACAGTACTTCATGTTTTCATTATGTCTCGTTTAACCAAAAAATATACTGAATACTTCCATACAATGTTTAATACTTATTCAACAAAGCCACACTATAGCTTCAGCAGACGGTTACAAACTCATCATTGATTCCTAGGACAGTGATACTTATTTCACTAAGTCCTTATTCATTAAATTTGCTTCGAAATTATGAAAATCCAAAATTACTCTTTCTGCAATTACAATTTCTATTTCAAATTTATAAGAATATGAAAATAATTTCTAAATAAGCACCTCCTTCATTCAATTATAAATAAAATGTTTAAAATATCTCCCATTTCGATTATTCTGATTTATCTGATTGCACTGTTCGCAATAACTCCCTCGATTTTACCTTCCGTGTGCTGTTTATTTCGATTTCGCATTTACTGAACATCATCCTTCATTATTCCATTCACATGCAGCATAATTTCTGTATAACCTCAGAAGCCCGCTAATGTCAGTTATGAAATAACTGACGTGAAATTGATCGAGAGTGTTTTGGAAGTGGTTTAAGCGCACTATTCGTATTACATTCAAGGCAAATGAGTGTTATTAAAAAATTGTCGAGATATTAAGTAAATACTGTTGTCATAAATTTTCATCAGAAAAATTTGTATTATTTTAGACATAAGTGGAGAAACTAACTTCCATTTTTGTTATAAATAATTCGCATTTACTTCATAACATAAGTTAGAGGATTAATAAACATAGGGCCAAGATAATAAATTAGTTCTAGATTGAATCAATTTAAAAGTATAAGGGAACAATTGCAGTGCTGAGTAAGACAAAACAAGAGTTATACAGGGAATGAATAAAGATTACTTGTTTACCGCGCCGTCACAGGCTTGAAATGAAATTTCAGAAGATTTAGTGGTCAAATTAATTGAATCAACGTGTCAAAAATGTCAGAAAGTAATGAAAATTAAGGACCTCGTAACCAATGTTCAGGATATCAAATTGATTTCTTAATATTTTCTTATTAAATTAAAACTACATGTAAAAAGGAGATTGTATTTTTTTTAGATAGAATCAACATACATTTTGAAAAATATTTGTTATTTATCTATGCACTTAACATACACATATACACACACACACATATAGACAAAACTGATAATAATTATATTATTGAACAATGTATCCATAATGATAACAGTGGTAGTTATAAATAGGTGCAAAAGCAATTGTTATTTTCACTATTAAACATATTTAATTGCATTCAGTTAAAGCAGGTTTTATAAAAACATTTATATTTATAGCTTCGTCATATAACTGCATCATATTGACCACTGTTAAATGCTCGTTGAAGCAACACTCATATTTTTGGTTAAAAATAATTGTTCGCAAAGAATTTATATATTATATAACATATATATATATATACATATATATATATATATATATATATATATATATATATATATATATATATTCACCTAAAATATTTATTTTTATAATAGTTAGGAATTTGTTAAATATAGGAAGGTTAGAGATAATTCAAACGGTTGCAAATCATTTGCATACGAACTCTGTGTCAATTTATTAAGCTTCAGAGCTCTTACCATAATCCGTATTAACTATACGAACGTATTTGCCATGATTATGAGCTAGATGATTTTGTACGTAAATCTAATATATGTAGATATTTTGAATTAAATCAGTGCACATTAAGATGCAAGCTGTGAGTGGTTAAATTATCCTCAATTATACCTCTGCTGAATTGGCTCGCACCTTAAAAATGTTACCGGAGTATAGTGGAAATCATAGAGGTGGTAAATAATATTATCGTCGGTATTAAATGACACCAGATATTTCTGTAGCTATACACAATATAAAACCATCTCATTCTTAGAAAATATGTTAAACGCAAAGCAACAAAACTTTACTTAGTTCACAGGAAATTATGTTAACCGTTATAATTGTTTTAGATTTATCAGAACGAACAATACGAGTATTTTCTTCAACATTATCGATGTAAATCCGAATAAAATTGGCAAAAAACACCTTGGTCAATCAACAAAGTTCGAAAATATGAAAATCGAAGTTAAAGGAAGCCTAAATAATCGTGGCTGATTTAATCATTTGATCAGAGAAAACTAATAAAGAAAGTCTCAAGGACATTTGAAGGGTTTTTATACAAGCAAAAACTCCTCCAATAATTACATTCATCAAACATTGCGTATTCCGACTCAGCAAAGGTTTGTTTTATAATTATCCAAAAAAATAATTTCAAATAAGAGATCTCAGATAATTCGTATAGTTATTGAAGGAGAAATCGTGTGAAATAATATTTTTATAATGTACTCGATTTTTTGTATACGCACTCCCATTTTAAAGTGTAATAACCTCTTCATAATCAAGAATTATGATAGTAATTTATCTTAATTAACATATAATTACTTATCACTTTTGTTCATATAACAATTACACATATATCGGCCTAATGCAGTACTAGCAATTAGCAACCTTTATATCCAAATACCCACCAATATAAATGAAGAACTATTACAACTCTTTTATTACGAGATCATGAAAACATAAGAAATTGATTGTTCAATAAGTGGAGAGGAACCGAAATGTCTGGGAATGAAAGCGATCGTTATATTGATTTTCGAATAAAGGTGTTTCTGTAAAGAAATAAACATGTCATAATGAGAAAAATCTGGTGATATGTTGATTTCAACATCCCTTTCTGCGTCGATCGAATAGACAGAAGATCGGTTATGTCAGAATTTTATGTCAGGTCTTTTCTGTAACAATAAGTTATTGAATTGATATCGGAAAATATCTGCAGTAATAGTTTCATTCACTTCCAACAACTCATAATACCCTACAACTTGTTGATCCCACCTATGCAGAGCAAGACTTATCTCCTTGCATATTCCGGTCTAGTGCCGATGTGGATGACTCTCCAGTGCTAATCATTGACCTTCTGATAGATACACGATACGTCACAGAGAACTTTTTTCTCAGAGAGCAATAAAACTGCGATTTCGAATTGGTTCAAAATGGCGATCTCAACCAATTTGTGTGATGGCCTCTTTCCTTTCTTTTAGATCTTTCCCATCGCATATTTACACTTGGGCATAGTTTATTCGTCAACTCTTATGCGGCCTAAGAATTTTTTCCGAGTTTGAACTAATTCTAATTCAATACATCTTGCAATTTATTATTTTCGAACTTTTTTGTTGGTTCTCCAGTGTTCTCAAAATCACCACTCTTCAAACCTTACTAAAAGTAACAATTGGGGTGAGCTTTGCCAGCAGATTTCTTCTAATAAAATCATAAATAATGTTGAATATGTAATTTTATCATTCCATAAAACATAATCATCTCAATAACAATAAATGGTAAAGTGTTGTTTTATGCAGAGAAATATCAGAACCATCGAATTTAACAATGTAAATGATACATAGCATTAACCACTAGCGAGCAAGCGACAACATTTTCAAAGGAAAACTATAGATATTCAATATCTGCATATGTAGTATAGTATTCGTCCTAATCTGTCTGTTATTCTTCTGAGAATATATTTATAATCTATCGACACGTTTAAGCTTCATAAAAAATGCACATTTAATTATCTGGGGTGTTTTGCGGAAGTTGGACAAACCTATTTATTTAAATTACGAATGACGGACCATTTATAACACCACGCCCTATACAAATATTTGCAGCCGGGCTCTAGATTGCCGCGTCGAACGAGACTTCGGGATAGTAACGTTCCCGGCTGTCCCTTCTTGATGACGACCACTCACCCTTCCGACGGAAAGGGCACAAAGGTCGACCTCTTGGCAACTCCCAGAAGTGCCGTGTAATTTGAATATGTAGGCTGTATTTTCGGCAAGTGTCGGATTTTCCGAGTTGAACGATTACAAAGTGAAACGAAATTGGACGGACGCCGTCGTCTCAGACGTGGATTCGACGAACAAATAATAGCGACGGTAGTTATCGTCGCAAAGGGATCAACGGCTCTTTCACGATTAACTATTTTCGTACGTTGTGATGCCATTGTAAATAGATACTTTGTAGCAATGCTACTTTCGCAATAAGTTTTCTCACTTTTGATAAAAATTGGCTTAGCTTTTACCATTTATCACCAAATATATATAAAATATGTCTCAAAAAACTGCATGAAACATTTGAAACATGAATCATACAAGTTTAGAAAAATAGCAAGTAATAACAATAACATGCACCTTTAGCATTAATTTAGCACATTAATCAATTATTCAGCCCGTTTCAAATTTGTCTTCTCCGTCGGCGATACACGGCTTTAAACATTACTTGAAATTTTTTTCAATGAGCCACGGGTCTTCTGACGACATCTGGTCCCATTCTCGAAGCAGCGACTGCTTCAGTGACTCCAAATTTTTGTGACTTGTGGCACAGACACTGGCCTTTAAAATGGACGACATACTGTAGTCCATCGGTTTGAGATCCCTTGTGTAGGAAGGTCACTCTACCGATGTGATGAAGTGGACACAGCACCAATCTTGAGTCGCTATTGCTTTATGGACCGGAACAACGACCTGTTGGAACGTCCAATTCGCAAGGTTAAAGCGCTGCTAAACCCGTGGAGCAACGACTACCTAGATTTGTCGCGACGATACACTTCTTGATTAATTTTGGTCCTATATCTACCTAAACTTGATCCAGTCCGTCCCAGACCATAACGGACTGGGTATTTTGACTGTGTTCAACAATGGCCCATCATTTTGGTAGTTGATCGCTTGCTCAGCAGTAAACAACTTCTTGTCCGCGAAAGGATCCTCCCCCATCGATGAGAAGCGTCCCAACGCTTGAGTTTTCAACATCTTTCGAGCCGTACTCGCTTGTTCTCACTTGTGAACAGGTGAACTTTTTGGAGATCGTATGCCTTGAGTTCGAGCTCTTTCTTGGTTATTTGAATTTCGCTCCACTAGCTTCTTGATTAGCAGAAGTGTTGGTGGTCCACTTCGTGGTTGCCTTCGGGTTTTCCTTTCACAGCTGTATATCAACCTTCCTATAAATAGGGTACATCAAGTTGTTTTATCTGCAAAAATGTAAAACAGAACTTTAAGTGGTCATACAATTCTTAATCGTTTTTAACCAAACTTGCCATTTTATAATACGAGAATAACCAAAAGTAGCACAAAACTACTTAACGTAACATTGCTAAAAATTAAATAATTTCGTTTAATAATATTCACGTTCTATTTCAATATCATTTTAAATGTGAAAAATAAGCATTCGCTTAATTTTAACGAACACTATCCTTAATAGCTAAACTCCTAATCCGCTCACAGGGTTGTCCGCCTTTGTTACACCCCTAAGACTTCATATTTTTGCCGTTTGCATTTTACATTCATCTGTCTTCGACAATATCATTACTTACAACCGAATGTTTTGGTTGGTAAATTATTTATACGCTTCCATTTTAAATTTTCTTGATAATTAATTTATATTAATGATTTTGTTATTTATATAGAAATAAAAATGCGTGGGTTTTCCAATTCTGGCATTGAATTCCGTTTTCTAGCTTCAATTACGTTGAATATTTATATCCAGATACTTAAATGCCTTTTATTTTGCTATTTCTAATTATCATTTCACGTTTTCTTAATACTATATTCCATGTATTTAAAATCTTATCTCGGTATTTTGGTCTATTAGTTGTGATTGAATCATGAAAATATTCTGCAAAAGTCCTACCGACATTTCAATTTTTTAAATATGTTTATACCCTATATAAAGCCCTATTTTGTTTATTTGAAATTTCTTTATCATTTCATTTATTAATATTATAAACAGGGTTGGGCTTAAATGTCCACCCTGTCTTAGCTGCCTAGCTTTGAAAGTTTTTGAAATTTTCAAAGCTAGGAAAAGCTCAAAGCAGGAAAGTTCAATTTCAAGAAAATAATTTTTAAAATTTATTAACAACTATTTCAGTTTTAATTAAATGTATAATATTTATAGTATTTTCGAATAATATTCAACTGTTTTTTAATTTCTGGATCTAACGATGAAAAAATACGTAACAGTCCGTCCAGATTTCGTAACCGTTTTTTATCATTCATCTTGAAAAATGAATTCGTATCTTGTTCATTTATGTCCTGTCATTAATTTACAAAAAAATAGTAGGGCTTTGCTCTGTTTTGTCAGTGTTCCGCATCAAGAAAAACGGTTCATTTTTTATTTTGCGTAATTTCCATAATTTATCAAGCTACCCAAACATATTTTTTGGAATCTGACCTTCGCGAAATATTTCGATTTATCAGTTTAAGTTGTGATAGAAAAACTGGTATCAATTGATAAGTTCTGGAGATATAGTATATCGTTGAATTGTAATATGTTGTAATTGTTAAATGTGTTAAGTTTTTTCTGTAAATTTTATTGGTATTAACTTCTAATCCATTTCAGGTTCCGTTAGTAAGTGCATTTTGTAACAAAGCAGTAACCAAATATTGCAAGCAATAAATATATTAATTTGTGCAGAACTTAAAATGAATGTTGCAAAGAATATTAGAAATCTTAAATAGTTTTCAGTGCCCAGATGGGATACAAGGCAAAGTAGAAAACAGTAAATCAACGAAAGCCATGGAGGGCAAATTAAATATGAACTATCTATAATAATGAGATAACAGAATACTACAAAAATTAATTTTAAAAAATTTAAATAAATAAATTTACTGCCAGAAAAAATATGACAGCTATAGTTTTAAAGATTGAAGCGTGGAATAAATAAGTAAAAAACATGCAACTCTGTTTAAAAATGTAGGTAAAGAAATTATTCTTTTATCAAATACGTCTGGTGTTTTTATTCAGTTTATTGTTTTTCAATATATATTTTAGATGAAAGATATGTATAAAAGATAAAACTTATATTAGTACATAAATGAGGTAATAAAAATATGAAGATCAAACGAAATTGACTACAGAATTTACCTAGATGGATTATATTCTACTATATACACACAATTCAGCTTAATACCGACCTAAAGCTATTTATCTATTTACAATATTATTTTAACTACTACCAAGTGATCCCTTTGAAGTATGTACAAGCAAAATATTAGATTTGGTTTGGTCGTATTTTTATTTTGGGTATATGATACAAAATTATTTTCGTATTGTTTGGAATCGACACCGACTTGAAACTAATCATTTGGCAGAAGTGCCCTTGAAATTTGAGATTTTGCCTCGATTTTCTGGAACTCCACCACCAGATCCTGACTTGATTCCAATGAAACTACCACGGAAGCGCACCCTTTCGAATAAAAAAAGAATTTTGAAAATAGGTCTACAATTGACGGAGAAATCGGTGAAAATACATAAAAATAATAAATTTACAGTCAAACCTAGAAACTCCTAATTTTTTGAAGTCGGTTAAAGAATAAAGTGTCTAATGGGTATCGCGCTGAATCGGTTTTTTGGACACGTAATATGGGACATTGACGATGACTCGTAACACTTTGTTCTGGAACCTCTTGGGAATATCTATGTTAGATTTGCTAGTAGTATCCCACAGTTCAATACAATAGATCCAGATGGGTTTAAGTATTTACTTATACAGCAAAACCTTGTTATCTAATGATAATTTAGATTTACGCCCTATCAGCCAATACATTTGGTTTAATTTAGGCCCTAGCTGTTTGCGTTTAGTCACTAGACGCTTTTTCCATGTCAAACGTCGATCGAAATGCATTCCCATATATTTAACGTTATCTGCTTATTGAAGTTCGTGATTATTTAGTTTATCTAGGAGACATGTTCTTCTACAAAAGGTGAATATCATATAGGTATACTTTGTCTCATTTGCTTTGATGCGCCACGTTTTCAACCACAATTCGATTTTGTTAAGATGAAGTTGGAGGTTTCTTGTAGCTGATACTGAATCCTCGTGTGATAATAAAACCACTGTATCGTCAGCATATGTTGCAACAATAATGTTTCTTGAGGTCGGTAGGTCAGCTGTATACAACAGATATGTAGCAATCTTGAGCATGTCGAATTTTACATCGTGGAATAACGGTCTACAAAATACCCAGAAATATAATCCCAGATGTTGAACACGGGCGGGGTGCCAACTGGAACCCGACAACGAATAGCTAGCGGCAACCCCGAGATGTTTATCTGGGATATTATTGAAGGGTATTTCGGTCATTCAGTGCTCAACCCTCGTTTGGTTAAGACGTGCCACCATCGACTGCCCAAGCCTCGTCTTCAGGTAACTCCGCTGCCATCCGTTTTATTATTTGTATTTTCACATTTTTTTATATTGTCAATAAATAACGGTCACATCATGTAAACACCACTGTTTCATTTCGTTTTACCTCCATTCACCGAGCCACATCATTTTACCCTAAAGATATAACGATGGGCCACGGCTCTGCGGAACACTCGTATATATTGGGTGTAGGTCAGTGTATTCGTCACCCTGTTTGACAATAAAACGTCTAGGTGTAAGCTATGATTTGAGCAGTTGAAAGTGCGTATGGGGCAGAAGCTTTTTCAATTTAAAAGCTTCTGCCCTTTTGCCCAATGCCCAATTTCTTGTGGAAGCCACACCTTCTGGAAGGCCTGAGAAATATCGAGAAATGCAGCGGAGCAATATTTTTTATCGTTTAAGTTTTTGTTAATTTGGTTGACTGATCTATGTATTTGTTCTAGTGTTCCGCATTTATTCCGAAAGCCAAATTGATGGTCTGGAATAATATTTCTTTCCTCTGCGATGCGATAATTTTGAGCCTCTTAATGTATATTTTTAACAGTTTTAACACAGGTAACTGGCTTATAGGACGATAAGAGGAGATGTTTTCTGATTTTTTCCCAGGTTTAAGAATGATACTGATTTGAGCCACTTTCCAAGTACTAGGAAAGTAATTATGTCTTATCATGGCATTAAATATGAATGTTATTAATTTGATGCACTTTCCTGAGAGCTCTTTTAAGATTCTTCCAGTAATTAGGTCAAAACTAGGAGCTGTTTAGCAATTATTTTTTAAAGTAATTGTTTTACTTCTTTAACAGTAAATTTCTCATGTAACAGATCCATTTGAAAGTGTTAGAAAAGTGGAAGTATGCGTTAAGAAAGTCAACTATGTTATTTTCTTCTGTTGCGGATATTTCAAACGGGTACGGATTAAATACTGGTTTAAGTGTTTAGAGATTTATTGAAACTTAATGAAAATTAGGCTAAATTAAATTCCATTTAAAAAGATTAGTAAAAGTTAATTCTTAAGATAGTTTACATATATTTTGATATGTTTTTAGATGCAGAAATTTATTACTTTCATTAATACCATATATCAAACATATTTCTAATATAATATTGAAAATATTCTGAAAACAAGTTTTAGTAATAAATAAATCATGTTCGAATTTCGATCACAGTTAAAAAATTATCATATATAATTTTTTTTGAAACATTTGATATCGTCGCCAAAACTCACCTCGCAGTAAGAAGAAACTCGACGGGTCCTCCTGGTAGCTAATTAAAGATTTACTGCGATCGGTATTCGTAACCGAGGTCGAAGAAGCATCAAACAAAGTTTATGGCGAGGCAATAAATTAAGCCGTACAATTCTATTAACATTAGCCTGTAACTAACACTCTTCAAAAATAGAAGGCAACCAAAAAGCCGCTAATAAATTAAGTTTTAAGCAGACATAAATTTATGAACGTGTCCCAGCAGGATTCGAACCCGCGACTATCGCAACAGTAGGAGGACCATCCTGTCGCTTTTAGCACTTCGCCACCAAATCAGCCATATTATTTTAAAATTATTTTCTTTACTCTATTATGAAAGAAACATCATTAACTTAGTGAAGTATGTTCGAATTTCGACCTCGCGGCAATAATTAGTAATTAATAAAATATTATCATAAAGAAACTATTTCGAGCCATTTGATATGTTCGCCGAAACTCACCTCACAGTAAAAAGAAACTCGACGTATCCTCTTGGTAGCTAATTAAAGATTTACTGCGATCGGTATTCGTAACCGAGGTCGAAGAAGCATCAAACAAAGTTTATGGCGAGGCAATAAATTAAGCCGTACAATTCTATCAACATTAGCCTGTAACTAACACGTCTCAAAAATGGCAGGAAACCAAAGAGCCGCTAATAAATTAAGTTTTAAGCAGACATAAATTTATGAACATGTCCCAGCAGGATTCGAACCCGCGACTATCGCAACAGTAGGAGGACCGTCCTGTCGCTTTTACCACTTCGCCACCAAATCAGCCATATTATTTTATAAATTACTAGCGACCCGCCCCGGCTTCGCACGGGTGCAATGCTGATACTAAATTAAATACACTGCAGAAAAAATATGAACGTTGTATATAAAAACATAGCGGCCCGCTCCGACTTTGCACGGGCATAAAATATATATGCCTATGTCACTCAATGAAAACATGATTAAAATCGATACAGTATTTTTGGTTCATTCATTAATGCCCTTGGCCTGCACGCATTAAATTTGGAGTAAAACAATTCCTCTTCCCCTATACTTACTATGAAGATTTCCTGCTATCTTTGGAATATCTAAATTCATACAATTTTTATTACATTACACATTTTTAAACGCAAATTTTAAATTTGTAATATCTCCGAAAATATTTGTTTAATTTACATGCTGTAAGGAACCATATGTTTTAGTAATAAATAAATCATGTTCGAATTTCGATCACAGTTAAAAAATTATCATATATAACTTTTTTTGAAACATTTGATATCGTCGCCGAAACTCACCTCGCAGTAAAAAGAAACTCGACGTATCCTCCTGGTAGCTAATTAAAGATTTACTGCGATCGGTATTCGTAACCGAGGTCGAAGAAGCATCAAACAAAGTTTATGGCGAGGCAATAAATTAAGCCGTACAATTCTATTAACATTAGCCTGTAACTAACACGTCTCAAAAATGGCAGGAAACCAAAGAGCCGCTAATAAATTAAGTTTTAAGCAGAACGCTGGCGAACAAGCTGAGCGTATAATAGGTAGGAATCATTAATTAAGACCGGGGTTTTCGTCTTCGGAACGGAATACCAGAACGTTTTCTTTTATCTGAGAGATCGACTTTGCACGAACTCGCAGATCGCAAACAATAAAAAAGTTCCTCCTCGCCGGATTCGGAAAGTTGTAAAAGCTTGTAAAACGCTCCCCGTAAAAGCGAGGTCGAAAATAAGAATATTAAACTCGGGAGAAAATTGCTCGTTAAAGGCTATTTTATTGGCTTTGCCCTCAACATTTCCTACAAAAATCAGCGGCGATAATACTGTTTCGTTTTGCCCGACAAAATAATTCCCGTTAATAATTCGACATTTCCGTTTTAGCAGCTCCGAAATGTTTGGCATCGCGGACGTTATAAATGAGAAAATTATAATTAGAAAATATGTATAAAATTTATTGTTAACTTGACTATGTGATCGTTATAAACTCTATATAATAAATTGCTTGAATATTTATCGTTTTCGGTAATATTTCGGATTTATTTGAGTGTTTAATAAAATTTCATCGATAAAAATATATGACTTTAGTTTAGCGACAACGTGTTTGCTCATATAAAACTCAGTATATGTAGAGGACGGAAAAACAATTTTTCTTTAACAAAAAACGTTTACACGGAAATGGATGGTCTCAAAAGAGACGATAAATACGAGAGTGTTATTCAAAAGACAATTGATGGGATAAAAAGGGTAAAAATAAACCCAGCAAGGTAAAAAGAGGATATGAGGGAGGGCACCATAAAATTGCAAATATTAAAACCTGGAACATAGAAGAAATAACAAGTAGGGAAAGTAAATTGAAGGAACTAGTAACCGAATAAAGAAGTGATGTGGCATTTATAAAGTAAGTAACAGTCCTACGTTTATCTATAGTAGAGTAAGCTGCACAAATGCTCAATATATTCAGAAATAATTTTACTATTAAGGATAGAAAGTCAAAGTGAAATAAAAATCATTAAAATACGCATAATACTTTTATAGATCAACTATTTACATTCCATATCGACTACACGATTGTTAACAAATAAAAAATTAACGAATTTTTGTATCAATTCTTAGAATAGAATAGAAAGTGCGATTGCTATGAACTAACTGCAATGTACAAAAATCTCACTCAACAATCTGTAAACTAGATATAGGTTCAGATAGAATGGACTGTGCACTAAGAAATTATTAAGAACAAGTTTTAATCCATACATACCGACTGATGCAACTGACCTTCAAAACAAAGTACCACAAAACTTTTAAAAATGAATGAAATCGGTAAGGTCGTTCACAAATTAATGTGACTAAGCAATATATATATATATATATATATATATATATATATATATATATATATATATGCAGTCCATCCAAAGTTATTTTGTACATATGTCATCTAAGTTGGCGACGTCAAAACGTGAGTGATCAACTATTTTTTAGTTCAGTTTGGCTTTGAAATAAAATAATTAAACAAAATTAGTGTCATCACTACATAGTATAAAACAAAGTCGCCTTTTCTGTCCCTATATCCCTATGTGCGCTTAAATCTTTAAAACTACGCAACGGATTTTGATGTGGTTTTTTCAATAGATAGAGTGATTCAAGAGGAAGGTTTATATGTATAATACATGCATAATATACTAAGGCAACATTGCTAATTTTAGAGGTTTCTAACGTGATGTCGTAAATTAACCTATTTTTTAGGCTTATTTAGCAATTAGCAAAAACGCTGCCTAACCCTACGAGTTAGATCAAATTAATGTACTACAGTATTGTACACCATAAAAAGGTCTACAAAAAAGTCCGCGGTGGTATATGTTTATCTTTTAGGGATAATCCACATTAACCATTTTTATTGTTTACTTTTTACATGAGAAAATGGCTTATTTACGAAGCTATTTTAAGCAATACGTCATTAATCATTATCGAATTAAGTACCTTAAATACAGTGTGCAATTAATATAGATCAATATGGTTCCTTACAGAATGTAAATTAAACAAATATTTTCGGAGATATTACAAATTTAAAATTTGCGTTTAAAAATGTGTAATGTAATAAAAATTGTATGAATTTAGATATTCCAAAGATAGCAGGAAATCTTCATAGTAAGTATAGGGGAAGAGGAATTGTTTTACTCCAAATTTAATGCGTGCAGGCCAAGGGCAGTAATGAATGAACCAAAAATAGTGGATCGATTTTAACCATGTTTTCATTGAGTGACATAGGCATATATATTTTATGCCCGTGCAAAGTCGGAGCGGGCCGCTATGTTTTTATATACAACGTTCATATATTTTCTGTAGTGTATTTAATTTAGTATCAGCATTGCACCCGTGCGAAGCCGGGGCGGGTCGCTAGTCAAATATAATTTATATTATCACTATATTAAATCTGATGTACAATATCGAAGGACTTAAAACTACGATGAATTATATTATATTAAGAAAGTTTTATTTAATTGAATAATTAAGCTGTTAATTTCCAATCTATATAATATTTGTTCACAGTTCCATCATTTTTCTATTTCTTCTTTAGTGTGTCTCATGGAATTCATAGAAACCGACGGTGTTTCCAGCACATACATAATATCTGCAATGAATTATTAATAAATGTTTTGATAAAACCTAATCAATTTTTATTCCAACATTTACCTTTTTTCCATCAACTTTTGTTGTCATATAACTATTTTTATTATAATCTTGCCATGAGTATATATTGCCATGAGTATTGATATAATATTAGGTATATTGGTCCCATTCTAAAATACCCATGTCTCATCTAAATACATAAATTGATATAATAAGTCTTCCTTCATTTTATTATACGCTTTTAAAAAATTTATTCTTTTAAAAATTAATATCCTTTGAAATAATTCTATTAAATTATGTTTGTATTGAAAAACTACTCATTGTTTTATATATTTTAAATATTTAATCTCTGATAGAGTAACATCGAGCTGATCTTGATTCATCACTCGCTTCGTACGAGAATAGTTTCTTTCGATGAATAAAAGATCATATTTTTAATTTTTTGAGAAATTTCACGGACCGTGTCCATACTAATACACAGTGCAGCTGCAACACGCTAAAAATATATTCAATAAAAATCGCAGCTAATAAAATAATATTAATAAATATAATTATATATTATTAAATTTATACAGTAAAAATGCTTACTTCCCTAACGAATTTTACTGGGAAGAGGGGGGAGGGGGGTTGCCTTACCTCGTTTCTGTTCAAAGTAACTGATTAGAGACGCAATTATGTTTTGTCTGGCTTCGGGATTTTCAATCTGAGTAATAATAAGCAGCGATTTGAAATTTATCAAAACAAGCAAAGCATTAAAATAACGTTTGCCGGTTTATAACTTCTTATTACTATTGTTTCGAAGAATTTTGCATACGTTTGACAACCGGGCGACTTTGACAGGCTAGTTCGGTTACACGTTCGTACTAATCAGACACTATTGTGTCTCTTTTTAACGGGAATAAAATGAGAAGGAAAATATTGCCTGGTTCTAAAACGAATTTACAAATTGCGGCAGGCAATACATTAAACATCTTGATGACGTATGTACAAAAGAACTTTGGATACTACTATATATTAAAATCCTACTATATATATATATATATATATATATAAACTACTATATATTATTTATAACGCGAGACTATTAAATGTAAAAAATGATCTTTAGTTCTGAATTAAGCTTATGGCTTTATGAGTAATATAATATAGGAGCTATTAAAAACGTCTATACAGGGTATTTAAAAATACCCCAACCCGATTTTACAACATCCCTTGGATCGAGGTCTACACAATCGACAAGAGAATGTTTCTATTTCTGTTCCCGAACCTTTGTAATTAAAGCTCAAAAGCGTCGGTTTTATGATACGGCTCACTTGAGACGAGAGTATATCACTCGATCAGTTTGAGTGTTTCTTCTCGAGACCCGAATAAGGGTATAGAGGAAATGAGGATGGATTTTCCGAGGGACATGAATTAAAAATAAACCGTCGGCGAGGCATCGCGAAAAATGTGTTTTCCAGCAATGAAAAGTTGTCGGTGACAAAATTCACGTCGAAGATTAAAGGCTTCGTGATTTAATGTCGATCTGTTGGAAATACTCGCTTTACAACATTTTTTTTATTATCGGAAAACTTATTTTGATCGTTAAAAATTACGTTTAGAATATTCTCAAAGTACTCATTACAGTAACTCTTTTATAGAATATTTTGTCGCGATTTAGTTCAGGAAACTTAATACAATCATACATCATAATAATACTACTATTTTGATTTAACGAGTAAAAGACAACTTATAGTCTTTTCAAATTATTTTGTACATACGTCAATTAAATTTGTGACATCAAATCGTCGCAATGTTGCCGCATCAACTCCGAGTTTTAGTTCAATTTGTCTTTGACATACAACAAAATTCTAATGTAAATAAAATAATTGAAGAAAAATGTTAACAAATATAATTTATTTTACCATTATAGTACATCTAAAATGTACGGTTAATTGCACAATAGCTTATAGTTTAGAGTTATAACCTCTTATAGTATCGCTTTCAAGAATTTTGCATACATCTGACAACCGGACGACTTTCTCAGGCTAGTTCCGTTTCACGTTCGAACTAATCAGACTGCATTGTGTCTCTTTTTAATTAGAATCAAGTGAGAAGGAAAATATTACTAAAATAATATTAAACATCTCGATGACGTACGTACAAAAAACTGTATATAATAATATAAATATATCACTATATTCATTCGTAAGTTCGCAGAAATGGAACTGAAAAAAACTATTTTTTGAACTCTGCGAGGAAGTGGGTAATTTTGGCGGATTTTTTCGTTGAACCAGTTCTTTCTTCATGAATGTTTGCATTCAAACTTTTCAAATGTAACCGCAGTACAGTTGTTTTATTATTTTAATATTTTATCGGTAAGCAACGCCCAAAACACCATTTGCATCCGAAAAAACTAATTTTGATACCTAGATAAAGTTAATTTTCATATCATCTTCATTCCTCAATTGATAGTCAGAAAGGGTATTTACTTCTTAACCAACATATTGCTTGTGCATAAGTGCTATGGAACTTATTATTCATAATAATTCATCCCTTTTCAATCTTAACTTCTCTGTAATATATCAACTTTACAACAGAAACTTATACCGATATTATTTAACTCATTTTTATATTACAAAAATGTAGGGCGTTTAAAAATAAACCAGATATAAAGTAGCCTATTAGTAATTATTACATTCTTCTACGACTAAATGTAAAGAAGTTTTTCATTTATAACATCAGCAATGTATTATATTTTTAATGTGTACCATTACTATATACATATTCACCTTAACATCCTACATCTTACATTAGTTTATATTTTAAGGTAGTTTTATATATTATTTGTATTATTTATCTGATTGAAATTATCTTGTGAATAATGTTTTCAACCAGCGCCAGTTTTTTTACCAACATAGTTTTGTCTTCAAACAATATATTGGTGTCAATTTCATCAATGCGAGATCCGTATGTTGTAAATATACTCTAATCTGAAAAAAGCTTGAAGGTTACAAAATAAACTCTCAAAACTTATTTTTATATCTAATATAAGGAAAGTTGATATACTTTACACGCGTCTTTCATATTTTAACAGTTTTTACGTCGAATATGCGTATATGTTAGCTATGAAACGTGTAGGGTTCAAATACAAACATATTAATACAATTTAATTTAATAATTAATTAATTATTAATTTAATAGCTTTAAACATATTTTATTTTAAGGTAGAGAAGTGGAGACTGGCTTCATCATCTTCTGATTTCCACTGGTTTTACTCAAATTTTCATGATTTTAGTATTTTAATTCTACAGCTGTACAACTTAGCTATTAAAATTCGTCTTTGGTCGCCGTACACACTGAAGCTTCCGTCCAAATTCTAGCATACTAGTGTAGTTCACAACTTTAGATTACTTTACACCCTGAGTGTTTTTTAAGAACATGGATTTCAATAGCTCATGACTAAGAAATTTTGAATACTTTCAATCGATCTTTATGGCCTTACAGCCTGCACAGTGATATTTTTTCCGGACTCCACTAAACTATATCAAGGAAAACATTAACTAATAAGTTATATCTTAGTTATTTCCAGTCAATCTATTATTACGATTTTGTTTAAAAGGAAAGAAGTTGGTGACTTATTGCAACGACTTTAGAGACAGCACTGCTATAATATAACTAAAACTATAATATAACCCAATATAACTAAAACCCCTATTTCTAAATATTTTTCACACATAGACCAAACTTTGTTAAAGTTAATTGAAATAGAATTAGAATGATCGATCGACATTTATGATTGATAAAATTGAATTCTTGTCATCTCACAGGTAGACATAAACACGTCATTTTTTTTAGATAACCAGTATCATCTTACTCGCGCTATATAATATATTTATCTGTTTACGTAACACTCCACTTCAGAATAATTTTACCACAGTTCATCTTGTAACTTATGTACATTGGCTTAACGCCAAATATCTGCACATATTAGACTGGCTACATGATCATTTAGCTTCTGATTATGATAAATACGTTCATGTATTTAAAGCGAATTATGGCAAGAGCTTGACAGCTTAATAAATTGACATACACTTCCAATTGGAATGATTTATAATCGCTGCAATTAACTCCGAACTCTGCGCTCCCTTCAACCGACTATTTTATGTAGATTTAAACGGTTTCTTTTATTTCCCATCCGAATACGTTTTCATAAATTGATAAAATGTATATATGCGCGGCGATATAAATCGTGATGGTATCGAACCGAACAGGAAGGAAACGGTTTGGAAAATTGAAACGACCTTTTTATCGATACTCTTTATGTAGTTATAAAAATGGTCCGATAATATGGCGACAGTGGTTACATAAAATGTTCATTTTTCATTTATATACAAAGGGCTTATTGATAGATGATGGTTGTTATGATGCAATAAATACATTCAAATATCTGTATTTAATAATATTTAGCAATAAGGTTTTTTTATTTAGTCATAAAAATTTTAATATTATCAAAGTTATTTTGTATATACGACATCCAAATTTGTGGCATCACAACATCGTAATGTTGCGGCATCAACTCATCGACAACAAAATCCTAATCTAAATAAAATAACTGAACACAAATGTTATCAAACATAATTTATTTTAACATTATAGTATATCTAAAAACTACAGTTAGTTATACAGCCACAATAGTTAATAGATTCTTATCACTATTGATTTCAATAATTGTGCATACGTCTGACAACCGAACGACTTTGACAGGACTCATTCGTTTACGTCTTCGAACTAATTAGACAGCATTGTGTCTCTTTTTAACCATAATAAAATGAGAAGGAAAATATTGTCTGATTCTGAAACGAAGTTACAAATTGTGGCAGGCAATACATTAAACATCTTGATGACGTACATTCAGAACAACTTTCAATTTTGACTATATATACAATGTCTAGTAATAATTGTAACTCCTCTAATGATGGGGTTTTATAAAATTGGTATGGTTTGCATTTACACCAAAACAATCTATCAGATCTCGCAATGACAAAATACGCTATATTGACATATTTTAAGTTATATTTTAGTTTTTCATGATCAAAAGTAAAGACGCCTGCCCAGCAGATGCAAAATAGAAATTGCTTTTATAGTTCTGGTGCTACAGCCAATCAAATGGTGTGTTATAGTTTTGGTGTTATAGTTCCTATAATTTTATATGATTAATCCTATAAGACCTATATATATATATATATATATATATATATATATATATATATATATAGGAACTAACTAATAACTATTTTGCAAAAGCAAGGCTTTACTTTTCACTTAAAAGATGGAAAAAAGGTGTTGTAAAAAGGTATCATTGGAATTGACAATATCTGCTAAACCTCCTATATCACGAAATATTTTAACCTTTTTTAGTAAATTTTGCAACGTATTATACTAGAGTTTTGTCACATATTCCTATCAACAGTTGGCCTAAAGAATGTTAATTTATACTGATTATCAATCGTAAATCTTTATTTAGGTATTATATTTCTTTGTAAATTGTTAATTCAATTGAACCCTCCAAAACTAGAGATTTTCTATATTTAAAATTGTCATGCCTTATTAATTATTAAGTAATACATAAAAACCCTTTTCTAATTCAACATCTTAGAATAAAGAAATATTGAAACAAACTATTATTTCATGAAGTCGTCCATTTTAATTCATCATCATTTGCTCTCCTGAAAATATTTTAAAGACTACAATAGTCAACAAAGCCTAAATGTGGTAAAGACGGTGTATGATAAATAAATGAATTACTTCAATTTCCGCTTAAGGTCAATAATTTATGACACAAAAAGTAAACAACACTTGATATTTCGATATATTCGGCTAGCTGTTTATTATATAGTTGATTGTTAATTATTCTGAATAACTTTCACTATAATACGTATCAATTTGATTCTTTATTAGAACACTTTGCTTAAAATATTTAGACATAATACTACGATTTTAATCAAATTACCGTTAAAATTTTCCTTGATTAATATTTCATATGAAAAGGCAGTACTTTTTGCACATATATAGATTTCAGAATGCCTTATTTCGGATAACCTCCAACAGCTTCATTTTATTATCAACCAGCGTACGATTTAATTGGACAAATATAGAGGCACAATACAATTCAGACGTGAACCCTTTTGTTCGATTTTCTATTGCATGTTCACGTAATATCAGCCTAATTAATGGCGACTTTGATGTCATATTACCCATTGTTAATTATCACTTTAGATTGCTGCTAGTCGTTCATTAACGTTGAACAAGAAAAGTTTAATATGGGTTATCGGAAGAACGAGTATTGTTGGCAAACTAACATTAAAAATAACGTAAAACGATTGTTTTTCATAAGCATATTGGAAAATATATTTTAAACAAGTGCTATATAAGGCAGAAAATGAGTTTATTCACTAATTGAACTTAGTTTTCTAGGAAGACTCTAACATCTGTTTAATTTCTGACTCTATCTTATAATATGTTATAATTGCTGGATCTTTTGTTCCTCCTCAAACTCACATAGTACAAAACATATTTCTATTTCTCTCTTTTCTTATCTTACTACAAAACATAATATCGCACCCAACTTACAAATCAGAATGAGAAATCAAAATTATTAATAGCAGATTAAGCCCACATTTTGGCCAAAAATCGAATTCTCACTATTTATTACTCACCCTATTCACTTAACCACAAAAATTTAATATGGCGATTAGAGAATAAAGATTTAAGACGGTTGAAGCATTGTCTCGAGATGGTTATCCAAAAGGTTTATCCCTGTCATTTCAAGTAAATCTCTACATATAGTCTATTCTATTAAGTTTTTTGTGCATACGTCATCGTATGCATACGTCAATGTATTGCCTGCCGCAATTCGTAAATTAGTTTTAGAATCAGACATTATTTTCCTTCTCATTTTATTCTAGTTAAAAAGAGACACAATGTTGTCTGATTATTAAGAAGAGGTCGAATGAGCCTGTTAAAGTTGCCCGGTTGTCAGACGTATACAAAATTCTTGAAAGCATAAGTGACAAGAGGTTATAACTCTAACCTATAAACCATTGTGGCTGTATAATTAACTGTAGTTTTTAGGTGTACTATAATGTTAAAATAAATTATATTTTATAACATTTTTGTTCAATTATTTTATTTAGATTAGAAGTTTGTTGTATATTGAAACCCAACTGAACTAAAACTCAGAGTTGATGCGGTAACATTGCAACGTTCTGACGTCACAAATTTTGATGACGTATGTACAAAATAACTTTGAACAGACGATACAATCTAAAATATCATTACAATGTTTTCGAAACCAATGTTGATCTTGTACAAATTAATGCTGTATTGATAAAAGTGGAGGGCATGAAACTGGATTTGTTCACCATGAGCTGCTTCCAGCTAGTCAAAAGGGTTTGCATCAGGCAATTGATGACAAATGATCAAAACAAAAATTTTGATACATCCTCCATATAGCTTATATATGACACTTTTTGATTATCACATGTTTATCATACATTTTCGGAACTCTCTCAATACAGTTAAATTTCTTTTAATCAGGTAGCATTATCTGTAGTTATGGAGCAGATCTGGTTCAGGTAAATTCTTTTTCAACGCACGTAGCAGCGAAGGCAGAAATTGGGTCATACAGCAAGAACTGTCCAGCAAAACTAGAACAACACATTACTCAGTTAGCTGCAAGTAGTAGGCAGTCTAAGATTCCAAAGTAGTAGGCCCAAATATAAATAGTATTGTAGGAATGTGCGTCTCGTCCGTCGGAATGTGTGGCTGTCGATGCGATTGTTTGTCCAAACACTCACTACTATTTTGTGAAGGAATTCGCATGGGAACCGAAACATCGGCTGAATAAAAACTTGCTTATTTCGTGTGTTAAATACTACATGTGTTCGACGGAAGGATGGACAGGATATTAGGTTAGGTAAAAGAAGCACGGAAGCGCTATGGAAATGGTACTGTTACAAGAAGATAGAGAAAAGAGAGAGATACGTCGTCGTGGTGGTATTTTATAGCCGGGAACCGCATCGTACCAATCCACCAGCATTGCCAACCTCTGAACTTAATGTAGATGCAGTAGTGGTGGCGTAACTAAAGATGAGGATGGCATCAATTGGTGCACAACTATGGATATATCTACCGATGAAAATCTGACAACGTATTAGATTATTGTCTCAAGGAAACAGATTGTTAAATAGCAGGATATATAAGAAAATTATCTGAATTTATTTCCATAGATCCGTTGCCACGTAGTATGTTCCTAAAATAATTAAATATTAGATTCCTTCATGTAGATTTTTAATTCATCATCTATGGCAAAAACTATTTAGAGTCAAACCAATTACCTAAATATTTAATGAGATGCACTACGTACCGAAAACTCTTGCCGTCTAATTGACGGGCGGCAATTTGTTTTGCCATAATGGTTTGTTCTACAAAACCAGTTATGAGCAAAACCTAAACGTTTACGTTAGCTATTACGCGAATAAATATCGGCTGCCGACATCTGTTAACGAGCTTCAACAACATCCGTCTGCACGCCGGACGCGTATTTAAAACATCATTTTTCAGTCCAACAAATACGGCTTTACGCTGATATACGAATCACCAAAGGCATTAAGTAAATTACTAAAATCCGGAGCAAATTGGCCAATTGATTTTTTTTTCCGGGAAGTTCCGAAAATCCAATATCGCCAATCACGTTTCGATAGTAATCAAAAGTGATTTTCATTGCATTTATTTCACCTAGTATAGGGATGCAGAAAAATATCGATATATCGTTTTTTCAGAAAATATCGATATTTTTGGTCGACATATCGATATTTTTTCAAAACACCCCTACTATAGTCTCAATATTAACGAATTGTCGCTCATGTTCTGTGTTACTAATTTTACATATTAACATACTCGTACTGACACTGACACTGACGATCATAAGAAGCTTTCAAGTAAATTACTTATCACCACTTTAAAGTCCGTGCCAAACCCAAACAGTTATATTAATTTAGACTTGTTTTGTTGCTAATTTAATTTTTTGCAAATGTCACAGAACTATATCATTATTTTTATATTGTTTGCGGTTGGCACCGACTTCAAAGTGATCAGTTGGTAGTAGCTGGTTAGTCCTTAGAAAGCAAACTGAATAGCTTTTGCACTGAACGACTTCCGATTTTCCGTCACATCAGCTCAACAATAATATTATACCCCAATATCTGATTATTTTAGATAAAAAATCTGTGAAAACTCTGCACATGCCTTTGAAATTTGAGCGTTCCTTCGCCCAATAGATCCTGACTTGGTTCTGATAGAAACACCTCGGACGTGCACTCTTTCAAACAAAAAAAGAATTTTGAAACATACATATATATAAACACACATATATACAGCCGAACATAGAACCTTCTCCTTTTTCAAATTCGGTTAAAAACTACATGGGAGTTTAACATCAGCTTAGATTATCTAAAAGTTTTTTTACATTGATACTTTGCGTTTTCACCAACAGATATCGCTGGCCAAAATATCATATAAAGCATCAAATAAATAAAGTAGTTAATTATATTAAAATAGGATGCGATATCGATCATATCTCATGCATTTAAATTAATCAATATTAAAACAACGGACAAAATAGTATAATTATTATCGTAAAACCATATCATCAATCCGCATTACTATGACACGAATCGTATTTTGCAACAGGTTTTTAATGATCCGATAGCCGTTTCCGATTAAGCCTGCGGATGAATTTCCTGTACCGTTTTGCGAATTGTAATTGTTGGTGATGTCTGCGGTCAACCTCTGTTTTCTCTTGATGGACATATTTGCTTGGCCGTTCGTGTACTATTCCGTTTGATGAGAACACATTCGAAATTCCACAATTTAACGCTTAATTGCTCGATTCCGATGGTCCACATGACTGAGCGTTAAGTGAGCGCTCTGGATTATATTGTACTAGGGTAAAATCGATTTAAAATGAATATAGGGAAATGAGATTATAAATATAGTCAATTCAAAACAACAGTGAACCCACGTGATCTCTCAAAACCTCGCAATGTTACCCACAGCAACTTTGAGCTGAAAATATGTTAATTTTTGACTTTGACTTATCATCAAATTCTAATCTAAATAAAATAATGAATCAAAAATAACGTACTATGAGTTATTTTAACATTATCGTACATCTAATGCATATATTGTCGAAGAACTTAAAACTTATAATTAATTATACATACACAATAATTTATAGGTTAGAGTTGTTTATTATATTTATATTAAACTTTTTTCCACATTAGTATAGTTAGGGTTTTAGACGCGTTTTTTATGTAGTTGTATCCATCGAGGCCCTAATAGGCCTAATTAACAATTGTGTATCTGAGTAATATATTTTACTTTCATTAGAGATCATATTTACCTTTTACGCTCAGTTCTTGTTTCCTTCGATTTCCTCTGTACATGTTTCTTGATAAAACTAGATTTAGTCACTGCATTTTTCTTAATGCATTTGCCACATCTGCAAAACTCATACATATTTCTCACCTCATACATTTTAACCAAACGTTCATGTATATTCTGGACAATAACACGCATGATTATAAAGCTTTCACACTCTATAATACAATTTCCTACAGTTAAAGTATATCAATTATATACTGACCTTCAGATCTTTCCTCTTTCCGAAACACTAACGAAGTGAATAACAAGGTTTATTTACAAGCTACCAAAAACTTTCTCACAATTCTACCATTTGTCGATTTCTTCTTCAATGTGTCTGATCGAGCTCATCCAAACCGAATATGTTATTATCGACAACGTTTCTTATCATAAATCCAGATAGGTTTGGTTTGAATATACTCCTCGACCTGAAAGCCTATTGTAATAATTCTTTGCATTACCAACTCAGTTGGATTAAATATGCAGTAATAGGCAGTAAGATGTAATACTTCGTAGCCATAACATTTAGCAATCTGATCTACCATGTATCTTTTCTCAAGTTTGGTTTACTCAATTTCCATTTTTTTTTTCGATTTTTAATAATTTTATAAATATTTAATAAATTTAGAATTATATTAATTAATTATTAATTATTATTATTTTCATACACTGATTGGAAGTAAAAGAAGCCTTTGTTAGTATTTATATATCAAAGAAATTATATATAATGGTCTTTCATATCATAGATTTGTCATGTATATGGATGAAAATGGAAAGCACATAAATAAAATGATACCTCCTAATAATATCATAAGAAATAAGTTTCCTGTGACATAGTTAAGCATAGTTTCAAATCAATGAATTATATAATGAATATAGAAGTAAAAATTATTCATGGTATTAATCAGACAACCGGGGAAGAATAGACAATTCACATTCTATGTCTTGTTCCAGATATCCGACGATGATCGTATGTCATTAACTACGGCCGTCTCAGACGAAGACGATGGCGAGAGCGTTATGAATTCTCCGTACAAGGCGAAGCAAACGGGCACTGCGGCGGCTTCTTTTAATTGTACCGGTGCTGTAAGGAAAGCTGGGTAAGCACACAATGAACTTTATTACCATATTGTCCTATATAAACTAATTAATCTAGAACTTACGTAGAAGATTACTAATTTAGTATCAAAAGTGATATTTAAACAATGAAAAATATGTTACCTTATATTAATTCTAGAAAAAAGTATAGTTATTAGTTATCCTTACACTAAACTAATCTAAAAGAGTTATCTTACTAACTTGAATAGAACGAATATGCAAAAGGACCTCGACTTCTTTTCATATAAATTCCAAAGCGTTATTCAGAATAACATATCACCATATAAATGCTTTTATTTAAGGCTTGTTCGATATTGGCAGCTTGTGATGGCTATGCTCTTTAATTCCAGTTGTTCAACTTTTTGTTTATCATTCAGATATGATGATGATTATCAATATATTCGTTAGGTTTGTATTTTTGGCGGAAAATAATTTACCTGAAAGGTTTTATTATTAAGCACAGTTATTCTATATGCACAAAGCTTGTTTCTATCATTTGATTATCTACCCATCCTTATTGAAAAGCGATTGTTCCTTTCACTAGCCAGCAAAAATTTGCACTGTTCTCCATACATTCTCGTCCTTATTTCTTTACGCCACCTTTTTTATTAACAGAAAGCTGGTGTATCATTAATACATCAGTATGTATATCCCAAAATAAAATAAAATTAGACTAGTTAAGCTGAAGTTAAGAGTAAACACTTATACACTCTTCCTATTCATCACTTTTTCATTCACTTCTCAGCCTTATTTTAAAGCAAAATCTTTGAATAACATCGTAAAATAATTTGTTTTCGAGGTCGTCGTGTAGTTTTTCTTTGGCATTTTAGCGCAATCTCATATTTGCATCGCATAAGTCCAATTAAACTTTATAATAAATAGACTGATAAATCCTTGATTTTGGATCAACTTGTAGGAAGGAAGATATTCCTTCAGAATACTCCCTATAACTTTTTGATTTTGAGTCTGATGTACCCTATTTTTGCCTAATGTGATATGATACATCCAAGTATGTTGTAGAGTAGTGTTTATTTTCTTAAAATGCATTTTGAATAACCGCTGTTACTCTATGCCCTTCATTTCGGTCAATTGTGGTATGGTGATTTTGAGACACAATCTGAAAATATGGAATTTTCGTAAGTGAAATTTTTGAACATCATGAAAATCGTAGTGTAGATATCCACTATCGCATCTTCGGATCTTCCCCTGAAATGTTCTTCTTTCGTAGTTTTGAAAAGCGAATTGAGTAACTTCTCTTCAACGTATCTATTATTTGGACACCGTTCTTCTCCTTCGAATTTTGGCAACTAGAAATACTTATGCCTTCTTGATATATGATTCTACATAACAGCACTTTACCTTTGTAAATATATTCTACACAACAATCAGTATATAGCTTCTAGATGGAGAACTATATCGTCAATCCTACTAGTTCTGTTCTTTCTTATAGGTGCCAATATTCTATGGATCTCCGTAATGACGATTAATAAATAATTTAACAGCTTGATTCTTGAATATATTTTTGGATAATAAATTATCAAATCGATGCCGAATGTTCCTTGTTCTCCAGATAATCATGAAACAAAACTTTTATAATCAAATTTAGGTAAAGACAAAACGCACAATCGCAAAATCGCGATAATTTCTATAGTAAATACCTAATTTACAATTAAAAAATAGTAATAACACTTAAATAAATATAAATTGATTCTTGTTGCGGTAATGGCTCTTTAAGATTAGGAAAAGCCAGAATAAAACTGGTATAATTCAAACCAATTAAAAAAACTAAATCAGATGAATAAGATGGTTACGGAATACCGAAATCAAAAAATGTTGGTATGTAGGTCTGTATTTGTATGTAACACACATACAATCTGTTTGTTATATATGATTCGCAGTTTTCATCCAAATATGTCTTAAATAATTTAAAGATAATTTAAAATGCGGGCTTAATGAGTTACTTAATGCAGATTAAAACTTAATTGCCTACGTAAAAGCGGACGAAAGCTCCGTAATTTGGGATTCAAATATTTATGAATGAACACCACGTTACGGTTTTACCATCATAAACTTTACGGTTTAATTTTGATTTAGATGAAGATATCAAAAAGTACCGCTTATCAGACAGAGAAATTTCTTCCTTTCCTGATTTATGTAGATATGTTTAGTTTCTTGGGGTAAATATATCAGTCCTTCTCTTTCATGATTATTTAATGTTTATTAATTCCAAGTATTGTGATGTAGATTAGGATTAGTGTTACTTGGTTTATTATTTTACAAATTGAATGTAAAATGTATGACAAAAGACCCAGTACAGAAAAAATAATTTTCCATGAAGAAAACATAATCAAACAGCTTTAAAATCTATTGCTAATATCAGTTAATAAGTACGAATAGAATTAACATCCAGTTTATTTGCTATATTTAGCTGCCCGTGACTTCTAGCTAAACTAAAGCATCAAAAAATTATTTCTTAGGAAAAGTTACTTTTTAAAGGAGGAGATAATAGAGAGATATTTAAGATAATATATACTGTATATTTATTAAACTTACGAATATATATAATAATAATTATAGAATATACAAACAAACAAGAACAGATTTTGAAAAACCATAAATAATATTTTACAAAAAAAAGTCTTTATCGTCGTCGTATGACGATATTTCAAAATTTAAATTAAAGGATAAGGGTCTGATGTCCTTAAGGTATCTGAAAATTGTCAAAAAGAATTTTATTTCGAACAAATATTCCAATAACTCTGCAGCTTAGCTGAAATTAATTGAATGAAATATTCCTAAGCGTATTACAAATAGTATTTTCATTAAATACATATTTCATAAAACCGACTGAAATTTCCTAATAACAACTGAATTTTAGCGATGCAGAGTTTCATTAGTGCTCAAGCTAAAACATGCCAAATTAATTTTGCAGCTTGTTAAATGCATTTATAATTATATGACATTAAAACTTTTATTAAACAAATTAATTGTCTATTAGGTGCACAAGCACATCTCATTGTATTCATTACCAATCTAAACTAATTGTTTTGGCATTTCTCTACCTAAAATTGCATTCTCGACTATCATTACTTTTGTTATCTAATTTGAAAACTACTACCGCAGCTGAAAAAATACTTTTACAAACTTATGGTGATGCTGTTTTGTCATATCGCAATTATCAATTTTGATTTCAATGATAAAAACTGGTGGTGGTTTTTATGTCACTGATAAAGTACTGTCTGAAGAATAAAAAAAGTTCAAGGAAAGTACTTTTTTTTATTAGTTAATTAATACATTGTTACTAGTCGTTTCCGTCTAACCTACAATTTATCTTTATGCTAACTTAAATCTAGGTATATAACTACCCATCGGTCCTAACACAGTCTCTGGTGAAATAATGTTTACACATGTCACTGCTGAATTTTCTAATATATGCACCTCACTACACAACACTACACAAGATCTGATTGTTTGATTCTTTTGAGTCTGTGTCCTGTTCTGGTGGAATCCAAAAGTTGCAATATTTCAATATTCGTATGAGAATGGAGTCGTTCCTCATGCCCGCTTGCAATTCTTTTGATTTTTTTGACTGACTGTGGGTATCTGAAGGTCTCGATGTAGGTAATCCTATAGTATTTGGCCTAGGTCCTATAGTATTTGAGTGCACCCACAATACCTCTCAGGAAAAATTTGCATTTTATTTATGTAACTCTTTGCAGAACATCCCCATAATTGAACTCCGTATGTCCATATAGGTATAAGTATTTGCTTATATAATAGCAATTTATTATGTACTGATAATTGTGATTTTCTTCCAATTAGCCAATACATTTTCCTATATTTCAATTCCAGTTCTTTTCTTTTTCATATGTTCCTTCCAGCCATGTTTTGCATCCAGATTCATTCCGAGATATTTAGCGTTGTTGCTATATGGAATGATAGTGTTATTTCATGTTATTGGTGCTTGTACGGTCTGGTTATAGATGAACTGCACATGTACAGATTTACTTTCATTAATTCTTATTTTCCAAGGTTGTGTCCGATTATTTATATTGTCCCTTGCCTGTTGTAATTTCCGTGAGGCTTCCTCACTATTGTCTCCGACAGCTATAATCGCAGTATCAACAGCAAATGTAGCCATCGTGATATTTTCCATTTGTGGTATATCACAAGTGTAAAGTAGATAAAGCATTGGTCCCAGTACACTTCCTTGTGGTACACCTGCTTTAGCTCCTTTTATTGTAGAGTAAACTTCTTCTTGTTTGACTCTAAACATTCTGGTTGTATTGTATGATTTTAATAATTCGGTGTGTTGTTTTGGTAGTATTTTCTGTAGTTTATGAACAAGGCCTTCATGCCAAACCTTATCGAATGCTTGTGCTACATCTAAGAATATAGCTGAGAATGATTTAAAAGTTTAAGAATGTTAAATGTGGCGGCAAAGCAAAAAACATAAAGGAAGGCCTAAAGTATTTGAAAACGAGAAATTGACCACCCAAATTAATCTGAATTCTCATGTGATGTTGTTATATATTTAGTTTCAAACGTATTTCCTTCTTAAGGTCATTAAAATGTATACATACATGCTAAAACAGAATATTCTAACCCATCCGCTCTATTTACCTGACTTTGTTTCTTCTGATGAGTGTTTTTGTTTTCGATCAATAACGCACTGAGCAGCACATATTGATCTATCATAAATAGTATTCAAAATAAAGGATTTTTACGACATACTATACTAACCAACGATAGTAGACGAAACAAAATTATTCCAAACAATATCGAATATTTCGAAAAGGTAAAGCAAAAACTTTTAGCAATTTTACGTCATAACTTGACAATAGGTCAATTAACATCTGTAATTAATTTCTAAAATAAACAGGGCTCTAGATAATTACCGAGGAAAAACATTTCAAATTATATATATTAAGTGACAAAGTTAATTATACTTAAATTAATTTCTTGTTACTAATATAATTCAGATCTATCAGTATTTAAATGTTATAATATTTAATATAATGAAAAATTCTGATATTTTCTGTAATATAATGGAAAATTTTCACTACAAAATTTATAAATGGAAACTTATTTCTCTGATATAATCAATGTCGCCCTATTAAAAATGATGGCTATTTGCATCATATTAATCCGTTCTGTTCGGACTGGCATTTTATTTATGGTTCTCTCACAAAAAGGCTAATAACGATCAGATATTTGCCGATACATTTTTCGACCTAATTACATGTAATGAATTAAAACTGTCTGATTTAATCTTTATTGTCATTTATTTCTGACATTCATTTTGTGACATTTCATATAATATCATGCTTGTATCAAATTTAATATATGAACATGGAAATTTAAACAAATCGGGTAAAGTGTGTAGGCATTTTTTCATTTTAAAAATATTTTTAATCGTTTTCTATAATATTTATGTAACTTTTTACACAATCAGTTTTAACAACTCGTAATAGACTACATCTTGCTAATGACCATGAGGATGTAGACTCTTGAACTAACCCATGACTTTTTAGGCTTGGGATTGTTGTAATAAATACACTATTAATTACCAGTTACAATATGCAACTGAAAACTCTTCTTTCTGCCTCTAAAACCAATGAAGCGCGAGACTTTGGTAGTAGTTAGGATAGGTTATTTAACAATACTTCGAATTTTAACCACTAACTGTCGTTGATAAGCCATTGTCATTCATAAGCTGATGCTTAATATTTCTAAATATTTAACTAAATGAAAAATGTGCTTTTTATCATATACGTTTATGTTTTTGAGGCAGAGCTTCGAACATTCGAACTGGCTTCGAGTTCTATTAACCTTCTATTCTTCAGGTCATCTATTCATCTTTTATCAATGAAGCTTCGTTTCAAGAGTCAATTATGTCAAACAAGACTAAATGGATTTTGTTTCTTAAAATTGTATTTGACAAATATATCTAAGTCACTATAATCTACATATTTAATATGTTCTTCGGCTGTGGCTTGATCATATAATAACTTCTTAATTTCTACTACGATACCGAAGCCAAATATATAGAATATTTCTTCAAGAGTACATGATACAAGAATATTCAAATTTATAAAGAAGTTATAAGAGAAGAATAGGCAAAATAAGAGTTTAGGAGAGTTTGATTTTGGTGTTGGCTGTAATGTTTCTATTTTCTCAACCGTCTCTACAAAGAGAACTATATCGTAAGCAATTCTCGAAGCATCAATATCAATATTAGTGACATTTTACGTCGATGTTTGTAGACTTTCAATATTCGTTCTGTTAAATCGTCTATAAAAACTTTTTGAATATCACAAAAATAATTAATTCTTTCACTTAATCAAATATAAACCTAAATATAAGTTTCTTTGGATATTCAAAAATCCTTATTTCATATTTTATTAAATTATTTGTTGTTTTCATTCGCCTAAATATACAAAAAGGTATTTATATAAAATTAAAATGAAAGTGATACAAGTACCATTAAAAATAAGATCTCATGTATTATTCACAAGACAGTTAATTTTTAATATCATATTTTTAGAATATTATATAATGAATTACTTATTATTCCTTTTAATGTATCTCATATTTTTTTCTTACAAATATTTATATCTCCAAGTTACAATAATAAATTATTAATTAACTTGAGTTTGTAAAATTACACATTGTAAATCTTTTTACAAAGCTTTGAGTGACGTGTTTATTGATTAAAATGTATAAGTCTTATCGACAACTACCCTGAGGTAAACTAAACTGAACTTTACTGCACTTTTTTATGATTTTCCAATTTATTTTGGTTTGTGATTGTTTATTTTTGTTTTAAAAAAAGTGCAGTGGTCATTATAGTTTAAATAGAGGAATTAAAGAAACTAGATATTTCAGCTCCATCGGTTTGTATCTATCGTAAAACAAAGTAAGAATGTGAAAAGTAGAAAATACAGATATACATAAGAAAAACCACTGGATAATATTCAGAATCATGGACAATAACGAAAACATCGCTAAGAAATTTTGTTGTGCTGCTATGTTTAAAGAGATTTTGTCTTTCGAAGCTTAAAGATTCAAAAGCAGTTAATACAATAACATAATACAATAACATGATTTTAACGAAACCAGTCATAAAGTCGGTCTTCAGCCATTGAGAGATAAATATACCTAGGCAAGCTAGCTAAAATGTTTGTCGGAATTAGAGAAAATATTTTCATCAAAAATAGAATAACCATCTGCAATTTTTTTTTTGGATTCCTGAAAGTCAATGAAAAAATGCCGTTTTTATTATTTAGTGCTAAAGAAAATGTATTATCATGTTAAAACTACGTATCAATTCACGAAAAAACTCTATTAAACGAACCTACAAAATCGAGTTGTACTTTATTTTAATTAGTATGGTAATAAAAACGAATAGAAAAATATGTTTCTTTGTCTGCGTCCCTTTATACGTGGAACATTCCAGCTCCGGAACCTTATATTCTGTTGATGGTATTGCCTACACTGCAATTGTTTTCTAGCTGGGAATGTGCTCAAATTTGCTTAACAAAAAAACCATCGTAATCTTAAAATAATGATAAGTACAAAAGCGAATTAAATAAATATGGTCTATATATTAAGTTGTAAAAAAAATAATATACCGTTGGACTTTGCCAACATCCTGTCTACATATATTTCATCTTAATGGACATGTAAATAAACAGAACTTCGGTTATTGAAGTATAAAAAATCCAAAGAATCCAAAATTGCCTAAAATAGCCTTATGTGATGTCAGCTCGAGGAATTACCAGCCCATAATTTTTCGATTAACTTTTGGACGATATTATTTAAAAAAAATAAATTTCCAAATTTGGTACTTTTATGAGTAACAACATTAAACATAAATTTTCTGTTGAGATACGTTGTATTTTCCATCATTAACAGTTAACACTGTTTGTTTAAAATTTCAAGTAATATCACACCAGATCTCTCTGTACCTCTCTATTGCTGTATAACTAAGAAGGAACGATATTAAATTATCTATTATGTAATATATTAGATTTCACAGTCATAAAATATTAAAGCAAGAAAATAGAAGTAAATAGCAGATGTTTTATTAATAAATATTACCTGGTTAAGTTATTAGAGTCATTCTGTTCAAATCTGATGATATTATTCCATTTGCAACGATTATTATAAACAATCAATATCATCATTAGCCAAAAATTAAGCCAAAACAAATATTTTCAGTATAACAATTGAATACGGAATACTAACAGTCTTAATATCCTAAGTTACATGATACTACACCAGTTAAAGATATAATGAAAGAACATTATTGAAATGTCTTATTTTACCATCAATATTCATCAGGCAATTCTCTTTCTCTCTCATTCTCATTTGTTTCTGTAAATATTTTTCACTAATCTAAGCAATGTTAACAAATAAACGCTACACTACCATGAAATGTTGACATATCGTTTGAAGATTAGCGCTGCTAGGCTAGATTTACGAAGGTTAGGATGGCCCCATATGCATAAAATCGTAATGTAGTATTATTTCTAATCAAAGTGAGTAATTTTTTATTCATTTATTAGACTAAGCTCTTAACAAAATAAAAATACTCTACGATTAAGTAAAAGAAAAAACATTAATTGATATTTTAATACTTCTTATTATATTCTTCATTTAATTTCTAAATGGTACATTTTTAATCGATTACATTTCCATTATCGAAGTTTTATAGTATCTATATATAGATCTTTGATCTGGATAATTTATTATGTTGGAAAAGAGATTTAAATATAAAAATCAAAGCCTCTTTATTTAATTTTAGAGCAAAGTAACTCAATATAAGAACAGTTCTTATATTTCGACCTTTTTTATTCTTGAAGTTTTTTCTACTTTCTACTTTATAGAGTCTTACAATACACAATAGGGACCGATTATAGTATAAATGAATCTGTAAATTATAATGTACAATAACAAGTAATGGCATAATTTAACCTATCCGAATATATTAAAATGTGTTAATTTTATGTCGAAAAAAATTAATATTACAAAGAAATAGTATTAAGATATCTTACTTTATCATCAATATTTATCCCTTTTCTAACTCATTCACAATTATTTCTGTGAATGGGTTTCTCCCAAGCAAAGCAGAGGTGGATATTTTAATTAGAATTATATGCGTCCGAATAAAAAAGTATTACGATCAAATTTACAGTTAATATAAGAATAATTAAAAAAATATGTAAACGTTAACATTCATTGAATTTCCTTTAACAGACATTTGTGCATTTTGTTCCCATTACCACGCAAAGCCCCATAGCAGCCATTTTTAAAGTCGCATTACTAAAAGTTATTATTCCGCATACATAGCAGCTGCTACCATTTTTCCATTTTGACTGACACATGACACAAATACGAGGTTTTAGGGAAACAAGTTTCAAAAATATCACATTACACGTAATGTAGTGTTTTTATAAAACAACAAAGCCCAAAAATACAATGCAATATTCTCGAATAAAAATATTTTCTATAAATTAATGTTCTCTGCTAGTAACAACTCAATTTTCTTATGTCGATCTTTTATTATAATAAAAAATATAATGTAATGGAGATTCGAACTTGCAAGATATTGCTCCCAGTTGTAATGTTTTGTAGAAAATGTATATTAATGTTTGACGAACAAAGGAGACTGACACTTTAGAAATTGGAAACGATTACCATAAAAATGTTTGAAACTTCAAGTGCTTCTCTACTATTCCATTTATTGATCAATACGCAATTGAAGAATACAATGAACCGAACTGATTAAATTTAAAGATAAACATGTTCATTATCAACTTGTTTTTCTAGCTATCTTTTTGTATTTTTGTACCAGAAGTTTTTAAAACATATAAGTTGTTAAACGTATTAATATAGAGTATGAATTTAGAGTGCTTTATTTATACCAGTACCACACGAACATTCGATTTTCTTTAGAAGAATGAGATAATACTTAATTGACATTTCAATATTTTTTATATACATTTAAAAATTAAATGATACAGTTTTACTTAATTACGTTCTAGAGGTTTTATAGTAGCTTTTTATAGATCGTTTGATCTGGATAATTTATTATGTTGGAAAAGAACTTAAACATAAAAAATTAAGAAGCTAAATTTTTAAAATTAGATGAGAGTAGCCCAATATAACAAAAGTGTTTTTATCTAGACTATTTTTATTATTGAAAATTCGTTTCTTTTTATGTCTAGTTTACGGAGAATTAAAACGCACACAGTTGATTGATTACATAGCCCGTCCAGTATTGCCAAATTATTGTCACCAGTGTTTTGTTTTGTGTGTATTAAAGAATTTGGCATAAATATGGCAACATGGCCAAGTATCAATATGAAAACATAATATGAAAAAACCGGAGGCATAGTGTGTCTTTTTATTTTTTTACAATATAACATATGCTATATATTGCGTGTCCCTGGTTGCTCGATTTGATTATGTTTTATTTTAAACGTGAACAAGTATTTAATCACGTGAATAAAATCGACAATACCGTTCAACAAGATTCCACTTCCTTTCATTAAAATTAAAGAGTTTTAAAGTTAATTAAAAAATTCATATTTTACCGCCTACGCATTTCATAATTTACAGGCATACGAATCACCTTTTATAAATAAGAGCTAATTGATTATTTACCAAATCATGTTTGTATTTTGCGGGTACTTTTTTATTTGTGAGCTCGAAACATATTCATTATTTTTAAAATCTCATATAAGGGGGAGTTTATTATTAACTTTACCAAAATTTTGTATATATTATTTCTCAATAAATTATAATTTTTAGCTTATAAGTTTTATTTCTCTACTTGTATTTTTAATTGTATACAGTGCTTATTATAGATCAATTCAGTAAAGCTCTGATCTGATGTGTAGTTGACAGAACTATATGGTTTTTGGATAATACCCTTCAATGTTTTTGTTAATATTCCATGCCATTCTAACTATTAATTTACAAGTTAGAGTATAAGTAATTGCAATAATATGCCTGTATGTAAAAAACATTAAAAAATATGCAAACCATCTCAAAAACTAATAGTCACTAACCTTTTTAAATTATTCTATAAAATTGCATTTTATTTAATATGCATTAACCGTTAATCACCTTAATATTTATCAATTCTTTAAAATGGTAGCCATTCATAATTTCTTATATTATACAAATTATGTAATTAGTTTCATTTTAACTTATGCATACTTTCATTACTTCAATTATATATTCATATAACATTTATCTTTTATCCATATTTATTACCTAATATATATTATATTGAAAAATAATAAATACACGAGGGTGACTAAAAGAATAATTTCTTTAAGTAAATTTTGTAAATAAAGTTGCATAGATCTTTGCTTATTTATCCCACTCTTCGATCTTTATAAGAGTAGCTATTATTATTAGCTATTATTTTCTGTATTTTATGTAAATCTGCAATCTCACCCTTGTGGGTAACTCTCTTTAATTTTCCTCCTATAATTTTCATTCATCTACTTCTTTCTCTTTTGTCTTTCATGTCCTACATGAAAACTAATAACTTACCAATAAATAATGAATTAAGCATCTATGAAGCTATTTATAATTGTTTATATTCTTTGCAACATTCATTTTAACACTTGGTGTACAAATTAACGTATCTTTTACCTGCAATATTCTTAGGTTAGTGTTTTTTGTTAGAAATGCACTTACTAACAAAACTGAAATGATTCATACTAAATACTACTAAAATTTTCTGAAAAATCTTAATAAACCTTAGAATAACCTCTAGTAAAATGATATATTATGTCGTCAGAACCATATTAATTACTCTCAGTTCTTAAGGAAGAACAATTTTTCTTAGCTGTTCTCTCTTCACCAAGCATCAAAGTATATCAAAATCTGCTGGCGAAAATCTAAATATCTGGAAAACACAGAGTCTATATGATTCTTGTTATTCTCAAATTTTGTTAATCATTGTTATCTCATTAATTTGTTGTAATGTAACTTTTCATAATCATACTATTCTTAATAGTTTTAAAGTTTTCATAACTCTAATAGTTCCCAAAATACGGGGGTAACCGAAAATAACATAAAATCTTAAGCAACGCTGCTTAAAATTAAATAGCTTCGGTTAATAGTGATTTAACAAGCTCACTTTTAGATATAAAATTTAGAGATCTGCCCATTTAAAATTTCTCTATCGGCATTTTGCGGGTACAGCGCTACCAAATTTACATACATCAAAAACGACTAATAATATGCCGTATAAGAGTTGGAGAAAATAAGTCCTAAAATATTTGTTTATATATTTTGAGTTGCCGAATTTACATATATGTAGCGAGTAGTACTCAAAAATTTTAGGAAAGCGGAAAAGCTATAATTGCTTCCAAACATCAAGTAATCTAAAGTTTAACAACATATGTACCATACCTGCGAATAGTTAAATGTTCATGCCAAACCTGACAACGGTATTTGACATCCCAAAGATAAAACTCGCGGATTCGTATCCCGCCTTGGCGAAACTCAGTACGCTGCGGGCGCCCCAAGTTCCTGAAATATATAGGTTAAAGTCGATTCCAAAACTTAAATTTAAATATACTTCGGTTTCGGATTTCTTGGGTTTCGGCTGCCTCATATTTATCTTAACTTTAGACACTTTCTTACTTTGGGTTAATGTGTTTATTTAATCGGTAATAAATTTATCTTCCAAAGCTATTATAGATTAAATAAAACTTTGTTCTAAATAAGATTCATATCACGCAGAATAATAATGCAAAACAATAATACCACACTATTTAAATTCTAATAGTATTCTCCTTCATGTTCATCCCTAAAGACCTTTGTGAGTCTTGAAACACATCTGTGAAACTAACTTTTAATTCCTTAAAATAAAATGAAACATAGGGTTTTCTAAAATTCTATTTATATAGACTTTTGGTGTATTGTTTTATAACAGGCCTTTTCATCAGATACAGAACACCTTGGCAGCTTTATCTGCCTGATGTCTGCCTTAATTTTGATCGTTAGAGAAAAAAATAATGAAAGAAAATTAACTGTAAAAACTGTACATTTCTAATGATCAATTTTAAATGTGCATTTATCAGAAAGTATCCACAATATGCTCAAAGGCAGGATGAGATTATTTTGCTGTACAACAACGCGTATCATACAGCAAAAGCAATCGAAAAAGTGATGAAATCTCTTGCACGGGAGATTTTATCGCACCTGTTGTGCTTTCCAGACCTGGCTCCATTATATTGCTGTAACATTTAAAAAAAGTTCGGTTTTTTTATGTCGCATCAGTGAAACAGCTATATATCCGCATATTTTGACATATCCTCTTAAAGTAATATTCTTAAGCAGAAGAAAACGCCCCACACATGATGAATGTTGTATTATTACTGTATTTATAACTGTATTTCTTAGATGAGTTCGGGTAAAACTACAATTGAAAGATGTATGACCAACGCCAGCTATTATAGTAAAAAAATCTAGCCTAGGAAACAACTTCAATGTATTCCTTTTTTTTGCAGATTCCTCAGTGTAAAGAAATGGCTGTTACGCAAGAAACACCAGATCGAACTGGCCCGGAAACGGGGATGGAAAGGTTATTGGGTGTGTCTGAAGGGGACGACGCTACTGTTCTATCCGTGCGACTCTAGAGAAGGCAGAAGCGTGGAGGCCGCTCCGAAACATCTAATTATCGTGGATGGAGCCATTATGCAACCGATCCCGGAACATCCCAAGCGGGACTTCATATTCTGTCTCAGCACGGCGTTCGGTGACGCCTATCTCTTCCAAGCGCCTTGTCAGGTAATATGCACCCACTTGTTTAACGTGCAGTAGTAATTAATTTGCCGCTACTGCATTTACATGAAAACATAAATTCGATAATTATGACAAATAATCGCCGAGAATATTTGATCGACCTAAATCTAAATCTCCGATAATTTTATCATAAATAAAGGATAAAAAATTGTTATATAGATCAATTTATAAAATCTAAATAAATTACTGAAAATATAATTGTTGAAACCGTGGGTAATTTTATTCTAACCTAACTTTTAGGGATTCAGTTTAATAAAAAGAACAAACCTAATACCATCAATCAGATCAAGATACAAACAAAAACACACAATTTGTCTTTATGATAACTTAAATCCAGGTATATAATTAGGAGAACCCATCGGCCCTATCTCAGTCTCTGGTGAAATAATGTTTATACATGTCACTGCTGTATTTTTTATTAACTGCACCTCACTACACAACACTACACAAGATCAGATGGTCTTTTGAGTCTGTATCCTGCCCTGGTGGTATCCAAAAGTTGCAATACTTAAATATTCTCATGAGAATGGAGTCTTTCCTCATGCCCCCTTGCAATTCTCTTGATTTCTTGACTGGCTGTGGGTACCTGAAGGTCTCGATGTAGGTAGTCAGTCCCGTAGTATTTGGGTGCACCCACAATACATCTCAGGACTTTGCTCTGAAAAATTTGTATTTTGTTTATGTTACTCTTTGCAGAAAATTCCCAAAATTGAACTCTGTATGTCCATATAGGTTTCAGTATTTGCTTATATAATAGCAACTTCTTACGTACTGATTATTGTGGTTTTTCTTCCAATTAGCCATTACATTTTCCTATATTTCAATTCCACTTCTTTTTTATATGTTCCTTCCAGCGAAGTTTTGCATCAAGATTGATTCCGAGATATTTAGCATTGTTGCTATATGGAATGATAGTATTATTAAATGTTATTGATGCTTGTACGGTCTGATTGTAGGTGAACTGCACATGTACAGATTTACTTTCGTTAATTTTTATTTTCCAAGCTTGTGTCCAATTATTTATATTGTCACTGCCTGTTGTAATTTTCGTGTGGCTTCTTCACTATTGTTTCCGACAGCTATAATAGCAGTATCATCAGCAAATGTAGCCACCGTAATTTTCTCCATTTGTGGTATATTATAAGTGTAGAGTAGATAAAGCATTGGCCCCAGTACACTTCCTTGTGGTACACCTGCTTTAGCTTATTTTATTGTAGACTAAGTTTCTTCTTGTTTAACTCTAAACATTCTGGCTATAACCTACGGTTTTAGTAGTTAGTAGTTTAGGCTGAGCATATTTTTTCCTTTCGTAGGAACCAGCAGATAAGAAGGATTATTAACGCTATTTCATGTCCTAAGCCTCCGCTCTGTGAATTCTAATTTTCGTGTTCGCACATAGCCACAAAAATCAGTATAAGAATATTTGTCAGACCTGAGATTCTATAATTAATGACTAACGCAAGATTTAATAAAATGTTTAATGCCTGATGAAGCTGTAGCATGGGTATCCTTTCATTGTGTTCTTTACAACTTTCTCGTTAATCACAAATTATTGCACACAAGTACATAATTGACAATTTGTTGCAAAATTACTACAAGTTTGGTGCTCGAATGTCTCTCAAGAAAGATTTTCTGAATTCAGATCTTGATTTTTCCCACAAAACTTCGGTGACACGAGCGGTCGGCAAGGATAACGGCTACACCAGAATATAGCCAAAAATCTAAAGGCAACGCCAAGGATTTTGGAACGAGGCCATGATGACCGATCACTGTCGTACCCTAATGCGTGAAACAGATCCCAGGCAGTACAAAATATTCAGTTTAATATATGTTCACTTCTAATCTATACTTTTAAAATCAGTAAATTGCCATTAAGGGTCAAAAATACTACAATTTAGTGAATATATAAAGAACTAGAACCAATTTTATAAACTGTTTGATTGGGCTGAGCTAATTAGAACTCGCCACCACCCCTAATTTTTTTTGGTTGCTCAGTTCCAAAACCGTGTATACTTGTGTTATCAGTTCTATAACAAACTTATATATAACGATTCAAAAAAGGCGATTTCAAACGTAAAAACTAATGTGCTGAGAAAAACTTAGATTTAACGTGTGAACTGACTGCTGCCAACGCAACTTCAACATCATCGTTAATCCCATCCATAATTTCAAACATTCTCCGGCAAGTTTCCCCACTATTGGTCATTGGTCAGTCATAACCGTTATAGCCTTGAGTACTTTTAGCCTTCCATCTTTCAAATGTCTTTGATCTTGATCCGTGCCTTTTAGGAGTTGCTTGTTGCATGTTCCAACCAAAAGATCGATTTCACCACCGAAGTATTAAAATAATTAATTCACCTTCCATTTATTTTCAACACAATATCAAAAAAGAAAAACGCAGAATTAACCTTAAACATCGAATTTGAAACAATTCAAGCTCAAGTTTATAGATGTCAGACTCTAACATCAATCAATATAATTGTTATTGTACATGTTATGAAATAAGTACACATAAATATATAAGTCTGTAACAAATTATTAGCAATACATTTCTACTGTAGAGCGGAATAAATCAAACTCTAATTTTTAATTATTTAAATCAAATCACTATTATAACAATTATATATTTATGATGTTTTTATTTTAACAAGGCTCCCTAAATCATTGTTCAATATGATGTTCTTAAAGTGGTTAAATTTATCTTTCCCAGCCTAAATGTTATCATATATTTTGTCAATTATTTTCTCGTTATTTATAGCCTATCTTCCCCATATAAGAGATATATCTCCCGTTAAAGATCATTATTATATAATATCCCTGATATATCCCCATATTATTCCTTCCGACTGTACGGATTTCAGTCAGTAAGTAGATATTCAACGATTTCGAGATTACTGGTAGAGGAAATCCTCCATCTCCGTAATTTAATTTTCATACAAGTCGAGTGCTCTTTTAGAGTTTAGAGTTTGTAATTAGAATGATACTAAGCATGTGTAAAATAGTCATTGTGAGAACACAAAGTTGTTAGGTTTTATCAGTAATATTTAAATCAATAAATTAAACTTTCTAATTGTCTTCTATTATTTTATTTAGTTTCTGCTTTCTATTTTTCAATTCAAGCTTGTTTATAGCAATGTAGAGAAAACTAACATAACCGAGATTAAAAGTCAACCATGACAAGCACAATTATGCATAATTTTATGATATTTCCTTAATCATTTAACGAAATTTTAATGACAGGTTCTCAGACATGTTACCAGTTATTTATTTATTCCTAAAAAAAAATATTTCCCAATGCTTTGGATGGTTATAATTGTGAATATGTCAGCACTGTAACAACTAATTTTTGAGATCTTTCTGTCGCTGATAACTAAGAAATTCGGCTTATCTAAATCTCACCGAGAAAATAGATTACTACATCTTGGTAACTCAACTATGATAAGTTTGTAATTGTCTCGAGCTTATTCACTCTCAAAACCTTAAAGTACATTTATTCCCACAAGTTTGCAAAAGAATCGGGCATTTGCCATATAGATTCTTTCTCACTGTGGATACAAACAGCAATTAACAAACGATTTAATCAAAATTCAAACCAGTTTGAATAATATCTCATCAATATACTCAAAATTAAACTATATATTCTAGAAAATGTACATGAAATACAAAGAAAGGATATTCTCTGATACATGTGGCATTAAAGTGGCTATTTAATATTCGTTCAAATTATTTAGAAATGCTTATAGCGCACACTGACATCAATTATATTTAAAATATAAAAAACATAAACACATAAATGAGATGCTTAATTCTACATGTTTCTCTACGATCATATTAGAAGTGAAGTCATTCATTTAAGATACCTCACTCAGTACACAATTGAAGAACAAATTCAAAGACGCAGGTTACAATAGCTGTACAGGTCTGCATGTCGGTAAAATGAAAAATGAATGAATTTCTCACAGGCCTCTGTGACGAAATCGACCTTTTGGGTGGAAAATACAACAGTTCATGAACAAGATTAAGATATTTAGTGAAGAATGTTTGAAGTCCTGCGACTTCAACAGCAGCATATTGATTGAGAAGTAGATAACTATAAGCAACAAATACGTGCCAATATTTCAACAAGTCATTCGAATTATATTAATTAGATAATATAAAAATTACATTATTAACACAAACTTTGTAGTCTTAGATACAATGATTAAAAAGAATTCCATAAGTTAAGTAAATATTACCTTATGATGTTGAAACATACTACTGAAGCTCAACAATAGCTTAACAAAGTTTATAAGGACAATATATATATAATAGAAGGAATTGTGTTTTTCATTTCTGCGCAAACATCACATTTGGAAGATTGTGTATCGAAAAACAGTGTACAATTTTTAGAAAAAAATTGTTCAGTTAATGTGAAATCTTATGTCTTATGCATTGTAAATCGCCTAAGTTTTTATATATGTATACATTATTTTTTTTTAAATATATATTTCACCGAAATGTATCCCCATATAAAACAAATAAGTATATTTCTTTGTATTCTTATGGAACATATAACATATGTCGACATTGATAAATCCAAAAAACTGATGATGAATCGAATATTAATATCGATCAATCAGCCACGTGGAGCTCTAAGATCGACCTTCTCTACGGGCTTCAAGATATTAACATCGATTACAGAACGAAAAATATAAAAAATATTTGAAATATTTGTTTTTATATTCACGTTAACATCGACAATTTAACATTTTTCAGATTGAGTTAGAAAATTGGGTTAACAGCATCCACAGCGCGTGTGCTGCCGCGTTCGCACGTCATAGAGGAAAGACCGGTACGCTCCATCTTCTCCAAGAGGAAATATTCAGATTAGAAAAAGCAATAGAAACGGTAAAATTATCACCAGCAGGATTTAGCGTTAATTTTAACGGTTATTGTATGCATTTACTACAGGATTACAAACTGAAACATATGGCGGAGATGCAGCAATCGGTAGTAGTGGAAATGGACGCTCGCCAGCAATTATCGAATCAAGTAATGCAGTGGGAAGAAAATCTGGAGCGACTGCATTGTGAACAATTCAGACTACGATGCTATATGGCGAGTTTACAAAGCGGAGAACTACCAAATCCAAAAGTAAGTTTAAATATAATAAATAGTGATGTAACAGTTATTTATTGGCGCTCATAATATTGTTAAATGAATTTATTGATTATTATCTACCTAATAGTAATAGTAATAATAGTAGTAGGTAATCTTTTTCTCATTTCATTATAGTAGCTGCGACAGTTTCTTTAAATTCCAACTATTCGTCTACAAGTTTTGAATTTTGTATGAAGCACATACCACCTGCTGAAAGTTTAAAAATAGAAACCTTTTATCATATATAACTTTTAACCTTATATAAAAGATTTCCCACAGCTACTGTAAGATATAAACAGTAGTGTCACCAACGCCAACAATCCAATGTCCTCTCAATAATTCCCTACCCTTCCCAGTCCTAATATATGCCCTCGAGTGGCCCAGATACCTTCTTCTATCCAAATAACTACAGTCACAGAATAAAAGAATACACAAAGGAACCAAACAAAATCAAGAATTCTCTTTGTTGATAATATTGCAATGACCATCACAACAGAATTGATAATTGATAAAACAGCGCAAAATTTAATTAATTAATTAATTAAAGCAGTATCCATAAGTGAAAATATAATTTGCATTATAATATTAGAACTCTAGGAGATAAAATACCTTGATCTAAGTCTTAATATAAGGAAAATGAGCAGATGTTTGATATCCTCCAACTTTAATCCTTTTAATACTTTTAATATCAAGGATAAGTTAATGTTGCTGTTATTTGGAGTTAGAAAGCCTTCGGGCTGAAATATAGATGTAGGTAATTCTAATAAATATTATTAAATTATTCTTAATAAAGGCATTAGGTTTCTTTAACTTCCTCTACACTTCTTTTACAAGTTTTGTATGAAGCCCAGTCGATATGCTGAACGTTTAAGAAAAGAAACGTTTTATCATGTTTACGCCTGATTTCTACTTCGATATTTCCCATGACAACAATAGGCACTTACATTTACGAACAACATTTTCTCCAATAAGGAGAATCATTAAACACGTCTGTTTTTTGTCGTTTCCCATGGCAAGTAAAATTCGGTAGTGAAAATTCAAAATAACAATCGAACATTGCATCTGTACGGAACTCTTTCGTAAATATATGTATTGTAACTAGTAATGCTAGTATTAGGGGCTTGCAAATATTATACCATCATTTTATAACTTTTCCCATTTTACGGACAACATGGTGATGCTCGTTTGGATGAAACCCAATATTCAATCAATTTTCGCAGTAATTCAGCATTTTAAGGTTCAATTCCTACCAAGACATGTTGCATCAATCTAAACAATCAGAATGCGCTGCGTCTAGTGAGACGAAATAGCTCGGTGTGGCAGATCTTCCCATTCAAGCTGCAACCGCATAGACTGCATAACTCTTCTAACATATGTCCAAACATTGTCTTTATCATTGTTAATTAAATCTCTTCAAACTGTTTTCTCATCGTGTGAAACAAAATTTTCTTCGAATTAAACGATTAAAAGAAGAACTAATAGCGTATTTTGATGATCTTCCAGATAAAAAGATTATTAGAACAACAATTAGAAAAAAAATTCAAACGATAAAATTAGGCTTTCCTATTGAACGACGTCACTTATTAAAGAATCCCAGTATTTCAGATATATTCAGTTATCGTTGTATAAACTTAAACACAAACTTGCGAGACAAACATATTAAACAATTAAATTTATTCACTACTAATGATTTCAAATAATATTGAAATAAGTTTATTAATCTGAAATACCGAATACTGTCCACACTTGAACATCTCTAAATAATAATTTCTCACAAAATAACTGCTCTAATTAGCTCTACATATTGATATCAAACTGTACAATCTGCTCATGATCCGAATACAAATTAATTATAAAAATATATAAGGGACGATGTTTTTTTTCAAAAGTGTTTACCGGACCTAATTAACTGTAAAACCATTTATTCTTGTATATGATTTTTTCCTAATACGTGTTTCCTTTACAGTCCCTGCTCACCCACGTTTCAAGGGCAACGAAGAACACTCTTAATAAATTAGGAGTGTTTACCGTATCCTCATTCCACGCTTTCATTTGCGCTCGAAGCCCATCCCTCTTAAATAATCTCTTAGCTGGAAGAGGAGCCACTAAGAGGAGACCTCCGCTGTTGTCGAGATCAAACAGCGGTTCCAGTCGGCGATCTTTGCAGGTAAGACATCAAATTCCACAAATTATTTTTGTAAATTTATTCTTTATAGTTCCTTTTTTCATTCTATTAACATTAATTTACGTCCTAGTGACTGATGAAAATATGTCTTTAATGTTTACGCAATACTTATCTAAAACATAATTTTAAGGAATTAAAGAAAACAGACACAAAATTAGTTTTTTTATTCAACATAATTCCCTTCAAGGTTGATAGCGACCCTACAACTTTTCTATCCCATTTTTGTAGTACGATTCGTCCGATGCTTCCAAATAGGCATCAGTTTCGGCAATCACCTATTCATTCGAGAAAACTTTCTTCCCAGCGAGCATTTGGAGAATACGGTGGATGAGGAAGCAATTCGAAGCCCAATTCATGGATTCTTACCATCGTTTTCACTGCCTTGTGACATTGTGCATTGTCTTGGTGAAGCAGCATTTTCTTTTCTTCAAATGCGGCCGTTTTTCGACGATTTCGTCCTTCAAAAGGTCCAATAACGCTATGTAATAGTCGCTGTTGATGGTTCTACCTTTTTCGAGGTACTCAATGAAAATTACTGCATGCGCATCCGAAAATACAGACGCCATAATCCTGCCAGCTGATTGTTGCGTTTTCCCACACTTTGGAGCAGGTTCATCGTGTGCAATCCACTCGGATGATTGTCGATTGGACTTGGAGTGAAATGATGGAGCCATGTTTCATCCATTGTCACATATCAATGCAAAAACTCGGGTTTATTACGCTTGATCATTTTCAAACACTGCTCCGAATCATCAACTCGTCGTTGTTTTTGGTCAAAAGAGAGCTCGCGCGGCACCCTTTTTGCACAGAGCTTTCTCATACCCAAATATTCATGAATGATATGATGTACAGGTTCCGTTGAGATCTTTAGAGTTTCTGCTATTTCATTTGATTTGAATTTATGCTTATTAAAAATTATTTTGTAGATTTTTTTAATGGTTTCGTCGATAACAACCTCTTTTGGGCGTCCACTGCGTTCACCGTCTTCGGTGCTCATTTCACCACGTTTAAACTTAGCATACCAGTGCTTGATGGTTGACTTCTCTGGACAGTATACGGAAACTCGGCATCAAGCCAATTTTTAGCTTCAACTGTATTTTTTCCTTTCAAAAAGCAATATTTTATCAACACGCGCAATTCCTTTTTACTATTTTTTTTCAACAAAAGTTGCTTCACTCAAAATGCTATAATTCACAAACTTTTGATCCGACAGCTGTCAATTTTTTACACGCGTTTTTTGAGGGTTACGACTAACTAAAAACATATGGATTTAATTCCAGTAGCGCCATCTATGTGTCAGATCCGGGAATTTTCAATTAACCTTTATAATAGAATCATCAAAACTTTTTAGTTTTACCAAAATAACCCTGAAATTATAGTCGGTAGCACGTTAACTTTAAGGGAGCCTCATCCATACTTATCACAATTGGTGGATTCAGAGTATTGAATATATACTGTCTGTATTGGGTTCTACTATCGGATCTTTAAAATTTTCGTCACAAATGTCAAAGCATCATCTAGCATACGAGTCGAAATAAGCTATCGAAGCAAGTTATATCAGCAACAACGTCATTATATTCACGTCAGAATGAATTTTGCATCTACAGCAGACAGGTTTTGGTAAATGGCAAAATACAAGAAGCATTTTTAAAGCAACGAAAACAACACATTCGAATGCCACATAGGCTTATCACAAAATCAGTATGGAAATTTAAAGAAGCAACAAATTGCCTGTTTTTAATGTAAAGATATAAAACATCAAAACTCGTACGCTCCGTGTACCGTAAAGCTACACACTGTTACTTACATATCGTCTATTCAAAGTTATTTTGTACATACGTCATCTTATTTTGTGACGTCAAATCGATGTTCTTGTCAAAATTCTAATCTAAATAACATAATTGAACAAAAAATTTATCAAATATATTTTATTTTAACGCTATAGTACATCTAAAAACTATAATTAATTATACACCCACAATAGTTTATAGGTTAGAGTTACAATCCCTTATCACTATTGCTTTCAAGAATTTTGCATACCTCTGACTACCAGGCGACTTTGACAGGCTCAATCGTTTACGCGTTCGAACTAATCAGACAGCATTGTGTCTCTTTTTAACATAATTCAATTACGTTCAGCAACGTTTTCTTTTGAATTATTCTATTTTGTTGAGTTCGACATTATCTTAAAAAAAACTATGAATAAATTATTGGCACAAATATCCATGTCTAACCATATCCAACATTTTGAACTCGTTAAAATTAAACTCGTAATGTAAATAACGGAATATTATCGGTGAAGAGGAATAGTGGGTGATAACCTACGAATATTAAAAAGGATTGTAGTCAAACCGCATAAAACTACAGCGGCAAAAATGACAGCCGAACTCAAAATATTTCAGTAATATTGTTTCAACAAAAACAGTGCGAAAACAAATGCCAATTTGCAAAAGAGTGGTGCAACGACTATAAAACTTGGAAACTTTGGATTGGAAGAATGGGGTATGATCAAGTGAATCATCGTTAACATTGTTTTCTACAAACGGCCTGGTTTATGTTTGGAGAACCCAAAAAGAATCCTATGATCCGGTTTGTCTGCTTCCTCTAATCACGTACGATGTAGGTTCCGTTGTGATTTGAACGTCATTCTCGTTGTATAAGCTGACACAAACTGGCCGGATTACTGTGAATTAATATATCACCTACTTAATGATGAAGTTTTTACTATAACTAGTATATTGTGGTCAAACACTGCGATAATCCAAGGCAATAAATATGCCCAAACACACCACTAAAAGAGTCATAATTAACAGCCAGTATAGTCCTCAGACTGCAAGAAAATTGAACTGTTCTAAACATTTGTAGGCAGGATGCAAAGCATGAGAGGTAGATTTCCATTTCCAAAATTATTGAACTATTAAAAATTTATATTATTCCACGAAAAATTGCAAGTATTTTATAATAAATATGCCCATGCACACCACTAAAAGAGTCATAATCAACACCCAGTATAGTCATCAGACTGCAAGAAAATTGAACTGTTCTAAACACTTGTAGGCAGGATGCAAAGCATGAGAGGTAGATTTCCATTTCCAAAATTATTGAACTATTAAAAACTTATATTATTCCACGAAAAATTGCAAGTATTTTATAATAAATATGCCCATGCACACCACTAAAAGAGTCATAATCAACAGCCAGTACAGTCATCAGACTGCAAGAAAATTGAACTGTTCTAAACACTTGTAGGCAGGGAGAGGTAGATTTCCATTTTCAAAATTATTGAACTATTAAAAACGTATATTATTCCACGAAAAATTGCAAGTATTTTATAATAAATATGCCCATGCACACCACTAAAAGAGTCATAATCAACAGCCAGTATAGTCATCAGACTGCAAGAAAATTGAACTGTTCTAAACACTTGTAGGCAGGATGCAAAGCGTGAGAGGTAGATTTCCAACATTATTGAACTATTAAAAACTTATATTATTCCACGAAAAATTGCAAGTATTTTATAATAAATATGCCCATGCACACCACTAAAAGAGTCATAATCAACAGCCAGTATAGTCATCAGACTGCAAGAAAATTGAACTGTTCTAAAGAGTTGTAGGCAGGGAGCAGAGTATGAGAGGTAGATTTCCAATATTACTGATCTGTTTAAGTACTTATATTATTCCACGAAAAAATGCAACTATTTTAAAACAAATGGTGGCTCAACTCCTTATTAATAAATAAATATTGTGTATACGTCAAGTATTTATATTATTTTGTCCATTATCTGTATCATGTCATAACATTCTCAAAACTATGCAACCCACATAGCAACTCTGAGAAGAACTCCAACGAATGTATTTATATGTCGCATGTATCATTTTTTCTGTCATAATCACCCAAAAAGCATAACGTTCTTCCTTCTTCGAACGAATTACGTAAAAGTTCTAAACTAGATTATAAAAATAATTAATCCGATAAGGTGTTCTCTTAATGTTCTTAACAAAGTCCCCTTTGAGTTCATCCCTTAAAGTTTCGCCATTAAAAAACTCATTTTCGTTTCATCCAATTACGTTTCTTTAAGCGGTATAGATGTAGTTGACAGTCGGGACAATCTAAAAATAAAAGGACGTAGATATTAAACAAGATATTCTGAATTTCTTAGATTACTACCTTATAAGTTTTAGGTTTAATATATAGATAGCACCATCTTCAAATAGTATGTATATATAGTGTATTCAAAGCTTTTTCGTTCATACGTAATCAACATGTTTAATGTATTGCCTACCGCAATTTACAAATTTGTTTTAGAATCGGACAATATTTTCCTTCTCATTTGATTCTAGTTAAAAAGAGACACAATGATGTCTGATTAGTTCAAACACGTAAACGAATGAGCCTGTCAACGTCGTCCGGCTATAAGATGTATGCAAAATTCTTGAAAGCAATAGTGATAAGAGGTTATAACTCTAACCTATAAAGTACTGTGGCTAAATTCAATTTGATAACATTTCTGTTCAATTATTATATTTAAATTAAAATTTTGTTGAATGTCACAAATTTGGATGACGTATGTACAAAATAACTTTTGAGCAGACTATATATTGGCTAACCCTGGCGGGATAAACGTTATGGAGGTTTTGTAATAGAAAAATCTATAGTTACTCACTTTTCTTTAGAGAAGTTCTAAACTGAAAATTCCCCATACCCTATTCAAAAGTATGCCCGAACAATTATATACTCTGGAGTCTTCATTGACTTACCAGCACATTAGCAACTAACATCAAACTAAATTTTACAGTCTTTTTGACTATCCGTATTATCGTAGACTGATTTACCAATCCCATATACGGTATCCTCGGTGCACTCAGAGGGTACTTCTAGCATTTCCATTCTACAATATTCATTTTATATATATATATACTATATATAACTTGGAATAATATTCATTTTATTTAACTAGTAGTTCTATTTTAATACAGAATGTTTTTTGACAGTACAGTGATGAAGTGATCCACAATCCACACAAGAATTTCAATAATGTTTGGTTCGTCATTTCTTTGTTGTCGTCAAATCATTTCTTGAAGGACTGAAATCTGAACTTATGCCAATGTCTAATGAGATATTTATGCCTTCTTCGATAACTAATCAACAAAATAAAGTGGTAACCCTAATAGCTATTCTTTAACTTACATTAGATATGCTTAGTACTATCTTAATTTACAAATTAATTTATTGTTGCTATACTTGATTCAAATAAGCAGGACAAGTGTGGTACAAATGGTGTAATTAGGGTACTTAAGCTAAAGTTGAGACTAACTTATTGTTGTGATTTCCTGTGCATTATACAATACTTTCACTTTTCTGTGATTTAGTAACCTTATTTCAGAATTTAATTTCGAAGATCATATTTATAAACCAATATTTTAATCTTAGATCAAGTTAGGTGTATCTTCCAACTAATCTATAGAGTTCTTTCATTTTAACTCTGATCTACTTTGATTTTTGTCTAATGTTTCCAATGTAATCTACCCTAGAGATGGATGCCAAGGTATTAAATGATACTTAGATTTTTGTCATTTTGTGGCAACGTGAACTTGACAAGGACAAATTTCGAGCTATTAAGTTGTATTTCTCTAGACCTAAGCAGAAATATGTTATAGAGACCGTGAAGTCGGTAAAAGTTCGAAATATTGACCTAAGATACAGTTGATGATACAAAATTATTCACAAAATATAACAATTTAGTTTTAACAAAAAAAAAATAGATATTTTTATATTTGTAAGCAGAATAAATTTACTTTATTAACATTCAGTTTAATGAATATTTCCATCAAGAATAGAGAAGAGAAAGAGTTATTATTAAATAAGGCTAAGAGACGATATTCAAATTATTCTGGTGAGAAGAAGCAGTTGCGGGGCCCCGCCGTTTAGACTATATTACTATCTGATAATTTTCCACTCTAAATTCAGCAGATATTAATTTTTCTTAACCGTCTAATGCAGACCTCTTTCCATAATTGCAGATAAACTCCCGAGAGGAATCAGAAAAAACCGTGAAAGTTGCACTTCCGGACCAGGCCAGCGCCACGGTTTACGTTCGCGAATCGATGTCGGTGGAGGAGTTCTTGGCGAGTGCCTGCGCCCGGAAGAATTTAAATCCCGCCGAACATTTCATCCGAGTGAAGAAAAGAAAGGAGATGGAGGACCATAATTATTTCGTTCCCCACCGCAGTGACCTTATTGAGACATACGTGAGTAGGACACATACGGATCGATATATCGTTCACTTAATACGTGGGTGTTGAGTTCATTCTGTAAAAAATAACGGGAATTCTTTGAGAAGATAATTTTCAAGCATATCCATAGATTCACTTTTTAATTAATTACATCTTACTTTAGATACTAATCTAGTTAAACTGGAGTTAAGAATACACTTATACACTAAACAAGTTCGTGTGGTTGTTAATTAATCGTAAAACTTTGGTATGGTTACGTTGAATTACTAGTTGGTCTGAACCCCATATTTGCACACCATAGGTCCAAATTGCCTTTACAACTGACTGATAACCCAATCTCTTTGATTTCAAGTCAAGTTGAGAGTGTCTTTCGACTAACCAATACGATTGCTTGACTTTGAGTCTAATCCGCTCTGTTTTTTGTCTAATATAATGTTCCTATTTTGACTTAGTATCGAGATATATTCCAAGATATTTGGCTAATTCTGCTTGAGGAATCGAGCATCCGTCAAGTGATATAATTACGCTTTTGTCATTTCGCAGAAACACAAAATTAACATGGACAGATATGGAGCTATATTTTCCAGTCTCCAGGCCATTTGATCTCCAGATCTTGTTGATCGCTACTTGAACTTTTTCTACAGCCTTAGACAGAAATACATATTTTGCCATGATATCAGCAGTATAGGAATGGTTGGAACTTCAGCCGAAATATGTTTAAGTGTTGAGAATGCCTCTTCACGCGAGACTCTAAATTTTCTTTCCAAAAGATATGATTGCAGCAGTAGAGACTAATTCCGCGGTAGCAATTTGCTCCGGTGAAAAGCTTGGGAGACATCTAGGAACATTGCAGGGCAGTATTTATTTTCTTAGAATGCCATTCCTACAACCCCTGTTACTCTGTGCACTCGATCGATTGTCGAGTGGTGATCTCAAAATCCAAACTGGAAATCTGGTTTTTATATATATGGTTTTATACGTTTCCCAAATAATTTTGATATCAAGGAGTTATACTTAACGTTAAATTTTATTTGAGTAGATTTTCTTATCGCCTCTAGCAATTTATGAAGTTAATCATGTCTCTCTCAAATATCCGAAATATATTTGATATATAACATTACCTACAGTAACAAAGAACTAAAGAACTAACACTCACTGAACTTTTTAATGGCTTTTAATTAAATATAATTTCCAATAAGTTTTAATAATCAACTAAGTTTATCAATGAAAATTGTATCAAAAGTATAATGAGTATAATTACTTTCAGAACTGTAACTTCAGAACATCAAATATATGATTTTTATTTACTTTTATGTTATAATTACAAACATGGAATATTAAATAAAATAATACATATTTATATGTGAATTGAAAAGATAACTAACACAATTAGACACTTTATTTTTACAATATAGAATATAAAATTATTGCTTGTATATAATATATAAATTTATTAAATGTGTGTAAATTTGGAGCTGAAAGTGCATTGAACTGAAACAATTTTTTCCAAAATGAAAAATTAATATACCATAGTCGGTACACCACCTGGAACCAATAATAAATATTTCTGTAAATTTGGGATTAATTTTTCTGTGCCACCTAGAATTTTTCATAATTCAAATTTCCCATTCATATTCACAGTCATATTTTGTTGCATAAAGCAGTACTAATATTACGAAATATCTGATAAGTGGATAAATTGATTTCATGAATATTGACCCACCAATATCATAGCAGAAGGCTAGTCTATTTATCTCGAGCCATGAGATAAACAATGATTGAAAACGATCATTCGCCATTAATTTTTCAACAAGAACATAACATAGATATCATATATCCCTCTATAAAAATTTGTCATAGTCCCATAATAACTTTCATAATGTTGGTGACTCTTTACCAACATTTTTGCTTTTATTGTCAGAGCAATGGTAGAACGAGAACCTTCCAGTTTCATGGTTTTTCATGGATAATTCTCACAGATGCTTAAACAATAGTTGTTTAATGAAAATTACATTTAATTATTGTACTAAATATCTTGAGTACCTGCTACATAAAAATATACAAAACAGACATATTTTCTTCATAAATAAATACATCAGACCCGCGATAACGTAAACACGATAATGGAAACATTGTGTTAATTTAAAATACAAAATTCATACATTGCTAATTACTACAATAATTCTAACTACAATAATTAACATTGTTGAAATATTTATTTAGTTTGTTATAAATATGTGTATACGTATTGATCGTTTCTTTTAACAAAAGTGACAATACGATACTTGATTTAAATTACTTTAATATTTTTAACATTTTAAAGCATCAAAACCTTATTTTAGCAATTTCCTAGCGCATTTTCTTTATTACATGTTTTTTTTTCTCTGTCGCATTCGATTTTTGTATCCCTTTTGAGTTTATTCTATTTTCTGAACGACATGAAGTATTTTTAAGCGTTTTCCTGATGATATGATGCTTCGCAGTATATATGATATGATCATAAGTATAATTGTCAATTATAGAACACTTTATATGACTCTATAGGATCATAACATACCCTAACACGTAATTTTTACACCCAGCAATTTATATTTTTTCTATTCTAAATAATTGTAGCTTAACCCTCGTAATATAAACAACAAATTAAATATATTTTATTTCATTATTATTTAATATAATATCTGTTCTTTCGTCGTCCCCATTTTATTTAAATTTTAATCTATTTTATGCAAGGAAATTAATTGGATCGTGTTCTAATACCTTACAAGAAGCATCGATTTACATAAAAGTATATTATACCGAGCATAAGAACATAATTCCTTTCGTACAGCAACACAAAGCAGCTTAAACCAAGAACATAGGAAATTGAATATTAAAATATCACTTGATATTTCGTAATAAAATGAAGCAATCTTTGAAGAAGTCCTTTACAATCTGAATAGAATATTTGATAAAATAATTTAGTGGGAATGTTATAACAAATATAAAAAAATCAACTTTAATTACCATCTATTATTATTATTTCAATCAATATGTTGCTGTTCAATCAGAGAAGGCTATGGAGAATTAATAGATACGATATATACGTTATATATATATATATATATATATATATATATATATATATATATATATATATATATTTACTTTCCACATTTTGTAAATGAGAGAATACAAGTTCAAGTAAATTTTAATACCAATGATGCTTCATTGTTTGATACTTTCAATTTTACATCCTGTATTTCTCAGTAATTTTCTATTTCTTTCTGTATCTAAAGCATATTAATAGCATCGAAACTATTATTGCAAGTTATATTTGATGGATGTGTCTGTGTATCTAATAATTTTATCAAAATTTCAAAGCTATAAAATATTTAAAATAAAAAATAAATCGTACTGTATATAACAGCTTTTCATTCCGATCGGAAAAATACCATACAACTTACCAGAAATAAATTCAATCAAATAAGTTTTTCGTTCTAAAGTTTCTTATCTGACGAGTCCAGAGGGATGTAATATTATTTTCTGGTTATTCTTTCACCCTTTCTAGAGGAACCAATATATATATAATCCCACGAGGCAGATGTATTATAGCAGATATGATGAAAAATATATTAAAAATAAAATTATCTGAAAAAGCGTAAACTTATTTCGAATAAATATATATCGTAGAATATGACTCTAAAGTGTACCCAATAATAGCATAATCGCCACTTGGGAACTGTGAGAGCATTATTGAAATCAAATGCCGTATATTTGCTAAGACAAATTAAAATTATATTGATAGTAAATCTACTGAAAAATTGTATGATAATAATTTGAAGATACAGATGCAAGTTCTGTGAAAAGAAAAGACCTATCCGGACCTATCAAATTACCTTAATTTACCAATATTTGGGTAAATAAAATGCGGAAATTGTCATGTTGAAGGTCATTTTAATAATAACTTTACTTTTTATATCATCCATTTTATATAACATCCAACCATATCACCTCATCAAGGGCTTTACAAAATCTATGATTAGACGTGCTTTAACGTATTATATTCTCTTATCAGTTATTAGACTAGATCTCTGCTTTATTTCGTTTATTATACTTAACTTCAGTGACGTTTGGGTTGATATATTGTTTGTATAAATATATATATAAGCTTTGTTCAAAATGATGGAAAATTCTCTTTTTATTATTCAGTCATACATGTATCCCTTACCCTTAACCTGATGAAATATAGACCATCGAAGTATTTGATGTACAAGAAAGTATATATTTGATGTTGGCTTTTATCTAACCATGATGGTATTCGATTGACACTTGTTAAATGCTTGAATTTAATTAATATATTTGTTTGTATTTTGAGTATACATGATTCTTTACTAGTGAACAACAGTTGGCATACAAATCTTGTAGAAGCATACTTTGACTTCATGCACACTTGTTCGACTAAACTAGTCGCAATATAATAAATATAATTTTCTACATTATTTGATAACTGAAACAGGAACATTTTTAAGAACTCATATACATAATAAACAAAATAAATGAGGCCTATCCTCAAATATTATTAAGATTATTAAGAGTTGTTACCTCAATAATACTTTAATTATACATTAGACATATTTAAAGATACTTAAAATAATGCATACTTATATTATAATAATGACTGGTTGATTCCCGCCTTGTAAGATTCAAGTACATTTTTCTGTATTGAAACGAAAATAAACAATTTGCTCGGATTTTTTTACCGATGTATATACTATTGATATACTTTGGAATATCCATTTATGATATACAATTATTAAAATAATGTATATGTAAGATCTGTACCCACACAAACCGTCCAGTGCGACCAAAATTACTACGTCACGCGCAGATTTAGAAAGTTTAAGCGCGCATCGAAAAGGTTCATTATCTCAAACGTCAATTTTTCTGTCAGATCCAGATTTTTTTACAGACTTTTACTTTTATTCCGGGCAAAGTAAATACGTAGAATTGGCCTAGAAAGTAGTTTTTCAAAAATAGTATCTAGCATATTACACACCATATGTGTAAACTGACTTCAATATTTGGTTGTATAATAACAACTCATACCAATTTCTGCTTATTTTTTTTAACATGCTATGAATTTGTTATTATTAGAAAAATGCAAAGCACTATTATTTTTAGTTTAAGAAATAACAGTTAAATTTAAGTACCATCTAATATTAAGCAGTGATTAATGAGACATGGTTCATCGATTTGTCTACCTTTGATTTAAAACTGTTGTTTTTTTCAACTTTTTCAGTTTTATTGAGTTGTGAAATAAAATCGAATAGTCGAGCAGTCAGAGATGGATGTTTTCCGCTTGTCACGGTGAATTGCCATACCCAAAAAAAATCACGTAATACATGGGCCCCATATATTTCAAACTTTCATAATTTCTTTGGAATTTCCGACCCAGACATCCGTAGTTCCGCATATGTATTACAATGAACTCTGCACAGTTTCTGGTTAAGCTTGAATGCAAATTAAATAAATCTAGTTACATAATTTTCCAATATTTCGTCATCAAAAACTAATATGGATGAGTTACTTGTAATTATAAAACGTAAAACGTAATTGTACATGTATTATAAAATGTATTAACATGTATTTGCAATATGTAATTATGTTGATGTTAATTTGCATTTCAAATATCTGACACTGATGCATTTAGTGGCTTCAAAATACATTTGAATATAAATATATTTACCGATCTTATTAGTGGCTGCGTCCTACAGAAAATAACGACCAATACCAAAAATAACGCCAATCTTTGTTGCAATGCAACATAGTGTATTTGTTATTTGTTAAATGTCAATACCTTCTTTATTGTTTGTTTATTTATATGTCTGAATATACTAGCCTAAATCAGTCTAAGAATATAATATACTAGCTTACAAAAAAGATATATTTACGACCTATTTGGTAAATCAAAGAAAAGGACTAGTAGGAAATTAATTTGAATAGATATCTCGAACTTACCGAAAATCTGCTATTTCATTTATGATGAGATCAAAAAGAGTCTAATGTCGTTGTAGTTCAGAACCGATAACAATAACACTCGTAACTAGGTGATCATATGTGATAAACTTTAATGGGCCTACGTTTGAATGTCGTTAAAAGTTTTATATTTCTATTTACTAGCATACGTCTCCACTTAAGAAACAAAGGCATATTTAGGTATCTATTTCTGTCCATAAATATAAACGAATCGGGTGATAGAAAACCGGCAGACCCCAGCTAAGAGTTGGAACTTGGAGAAATTCATTCAACAATTGTTACTATGGCAAATTTCTGCTTACTTTAATCTCTATACGAACTAAATTAGATTTGCTACAAGATTGCAATCTGAGATACTTTACTGTTTTACGTACGTTATATTTACAACAACAAAAAACAGTTTAGAAAAAAGGTTTGATATATTTTTTTAAACTGTCACCTCAAATAAATGGAGCCATATTGGCGTCATGCTACCCCCCTAGTTACAAAATAATTAGTTGCCAGAAAGCATCACAACAGATGAGAAGCGAATAATTAAAAATCTTGCAATTCATAACTTAAACGCAAATTACAAAAATATGAATTAACACCTGAAGGTAATTGAAGCGACTGTACTAAAGAAAATCATGATTTTGTTGTTTTTGCAGACAAGGACAGTGATTAAACACAGACATTAAAAATCACCTTCACAAACGATAAAAGCAGAATGCTTACCACCTTTAAACGCTATCCACATATAAAACATGTACTCTTAAAATATAATACAAGTTTGTGCTTATCAGGACCTGCAGAAAGATTGTTTTCTTTAGCAGTTGTTATTCATGTCCCAACAAGGGAATGTTTGTCTAAGTAAAATAAGTAAAATATGTACATAATGGTCGTTGTAATAACTAAATAAACATAAATGAAAACCCTATTTAACCTATCTACTAGGCTTATTTTATGTTCTAATAAATACATACAATTTAGCTTAATATCTATCTACCGGGGCCAGCTACCTAGCCTAGGTGATTTGACAAATATTCTAATTAAACAACAAAAAGTTATCATCCCCGTCGAGAACCGAACCCGCGACTTCTGTTTGGGAGCTAACCGGTCTAACCAGTACAGCATAGAAGCAGTTGTCTACAACATTTCTACGAAATCTTATATGGTATAGTTAGCGCTTAACGACTTCTAATTTTCCGTCACATCATCTCAGCAACAACATTATATTCAAATATTCATAATGTATATATATGCAGCCAAACATAGAACCTCCTCCTTTTTCGAAGTCGGTAAAAAATACTGTTTTACATATACAATTACGTTTTACGTTTTATAATTACAAGTAACTCATCCATATTAGTGTTTGATGACGAAATACTGGAAAATCATGTAACTAGATTTATTAAATTTGCATTCAAGCTTAACCAGAAACTGTGTTTGGGTCGGAAGAAATTATGAAAGTTTGAAATATATGGGGCCCATGTATTACGTGATTTTTTTTGGGTATGGCAATTCACCGTGACTAGCGGAAAACATCCATCTCCGACTGCTCGACTATTCGATTTTATTTCACAACTCAATAATACTGAAAAAGTTGAAAAAAAGAACAGTGTTAAATCAAAGGTAGACAAATCGATGAACCATGTATCATTAATCACCGCTTAATATTAGATGGTACTTAAATTTAAATGTTTTTTCTTAAACTTAAAATAACAGTGCTTTGCATTTTTCTAATAATAACAAATTCATAGCATGTTAAAAAAAATTAGCAGAAATTGGCATGAGTTGTTATTATACAACCAAATATTGAAGTCAGTTTATACATATGGTGTGTAATATGCTAGATACTATTTTTGAAAAACTACTTTCTACGCCAATTCTACGTATTTACTTTACCCGGAATAAAAGTAAAAGTAAAAGTCTGTAAAAAAATGCGGATCTGACAGAAAAATTGACGTTTGAGATAATGAACCTTTTCGATGCGCGCTTAAACTTTCTAAATCTGCGCGTGACGTAGTTGTTTTGGTCGCACTGGACGCTTTGTATGGGTACAGATCTGACATATACATTATTTTAATAATTGTATATTATAAATGGATATTCCAAAGTGTATCAATAGTATATACATAGTATATACAATTCAATACAGAAAAATGTACTTGAATCTTACAAGGCGGGAATCAACCAGTCATTATTATAATATAAGTATTTATTATTTTAAGTATCTTTAAATATGTCTAATATATAAAAACTAAAATAAATATGACAAATATTCTAATAAAACAACAAAAAGTTATCATCCCCGCCGAGAATCGAACCCGCGATTTCCGTTTGGGAGCTAACCAGTCTAACCATTACACCATATAAACATTTCTACGAAGTCTTATGTGCTATAGTTCGCGCTTAAAAAGCAAGTTGAATGGCTTTTGCAGTGAACGACTTCTAATTTTACGTCACATCATCTCAGCAACAACATTGTATTCAAATATTCATAATGCAGCCGAACATAGAACCTCCTCCTTTTTCGAAGTCGGTTAAAAATACTGTTTTTTGTATTCTAAAATCCCGACTTAATATGATAAAATCACGTTCTAATATTCAACTATCATACAATTTTAATTAACAAATATTCTCCGAACTTATACATCCATCGGCGAAACCAGGAACTTCCGACTGATGAGTCACAGATGATAGTTTGTTATTTTACTGTAATTAATTTCTTAGTCAATTTGTCGACAATTAATTAAAATGAATATTTGCCTACAATTTAAAGAGGTTCCTTTGTAACAGTTTACGGAAGTTTTGATGGGCAAAGTTTTCGTGTTATTCCCAACTTTATATACCTGACATATATACATATACCGGTGAACATTGAGCGACATTATATAACGTTTTAGTTAGAATTAACCGAATATTTCTGTTGCAGTTGCATACCCATGAAGTCGTCGAAGTATGTGCCAAAATCTTGTATCAAGTTGAATTGTCTCGAAGCACGCTGGAGCAGATGTGGGGTTTTAGTGTGGAAGCCGAACTGGTGGAGAATGCAGATAGACAAGACGAACTCTGTTGTTACGTCAGCAGAGTGGAAGATAAGAGTGTCGCAATGCAAAATGGTAAATATACGTTTTATTAAAACACAGCAGCTGAATTGCGAAATTTGTTTTATTAATTACATCTTACATTAGATATGTTTATTACAATCTTAATTTACAAATTAATATTGCTACTGTTCTGTTGTACTTGCATTAATACACAAGCAAGGTGAGTACGGGATGAATTCATCTGTATATATTTACCAAATTAAAATAAAACTAATCTACTTAAGCTACAGTTAACAACACACTTACACACTAAACAAATTCGTTTGGTTTGGTTCGCTTCAATCTTCTGATTTCCTGCGTGTTGTCCAGTAGCTGCCTTGCTTCCACGTTGCTGTAATTTCTTGGATCACTTCGTGACTTCTGATTCCGTGGTCATCGTGCAGCTCTTCGTTGGCTACGTAGCGATAAACATTGGTAATTAATCGTAGAACTTTCTTTTGGGTGCGGTAGTTTACTAGTTGGTTTGATGTTTTAATTCAACCCCATATTTGAACATTCCGAAACATACGGAACGGACAAGACATTAATATCATCAATTCCTGTAGCCTTTTTAGGGCTGAGGTTGTTGTCAATTTCTGTGGCAATTTCCATTGGAGAAATCAAATTTACAGCTACATAGGGCTAATAAACAGGAGTTATATCTATTGTACAATCTATATCATTCGCTTGGAATACGTTAGCTAATAATTGGCCTTTTAAATCTCCGAGTTGCTTTCCATTACGAGTAATATTTGTCTGGTTCCGGGCTTAATTCACTTCCATATTTTTCGAAGCAACTCTGTATATATTCTTTAATCTTTTAATTCATCTAATTACTAATTCTATTATATATAGTTCTTTTATGAATTCCCTTATTTCATGGGGGTTATTTACCTCATATTCTGATTTTTCCCTTGATGTCGGGGTAACCTCTTTTGCAGAAGACTGATTTAGTCAACTGTATGTCAGGTTTACAGCTCCTCATCGTTTACAGTTTTTAGTCTTACGCTTAAACTGATTTGTTCCTGTATTATAAGTCTAAACTTGTCCCATTTGGCAAATTTGTTAGTGGCTTCTTTGTTTTTCAGAATTGTCGCGCCTAGTGTTAACAATACTGGAGTGTAATCAGATGATAGTTCGTACAAGCTCTCGATTTGTATTTTATTTGATGAGATGCCTTTCGAAATGTATAAGTCCAGTATCACTGTGGAGGTCACGGTGGGCCAGTAAGTGGGTTCACGCCCTGAATGATAGTTACATCTAGTAATTTGTATTGCTGCGAGTAATTCGTTTCCTTTTCCAGGTGTTATTTATTAATCGTGAACCCCAGACTGTGTATTTAAAATTAAAAAAAGAGGGAACCTCCAATAATAAACCTTGAGAATAATTTTATAAATAAATCTCTGTATTGTTTTTGTGTTATTTTGTATCTTGGTGGACAGTATATAGCTCCTATATTTAGTTCAGTGCCGTTCTTTGCAATACTAACTATATATACAGCTTATATTTCTTATATCGTAGTTTTGGAACATTTCTAATTTTTTACCCTGTTTGTTAGCTGACTGAAATTTTGTCGTATTTCAGTCTGAAATTCACTGAGCAATATCGTCACGTCGATGATGATGATTGGCTCGTTCTGTAACCAACGAGCCAATTTTCTGCTTTTTTACTTTAACTTATTTATCGCTAGATATTTTGTCGTATCTATTTTTGTCGTTAGGATTGTTGAAGAAACAGTTAGTTTTTTTATTTTCAATGACAGATGTCTTTGCAGAGTTGTCTAAATCGTTATACAGCTATCATTTTATTTGCTGGCAGGGTGTCCTTTTTCGTTGCATAATGCAATTGAGAAATAAAACAAATTACTATTAAAAATACATTAAGTTGTTTACTCCAAATCATCTATTTCCTATTGGCTTGAAGAAAAGTATACTTTACGATATATTTTTTAATATCTGACAAAATTCTGAATTCAGAGGGCACTAAGTCTGCCAAAAGATCTGGAGGTTGAAGGAATTGGCACTTTATTCCACAGATTTTAGAGAAAATAAGTTATAACGGAAAATTTTTCTTCCGTAAACCGAGTCTTTTTAATTTTTAAAATTAATATCTAAAATGTTAGAATAATAATATCTGATTTTATTATTTTACCAATTTAGAGGTAAAGAACGATATTCCTCTTGCATTTCAAAAAAACTTATGCTTACATTGTCTTGATCGAATGGTATCATTCCACTTCCTATTATTTATATTAAATCTCTTTGAATTAACATACCTAATCTCCTATCTCCTAATACATTTCAGTAGTAATAAAATTAGGTAAGCTTTAGTTAACTTAGATATGCAAAAAATATCAGATTTTATTTAACAGGCAAATGGTAGCGAACTATTTGCAGTGTAATCGCATAATAATAAAAGCAATTATTTGAAATTGAATTTCAATTAAAATTTAATTAAGTAGAACAAACCTGTATGAGCAGCAAGCAAGAATACTCCATAGTTGAACTTTTTTTAGACAGAAAATACGCTTTTAAATTTTAATATCGAAAAATCGATATATTGAATATTATTTAAAGCTTTATTGTTTGCCTTATTAAAAGCGCTTGTTGAACAAGATCGTATTTTAGAAAATTTTACAAATTTATTGATTTAATACGTTTTTTATTGATGTAAACATTTTTTTTAATTACACAATATAAATTTAGTGTGCCCTTATAACTTTTGCTAACATAATTAAGGTTAAACAAAACAAACATAATATAATCAATCATTTTGTACATAGTTTTTGTCACACAAACAGGACCCAGCTAATTTTGCAATTTTGTTAGTTATAAATTTATATCAAAAAAGTAATTTGAAGTTCTCGAAAGCATATCAAAAAGAAGATTCTAAAAGATGCGCATATTAATTGTTTTGAACGCCGTTTACAGGAATTATCTTTGAAAAAGAAAAAATTATCAACGAACTGTCGTCACGGTTTCAGAAAGAAATCTAAACGCAAAAAAGTATGTTTATTAAAACAATATTTTCGAGGTATCAGGAAGGTTTGCTCTATTATAAGTTGATGAAACTGGTTGCAGCTATTCCTAGTACACTAACTACTTCTACTGCATATTTTTTTAAATCACTTTTCTGAAGGATGGACGATTGTCCTTATTTCAGATAAAACATACTTTGAACAAATCTATTTTGAAAGTATGAATTAGTTACATAAAAGAGAGAACCATATTTGTACACTTAGTATAATTATCTTTAATTCAATATCAGTTTCCCAAAATCCCGTCAAATTTTTCATCTTCAAAGATAATCACAACTCAGTAAAGAATTTTAAGGACCAAAAAACCCAGAACGAAAAGGTCTAGAAATATGTTGTTTCGGTTTTCTCAACAACTAGTATAAATTAGACTAAGACGTACGATTTTGAAGACATTTCTCATTACCCACTCATTCTATTTTAACAAACTCGCAGTTAAACTCAACTAAACATCCAAATCATAATTAATTTATGACAGGTATAATCAAAGGTGACGAAATCATGGTGATCAATGGAGCTATAGTTTCCGACTTGGACATGATGTATTTGGAGAGCGTCTTGCAAGAGGAACTGTCGCTATGTATGATGATGCGCTCTTCACGAACTGAACCACCAGATATGGCGGGCATTTTAAGAGCAACGGATGATATTATCGAAAGTTTGGTGTGTCCACCTCCACCATCTGAGCCGCCCGTCATCAGCGAAGAAATGATATCCGGATTAATTGTTCCAGCACCAGGTAAATAATTCTTGATACACCCTTTCAAAACTATATATTTTAATTTCATCTAAAAGCATCACTATGATTCCGTTTGTTTCTCGAACTCAAAATGGAGTTATAAACAAAAATTCAAGGAAAAATATTTAATAAATTTATAATAAATATAAATAATATCCAAAACTAAGGCTGAATTCGATAGGTAACAGGTCAATTGAAACGTCCCCAGCCTACCATAATTAAAACCTTTTTTTTGGCAAAATTAGTTTTTTTTTATTCAACACAATTCCCTTCAAGGGTGATACACTGATTATAGCGACCCTCCAAATTTTTGATACCATTTTTGTAGTACGATTTGTCGTTTGCTTCAAAATAGGCCTCAGTTTCGGCGATCACTTCTTCATTCAACGAAAATTTCTTCCCAGCGACCATTCTCTTGAGATCTGAGAACACTTGAATGACTGTTCATTGGACTTCGGAGTGAAATAATGGAGCCATGTTTCATCCATTGTCACATATCGACGCAAAAACTCGGTTTTATTACGCTTGATCATCTTCAAACACTGCTCCGAATTATCAACTCGTCGTTGTATTTGGTCAAAAGTGAGCTCACGCGGCACCCTCTTTGCACAGAGCTTTCTTATACCCAAATATTCGTGAATGATATGATGTACACGTTCAGTTGATATCTTTACAATGCCTGCTATTTCGTTCAATTTCAATTTACGCCCATTCCAAACCATTCTGTAAATTTTTAAATGTTTTCGTCCGTAACAACCCCTTTTGGACGTCCCCTGCTTTCAGTGTCTTCGATGCTCATTTCACCACGTCTAAACTTAGCATATCAATCCTTGATGTTGATGGTTGATTTTCCTGGGGCAGCGTACTGTATTTTTTCCCTTCAAATGGCAATATTTTATCAACACATGAAATTCCTTTTTATCCATTTTTTTCACAATAACAAAAGTTGCTTCACACAAAATGCTATAATTCACAAACTAATGATTCGACAGCTGTTAAATTTATACGCGCATCTTTTGAGGGTTAGGGCTAACTAAAAAACATATGGATTTAATCTAGTAGCGCCATCTATGTGTGAGGCCGTGGTCTTTTCAATTGACATATTATGTTTGCCTATTTTATAGTTTTGGCATTATATTATTATTTGTTTCATTCAAAATTGATTATTGTTAAAAAAAAATTCAAGCCGTTATGAATTATTCTTACATTTTTTATAAACTGATTGATGTTTCTCTAGAATAATGCATGAATAATGTTTTATAGATGATTGTTAAATAATTATAAGAAGTTTATCTCTTTAGAATCATTAGTTTTCTTATTGTAATAATTTTTTATGTATAGTATTTTTATAACAAAAAATCATCGTTTTTTGTACGTTGATTATTATGAAATATAGTCCAAAGAAAAAGAAGTATATTTCACTCATATTAATCTGAATTGCCATACTAAATTATATATATATATATATATATATATATATATATATATATATATATAACTCAATTTTTATTTTCTCTGATATATCCATTATACTTAATTTTACCAATGTTTATTTTTATACCTTGCTAGATTATTAACTACAAATTTACTGTTGGACAATATAATGTATTAAATTTTGTTTGATCAATACCGTTTCTTTTACACTTATAGTTATTTAAACCAAATTTAGAAGCTAAATTCTAATTTAATTATGGATAGATGTAAAACTTCATCCACAAACAACTATTAAGACCTCGCATTGTAATAGCGTACAATTAATTTGACAACAAGCTTTTCAGACATTATTGAATATATGCTGATTAATAGTTTAAGTGGAATTGATCAAGTGTAAAACCTCGATCTTAAACATAACGATAAAATTACGTACTGACATGTATTTTGATCAATTTCTGGCTATTCTAGATAATCTATTGGTGAAATTAAATATGCAAAATTGAGTATTCGTGAGTGTTCATATTGAGTATAAATACTGTTGTTTCATATGGAGAAATCTGCTGCCGAAGTTCATTAAACACTTATAGAAACATCGTTATGCTGCTCCTTTATATCCTAATTGTCAATTATATATTAGTTGTGATTATATGTCCTATTAAAAATGTATAAAGGAGGTAATATTAATGTCAAAGCCAAATAATGACCTAGAAGACTAAAAAGTTGGATTACAAGACTTATTGGCGACGAAAAGCAGATACATTATAAAAGTCCTGAGTGAAAGAAGTGATGGGTTAGTCCAGTCACCAAGATGGAATGGACATCAAGGTGGAATATGAATAAAGTTTTAATGTGCATAAAGCCGGATTAACAACATGTGATGTAATACAAGCAGCTAAAACCAAATGAACTTGTTACTGCAAATGTCTACAGATGCTAGTTGAATAAATTGAAGAACGTTACAAAAAAGACCAGCAATAGCGAGTAACAACACAAAGACATCACCTTGCATGACAACGTTCCAGCCACACGTTACAAGAGTTATATCCTTCCCATACATCAAGTTCTAGTACATCCAGTATTTTCACCAAATATAACAATTTCTGAACGATGCAGCGTGGTTTTGGCTGTCTCACGGTTTCTAAATGCTGAAGAAGTGCGAAGTGCGAAAACAAACCAACAACATCGCTTTTTCAACACAATATCGCCATATTATTAGAAAGATGGAGAATATTTGCAGAAAATAATGCAAAATATTTTCATTCATATTGTATAAATGTATCGAATAAGTTTAATTTTTCGACCAAAGCAGATGAAACTAATTTTTAACGTTATTTAATATCCTGAACTTAGATCTACAATCCCTGTGTCAAGATTATTTCCAGTTTTCGACGTCACTCATGGTAGCAGCACTGTACTCTTATAACGACTGTCAGCTGACAACCTTCTTCGGAACGTGTGAAAATACAGAAGCAAAATTGCAAAGTCGGTTCAAAATATTATCGTTACATTTGTAGGCATTACATGTTTGGTAAACGATAAAAAATCATGAACTATTTGAAATACTCTGGTTTTGCTGGAGTAAACACTGACTAGCCATGGGTACCTAAATTGTTTTGTAACGCGTGCTGAATGAAGCTGTACAGTTGATCATTTTGTGAAAATGTATACTTTTCATTTTTCATGCCAATATTATAGAGAACAGAAAAATCGTATAAATGATAGCACAGTATAGATATCCTGACGTATCATCAGGATCGAATCCATTTTCGCGTATGGACACTGATCGATTACCAATTTGTCCAGGTACAAGTGCAAAAAATGTCTTAAGAATTTCGTCCTTATCCCCGGCGAGCATTGAAAGCGATTTCGTTATGGAAGAACAGCATTTAATTTGGCTGACGCTTTCTTAAAACGAAAAAAAACACTTTCTCGGGGACCACAAATCGCTGCAAGATTGAACGTCGCATGTCTCTCAGAATACATTTTTTACATTCACATCTTGATATTTTCACACAAGATTTAAACCCAAAAACAACATACCAAAATATAGCGAAAATTTATATGTGATAGCAGGTTCAAGTGCCAAAATGTCTTAAAAGCTTTGTCTTCATCACTGACGAGTAACGAAAGCAATTTCATTGTGGAAGAAAAGCATTTAATTCATTAATCAATATTTGTCAGAAATGATATTCGAAAAATTATGGCTGTCGCAAAACTTACAAGATGTTTTATGTCTGATGAAGCATCATTATGGCAATCGTTTCAAAGTGTTGTTCTGATTATATGTATAACTTATTGCAAACTTACCATAAAATTAGAGCTCGAATGTCTCTCAAAATAAATTTTCTGAAGAAAAAATCAAAAACAAAACACATATAACAAACAAACAAGATATAGCGAAAATCGATTTGTGATACCAAACTTTTTGGGACGAAGGCATGATGAGCGTTTACTATTGGATCCTAATACGTGAAATAGATCCCAAGCAATATAAAAAACTCAGTTCAACCTGTTTTTATTTCTGATTTGTAATTTTGAATCCTTTATTAAAAGTAGTAGAACAATATATTGAATATTTCGAAAACCAGAACCAATTTTAAAAACAGGTTTTCGTTGTCCGGATCCTAAACAGTGTTGTATGTGTATTTATTGAATAAAAGTAATGGTAATTGGATAGTATTTCATTGCCAAATGTCGAATTCTCCACCAAGATTTAATTTTAAATCGAGATAAATTACTCTAAAACAACACGAAACGAAACACATCACAAACATGTCAAAGTTTACCATAGAAAAGTCATTTCTCAAATGGTAACACTAGTTCAGCACATTTCCGAAATACAAAAGGAAAAGCCCCTAAGCAAAATTGGCAAAATGTTTGTAACACGTTCCCGTTTGAATTGCAGGAAAAGACAGATATTCCACGGACTCGGAAAATCAGTCGTCCCTAACAGACTCTGGAATTAAAGTCTCGTCAAGGACCAACTCGTTCGAGATCGAAAACTTGTTGAAGAGCGCCGAACAGGTAACCGACACGGAATCTCTTTTAACCGATCGCATTTAAATGGAATCGAAACCGAATAGAGGTCGAATCATTCCGCGCTATTTATTGTACCGCGATACGTTTTTAATTAAAAAAGAAAACAACCTTTAGGTTACCGGATTCTGCCGTTCCCCCGTGGAAACTCGCAAACAGAGCAGCCCGACCGGAAGTATTGCCAGCAATACCTCGCAGGTGATACTGACGCCCTCCAGACAGCTTTCTGACGGTGAAAAATTACGAAAAGTAATTTTGGAACTTGTTGATACGGAAAAAACTTATGTGAAGGTAAGATTTTCGTTTCCAGCAATCGATAAACCCGAATTTATTTTGGGTATTTGCTGCGTTCTATATATTTTTCCATAATTAAAGAACGAAGATGAATTATGTTCTTTAGTGATATCAACCATTAATTATTAGTTTTACTATTTTGATACTACTGATAAAAATATCGTAAATAATCATAAAATACAAACGGATTATCCTGTACGTATTTCAAATTTACGTAGTCTCCTTCACACTAATTCCTCTTTATTCAGGATATCAGAGGGATAACTAGGAATACCGCTTTTATTATATCGATACTTTCACAGCGCTCTAACTTATTTAGCACATTGGAAAGCCCTTATAAGTAGGTGTGACTCTGACAAGGCTATTCAGACAGTTCCAGATTAGTGTTATCAAAACACGGTCCTCCCTAATCATCTACAGACCACAGAGCCTTCAAGTCCTCATTTCTACAAGAACAATCAAATACCAAATCAGGAAAGTGCACAGTTGGCAATATGAAAGTCGTCTTCACCAATCGTTTATTATACCCATCTATTCTCTTTCAAATTAAGTTTATTTAAATAAAATAGTTTTCAACAATGCACAACAAATATACATATATCATACTTTTATTTCATTACATCTTAAATTAGATAGTATTAATGCAATCTTAATTTATAAATTAATTTATTACTTTGCCCTACGAAGAGAAGAGAGTTTGTTCAACTATAATATATCCTTGGACGTAGAACAAACCATAAAACGTTATTGAATCGATAGATTGAACTCTTAAACGCCTACATCTTATCCAGGATATTTAATGTTAAACAAGAAGAAGCTTCATCAACGAAATAAACAAAAGCGGGTGTACTCCAGGGTAGTATATATACTATTGTCCCCTACAGTAATAACGCCTTGTAAGGTACCATGGAATGAATATTGATGCAAATCTATTTGGAAGGAGCATATCAAAAAAACAAAGAAAATAAAAGAATTCGAATTAAAATACAAAAAATGTATTTGTTATTTTGAACAAAATCTAAATTGTCCATAGAAAATAAGTTACTGATGTACGAGCATATACTAGAATCGATATGGACCTATGATATTCAGTTATAGCGATGTTTTGCAAAAAATTATATCAATATAATACAATTATTTTGGAATAAAGTCTTAAGAAGTGTTGTGAATGCTCCCAGATAATATAGGAATAACTACTTGAACTGACTAAAATTAAGAGATACGCAATAAGGCATAAGGAAAAACTCCTAACACCGAAGTGCTGTAACTTTTAATTAACAGTGAACTAGGAAACAGACTCAAAAAAAACCAAGCCGTGTGATCTTCTGTATTTGTTTAGTTAAGTGTATTAAAAGGTAAAAACCTTGAAAAGTATAGCTAACTTTTATTTTATAAGAGACTAAGTAAGAACCAATGGGTCTTCCTAGATAAGTACCTAAATAATTCCAAATTGTGCTGTTCTTTGATTTTGAGTCGATTATATTTGGAAAAGTTTGCAAATAATATAAAATTATATTATTAGTATTCCTAAAACTCCTTTACCTATTAATACAAATAAGTAGAATATTTAGTGTAATACATATATATAACAGTTCAACAGTTTCTTCTCAAAAATTAAAAATTCAGAAATAAATATTGCCTTAATTCGGCCAAAATAGTTATTTCCACTGGTCATGGTTCCAGTTCACGTACCCTGTTGTAAATTTCGTGGTTGACTGTCTAGCATACAATTCCTATTCTTATAAGTATCTTCTGATGACTCAACAGAAGCTCAAATTCATGTTTTTAATTGATAATTGTTGTTTATAATAAAGGAGTTGATTCCTAGATAATCCAGATTTTGATACTTGCTTAAATTTAACAGGTTTTTCAAAAAAATATTTACTGCCATCTTCGTTGATTTGCTATCTTCATATTAATAAGCAAATGATGTTGCTTCTCAAAATGAAAGCTGAAAAACACTACCTTACTTTTGGCAAAATTCAAATATCTTATTAATTAAACCAGTGAAGTCTACTGAGATAAAGAAATGAGATTTTGGTGGATTCTGTCACCATATGAATGCATCATCTTCAATACTTGAAGACTGACCTTTTTGTGTGAGAGTTATGAATTTTTTTCGCGATATTTTAGAAAATACCAGAACCATTTAATACTTCTTTATAACCCAAACTTAAAAACTCGATAACTCAAAAAATTTATTATTAACGTAAATATCACAAAAACCAGCTTTTTAAGGATCATGGGTATTTTAACCTTATTTTGTAGCATAACGAAAAGAAAAATCATAAAATACATTTTAGAACAAAGATTTTTTAAAAGATTTGTTCTATGTTTGTAGAAATTTAATGTCAATGAGTTTAACAAAGATGCTGAAATATTATCAAGTGCAAAACATGTTTACGCGAGAATAAATAAGATTAAACAAAAACATGTCATGTTACTCCATGCTATAAGATATTCTGACCCACTTGATGTATTGTGGTACTGCATTAGAACTCACTGCTCCTATTAAAGGTTTTATTCAGCAGTACCTATCTTCAGATGAGCCTCATGGTGGATGAAAAATCGTGAATAAACAAACATCAATCAAAGTATCTCTTAATTAAAAGCATAATCAACACGAAACTATAATGGATATAAATTGCCAGTTCGAAATAATATTACCAAATTATTGGGAAGTTTCTCCTGTATATATTAAAAGGGACATTCGCAGTTAAACCGTATTAAGTAGTTCGAAATGGATATCAAATAGAATATTCTAAAGATAGAGTTGCATGAAGATCTCCCAAACTTCAATTACGACTATTTTATTGGCAAAGCTGAAATATAACACAATTTATGTTTAAGTGCACTCCGCACAGACGATACATTAAAGTACTTAATTGCTCAAAATATTCCAATATTAAATGAATCTGTAAGTTAAATATATTCCCGGAGTTAAAATATTCAACTATATTAATATTTTCATAAATGTTAAAAGAAATAGAGCATTAACTAATCATCAGCCGTATTATAATATACACTATAATGTAAATTTAGATTAATCCAGCTGTAAATAATTTGCAGCATCTAAACAATCTGCTAGAAAATTATCTGGAACCATTGAAAAAAGAAACATTCCTATCGAACGCTGAAATCAACGCCCTCTTTGGAAATATACAAGAAATAGTGGCCTTCCAGAGGCAATTCCTGCATAATCTGGAGGACGCCGTAGATCTTGAAGCCGATTTTCATAAATACGAATATCCTAGCCAATTTAAGGTAAGTTCGGCGTTATATCAACAATTTAAAATGACATTATCGTTTTCAGAATGTATTGTTTGCTATCGGAAGCGCGTTTCTTTACTACGTCAATCACTTCAAATTATACAGTTCTTTTTGTGCTAGTCACAGCAAAGCGCAGAAAGTTCTTCATCCAAGTACGTAACTGAATCGAATAAATCCATTGAAACGATTAACTATTAATAATCCACAGATGAAGGTAATCAAGCACTTCAAGAATTCCTAATCGCTAGAAACCCAAAGCAACAACACTCCTCAACTCTGGAGTCCTATCTGATCAAACCGATTCAAAGAATATTGAAATATCCCTTGCTTCTACAGCAGCTTCGCAATTTGACAGACTCAAATACCGATGAACATCAACATTTGGTTGGTAAGCAAATATAATAATCTATTTAATAAAATATAAACAAATTATAGCAATATTTCCACATTCAGATATATTTTCATATTCTCACATATTGTTTTGAATAACTTTGACAATATCTTCAAACTCAAGCATGACTATGACAAAGCGATATAACAGGTCAATTGAACAGATGGCGCTACTAAAAATAAATCCATATGTTTTTTAGTTAGCCCTAACCCTCAAAAGATGCGTGTATACACTTGACAGCTGTCGGATCATTATTCTGTGAATTATAGCATTTTGAGCGAAGCAACTTTGTTATTGTTAAAAAAATGGATAAAAATGAATTTCAAATGTTGATACGATATTGCTTTTTGAAGGGAAAAAATACAGTTGAAGCAAAAACTTGGCTTGATGCCGAGTTTTCGGACACTGTCCCAGGAAAATCAACCATCAATGATTGGTATGCTAAATTTAGACGTGGTGAAATGAGCACCGAAAACGGTGAACACAGTGGACGCCCAAAAAAGGTTGTTGCCAACGAAAACATTTTAAAAAATCCGCAAAATGATTTTGAATGACCGTAAATTGAAATTGAATGAAATAGCAGATACTCCAAAGATATCAACTGAACGTGTACATCATATCATTCACGAATAGTTGGGTATGAGAAAGCTCTGTGCAAAGTGGGTGGTGGTGGCAAAGTGTTAATCGGTACTTTAGATGAAGATTTTAAGCCCAACCTTGTCCAACCCAACCAACTGGTTGGGTGTCTTGCCCAACCAAGAAATAACAAATAAACTACATTGGTATATTGATTATTATATTATTTTGACTGATAAATCTTATATAACTCACTCTTTGTTAAGGACTAAACAATGAACTAGTTTCAAAAAAAATCTTGTCTATTCAAGAACATATCTCACCTCAAATTCTTGATATCTGACAGGTCAATTGAAAAGTCCTCGGCTTACCATAGTAAAAAACATCTTTTCGGCAATTTTTTTTTATTCAACATAATTCCCTTCAAGGGTGATAAACTGCTTATAGCGACCCTCCAATATAATTTTTAGATACTATTTTTGTAATGCGATTTACCTTTTGCTTCAAAATAGGCCTCCGTTTCGGCGATCACCTCTTCATTCGACAAAAATTTCTTCCCAGCGAACATTCTTTTGAGATCTGAGAACAGGATATAGTCGCTGGGGCTAGATCTGGATAATACGGTGGATGAGGAAGCAATTCTTAGCCCAATTCATGGATTTTTGCCATCGTTTTCACTGACTTGTGAAACGGTGTATAGTCTTGGTGAAGCAGCCAGTCCTTTTTTCTTCAAATGTGGCCGTTTTTTGGCGATTTCGTCCTTCAAACGGTCCAATAACACTATGTAATAGTCACTGTTGATGGTCCTTCCTTTTTTAAGATAGTCAATGAAAATTATTCCATGCGCACCCCAAAATACAGACGCCATAATTTTGCCAGCCAACTGTTGCGTTTTCCTACGTTTTGGAGCGGGTTCATCTTGTGTAGTCTCGGATGACTGTCGATTGGACTTCGGAGTGAAATGATGGAGCCATGTTTCATCCATTTTCACATATCGACGCAAAAACTCGGTTTTATTACACTTGATCATCTTCAAACACTGCTCCAGAATCACTAACTCGTCGTTGCTTGTAATTAAAAATGAGTCCGCGCGGCACCCACTTTACACAGAGCTTTCTCATACCCAAATATTCGTGAATGATGTGATGTACACGTTCAGTTGATATCTTTAGAGTGTCTGCTATTTCATTCAATTTTAATTTACGGTCGTTCAAAATCATTTTGTGGATTTTTTAAATGTTTTCGTCGGTAACAACCCCTTTTTGACGTCCACTGTGTTCACCGTTTTCAGTGCTCATTTCACCACGTCTAAACTTGGCGTACCAATCATTGATGGTTGATTTTCCTGGGGCAGTGTCCGAAAGCTCGGCATCAAGCCAAGTTTTTGCTTCAACTGTAATTTTTTCATTCAAAAAGCAATATTTTATCAACACGCAAAATTCCTTTTTATACATTTTTTTCACAATAACAAAAGTTGCCTCACTCAATATGCTATAATTCACAAACTAATGATCCGACAATTGTCAAATTTATACACGCATCTTTTGAGAGTTGAGACTAACTAAAAATATATGGATTTAATTCTAGTATCTATGTGTCAGGCCGGGGACTTTTCAACTGACCTGCTAGCTATTATTTAGAGCTGTTATTTTTCCATCTTTCATATCTGTTTTTTACAAATTTAATACTTTATGCTGATGATGGATCTAAATCCAACAAATAAGCCTCATACATACCAAAATCTTAATACCCCTATGCATATTCAACAGACGCGCTGAAAGGCATGGAAAAAGTCGCCGAGCACATAAACGAAATGCAAAGAATACACGAAGAATATGGCGCCATATTCGACCACCTATTCAGGCAACATCAGAAGTCATGTAAACAGGTAAATAAGAAACGTTTAAATTCCATTAACTCGCCAGGCGATTGAATGGAATAGCATCGGCCTTATTTATTTTGCATTTCAGTCGATAGATTTGAGCCCTGGGGACCTACTTTACTATGGCGGAGTGGAATGGCTGAACATTTCCGATTTCCTAGGAAAAATCAAGAAAGGTCTGGAATTGCACGCCATGTGTTTCGTATTCAAGACGGCCGTGGTGTTTTTGTGTAAGGAAAGACTTCGTCAAAAGAAAAAGCTCATGGTAAGGAACATATGCACCTTCAAATTATCAATTTAAGTTGCGTATTACTGCAAAACTGACAAATTTCAATAGAACGACAGTTTTTTTCAGTATTTTCATATACACTAAAATACATTTTCAGGGCGTAACTAATAAAGGTGCCTCATCCGAAGTCGAAATTATAAGATATCAGGTGCTGATACCAGTGACTGAGGTTCAAGTTCGTGCTTCCTCAGCCAAAGACATGGATTCCCATTTCTTGTGGGAACTGATTCATCTGAGGAGTCAACTACAAAGAAGATCGGAAAAGATATATGTCTTATCGAATAGGTATTTCGTTCATTGCAAAATTTCAACTATTCTAATCATTATCGGTATGTTTCGACAGTACCGCGGAATTCAGAAACGCCTTCCTGAAGACCATACGACAGATAATAAGAGAATCAGTGAGGAACATGTCCATACCATCAACAAAGCCAGGAACAGGTCCAGGCATTCTTTTAGTTACTGGTCATAAAGCTGATCATATGAATAGGTAATTATTAAAAATTAAATTAATCGAAATATGTTATACGAGGGTGGTTCAAATATGATCGAGACAAATACTCTGACACGTTTATTTACCATTGAAAAAATTTACAAAACTGTACAGTTTTTCTAAGTATTTTCCCTCACTTTTTGTGCTCATATTTTCGGAAAATGTTTGATGCCGGTGTCGGAGAATTCCTTGGGCAACTCGAACAGCCATGTGCGCACGAACTCTTCTACCTCGTCGTCGGTGTTGAATTTTTGGCCTCCGAAGGCTTCTTTCAGTGGTCCAAACATGTGGTAGTCGCAGGATGATAAATCCGGACTGTAAGGTGGGGTGTTCCAGTACTTCGCACCCTAATTCCGATATTGTATCGAGCGTGAAACGTGCGGTATGAGGGCGCGCGTTGTCCTAGAGAAGAATCGCATTTCGTGCTGGAATGCTGCTCAGATTCGAACGATAAGCGGGTTTCACGCGTGTTTTCAGAAGGTTAGAGTAGTATCCAGCATTAATGATACATTGGGTGCGCAGGTAATCGACGTACATCACGCCCCGCCGGTCCCAGAACACCGTACACAGAACCTTAACCGCGGACCTGGTTGTCTTCGCTTTGACTGTCGCCCCTTCCTCCTTCTTCCTCCACTCTTTAGACGACATCTTACTTTCGGGAGTGCAATAGTGTGGCGATAGTGGACGATTGGCGTTAAAAAATCGTCCCCCTCCCCCTCGATTCGCGTCAGCAAACGGCGATAAACTCTCAACCGCGTAAATTTTTGCTCGAAGTTCAACAGTTTAGAAAATCATCGCGCCGTTATTTTACGATGCTGAAGGTGTTCGTGGAGGATAGACTCTACACTACCAATACTGATGCCGAGTTCAGCCGAAATGTCTCAAACATTCATCCTATAGTTCTTCAAAATGTTTTACGTGGCAAATGTTGTCTGGTGTGATGCTGGTTCGCGGTCGATGATCATGCGGCTGATTATCCACGGTTTCGCGGCCATCCTTGAACGCTTTGGCACATTTAAACACGGCAACCCTACTCAAACACTCACTACCGAACTAATTTTGCAAACACAGAAAAATTACCGTCTTCTTAACGTATCCCCACACTAAAAAACGAATGACAATACGTTCATGGTCATGGCACCCGCGTGAAACATGCGCTCCCGATGAAAACTATGCCACACTGTTCATAAGGGACCCAGCTATCACATACTCAAGCCACGACACACAATACTCAAGCCGTGACAATTTCACAAATCGCAGAACACAAGTTTACCAATTCGAACCAATGATGCCCTGAATTCAGATAGTTAGTCCGTGTATCAAGATTGGTTCTAGTTTTCGAGTTGGCGAATGATGGCAGCACTGCGCTCTTGTACCTGCTGTCAGCTGACGACGTTGCAAAAAAAACATCATTTGGAACTTGTTTATGTACTATGATTGTGTTTCGGAAAATATGAAAATGCAGCGACGTTGTCAAGTTGACTCAAGGTGCTTTTGCTACATATGTAGATTTTATATGATCAGTAAATCTGGAAAAATCATGACAAAAAATATGTGTATTTACAGTACTTGGTCTTACTTTCAAGTAAATACTGACAACGCCTGGATACCGAAATTCTTTTGTAACGCGTACAGAACAAAGTTTTACAAGTGACCCCATCATTTTATGTGCCAACGTTATGAAGAGAATAGAAATATACATGCAGAAATACAAATACCAAAAAAACAATACAGTATAAATATCCTAACGTATCATCTATGTCGAAGCCAGTTTTACGTACGGATAAAATAGCAAATCCATTGCCCATTTGTCCAGGTACAAGTACAAAAAATTGCCTTAAGAACCTCGTCTTCATCACCCGTGATTTCGTTATGGAAGAAAAGCATTTAATTTCGCAAAATAAGCTGAGTGATATGATTCGCGATTTGAATTTGTCGAAGCAAAAAGCAGAATTGACTGCATCATGGTTGCAGGAACGGAAACATCTCGACTCTAAAACATTACAGGTTTTTTTCGGAAATAAACTACATAATTTTCAAGAAAATGGAAAAATGAATTTATTTAAACCATTGACCATTTGATTCTATACATGTTGCCCAGCTTTCAGATAATTTATACATCAAAAAATTATAAGCATACTTCTGGGCAAAACCATTCATTAAGCCATTTTCGAACTTCTTGGAAATTGTTGAAATGCTGTGCCTATCATTTCCAATTGTCTGTCATTCAATTGATGTATCACCCATCTTTTGGATTTTCCCCATTACTCATAATCAATCACAAATCATTTGTTGGGCTACATATAAAGTTTCGGCCAATTGTTTTTGAGTTTGGATTGGGTCTTTATCCAATAACTCTTACAATTTCGCCTATTCAAACTTTTTCGGTCTACCAAAACGCTACATCAAAATTACTACCTTTGAATATTCGAAACCATGCCTCGCACCGTAATTTTTTACCAGCAAACGATGACTTCAGCGGCTTCTTTATTTTGATTAAAAAGTAATGTGTGCCGCAGATGCACGTTTTCAGGCACGAAACTTGACATTTTCAAAAGGTATAAATTTATAACAGTATTACTTTCGCAAAATATAACATGTATAGCTTTGAAGCTTGATGCCAATAGAATAAAATGACATATGTGTTAAATCATAACATTTCATATTTAAGCCTAACCACATCTATTAGAAAACCCGGTAATGACTTTCCGTTACAACTAGTATGTAACAGGTCAATTGAAAAGTCCCCGACCTGACATATACATGGCGCTACTAGAATTAGATCCATGTTTTTTAGTTAGCCCTAACCCTCAAAATTTTGAGTATATTATAGCATTTTGAGTGAAGCAACTTGTGTTATTGTGAAAAAAATGGATAGAAAAGAATTTCGAGTGTTGATAAAATATTGCTTTTTGAAGGGACAAAATACAGTTGAAGCAAATACTTGGCTTGATGCCGAGTTTCCGCACACTGTCCCAGAAAAATCAACCATCAAGGATTGGTATGCTAAGTTTAGACGTCGTGAAATGATCACCGAAGATGATGAACGCAGTGGACACCCAAAAAATCCACAAAATAATTTTGAATGACCGTAAATTGAAATTGAATGAAGGAAAACGGCCGCGGCAGCAAAGTGCTGCTTCATCAAGACAATGCATCGTGTCAAAAATCCATGAATTCGGCTTCGAATTGCTTCCTCATGCACCGTATTCTCCAGAACTGGCCTCCAGTGACTATTTACTATTCTAAGATCAATTCAAAAAAATACTCGCAGTGAAGAAATTTTCGTCGAATGAAGAGCTGATCGACGAAACTGACGCCTATTTTGAAGCAAAGAACAAATCGTACTACAAAAATGGTATTGAAAAGTTGGATGGTGGCTATAATCAGTGTATCACCCTTGAAGGGAATTATGTTGAATAAAAAAACAAATTTTACCAAATGTGTTTTACTATGGTAGGGGGAGAACTTTTCAATTGACCTGTTATGTATTATCATAAATTATTGAACTTTGTATTAATATTATTACGTTAACAAAATCCTAAATTAAGTTTAGCAATAAGAATAACAAGACATTCATTGGCTCTTAGGCCCTACAAAATTCAATCAAGTTAGGAACACTGAAGGTTGATAAACATTTACTAATTATATCCTCATACTTTTCTTGTAGTCAAACTTTAGAACGGCCAAAACAACACGTAATAATTCAAGGCTCCCACACGCTCGGCAAGATCAGAAAGTCTCAGAAATCGCAGAGACATTCAGCGGGAAACATTGACTACGACAACATGAACCAGGAGACAGACGAGTCCTCCGGTAGCTTTAGAAATAGAAGTAAAACCCTTGGCGATGTAATCGGTTAGTTTAATTCATCACCTTACCATCAAATACGCGGCTTCATATTCATCCGTTATGTCTTACCATAGATACCCCCAAACAAAAAGTAGTAATTAATGATAAAACTGAATCTGGTGCCAAATCTGAAGGTGAAGATGATTCGCAGACTGGAAGTATTAAAACTAAAGCCACTTTAGGAAGAACTCCAAATCATCTTACGTTAAGGTAACTAATCTTATGTATTTAATGATAATTGTGGTAGCAAAGATGTGTTATTTAGTTTAGAAGCTTAGCAGTAGTACATTGTATCACTGTATCTTAATATTTCAGAGCTATATCCTACAGGTTCAATTAGACCATATATGTATTTAATTAGTGTTAATGAGTATTTCTAATAGAAATGGTAGTCGGCTTTCAGGTAATTCTACGCAAACATCATTATAAACCTTATGTATACCATAATTAAATCTATTTGGTACACCAGAACAATATTTTCTTTAGTCGCTAAGAAATACAAACACAACAGAACAAAACTTAACTAACAATTGCATGGCTCAATTGAAGAAAATATTGCAAAACAACATCTATACTTATAGTCCGTTCAATAAAACAGTGAACTAATGTCATCTAAATTTATGCCGCGTTAAATCTGAATTTTAGTTCATTTTGACTATGACAAAAATTCTAATCTAAATAAAATAATGAAACAAAAAATGTTGTCAAATATAATTTATTTTAACATTATAGCACATCTAATACATATATTATCGCAGGTCTTAAACTATAATTAGTTTTACGGTCATAATAGTTTATAGGTTAGGGTTATTCTTGTCCACACCACCTACGCGTTTTTTTATGTAGCAGTATCCCCTAATCTACCTTATTATCAAATGTATATCCAATAAATATATTTTACTTTCATTAGAGAACATATTCACCTTTTACGTTTAGTTTTTATTTTCTTCGGTACAGTGTTTCCTTGTAAAATTATTTTAATATCACGGTAATTCTCCTTAGTTTGTTCTATTACCACCTGTATACATCTTTCTTGATAAAACTAGATTTAATCACTGCATTATACCTAATATATTTACTAAATCTGCAAAACAGTTAGTACTATTTCTCTCCTCATACGTTTTAACCAAATGATCATGTATATTCTGAACAATTACATACATACCTATGCACATCAATCTTTCACCGTTTACAATATTCACCTTTAGTTGTTTCCACTCTCATCATGATATCTCGCTAACTGATAGTCCACTTTCTGTATGTACTACAAGCAATTCCTTAATTGTAACCTTTGTCGACGCACTTGTTGGGATCTTCTCCCCCAATGTATGCTGCATTATCCTTAAAAATAACTGATGATTCCTCCAAGTTCTTTAAAAGCTGATTTTCAAACTACAGCAAAAACATGGTGCTTTTCTACATGCTAGTCACCCTTGGACTAAACCTAATCAATTGTTATTCCGGCGTTTACCTTTTTCCATCAACTTTGTTATCCTAACACAATTTTTATTATCATCTTGCCATGAGTGACCCAACATACATGTCTCATCTAAGTACACAAATTGAAATAATGTCTTCGTTGATTTTATTATATGCTTTTAAAAATTGTATTCTTTTAAAATCAATGTTGGGAAATTCCATTAGACCTCTTCGTAGGTTATATTTACATCATTTAAGTTCTATAGTACTCAACAGTGTATGAAGGGATGTCCTACATCCCTCAAAGAACTGAATATCTCTAAACTTTCTAGGGATACCTTCCTGACTAACAGTTTTCTTTAAAATAATTGTATTAATACAATTCATTATGTTTGATCTCTGATAGAGCTCACATCAAGCTGATCTTCATTCGTCACTCGCTCAGTATTCGTTGCTGCTCGAAGTAATTTATTAGAGACGCATTCTGTTTCTGACTCTGACTATCCAATGGTCTCGGCATTTTCAACCAGAGTAATAATAAACAGCGATCTGATATTTATCAAAACAAGCAACGCGCTAAAACAATGTTAAATATTTTGAAGAATTTTGTAGATGTTTTGACAACCGGATGACTTTTGTAGGATGATTATGTTACATATTCGGACGTGTCAAACAGTATTGTATCTCTTTTTAACTAGAATAAAATATGAAAGAAAATCTTGTCTGATTCTAGAACGAATTAACAAATGCGACAGGCAATACTTTAAACACCTTGATGACGTAAGTTCACTATTATTTTGAACAGACTATATATGCTTAGTATTAATAACGTGCTGTTTCTACTACTGTCTCTCTATTATGATTATCTTTTTTAGTAACTTATTTTTCATGTCCATGTCAACTACTAGTGCGTAGAGTTAAATTTGTTTTATGTTTGATTTAGCACTACATCAACTCTTTCGGCAGGAAGCACAGGAAGTCAGGCACGTCTAATTCAATCGTCCCACCCTCCCGAAACCTTTCACCCAATCCAAATGGAAGACCTAGGTAAGCACATCTTGTTTACAGGTAATCTTACAATCAATTATATATTATATATGAAACGTATTAGGTGAATATCGATGAGTACTCAGAAAGGTAGGGTAAATATGTTAAATTAGCTAATTTAAATAAATGGTAAAGGTAAACGACTATTATCCATCATTTTCTACATTTTTTTCGTCTTTATGGTCGAAGGAATACTGTTGATTTGGCAGCGATCCAATTATCGATCTACTTTCGCACTTGCTCGACTTTCCCAAAACCGTGTAAGTTATGCTGCATCGATCAGAACAACTGGTAAACAGAAGGTGCTGCAGAACTTCTCATTCGAGCTGTAATAGTGTATCCTCACAACTCTTCCAACCAAGACGTTGGTAAGCATCTCCAGTAACAGTTTTATTGGGTTAGAGCAGTTCGCAAAACACTAGATATGGTCCCACCATATATACAGCATTTATAACCATGAATATTCCGTTACTTCATACATTTTATACCCGTCACTTTTTGCAGTTGGGATTGTCGTAGTAGATTCACTTTTTATTGGTTTGGAATTACCATCCTAGTCACGCTAGTAACCAGGCTGTGTAAGACCAGATGTCGTCTGAGATGCTCTCTAAGTTGGTCGGTAGGCTTAATGCGGTTCGGAGCCCACGTTAAAGAGTAGGTCCGGTCTAAATATATTTAATAATAATAATAATAAAATGTTCCTATTGTAACATCTGTGTCAACGCACGTGTATGTATAACCCACGTGGATAAATAAAAATAATTGTGAATCTACGATGCCCAGAATGTGAAATAAAATAAATTTTGCTTTTAGGGTCGCCCATATGGAAGCCACGAGAAAATAACTTCGAACAAACGTCAACCACACTCCCGCGCAAGAACAAGCCAGACCAATGCGCCCTAAGCGCGTCTCGCAAGTCCCTCGTGGAAACGTCAAGCACCGGATTAGAAGTGCATAACGCCTATGCACAACAATAGCGACCTATATAAACTAGTACGACCCTCTGGGGGTAACATACCAAAACTTTTATCCCAACGCTTGTTTTTGTTTACTTATAGTCGCATAATCGGAGGCAATTACGATAACTCGGGTGGCAATTACGACCATTTCGACGCAGTGACATCGATCCGTTTCGAATTTCCTATTTTTAATATATAATAGAAGTAATATTATATATAATAGTTTATATTTCTATCTAAAGAATCCCAGTACCAACCAGTCAAGTATGCAGGTTTACAAACACACAAAACACAATGCTTAACTATTTCAATTAATTTGCCACTATTCCAAGCAGTTTCAAATAGTTTCAAATAAACATATAGGCTATAAAAAAAACTAGTAGCTGTTGGCTAAAACAATATCATTTGTTTGATAATAGCAGATGGGAATATTAGTAATATTTTTGTTCTATTTAATTTCTAGCGAAGCCAAAGTTACCAACCAGTCAAGTATACAAATTTACAAATATACAAAATAGAAGCTTAACTATTTCGATTAATTTGCAAATAGTTTCAAATAAACATTGCCTACAAAAAATCTAGTATCTGTTGGCTAAAATAATTTCATTTCTTGAATATTAATGGATGGAAATATTAGTAGTGTTTTTATTCAATTTCATTGCTAGGGAAGTCAAAATTACCAACCAGTCAAGTATGCAAATTTGCAAATACACAAAACAGAAACTTAACAATTTCAATTAATTTTACAACTATTCCACGCTGTTAAAAATAGGTATTGCCTACAAAAAAAATTAAATAATTTCATTTGTTTGATAAAAGTGAATGGCAAAATTAGTAGTGTTTTTGTTTGATTTACTTTCTAGTGACGCCAATCCAATAACGAAACTACCCGCTGCAATCAGACTACACGTAAACGAATTACAAGAAAACGAAATGCAACCTTGTTATTACACTCATTGTTAATCACTATAAATATTCGATAAAAGAATATGTTTCTATCTCTATCGCATAGTTCTGTTGCATTATATCTAAAGTTTATTAGAGAAATATCTCCTATAGAGAAACTGCTTTTTTTGAAAAACGGATGGTACCATTTCTCCAGCATTCTATCTTGGTTGTGAACTGAATATACTGAATGACTGATACAATTTCGTTACCACGGAAGAGTAAAATAAAACAGTAAATGATCCAAATCGTATTCTCTCAAACAAAAAACGAATTCAACAACATATCCTTTAACGTTTTACTCTTCACTAAAAAAAATCCTAGAAAATGTTTAAGACAATCAAAATGAGATGAATATGGTTAAACATATTTATATATATGTTCTACCTAAACAAACAGGTGATGTATTATTATCGTAATTAATAATTTAAATTAATACAAACTACTAAAAATCCAAAGTTCGTTAAAAAACTTAATTCATAGAATACCGACATATATTACAGCCATATTCTTCATTTCTATAGTATCTTCCAAAACACTATGTTAAACCTACTAATTGAAAACAAAAACTATTATAAACCCAACCAGTGATAAGAATGATATTATGGAGAAAAAAGTTTCCAAGGCCGTGATTCATAATACAAAAAAAATCCGTTATTATTGTGCCTCATATTATCACAATATAACAGATAAAATAAGCTTTTTAATAAAGCATTATGAAACACGCTCTGTAGTTAAGAAATCTATTTCTCGTTATCTCTACAGGATATTTTAAAATGTATTCTATAAAAGCAGTGAAGATATTGTTATACAACGTCAGATTTTTTAAAAGATAAAACCTAATTTAACCAAATTAAATTAATAATTAAACGTTATTAAATAAATATTTTATAACACTCACACAATAATGGAAAAACAGATTTTGGTATGTTACTAAAGAAATACATTAAAAATATTTAATATAATAATAAATATTTACTATCATTAAGTAAATTTGTTAGTTTATTAAAAATAAAATATAAATAAAATGAGAATTAATAACTACTAAAAGTAGAACTGTGACATCTTATGACTGACAATGTCACAGAACTGAAAATAGTTATAACACAATCCACTTTATACGTAGGTAATGTAAAATAGAATGGAAAATGTTGCTTAATATGTTAAATTGTTTTTATGGATAATTTTGACCAAATGTCTCATTTAGTTGCTATCGTGTTACTGTCTGTTGAAGAAATATGCAAAAAATATGTTTTAACAATAAAAACACCGCTAAAGAAAGGTTTTAAAGATTCCGTTACGAATTAACCTCAAATTTTTCCGAGTTTAAAATATTTGACATTTAATTTTTTTATAATTTTGTTTTGGAAGAAATCATCAAACAGTAACATACATGATAATTATGAATTAAAAATAATAAGTTCCATTCATTTCATTCCTCGCTGATTGAACAAAAAAAAGGAAAACTACTCTAAATAACGTTTTATTTGTCGACTTCTTTAAAATAACAAGTTGACAAATAGCTCGTTGCATAAGATAAAATTGGGGTTGATACAGCAATTGATATTATGTGACGAGGTAATATATTTAAATACAATTTATTGATTTAAGATTTTTACGAGGTCGTCCAAATACCTGTGAAAATATCTTCGTGTCTCCGGACATAGGTTATTCCATTACTCGAGATGACATGCGAAGATGCATTCAAGGTTATTTGTTATTTGATATGTATAAATTCATCATAAACAATTTTATCAGAATTTTGTATATCCATACTCTACGTTATGAAAAAATTATAACTTAAAATCGCACAATTTTCATTTATTTTAAACAGTCATTTTCGATAACTTGGACATATTATTAACCAAGTTGCTCAAATAGAAATAATAATATTAAAAAATTGTAACGCTAATTTACATCTAAATAATGAAAATTAGCTTAGTTGTAATTGATTTGATTTGAACCGTTTACGATATACTATCAGTTTTTCAAATAAAAGACGTAATTCCTTTTTAAAAATTGATAACAGATTAGTTATTGATTATTATAACGGTTAAATTATTTATTAGACGAAAGTAATCTAATAGTGTCATTTAGTTTAGATTTATGCAAAACCGCAAGATTTTAAGTCAACCTAGTTATAAAATTTAAGTATATGTCTGCGTATCTTTATATATACATTTTTTTCATTTATCTTTGTATGTCTGTATGTATGTTATATAGACAGATGTGTTACTGAGTATGTATGAACAAAAAGAAAGATCTTTCAAATATATAAACACGATTCCATGGTTGTTTTCTTTCCTTGTCATTTAATATACTCACTAATCCCATGAAATCTTGAAATGTAATCTTTCAGAATCTTGTGATATATTTTAATTTTACTTTTAATACACAAGAAAAAACTTTACTAACTCATAGACAGAATAATATATATTCTGTATTTTTATTTTTATATAACTTCCATAGTAACATAAAATTAAAAGACTACATTACTTAGAAAAAATAATAAATCTGGCTTCTATCGATGAATAATGAAACCTAACAAAGAATTTTTAACGCAAAACACATCTACCATTATTAGCAATTAAATATATAACTAATTTTAAATAATGTCTAGTTTTAAACTTGCCAAATATAAAACACTGCAAAGTACTAAATAATAAAATTCATTTTAAAATAATAAAGAAAACAAATTCATCCCAAATGATTGCACTAGATTGCGCCGCAGATATTTATGAAATTAAGTACTGTGGAAATCCGCACATTTGAATGCCGTATTGTTAATAATAAAGACAAGATATTATATGACAATGAGTTTTATTATTTTTGGAACTGAAAGATACTTTTAATGATATAATTAAATCTGTGTCTAATATGAATTCAATATAATGCTAATATAAATAATGTTATTAATATAATACAAAGTACTTTTGTACAAGAAAAATTCTGGGTACCGGACAGAAAACATTAAAGTTAGAAGTCGAATCACCAAACCTCACCATAATAAATTTAAATTAGACTTTCATTACATTGTTTACAGTCCAAATATAACGTTTATTACTAGATGCCAGTTACAGACGATAGAATTCACATAGTTGATATAATTTTATTCATAGTGAAAATTATAAAAAAGTATAAAACATAATTTTATAAATTTTCTTAATATATGATTCAAACTTAAATATAGGAAACTGTAAGGGTAACTTTCGAAGGGTATTGTTAAAAATCTACTTTCTACTGCTGCATAATTAAAAATTGTAAATTGCACAGCTTGGATCGACAAATAGCAGTACTATCGATAAGTATTACACAACACTACCAGTAGATCAAACGTCCATGTTATACATTTGTCATTATATGTCAGCTTGTCAGAATCATACGCTATGGCAGGCAATTTATTTCGCATTATAAAATTAACAAAAAATCAACCGGGTGAGTTTCAAAATTAAAGAAATTTACTCACCCAATTATATTAATGAATTATACCCTTATTATAAGTTTTGTCACATAACAGTAGGGGGTTATGTTGTGCTTTGTTACATAATTCCTATTATTTCTATTGAATATGTTTATAAACTGTATATTACTACATAAAAAATTGTCTGTAAAGTTAACAACGTTTATTAAAATGTTGTTGATACGTATTAATTGTTTGTTTTTATTTAAGGGTTCTTGGTTGCAACTACAAATAATGTCTCCATAGCATTGTATTCAGGCCCTCCACCAGGAACTCCACCACCACAAACAAAAACAAAGTTTGGTCCACTTGCTGATGAAGATAGAGTATTCACAAATTTGTATGGAAGACATGATTGGCGCCTTAAAGGTGCCATGAAACGTGGTGATTGGTATAAAACAAAAGAGATTTTATTGAAAGGAGCAGATTGGATTATAAGTTAGATTGTGATGTAATTTATAGAAATTTGTCATGATTTAACGTTTTTATAGATGAAGTAAAAACATCAGGACTTCGTGGTAGGGGTGGAGCAGGTTTCCCTACAGGTATGAAGTGGTCCTTCATGAACAAACCTGGTGATGGACGTCCAAAATATTTGGTTGTAAATGCTGATGAAGGTGAACCTGGCACTTGTAAAGATAGAGAAATAATGAGACATGATCCTCATAAACTTGTGGAGGGATGTCTTATTGCTGGAAGAGCCATTGGTGCTAAAGCAGCTTATATCTATATTAGAGGAGAATTTTATAATGAAGCATCAAACATGCAAGTAGCAATTGCTGAGGTAATGTACTGTATCAAGTTAGATCATATACAGTAGTTGAAATATTAGTTTCTATTATGGTAGGCATATCAAGCTGGTTTCTTGGGGAAGAATGCCTGTGGCTCTGGTTATGATTTTGATGTCTTCATGCACAGAGGTGCTGGAGCCTACATCTGTGGTGAAGAAACCGCTTTAATTGAATCAATTGAGGGTAAACAAGGGAAACCACGTCTAAAACCACCATTTCCAGCGGATGTAGGTGTATTTGGCTGCCCTACCACAGTTAACAATGTTGAAACAATTGCAGTTTCTCCAGTATGTATGAAATTAATTATCGTAGTTTGATTTAAAAATTCTCAAAATTTTAGACTATTTGTCGCAGAAGTGGTTCATGGTTTGCTTCATTTGGAAGGACTCGTAACTCTGGAACAAAGCTGTTTAACATTTCTGGTCATGTAAATACACCATGCACTGTGGAAGAAGAAATGAGTATTCCCCTTAAAGAACTTATTGAAGTACATGGTGGTGGTGTCCAAGGAGGATGGGATAACCTGTTAGCCATCATTCCTGGTGGATCATCTACACCACTGATTCCTAAGAAGTATAATTAATTAATATGTGTTAATCAGGTTTGATATAACAAAGATCATTATAGGGTATGTGAAGATGTTTTAATGGATTTTGATGGATTAGTTGCTGCCCAGACTAGTTTAGGTACTGCAGCTATTATTGTCATGAATAAACAAACTGACATAGTTAAAGCAATTGCAAGATTAATCATGTTCTACAAGCATGAATCTTGCGGACAATGTACTCCTTGCAGAGAAGGTAGACGTTGTGTTGATTTTATTGATGAACACTTAATTTTAATATGTCTTCTATAGGTGTTGCATGGATGAACAAAATGATTTACAGATTCGTTGATGGTAACGCAAAACCTGAAGAAATTGACATGTTATGGGAAATTAGTAAACAGATTGAAGGGCATTCCATCTGTGCTTTAGCTGATGGTGCCGCTTGGCCAGTCCAAGGTTTAATTAGGCACTTCCGACCAGAACTTGAAGAAAGAATGAGGAGATTTAATGAACAGAAAGTGAGAGCTTCAAATTAGAATTACCAATGAAAATTGTATTCATTTAATAAGATGTTTTCTGTATATATCAAATCTGAGAACTTTAATTCAGTTAATTTAATTACCACAGTAATTATCGAAGTAAAGATTAAACGATTTTTTTTTGTATTATTTAACTGTTATAAACTGTTAAAGTAATATAATTTCCATTTTGTTGTTATCATCATTCTTTCAAATAAATTGTTAAATTATTAAGTCTTAATTTTTCCTACTAAAACATATATTTACAATTTTTACAATTAATTATATAAAAATCATGTATCTTTTTTGTTAAAATATAATGCGGTTTGTAAAAGAGTCCATTAAAAGTATCAAAATTAACCTTGACAAAAGAAAGGTTTTACGTTCTCTTTTGATCCATTCTAAAAATCTGATGATTAGACGTTATATGAGACTAGCAAAATTTTAAATTCAATAAAAAAGTTTCTATTAATACTGTAATGTAATTGTTATTAAACAAATGTATATTTATAATTAGTATTACTTATTTAGTATCATTCATATATTTGAAAAAAATGGCAATATATTTCAAGAAAGATAATCATTAATTTCAGGAATAGTCGAATATAATAATAAATAAAAGAATGAAAATTAAAAACTTGAGTAGAGAATTAATAAACAAAATAGTGTTCGTCAAATAAGATAATGCAGTTTTCTGTAAATATCAAGATTATAATTTAATTGGTATAGTAACTAAAAATATAAAATTTGTTTTGAAATATACTAATAAAGATGTCTTTTTACTGCTATCATTCTTTTAGCTAAATTGACTCCACTATTAAATATTGATTTTTGTAATAGATTACAGAATAAAATATCTAATTCTCTAATATGTTTGCGAATAATGACCAATTTTATTATTAAGAATTAATTATTCAAATAATAAAAGTTCTACTATTTTCAAGTGATCCCATACGACTATACCAACACATTCTATTATTTAACTGTAAAAATTACTTCAAATCTGAGGGAAATTAGTGTACACTAAAAGATGGTCCAATAATAAACTAGATTATATTACTATACAAATATAAAAGTGTATTTTATAACATTGTGAATCAATATACAAATGAAATCAAACAAGTTATGTTACAATTAAAAGAAAGTAACATTTTTTTATTTATCAAAGTATGTCACTAATAATATTGTGCTAAAAGTATTTTTGTAACGGTTCTCCTAGAACCACTTCCATCTCATGAATAGCTTTCTGGCAAGCCTTTTCAACCTTTTCTTCTTCATCTTCGAGTAACTCAGCCAAGAATGGAATAGTCTCCGGCAAGAGGGGTAAGAAGTCCTGCCCTAATTTGGTAACCACCTCCTTCAGACAATGGAGTGCGAATAATCGAATGTCCGGCGATGAACTGCGCATTTTCAAAAGAATCTGATAGTTCATTTGTTTCCAGCAAACATCATCAGAGACGGCCAGTAGGAAGTGAACAATTGTCGGTGTTAATAATCGTTCATTTCGTGATTCCAATGCTTCGACGCCACCCAAGTCGTTTTCTATCTGGTCTACTAAAGGTTGCATCAAAATATCAAATCTGTCTCTGTTAATGAATTTTTGATTGTCGTAACTAAAAACAGCCTGTAATGTTGTTAATACGTTCTCTAATAAAAGTATATCTTTTGTTTCGTCATCGAAATAAGAATAATTCGGTTTCAACTTGTTGATATCGGTAATAATTTGGGCCGCGTTGTTTAAGAAATGACCGGCAAACAGAACAAATAATCCCTTCAATGAATTGGCGATAGTCATTGATAAATTATAAAATGTGATAAGTCTCTCACTTTTTTCTTCACTTCGCACGGCCCACTCGTATATTTTAAAATATAAGGGTCGGAAAGATGTTTCGGATAACTTCAAAATTAAAACATTAAGAGCTTTGACGATATGAGTTTCTACTAAGTTTGCGTCATCTATAGAACACTGGTTTTCACAGCGAAACTTTAAAGCCTGCAGGAAAAAGTTTGTCAGTTCTTGAATGTTAGAATTAAGGTCGGCGGATGTTAGATTTTTAAAACATTCGGATAAAATATCCATCAACGAACCCACAGCTTTATAATATTTCTTAGCTACTAATGTAGCATAAGTATCTTCGATAACCGGAATTAGAATTCGAGATGGTATCAAACTTCCTATTTTCTGTTTGATTAGGACCAATTTATTTACAAGAGGCAGCAATTTTTGATCGTCGGTGGTACAATCCCATTTGGTAGTTAAAATTGACATCTCGAACACAATCTTTTTTAGATAGGGACTCAAGAACAACGGAAAACTGTCTAGAAGCTTGTTCACTGCCGTAACCACACTTATAAGTAATAAATTCGACGTGTTTTGATGTTTTTGGCATTTCAGGATTTTCAAGAACGACGGCATAATATCAGGAAGACATGATATAGCATGTACTCTCAAATTAGCGCATAATTCAGCTAGACATAATATTACGGATGCCAGAACATTATTTTGTGCCTTGCCAGAACCCAGCAGATTACTTATGAATTCCAATACTCTGACGAATTTTTCGGGGTCATCGGAAGCCAATGCTTTTACCAGGAGTTTCAGAGAAAGCAATGCTGTTTGGACTAAAATTTCTTGGTCTACCTCAATATCATCGGTATTTAGTAGTTCGATGATGGAGATTATCGGTGGAATCAGAATATATAAATCGTTTCTATCACAGTCTTCGAAATATTGGTAATTGTGCTGTAATTTGGTATTAAGTAGTTCCAGTGCTCGTCTCTTTACTGTACACAGGTCATACATCGTTAAACCTTTTATTACTAGCAGGAACATATTTGGTGTCAGTAAGGCGTTTATACTGTCCAAAATGTCATAAGCATGATGTAACATAATTTTCCAGTACTGTGCCTGTGGTGTATTGGCTGCTTTTTCGGTGGCTTTCTGAGTCTTCTGAATGCATGTCAGTACGCTTACGATTAAATCCTTATATATTTTCTCTAGTTTCATGTTTTCATCATTTGAGAGCACAACAATTTTATTAACGAACTGCGGTGTTGTCAAAAGATTTTTGATAAATCCCATCAATACATATTTGTAATGACGAAACTGCTTTGGGTTATAATTTTCAATATTGATTGGTGCTACCGTTGTTGCATCCATGTTATCCCCTTTCTCGTCAGGAAGTTGTTTTATGAAATTTATAAGCTGTAGGCAAGCATTAAGATTTATTTCCGAAGGGAATTCCAAACACAATGTTAGTGCTATGTCTAATATAGTGTGATCTGGAACAAAGATAAAAGTAATTAGGTAACTGTAAAACATAGATGTATTTATTGACTAAAATTATAACAGGTTATTCAATAAGTTCTATTGTCTAAAACATGATTGTCTAAAACGTCACGTTCGTTAGAAATAGTGTGAATATTATTTACCATTAAAAGCTGTATTACTCCACAATGGCAGCCGATATCCTTCCATATCTATTACATATTCAGTGATTTTAAAAGAAACTTAAGAAGATATGAAACTAATTTTAGACTTAAATACAAATAATACAACTGGAATGTTTGTGCTTATTTAAAAGTGGTTTAAATATTGTTGTTTTCTCTGTTTGTGGGACAGTAGAGACACCAAAAACCATTATGAAGTTAAAGACAGGCCGGAACGGACTTCGATAAATAAAACGTTGAATATCAACCTCTTATTCTATAAGAAAATTGGATTTTTCCATGCTTACATATAAAAATTGGTTTAACGAATGATTTTCTCAAGGCCGTGCATAAAAATGGTAAAGGATTTTTCCATCCTAAATTAAAAGAAGGCATTTTTGTTGCCCCACCAATAAGAAAACTTGTACAAAAACAATGAATTCGATGAAAATCTTACTGCCAATGAGTTAGTGGCTTAGTTATCCCTAAAGAAAGTAATTTCGATTTTTCCCTTTAATCTTGGAATGGCGAATGACGAACCGGGATATAAAACAGATAGAAGGGCATACTATTCACAAGAGGAGACGTTAATATTTCGTTATTTTCTTTCAGAATATATAGTACAATTTTCTATTGACCACTTGAATCTGAATTATTTTGATTTATTGTCTTTTTGTAGATATATATATATTACTATTTATTTATAAAATTAATAATATAAATAAATAAATATGATTTAAAATTTTCATAGTGTCTTTATTTATTTATAGTACTTTAATTTATCATAACTTTAAAATAGTACGTGTTACAAAAAATCGTTTGAATTTTTATGTTCAGCAGATACAATTTGATATAAGAACAAAAAGAATGCCACAAAAGTGTTATCGGCCCTAGTCTGTATCCGAAAAAATATCATCAAGAGTTTAACCGTTCAAGAAGTAACAGCAATAATTATTAGAGATTACCGAAATACAGTATCATAAAATGTATCTAAATTGTAATTTAAACCACAAAATCACGTTTCGATAAGACTTATTGAATAAGATTTTAAAATATTTTTACATATGTCTTCTTACCTTTGTTTTGTTTGTGTTTCTCTTGACTATGCAACACTTGTCTTTCAAATATTAAAAGAAGAAAAACGTAGAGATTTTGTTGTTCACTGACATTGGTTAACAACTGTTTATACAGAGGGATTCTGCGGTGCTCTGGAACATCTAGTAAGGCATCTACAAACACTTGCAAAATATTTGATATTGACATCTCGTTATTCTGTTTTAGTAAAATCGGAATTATGGAGTCAATTATTTTTATTATAATCTGGAAACTATAAGCGTCATCATATCTTAGTACTGACGATCCCATAAACGTAAAAATCGTCATTATATGGTGCAGTATTTCTGTCGGAACGATTTGTGCAGCATCTGCTAGAAGCATCAGGGCATGATGATGAGTCTGCGGGTTCTGAGAGGCCCTTATGCACTGTATGACAAGTTCAAGATTAAAAGCATTTTCAGGAATTGCTCGGATATCTATTTTCGTACATATCAACAAAATCAGAGACAATATCAACTGTTTGGTGTACTCAACAGCTTCCTGTTCTTGGAAATCAAGGCATTTCTTTAAAATGCTAAACAAAAGTCCAATTAAACAGTTACTGTTTCTTATTTTCTTCTTGTCCTGTATGAATTCTAAAATACATACACCCTTCTTCCATTCTAAGGTCGTTAAAATATCAACAGTCGGTGCAATGCTAATTCTTCTCTTTTTTCTCGCGGGGTCAATTTTATTTGATTGAACATCTCTCATTTTTTCTAACACTTTAACTATTAATTTCGCATCTAAATCTAAATGCTTGAAGAATCGATTACAAGCGGATAAAACTTCTGGATGCTGGTTATGTGTTGACGCTTCACATATAATGTCTAACAATTGTTCTAGTAAATCCTCTGGCATCCGTGAATATATTTCTTTAGATAACTGATTTATCACTAATATATTTAAACAAGTTTTTTGATCATTAATAGTTATATCTTTGTTATTTCTTATGGTATATTCTATAAATTTCCAAACTTTAGTTTTCACTGTAATTTTCGGAATAATATAGGGTTCTATTCTATTTATAATTTTTTCACAAATAAGCGCTTTGTGGTTTGTAATTGTTTGAGATTCCTCAAGTATATTTAAAACATTGTCGCTTAGTTGTTCTAATATATCGAAGTTATTAATATGCGATACAACTGTTAAGATTCCGGATTTTACATATACAGGTACCTTTGAACTACATGCTGCCGTTATCAAATCATCCAAACTACTTCTTTTCTTGTTGTTTTGATTATTTGTCGCTAACAGATTAAAAGCTATTAAGGAGGTCTGTTCTGCATCAAACATTATTTCCTCAAAATGGTCGGTAAATCCCTTGAATAAAGTAATATATTCAAGGGACTCTGCGGATTCTTTTTTGACTTTCACCAACCTCATCATTATCTTTAAGGCAATCTCCCTCCGACTTTTATTTGAGTGAGCTAATAAAGTCAGCAAATAATTATTAATGTCTGAGAACGAAAATGATTCAGAATGATGTTTTTTTAATATATGCTCAATATATGACTCAATCTTTGATAAATTGTAATTGTCTAGAACGTTAGCGCACAAAACATTTAAAGCAAAATTGACCCTGTTATTAGCAGAATTACAAAAGTGACCCAAAACATTATTAATATCGTCAATTGAATAATGATCATTAAATATTAATGAACAGGATAATTTTAGAAAACATGTTAAATCTGTAATATTACTAAAATCAATATGTTCCACTTCTTCATTAAATATTGATACTTTTGTCACTACTGTTTTTATAGCTTCTTTAAACCATGTTAGAGAAAATTTAGTACTAAGACTAATTTCAGGATATTTTCCTAAGGGCGTAGCTTTATTAGAAATAATATGTTTTGATTTTAGGTATAAAGCTTTGTAATGTTGTAACACCAAAAGTGCTATTTTAGCAGAGCATTTAACAGGTATTAGTTTTGATAACAAAAAAATGATTGTATATTGATTTGCTATACATATATCTGAATCAACATCACAAGATTTTAACAAAGTGTCAATAATTTCAAAATTGCCCTTATTCTCTAGTCTTAATATTAATCTATTACAAAAATCGTCAGCTGTAATGTTGCTTATATCTTTATAAAAATCCTGAAATAAAATAGATTTTGTAAAGAAAGGAGATTTGAAAACATCTTTTAAATTATTTATGCACTTATCTGGATTTAACATAAAATATGGAAAAATAGATGAGAATATCTTCCAATCAAATGGTCTATCTTTTATTAATAAATCTAAAGTAATACTGAATATATTTTTCCATTCTTGTGATTGATAATTTTTCTTATTTAATAAACTAAGCAAGACATTATCATAACTAGATCCATGAGTAATAGTTGCTCTTTTTAACAGATTCAATGTTTCAGTAACAATCTTAGGACTTTCATCATTCAGTTTTTCATATAGAGAACTTTTTATAAATTCCTGTTCACTCACCTTTAATTTCTCAAAATTATTAGCTAAATACTTTAATGATTCTTGCCTTATGTCTTCACTTGGGTGATATAACTTATTTAATATATCAAACTTTGTTTTAAATGAAACAGAGTTCTCTAAAATTTTTCTCAGATTATTAGATCTGAGATCACTGTATGTTGATGAACTGCTATCAAAAACATTACAAACTGCTTTATCAAAATAAGATGGATATTGAGTATCCAGTTTTTGAATAATTTGAAGCAACCATTTAAGAACCTCTGGAGGATATTTCATATTAACATTTAATACATTCAATATTTGGCTGAAATGAATTTTTAAAAATTATTAAAAAATTATAATATTAACAAATTCAACTTACCATAAAAATTCTTCAATGAAAAATCCATCAAGTTTTAACTCATCTAGCAAATTGAGCAATAATTGTCTAGACCAAACATTTTCTTTATCGAGACCATATTCTGTTGATTTTTTAACAAGTACTTTCAAAAATGGATATATATAATTCCCGTTCAAATTTAAATATTGTAAACACTGTGAAAACCATGTAATCCCAGATATATTTTTTATAACTGTATTAGAGATACAATCATAATGTGTTTGAGACTGGTAAACAACCAGCATTACAAGTACAATTTCTAATTTGAAATGTTTACTTTGAATATTGGATAATTTTTCCATAATTTTATCCAATAAAATAGTTCTCAGTGATGATTTAACCAACAATCTAGCTAGTACTACATATGTGGCTGCAGCATAATCAGGAATGGGAGAACTAAGACCATTCAAAATGATCGGAAGCATTTGTGAAATCTGATTCTCATTAATATCAGGAGAGTACTCAATAACTCCAGTAAAAACAGTACAGTAATAATTAAATAAAACAGTTAAAATATTCAGATTTTCATGTACTTCTATAATGTTTTGAACCATTGTGGATGTAAATTTTAAAAATCCACTATTTGAAACTGCATGATTCAATAGACTTTGTTTAGTCAGGTGAACTCCAGGTCTTTGAAGATGTTTCAAAAAATGAAAGCTATCATTTGAATCACGAAAGTTCAGAAGTTGCAACATTCTTACAAATATATTCGTTTCATGATAAGGTAAAATTAACATCAAAACTTCATTTCTATTATATTCATGAATCATATATCTGTATATCAACCATTCCAGAGCTTTATGAGAAGAATTAATCATAAAATATGGCGATAGCAATAGTAGAAACCTTTTAATTGCTTTATCAACTTTCTTATTGTCCTCTTTTGTTTGAATAGATCTTTCAAAATTTTTTGAAGTTATATGGAATAAAGATTTTCTAAATTCTTCAAATACTCCATTTTTCGATATTAAATCTTCTAATCCTTCCAAACCAATTTGATAAACAATATCTTTTTTTAAACCAGCTGCTTCCTTAGGGTTAAATAATAAAGAGGCTCTTTCCTTGCTTTCCTTTAGTAAACTTGTCTGTGGCACAGCTAACTTTTGCAGTTGCTGTGCTAGTGATGTAGTCATTTCGAGTTATTATTTACTAAAAAATAAAAAGAAATCATTGTACATTAATAGAAATCAAATTATGTATAAATCGGTATTAGTTAATGTATAAAGTTATAAGTTACCTTGTAAATTATAGTATACCTTTCTTAAACACTGTTAAAAACACTAACACTAATGTTAATCAAATGATTTTTAATTCAAAATTCACCTTTTAACTTGTTCGTGTATTTGAAAACTAAGTGCTTGAAAATTGGGTTAGATTGTCCTAAAATGCATGGTCTTCTTAAAAGATATGGTAATTTAAAACAATTATATAAATATAAGGTTGAGTAGGGATGGCCCAAAAAAAGTCGATATATCGGAGAACAAAAATATTGATAAAAATCCACGTAAAATTCACTTGGTGTCCGAAAGAGAGATATATCAAAACAAATGTTTGATTATCTCCTTAGAATATTATAAGTTTTTAATATCCATATTTCACTTTCCAACTGAATATATAATAACAAAAAATATTGAAGTTTATTAAAAACTATATATATCTATAAGTCAAAATATCGATACTTTTTTTAGAAAATATTTTGATCTATCGATATTTAGAAAATATCGGAATATATCGAAAAAATATATCGATATATTGATTTCGATATTTTAAAAATATATCGATATATCCCAAAAAAAATATCTAAAAAATTTGGATATTAGATTTAAATGAATATAAAAAATATCGATATTTTACAAAAATATGTATATCAACATTTTTAAGAAAAAATTAAAAAAGAGAAATATTAGCCTAAATTTTTTTTCTAAATCTCTTAGAAAATAGTGATATTTTTGATAGACCTATAAAATGAAGTATCAAAAATTCCCCAAACGGTTAAAATTAAGTACTAATTTTAAAGGTTTATTAGAAATTATATTTAATTTATTCTGAAAAAATATCGATATTTTCCGCATCCCTAATCAGATGATGCGTATCTAACCTTAATATATTCTCGTGTTTTAATAAAACGCGAAATTAACAAATATAATAATAAAACTGTTATTAAATTTAATTAAGTCAGTCAAAAATGGTTTCAGGTCTGCGATACTAAATATATTAATATGTTTTCAAATATTACTTGTATTGTTTAATTTTTAGAATTGGTGATTCCTGGTATAATTATGCTTGCTCTTTTTATCGTTAATGCTGGAGTAATGTATTTTATACTTAGAGAAAGGAAAAGGTGATATTTTAAAAATAATTTGTAAGAATAATTGTATAATGAAATTTTTTGTATTCTAGGCAAGATTTTAGGGTTCAAGACACAGAATTACAAACAGTATCACCTTCATGAAAATCGCTTTAATTTTATTTGTTTAAGGTGTAACAAATCTCATCTCTTTTATATTCACTTTATATATTTAAATTATTTTTAATAAACTTTTATATTCTATCAGGCAGTATTACTATTTTATAGCGGATACATCTATAGTAAGTAGCATTTACATAATACAAATTAATGGGTACATTCATAATTATGATTTCTATATATATCATTTATATTAAGTATAAAAATAAATCATAACTGTATCTCCATGGTAAACATATTTATTTCACATACAAGAAATATATATTTTATTGTAACAAATATTTAGACATATCTGTAACACTTATGAGTAACAAATTACTTTTTTAAGTATTTAAATCTTTTAAGTATGTTTATATAAAATGTTGGTAATTTATATATTTTAGTTTAAAAAAAATCAGATTTACAAACAGTGGTATACTTTTAATTTTTTTAATATTTATTTGGAATAATTATTTAGATCTGTGAAGTTACCCGTTGTCTAAAACTACAGTGACCTCAATCAACCCTGTATTTTATTAAGACATTTCATTATTTTCATGAGTTATGACGTTTCATGAGTTACCTTTATTACTTTTATATAACTATAATTGCAGTCACATACAATATTTAGTTTTTTTCTATTATTTAGCTTCATAATATATATTAATTCAAGTAAATAGTAATTATGATGGCAAATTACTGAAATATTATTTTAAGTTGTTCTTTAATAATGTGTATGTTTATAATTTTTTTTCTTTTGTCAATAAGGTAAAGTTTATATAAAACATATGATTAAAACATCAGCAATATTAAACAACTGAAACGTTGGTTTTTCGACCAACCCTTATATTTGTTTGAAAGTTAATATTATTTCCTAAAGATGTCCTGGAAGCAAGTCGTCTGGAGGACTGTGTAAGTGACATAGTCAGAGTTTGGGCACTTCCATTTTGATGTTGTAGACAGTGGTCCTGTTCGTCAGATGGTATGCAAAAAAAGAAAATGCATAACGAATGAGTTGTAGGCAATAGCTTCCTGTAAAACAATAAATTATAAGGTTATGTTAATTGTTTTTATTTTAGCCAGATTTAATTTTGTTAAGTTGGACTAAACATAAAATTATGAAAATGTTGGGTGATTTTGTATTTAGAAAATAAATCTTGATAAATAGCACATCATTGTTTCAAGTATATAGTTTTATAACAGTTTTATATGATAAATAAAATAATATCTACCTTATATTAGCGCAGATGTGGGTGGAAAACAGCAAGTATATTAAAGGATTCGCTGCTGAATTCAGTGGTGCTAAACTTTGTATAAGAGTTGCCACAGCAATGTTTGTTTGGGTTCTGGGAATGTGTCCATAAACTTGCAGTAAATCAAAAATTATATATGGACTCCAACATAGCACAAACACTGCAATAAATGAACTTATATTATATATATATATATATATATATATATATATATATATATATATATATATATATATATATATATATATATATATATATATATATATATATACTTTCAAGTTTGCCCTTGTATTTAACATTTAAAATCTTGTTATTTTCAAATTCTAAATTCCATCTTCATATTTGCTTCCTTACCAACATACTTATTTCACGATAGATGTTCTTTAGTTTAACCTGTACACAAGGAAAATAGACTACAGAAATATATTAAATTAATTACAGAGGTAACAGTATCGAAATAATTATAAATGATCTTTTTTTAAATACATTTCAATAATCTCACAGTAGCGAAATATGAATAAAGCTCCCTATATATAAAATATTCCAATGGTGTGAAAAATATAAAAGATGATCTTCAGATACCACTTAAAAATGTTGATAATGGTAAGATAGAATATAAATTTGGTTACTTTTAATTTTTTAGTAATTGTTTTTATGAAGGAAACTCTTATCGTTGGATAGTATCTCCACGGATTGCAAATATTGAAGAAAATCATGAAAATAATGAAAGAAATGTCAGGGTTAATTCGTTTTTTCATTTTACACCTATTAAATCTAAGGTAAAATACTATTAAACTATACTACTAATTAAAACAAACCAAACAAATTATATTAAATATATTTATATTTCAGTTGCCCTGCAACGTATTTAAGGTGAAATAATATGTAATAAATCCTAATTACATGTATAGTAAAGAGCTTGAACTTTTTCTATTACACCCCGATCGTTTTTTTAGGCTTTGTAATCATTAAATAATTAAAATTACTTTTTATGTGGTTTGCTATTATTAATTTCTTTTAAAAATGTTAATTGTTTTATATTGTATTTAGGTTTTGTAGATTTGATGTTATAGTGGAAATGCTTTAAATCTTTTAAACGTTTATTATTTATTGCCCTATATTAACATTTATCAATCAACAGATCAATTACGTTAATTATAAATCTAGTATACTATAAAGTAACTACTAAACAAACATTTTGAGAGAACTCTGTCAAAATTGATTATGTGACATTTCCGTCAAAATATTGGAAGAAATGCAAAAAACCGTTAAAAATTCTTTTGTTAGTACATCTTATTTCGGTAGAATTTTATTACTATTTTTATTTCAGGCAAATAATTCTATTTCAATTTTAATAGTTATATCACCAATTTCTCGGATAAATTGTAATTTAAATTTATGATGTAGATGTGACACTGTATAGTTTATTAATTTTTAATTAACGTGATAAAAGTTATTGATGTTACTATAAAAGATATATTTATCAAGTTTTGTACTTTGCACAGTTATTAATATTTGATTACAGTCAGGCTTTAATGGCATCTTTTGTTTAATAGTTAACGAACAATTTCGAATAATAGCAGTAATTCTCTAGGCACAAACATGATATTATTTGGAGTTATATTATTAACAATTTTATTAATTGCTATAGATCGTTATAGATCTATGAGAAATTACCTTAGATGCAGAAAAATGTGTTCTAAACTCAAGATTGCTGACGGAGATTTGTTTATTATTGGTCATTTATTGGAAGTTACATGTTCTCTAGGTAGAAGTGTAGAAATGATATCATTTGATATATATGATATTGGTGTATATACTAACTTTTAGAACAAATGTTTTTGTTGTTAAGAAGATGGAGTAGAACTGAACACATGAAACCAATGTTTATTGGTAGGATTGGACCTTATTTGTTTCTAAATACTGCAGATCCGGATATCATTGAGGTAAACTATGTTAAATTCTTATATTAATGATGAATAAAATTTATGTTATAATGAGATTAAATTAGTAATATCATTTATAGCTGGTTTGATAAATGATTTAAAAAAAAGGGAAATATGCTTCCATATTAACAAAATAAAATTTATTTACATTTTTAAAAGTAATTCTCACGGTTTGACCATATTATTCCATATTATCATCAAGACGGTTACTTAACTGACTCAAAATTCTTCAGTGCTGTTGAGCTGAATTATTTTGCTAGTTGCCCCTTGTTGGATACATCTAGAAAGATGACGACTGATGACGCAGTTTTGCGACCTTTTATAAGTGGCTGATGAATGGTTGCTAGGACGCTAGTAGTTTGTTGAAGGCTTGAATATTTGGTACGGAAACTGAATTGTTCATTAGGAATTATGTGGTGCGCGTCAGTGAAGAGGGTTAGAGCGTGTAATATCGCTTTTTCGGCAAGTTTAGACCCTGAGAAGTATTTTTCGTGAAATAACTAAGATTCGGGGTAAGGCGGCGATGGTAAAAAGTCCCTAAATATCAATTTACAAATGTGATCAACAATGGTCGTTGGTCCAATAAAAACTCTCTAATAATTAAGTAGATATTTTGGATTTTCAACAATAGATATAACGCATCTAACATGGCACTAGATTATTTAAGAAATTACTGGAGTAGTATCTGGTATATAATGTAACGAGTTATATTTTTTCAATTAAAAATATGTGTTTTTATCCTTATCAAATTCATAACTTCATATACATGAAAGTCCCTTACAAGGCGATAAAAAATATATTCAAGAGTTCCGCAAGGTAGTTTACTGGGTCCAATATTATATCTTCTATCTACCCCCACAAAAATTACTACTGTAGCAACATACGCAGATGACACAGCAATTTTAGCATCTCATGAAGATCCGGTTACAGAATCACTGAACCTACAAACCCACCAACAAATACAACTGTGGTTGAAGACATCGCCCATTAAAGCCAATGAAATAAAATTCACCCATATAACTTTTATCCTTCGTAGAAAAACATGTCCACTAGGAAATATCAATCATTGTCAACTAACCCAAGCAGAGGATGTTAAATATCTTGGTATGCATTTAGATCGACGCCTAACCTGGAAGAAGTACATACTCGGTAAACGGAAACAACTTGGACTTAAATTATAACAAATATATTGGCTCATTATGCGCAAATCCAAGTTATCATTAGATAACAAGGTACTGCTCTATGAGTCTATACTCAAGCCTATTTGGTCATATGGAATCCATCTATGGACACCCATAGCAAATTTAATATATCCATCATTCAACGGTTCCAAAATAAACTCTTACCTGCCATTGTTGATGCTCCGTACTATGTTTCAAATGAAGTGATACAACGCGATATTCCTCTAGAACCCATAATGGGTGTAATTCAACGTCCTGAGAATAGGATTTAGTCCTTCAAACGGTTCAATAACACTATGTAATAGTCGTTGTTGTTGGTCCTTCCTTTTTCAAGGTAGTCAATCAAAATTATTCCATGTGCGTGTGCAATCCACTCGGATGACTATCGATTAGACTTCGGAGTGACATGATGGAGCCATGTTTCGTCCATTGTCACATATCGACGCAAGAACTCGGGTTTATTACGCTTGATCATCTTCAAACACTACTCCGAATTACTCATCGTTGTTTTTGGTCAAAAGTGAGTTCGCGCGGCACACTTTTGCGGATTTTTTAAATGTTTTCGTCGATAACAAAATCTTTTGGGCGTCTACTACCTTCATTGTCTTCTGTGTTGATTTCTCCACGTCTAAACTTAGCATACCAATCCTTGATGGTTGATTTTCCTAGGGCAGTATCCGGAAACTCGGCATCAAGCCAAGTTGCTTCACTCAAAATGCTATAATTCACAAATTAATGATCCGACGGCTGTCAAATTTATACACGCATCTTTTGATGGTTAGGGCTAACTAAAAAACATTTAGATTTAATTCTAGTAGCGTCATCTATGTGTCAGGTTGGGGATTTTTCACTTGACCTGTTATATAATATAAATATAAGAAATACTTATTGCCTATTGGGCAGATAGTGTAACCATTAAGAGTAATAAAAAAAATCTATAGACGAAAGAAGTCCTAACAATAAATATTATTAAAAATTATTACAGCACAACTATTAATTTTTAGGATATTATATCAGCATCCAAACATCTGGAAAAATCTACTTTATACAGATTTCTTGACCTTTGGTTAGGAAAAGGATTACTAACGAGCACAGGTATGATGATTTTAATATAATACTTGAAACTCATTTTTTGCTAATTGCTAATTTTTTAAATTTTTTTCACAAATTACTGTGTTGTTTCATTGTCTAGTATATTTCAAATATCAGTAATAATAAATTATTATATAATGTGATAATTGTTTATTCTTTAGTTTTCAATATTTGACATATGTGAAGGAAGATGATTAAAAACATGGAATAGTTAACTATAACTAACGGAAGAAGCGTTATTCAATTTTAGGAACCCTGTGGCATACAAGGAGGAAAATACTTACGTCTGCATTTCATTTTTCGATTTTACAAAATTTCATAAGTATATTTAACGAAGGAGGTGATAAATTGGTTGAAACTATAAAACAGGACTCGAAAGATTCTGTTGATGTTGTACCGTTAGTGTCTGATGCCACTCTACATGGTATAAATAGTAAGTAAAATATTAAAAACCTTCACTAGTAATAGTAATTTGTTTCCACCTTTTCCGTTTAGACAGTTTTAGTGATAAACAGTGGTTATCATAGAAATCATGCATTAAATTTATTTACTTGATTATGATACGAATTTAAAATATGAGTAACAATATAGAGTAATACATTCTAGTAATTTGATTAGCTAGTTTAAATATGCATTATAGATACCTGTAAAAAAATTTGTTGGGAACGCATTTGATTGATTCTTATATAGATTTCAACACGCAGATACTTTACGTGACATCATAGCACCACGTGATTAACCCCTGATGACAGACTGATACATATTTTTTTAAATTTAATTATTACATTGTTACTAGTCGCTTCCGACTAACCTACAACTTTTCTTTATGATAACTTAAATTTAGGTATATAACTAGGAGGAACCATCGGCTCTATCTCAGTATCTGGTGAAATAATGTTTATACATGTCACTGCTGTATTTTTTATTATATGCACCTCAGTACACAACACTACACACGATGGTTTCATGTGATTCTCAGATGGTTTGATTCTTTTAAGTCTGTGTCCTGCTCTGGTGGTATCCAAAAGTTGCAATACTTCAATATTCTCACAGAATGGAGTCCTTTCTCATGCCCCCTTGCAATTCTCTTGATTTCTTGACTGACTGTCCTGTAGTATTTGGGTGCGCTCACAATACTTCTCAGGTCTTTGTTAAATTTTGTATTTTGTTTATGTCACTCTTTGCAGAAGATCCCCATAATTGAACTCCGTATGTCCATATAGGTTTTAGTATTTGCTTATATAATAGCAATTTATTATGTACTGTTAATTGTGATTTTCTTCCAATTAGCCAATACATTTTCCTATATTTCAATTCCAGTTCTTCTCTTTTCTTCTTTATATGTTCCCTTTTGCATCCAGATTCATTCCGAGATATTTAGCGTTGTTGTTATATGGAATGTTAGTATTATGTTATTGGTGCTTGTACGGTCTGATTGTAGATGAAGTGCACATAAACATATTTACTATCGTTAATTTTTATTTTCCAAGCTTGTGTTCAATTATTTATATTGTCGCTTGCCTGTTGTAATTTTCGTGTAGTTTCTTCGCTATAGTCTCCGACAGTTATAATCGCAGTATCATCAGTAAATGTAGCCATCGTAATTTGGTATATCACAAGTGTAGAGTAGATAAAGCATTGGCCCCAGTACATTTTCTTGTAGTACACCTGCTTTAGCTTCTTTTTTTGTAGTACTTCTTCTTCTTTATGTTTAACTCTAAACATTTTGGCTGTAATGTAAAATTTTAGTAGTTTGGTGTGTTGTTTTGGTAACATTTTCTGTACTTATGCAGATTGTCGTTACGAATATTCCATGAAGCATCAACAATACGTAGGAGTATCTACGTTGTTCTGGCCTAAAACCAGGCGGTGGAATACATGACGCATACCTGGTCGCGGAGACTTGCCCTGGAGTGACGGATTGTGTGGGACTACCTCTGGGCTTACCAATACACTAATCCGAAACCAACTCACAGTTGGCGCCTGTGGATCGCTACTGCTACTGCATTAACTTTGGGGATATGACACCCGCAAATCGGGCAGCCGTTATTGGACTCGAGAACCCGGCGAAATAGCAGATAGTGAAACTAAACGACGGACGTGGTCGTTTTAGCCTAGAAATGGGGGAGGGTCTTCTTTCTCTATGGATTTAATTATTTCTAACAAACCATGGAGCTTTTAAGATTCTCTTGAGGAGCTTATTTTAGAAAACTTGAAGCCGTTTCACCTGGTTGGGTGTAACAAACTTGAAGTAGATATTAGATCCGTAGAGGAGTACGGACCGAATAAACATCTTGTAAAACAAGCAATTGATGGCTTGTATATATAAATCAGCAAGTAGTCCCATATAGAAAGACAACCACATATCTCGGCACAACCCTTGATGTTAAACTCTGGTGGAACCTTTAAGAATAAATGTGAAGAACTCTATTAATAAATGGTAGGACTTAACAGTTTTTATGTAGGTTTTTCACGAAATTTACAATCCATGACTCATGAAATCGTTTAAACTTGATATTTAAGTTTCGCAACATTGAGTTAATATTTTTCAAATATTACTAAGATATCGTGGGGCAAAAGTACCGCTACTATTTTGCGCACCATCTTGGTTATGAAACGTTTAGCTCAGTTTCGCTTTAACCATTGTGTTGTGTAGACGTCCGAATTTATTATGGATAATTATACATCACAAGAACGAGCAGAAATAGTGACTATATTTATTAAAAATAATCGTTCCATTATTGGCACTCAGCGGAAATTGTTTTGTGGGACTTTTTCCGCACGTCGTACGTGAAGATTATGTTGTTAACAGATGTCATTCTTGCGTACAACGTTTTACAGGGGGCAATTTCAAACATATTTTGCTAGTTGTATATTCTTTTGCCGAATGGCCGATGTGATGTGTAAACCGCGGAGGAAATATCAGTATTTAAAAAAATATCTATATATCGATTTCGATAATTTTTAAAGATATCGATATGATGTCTAACAAAAAATGTCGATATTTTTTTTAAATATGGATATTTCTTTACTCCAACCCTATTTTCCCACGAAAAATTCATTTGATGACCAAGGGAAAGAAATCCCAAAACAAAAGTTCGATACTCTGCTTCGAAAAATCTATCGATCTTTTTTCAACAATATTTCGAAAAATATCGACCCAAATATATCGATATATTAACCAAAAAAAAACGACGATGAATATTAATATTTTTTGGGATCCTTTAAAGCAGATACTGTTATTGTATTTTTAATAAGATTAACCTTGTTCTTGTTTATTTTAGGTACATCGATGGGGGCTAAAATGGAATCCATCGAAGGTGGAATTGAGTACAAGAATAATGTGGGAAAAATTACGTATTATTCTGCCTGGAGGTGTGTAAGACCTTGGTTATTTAACAACATATTTTATTACTACTTTACGTCTAACGGACGTAAAGAAAGACAACTCCTGCGTTCGTCACACGCTTTCATCGATGACTTGATCAAACGGAGGGCTGCTGGTTTCCAAGTTTTTGACGTTGACAACGAAATATCATTCGGACAGGGTAGGAAGAAGTTGGCCATGCTAGACTTGCTGTTGAACGAGAAAATTAAGAACAACGCCATAGACAACCAAGGTATTAGGGACGAGGTTAACACGTTTGTTTTCGAGGTACGATTTGTGTTAATGTTTTTTTTTTCGTATTAGATGAACTTCGTTATTTGTAGGGCCACGACACCACTGCTTCTAACTTATCTTTTATGTTGATGCTTTTGGCTTGTCATCGTGATATTCAGGTAACACAATAAAGTTGCAATTTACGAAATTAAAATATATTTTGATGAGATTGTTTCTTATATTATATTGGCGCAAGGAGATTTTTAATATTAATTATTTCGAAACAGATATTAGTTAAGTTGTTACGAGGGTATATGGTCATGCATATATGCTTGCAGAATCGTTTTTCTTCCTTTTTGGTCTTCCAGGCGGTCATTTTCCATCGACATCTAAATCTTTACTTTTAAATTATTGAAAGCAAAACCATAGAGTAATATAGAAAAAAACCCATTAGAGGTCTCTTGAGAAAAATATCGCTACATCCAATATCTAGATGGGGTTATAATTACCCATTCAAATAATTTCATTGGTCAGTTTAAATCTCCATTATATGCAGCTGTAAGGAAAACATTTTGATGTGAATAATTTGTTCGATAACGTTTTGACGTCACGTTTGATTGACCTATGAAATTTAAATTGAAATTTAAATAAAAAATAATTTAATTTCGGAAATAAGTTATTTAAAAAAAAATACAATAATAAAACGGAAATATAAAATCATATACAAACAAAAAAGTTTGATGCGTGGTAAATACAATTACGATATAAATAATTGGACACAAGCTTGGAAAATAAGAATTGATGAAAGTAAATCTGTACATGTGCAGTTCACCTATAAACAGACCGTACAACCACCAATGACATTAAATAATTATATCATTCCATACAGCAATAACGCTACATATCTCGGAATGAATCTTGATGCAAAACTTCACTGGAAGGAACACATAAAGAAGAAAATAAAAGAACTGGAATTGAAATATAGGAAAATGTACTGTTTAATTGGAAGAAAATCACAATTATCAGTACATAATAAATTGTTATTATATAGGCAAATACTAAAACCTATATGGCTATACGGAATTCAATTATGGGGATGTTCTGCAAAGAGTAACAGCCAGTCAGTCAAGAAATCAAGAGAATTGCAATGGTTTTTCAGTTCTTCAAACACTTAATGTTGCAAGAATCATCCACACAGTTGTAAACGTAAAACTTACACACTGTAGAGGCATTGTGAAGTAGTTCAAGTTTGAATCAATTCTACATTTTCCTCCCTATTCCCCCGAACATGAGTCTTGTGATTTCTATCAAACTTATAATAGATTGGGAAAATATATTAGACTTAATGGCAACCATATTGAAAAATGATGTGAAGCTTAATAATTGCTTTATTTTTGTTTGTACCCTACAAGTACGTTATAACCATCTCGGTCTACCCTCGTATATTTATAAAAATATATTTTTAGAAGCGACATATTTGTAAAAAATATTAATTGAATCTGCACATAATCTACTTAATTTTATAGGATCAAGTATACGAAGAATTACAACATATTTTGGGTCCAGAGTTATCCAGAGAGCCTACATATGCCGATTTGCAAGAAATGAATCTCATGGAAAGGTAAGGAATTATTGGCTATTGATTCTCCATTAGTAGGAAACGCTTTTATATATTACAAAGCGAATAATAGCTTTTATCGAACCTTTTAATAAAGTGGAATAAAATTCAAATGAAATGGTTTCTTATTTGATTTTTCTGATTTAATTTATTTTAATTGATGATTTTGATGTAGAATTATTTATTATACAACTTAATACATTTCTATAGACCATTGCTAAATTGTTATTATTAATAGTGCTGTATAATAAATATAAGACGATAATAAACCTAATTATGAAAAGTATAAATCCTTTTTTATGCAAAATATAAAGTTGGCGTAAAAATAATTTCGGTTTTTGAGGCCATACTATAGCGTGCCTAATATAGTTGTTTACTCAATCAATTTTACAGTGACTGTGTAAATGCCATTAATGAATACACAACATGTATCATAGATTACATTTTAAAACATGAACTAAATTATCTTATATTTAATCCTACATCTTTGGTTCTTATACGTCGCTGGTCGCTAAATCTGATTCTATACGACATTTGACTATTAAATAACGTTACTGACGTTTTTATAGAAGATTCACCAAGAGCAAATGTCAGCTATTTCTTTTGAATGCAGTGCCTCTCGCTTTTATAAATAAGTTTTGTTCACATTAGAATTGTTTCAATGGCTTGCCGTAAATATATCAGTGTAACAGTTGAATAACGAACTGATGTGGAAAGACTATTAAAATTTGAAATTTGAATCTACTACGGCCCTGAAACAAAGCACCAACCCATTGACTAGGAGAACTTGACAGAGAGCTACGAGAGTTCGAATGAGCTAGTACAATTTTAAATCAATGTTTGATTATCTTCGATATTTATGTTATTATCAAATTATCAATAGACATTAGCACCTTTACGTTCTTGTTCAATTTCTTGAATAAAAAGTCAAAATATCCTGAGTTTGTTTCTTGCAAACCATGAAACAAATCCAACATTGTAATCAATAAAAGTGTGTAAGAACTCAGTTGAATTCAGAGTTTTAATATTTTATGATCGATCAATGCAAACAACAAAATTTATACTATTCACACAGCTACTCTCAAATTACATCTTACAGTTTCACAATATTGTCATGTTATAATTATACCCTTATATTATAATTAAACTATAATGTGTCATATCATATATATGAATATTTCAACACTTTAGGATTGAAACTTAATAAAAAAGTTATATTGTCTTTAAAAGAACCTGAAAACCGAAAATAAAAGTCGCGAACTTTTGATAGCTTGATTTTTCAATTAAAACTTCCAGGCTTGATTCGAAAACGCAGCGTTAAATTGCTTTTATACTCCCCCTCACCAGAATTAAAAATGGGGTTGATATTAGGATCATTTCTTACATTTTCAGGTGCATCAAAGAAAGTTTAAGGTTGTACCCTAGTGTCCCTTTTATTGGACGTATAGCCAGTGAGGATATTGTTACAAAAGCTGGAATCATACCGAAAGGATTATCGATTAACATTCACATATATGATGTCCATAGGGATCCTCAATATTGGCCAGACCCAGAGACGTTTGATCCATCTCGGTTTTTACCGGAGAACTGTCGGAACAGGCATCCGTATTCGTATATACCTTTCAGTGCGGGACCAAGAAATTGTATAGGTAAATTGATATAGTCCTTCCAGTTAAAAAGCCAATGCACGTCATAGATGATGTCTAATTTACTGCCGATTTGCTGCAGTTTGTACAAATGCATGTACAAAAAAAAATTCGTCTTAAATTCGGAGCAGATTCTTTTTCTCACTTTACCCTAGTTAAAAAGAGACAGAATGCTGTCTGATGCATCGGAACATGTAACCTAATCAATGTGTAAAATTTGCTTTATGATTAAAAATTCAAGTTAACGAATAAACTTCAAGCTGACGTCATAAATATTAATGATTTGCATTGGCTATTTTGTTGAGTTGACTATATAGTGGCTTTAATTATTTTATAGACATTACTATTATTAACATTATGTTTTAGGACAACGATTCGCTATCTTAGAAATTAAGTCGATTTTATGTAAAATATTCAAGAACTTTATTTTGGAACCGATTGATACCCCAGAATCTCTGGTACTAGTTCAAGAGTTAACTTTAAGATCCGTTAATGGTATAAAAGTTAAATTTGTACCAAGAATAAATAAGAACAAATAAGCCATATTTTATTTATGCATTATTTGCTTTTATATAATTAATTGTTTCATTGTGAAAAATTGTATATTACTGTGATTAATAAATAGTACAATCTAAAAATCGTCTATGGTATTCTTCATTATGAATTCCTCTAGTAGGACTAAGTTGTTGTTGTGAGCTATTCATTTCAAGAAGCTCGAAATATTGGTCGATAATACAGCACTTATTCAACTCATACTATTCCGTAACCACCATATTCACCTGATTTAGTTCGATTAGTACTTTTGTCTGTTATATAAACTGAAAAAACTGTTCTGCAATAGAATTCAACAATTATTTGGAAGATTAAAATGAAAACGTTAGTGTAAATATACTACTTTAAAGAATATAAAATAAAATTTTAAAAAATTATATCTTTTTGAGAGTAATTGGATTTTATTACAGAAAAACATCTCTGAGGGTATATGTCATATATCATCTCATATTTTGGGTATATATGGCCTGGTGTGTATAACACGTCAATTGAAAAGTCCCCAGCCTACCATAGTAAAACACCTTTTTCAACATAATTCCCTTCAAGGGTGATACACTGATTATAGCGACCCTCCTACTTTTCGATACCTTTTTTGTAGTACGATTTGTTTTTTTGCTTCAAAATAGGCCTCAGTTTCGTCGATCAGCTCTTCATTCGACGAAATTTTTTACCAGCGAGCATTCTTTTGAGATCTGAGAACAGGAAATAGTCGCTGGTGGCCAGATCTGGAGAATAAGGTGGATGATCAAGCAATTCGAAGCCCAATTCATGGATTTTTGACACCGTGTATTGTCTTGGTGAAGCAGCACTTTCTTTTTCTTCACATGCGGTCGTTTTTCCACAGAGCATTCTCATACACAAATATTCGTGAATGATATGATGTACACGTTCAGTTGATATCCTGGGGCAGTGTCCGGAACCTCGATATCAAGCCAATTTTTTGCTTCGACACACGCGAAATTCCTTTTTATCCATTTTTTTCACAATAACAAAAGTTTCTTCACTCAAAATGCTATAATTCACAAAATAATGATCCGACAGCTGTCAAATTTATATACGCAATTTTTTAGCATTAGGGCTAAGTAGAAAAACATATGGATTTAATTCTGGTAGCGCCATCTCTGTGTAAGGCCGGTACTTTTCAATTAACCTGTTATATTAGGCTGGGAAATATAATGAATAATATGTCTGAACATAATGGTTTAGTTTATGTTAAAATAGGATTGTCCCGGCAGAATTGTTTGTTTTCCAGTAAGTAGCACTTCTTTCCGTAAAATAAAATAGAAAATTTTTAAGTAATGTAAACTGGCGCAGTCGGTAAGTTTCTAGATCATAATCATTTAAGGTAATTAATTTAAATGGAAACAACTTACTTATGAATAAAATCAGCATATCATTATAAAGAAAAGACGAGAACTTGATGTTGGATTGGCAATTCGTGCAAAAATATTAAAGTGGAATATGCAAGACAACAAAAGTATTGCTCACAGTCACCAAAAGGGGATATTAGAAGTTCAGTTGCTCAGCCGTTGATTATTGGAATTTGGGAAACCATTTCGAATAGGCTGTGCCATGTAAATGAGGCTAAAAACCATGCAATTTGGAAGATCATTATATTTATTAAAATATAAATAAAATATATAGTATTAAAACCGATTGAATGAACATATATAGTATTTTTATCAATGAAGAAGATGATGATTATATGTTCATCGCGAATTTCCAACACTATTTTATTGACTTACCAAATATAATATAGATATATAGCCATGAGTGATTACTGGTTGTTTATAGACTTCAAAAGAAAGATCAGGAACAAGAGATTTTGCTTCAATGATGAAGTAATTGATGAAGTGGTGTCCTATTTTGAAAGCAAACACATCGCAAAACATTTTCGAAGCCGGCTTGGTGGCGCAGTGGTAAATGCGATGGGACGATCCTCCTAATGTTGCGATAGCCGCGGGTTCGAATCCTGCTGGGGCATGGTCGTAAATTTATGTTTGTGATTGTTTAAAATTTGTGAATATTCTAGGCAAGAGTATAAAATCCGACAAGGAAAATGATCCCAGTCACGCCAGTAACCTTCTGTTCGTCTTCTGGGATGATTTCTAAAGTTGGTCATTCGCCAGTCGGTAGACTTAATGCTGAGGACCGTTGTTCGGAGCCCACGTTAAACTTTAGGCCCAGTCCAGATAAACCCATAGTTGGTAAAAGGAGACTTTAAAATATACATTTAAAAAAAACGAATAAGTCGGCCTAAAGTTTGTCCGAGACTAATTGAGTGATGTGCTATAATAAAAAATATATAAAAACTTATATTGACAGTCGATTCCCTGTTTATTATCAGCAATTTATTTTTTCGTCACAAATTTTCTACACTCACATTTGAATGATTGATGAACTTTCTTTTACGGTAATTAATTAGACATAAACAAAGTACCAAATATTTTTACATTCCTGCAATTATTGCAAGTGTTTCTAAAAGTCTGTTCTAAATAAACCAGCAATTACGTCACTGTGTTTTTTTTTAATTTCAATCAAAATGTATTGAACAACAGAAACATTGTTAAACCAAGATTATTAAATGGGTTTCATCAATTAACGAAAATATTTTGATTGGTAACCTTAAATCTCGAAACAGTATTGATAAATTTAATGTATTTATATTTTTACTTTCGTTGTAAACAATTTTAATATAATGAAACATCAGTCCGAATCAGCGCATAAAAAAGACGGTTCTCACTAAGTGCGTTAGATAAAAATGATTTTACTTTACATCCTAGTTTTACTGGTTTTAACTATTGCCATTTATAATTTTCAAAACATTAAGGACAGGATACGATTTGTGAAAATGACATACAAACTAAAATTTGCCGACGGAGGCTCTTTTCTCATAGGGAATCTTCCACAACTTACCAGTTCAAAAGGTATTTATTTATAGTTAATAAGAAAGACAGTAAATTTATTATTTTGATAAAAATAGTCAGATATAGAAACGGTGGTAATGTTCATTACTAATTCCTTACCTGCATATTATTTATGTCTTAGTATACTATTTCACATTGTTTTTTATCATTTTATTACGAAACATATATATTATTAAGCACAGATGGTTATAACAAAAATGATTAATATTTATAATAATTATAATTTGGATTTTCTTGAATAATTTTTTTATGTATATATTTTATGTATATTTAACAACAAAATACATCGCTAATGACTCAATATTTAATAACCATAATATTATAAGTTACCCACTTAGAATGTACTCAATATTTTGAACAAAAATTAATTTTTATTTTATGAATATGTTTAGGTCATTATATCAATAATTAAAATATACAGAACTCTTTTTTACACACTTCTTTTATACTATATCTTGCACAATGGTTATTAAATTTACTACTGTGATTTAAAAATCATAATATACACAACCTGTGCTGGTATTTAAAGGTCTTAAAGACCATTCATCAAATTCGAAAGATTAGAAAAAACACTGGCATAAATGAATTTTTTTACTATTTTTTTATCACACTAACATACGATATCACATAACATTTTAACTAGTTTTAACATATTGTTTATTATATTTAAATATTTATGAAGTTGTTATTTGTTAGTAGTTTAAATATTTGCAATATTTTACTGACTTACGGACAACAATAAAAATAATACCTTATAATAATACTCTAATAATTAGGGCGTAGAAAATTAATATATTATTTGGTTTAATTTTTAACTCAACTTAACAAGCTCACTCTTAATAAATGTTTATCTTTAAGAAGTAAACAAAACATATATATTGTAGTTTATCAAGATAATATACATATTAAAATTTTGTTTGTTATATTTAATAATGACGTTGATATCGAAATGTTGAAATCGAGCATCTCAATTGCGCATATTCTCATTGCTGTATCTATTGTGAGACTTATTATCACTATTATGAAATAAAATTAAATGAAAATGCTTATTTTAAAATGTGATGTAATAATCTATCATATTGCCGCTAATTATATTATAACTATATTTATCGGTATGGCAAAAATTAATTTCGGTTTTCAACAAAATAAAGTCAAATCAATTTTACATATAGTGCCCGAAACCTTTTATATCATCTTGTTTCTATGTCTTTTCATTCAATTTATTTTTATAATTAATTAATATTATTCTTCTCTTGTTCGTTTCTCCATCTCATGTACAATAAAAATGTAGTATACATATCCTCACAGCTTGAATCGTAATCATACATTCTGGACCATTGCATATTTAAAACCTGTTAAGGTATATTGAGCAAAATGATCTCAAGGGACAACGACCATATGCCGATTTAACTATCTCTCTATATCTCTGCATAATGTTAATATATTTTGCTTGAATTTTCTATTCATTAATATTTTTCATACTGATTATTCATTTTGACCTTATAAGAAAACCTTTCAACGGTCGTCAACAATTCATAAATTCACGTTGAAATTTTGATATGTTGGACAATGTATTCACTTCATAAAAAATTAGCTATTTTTAAGTTTTAACAGTATTTTTACGTCACAAAAATTAAAATGAAATATTTCATTTTTATTTTAATATCTACAAATAAAGTTACAGATATCATTATAAGAATGAATGAATGTTTTCTTGATAACCCACCATTTTTTTGTTTAAACTATTTTTTAAGGATTTCTTCTTTTTTTAAAATATTTTAAAGACTCCTTTTTACCAACGCGGATTTATCTGGACTGGACCTACACTTTAACGTGGGCTCCGAACCACTTTAGAAATTATTGCAGGAGACGTCCGGTCTTACCCAGCCTGGTTACTGGCGCGACTGGGATCATTTTCCTTATCGGATTGTGCACTCTTAGCTAGGACAATCACAAATATTAAACAATCATAAACATAAATTTACGACCATGCCCTAGCAGGATTCGAACCCGCGACTATCGCAACAATAGACGGACCGTTCTGTCGCCCTTACCACTGCGCCAATCAAGTCGGATTTTTAAAGATTTATTTTTATTTTTTTTAGAAAAACTATTTAAGATTGTTCGAAAATGGAATAACAGCGAACACTTGAAACCAATGTTCGTTGCCCAAGTTGGTCCATATATGGCTCTAAATATTATTGATCCCGATATTATTGAGGTAAGATGGTCAAAGTAGAAACATTGCAGTTGCTAACATTTAATTGCAATTAAATGTTATAAATATTATTATCTCAATTTTCTCGAATATACATTTTTAATAAAAATTCATTTTGTTATAATCGTTAGGCCGTTATATCCAGTAATAAAAACCTGCAAAAATCTCTTTTGTACACATCTCTTGGACCTTGGCTTGGACAAGGATTGTTAACAAGTACAGGTACATTGACATAATTATTATAATGTTTTTTCATTATATATTAATAATATGCTATTAGACTGTTTTACCGGATAATATATATATCAAATTATTTTCAGGAAATATGTGGCATACTAGAAGGAAAATCCTTACACCAGCATTTCATTTTTCGATTTTGCAAGGTTTTATAAGTACATTTAATGAGGCTGCTGATAAAGTGGTTAGGGATATAAAATCTTGCGGCTTTAGAAAACCGATAAACGTTGTTCCGTTAGTATCGGAAGCCACCCTGCATGGTATAAATTGTAAGTACAAAACAAGATATTTTAATATTTGAAACACTTACTCTACTTTACCTTAATATCTATTAGATGGAATAGAATGGATAATCATAGTGTTAAAGAAATAATCATAAACATCAAGGCAAATTATCTTCTGTCTTTCTGCTACACATTCCTGCGATTTAAAATAAATACAGGGATATTTAATCGGTTAATAAAATAAAAAAGTTTCATGATGAATGAAGTTTTCAATACTAGGAATAGTTACTACTCTATGAATAGTTGCAGTAAATGTGTCAGGCTAGAAACCAACAGTGTACGTTTAGCAATAAAAACTCTTAACAGTAAAAACCTTCTACAAAATTAACTTTCTGCTGCTAACCACAGCAATAATAAGTTGGCTAAAATGGCTTGTTGTTATTCTGTTCTAAGAGCTTCTGTGGTGCAGAAAACGAAAAATATAATTAAGAAATTATTTATTTTGTAAATAATAGTATATGTCAGACTAACAAAAGTTTATGCGGTTTATTTCGCTTTAATTTATTGATTTAATATACGTTGTCCATTGGTTGCTTCCATGTTGCTGTGATTTAGTAGACTTCTTCCTTGTTTTATGGTGAAATCTTGGATAACTTCGTGGATTTATTGGAGTTTGAGTTCATCGTGTAGTTCTTCGTCGATTAGGACGTGATAAGTGTTACAACTTTTTGTGTTTTAGTGTTTTAGTGTTTTAGCTGCGTTGGATTACTAGTCGGTTAGATGACCTAATACAATCTCATCATTTCAAGTCAATCTAGGCTTTATTATTAACCAATAAATCAATCACTTTACAAGAACAGTTGTTTAGTTTAGTCTAATCTGATCCACTGATGATATGGTGTTTTCAATTTAATCCAATATAGACATGAATATTGAAGTATTTCGCTAATTTTGATTGCAGAATTGGACATTTCTTATTGCTATAGTTTCGCTATAGCTTTAGGAAGATGATGAGATATTGAACGTATGTCCAACTTTTCCTTCTTCCAATCAGCGTTGTAGAGCAGATACAGGAGTTGTCTAAAAATAGTGTCCTGCGGAACTCCAGCCGAAACAGGGTTGAATGTTGAGGCAAATCCTTCGTACGATATACTTTTTTTTCAAAGATCCTAAAATCTTACGATCAGTCTTAAATACCATATCCGATGAAACGCTTGGAAGATGTCTAGGAATGTTGCAGGCCAGTATTATTTTCCATTCGTTTCTTTCTGTTTAGTCCTTTCAAACATATTCTACAATTAAGAATATGATTTTATTCTTCGTATAGCTGTTAATGTTTTTAATGGTTTAGTACATTTTGTATAATGTGTGTTATGTCCTCAAAGGCTTGAAAGCATCCAAGGATAATAGCTCAAATATTCCATTTACATGTCGAAGATGTAATCTTTTTTTATTTACTCTACTTTACTAGGAATGTTGTTTTTTAACTTTTCTTGATATTACAATTTTCGATTATTAGAAATTTCGCATTTATTTACAAGCAAAATGCTGATTATTTAGTATTTACGATAATGTTGCTAAATCCCTTTATTTTCTGAATCAATATCTACTAGGTAAACTATATTACAAGACTAACATTCACATAATTACCTTTTAATTTTTGTAACTTGAGTAATAGTTAAAAGTTTTGTACTGGTATGGAAATGTGTCCAAGACAAAGTCTTAAAAAGCATAATATATTTCGCCCAGTGGAAATCTCAGTGAGGTTATTGGATGAATGATGCTAGATCATCTGCTATCCGACAAAGGCTTTTACATTAAATTTGAAATGGTACTTTTCAAGACAGATCACCGATTGGTTGAGACTGAAAGGAAATTATGTAATTCCAGAACATGTGTAAAAAAATTATAAGTCAAGGCACAAATATTGCTGTGAATTAGTGTCTAATTTTTTTTAAACACTTTGTTGTGTACTATTTATATTCGAACCATTGTGCTATCTTTGTCTGAATATATTATAAACATCATAATCTTCTAAAGTTTTGAGTAAAAAGTTGGTCAAATCTTCACTTATTTTATCACTTGCAGAATGAAATGTTAAAAAATGCACTTTAGCAGTAAGGAATAAACGATAGATGGTACATAATAATATTTCACCGGTGGCGTTGATTGATAAATCTTTGGTTTTATGAAAATTTGTTGTGATTTTACATGCACTGAAAGTATTGAATATGTCATTTGTATTTAAATATAGTATAATTATTGAAAAAGGATGGACTCATTTTAGGTACGTCTATGGGATCTAAAATGGAGAGAATCGAAGGTGGAGTCGAATATCAGGAAAACCTTTCGAGACTCTCCGATTCAGTGGCCTGGCGATGCCTAAGACCCTGGCTATTCAACAACATCTTCTACTATTTCTTCACTTCCAAAGGTCAAACCGAAAATAAACTGATCAATTCGTTACATAACTTCGTCGATTCAGTGATAAAGAAACGAGCAGCTGGTTTTCAAGTATTTAACACCGAAGAGGAAACGGTCTCTAAGTCTGCGTACGGTAAGAAGAAGCTGGCCATGTTGGATTTGCTGTTGAATGATCAGTTGAGGAATAACTCAATCACTAATCAAGGAATCAGAGATGAAGTTAACACTTTTGTGTTTGAAGTTAGTTGTGTTATTCGTTTATGACAATAAGCAATGTTTATTTCCTTTCAGGGTCACGATACAACTGCAGCTAACTTGTCTTTTACGTTGATGCTTCTAGCTTGTCATAAAGATATTCAGGTAAATTTTTATTACTGATTTTTCTCATCGCATATACATACATATTATATATACTTTATCCAAACGGCACACACTAGCACCCATACCGAAGTGGTAATGGTTATGTGACACTTATCCCAGCATAGGTTAGACTCTATGAAACTCATCGATTTCTTATAGAAATCGGAGGAAATTTTCTGTATTTTCTCCTGTTAAGGAATTTCTTAAGTTTTGCAATCCATACATGGCTCTAATCTCAGTCGTGGACAGTCATCCAGTGTGTACTAAACTGAAGTAAAGGCAAGGTGACAAAGTCATCAAGTGCATATATACAGCATATATATTTAATATCAGAAATAGACATAATCTTAATTAAGAAATATTGTTTATTGTCGTCCATGACCTTGCACCATGTGTTTGTTTACTTCAAATATTTCTATCCATGTTGGTGTGGTCTAGAAATCAATTTTTATTTCGTTTTATAAATATCCAATCATATTTTGATAAAAACGTTCATTTTATCATATGAAATTATATAAGGACGTATAATAAAGCGCAGTCTATTTATTATATGTCATTCGAACTAAGAAAACTTTAATGAAATTTATGTGATTGAGCAATTAATTTCAGTGAATTTTGATTGCTCCAATTTTTCATGTAAATTTCAAGTTTCATGTAAAAAAAATATGTAATATCCGTCACTTCAGTATTTTATATTACTTTGATAAACATTAACGATAATTTCTCTATATAAATAAATATATTTTATGTAAGAATGAAGTATTCGAAGAAATATGTCATATACTTGGGCCAGACTTGGATAAAGAACCAACCTATGCTGATCTCCAAGAGATGGCTTTAATGGAAAGGTATTTCGAATTCAATGGTAACAGTATGGTTGAAAACCAATGACTATATATGTTGCAGATGTATCAAAGAAAGCTTAAGACTTTATCCAAGTGTCCCTCTCATAGGTCGTGTAGCAAGCGAGGATATAGTCACCAAAGCTGGAATTATACCAAAGGGTTTATCTTTCCACGTTCATATATATGATGTGCATAGGGACCCGGCATTATGGCCTGATCCGGAGAAGTTTGATCCTTCACGGTTTTTGCCAGAAAACTGCAGGAATAGACATCCTTATTCGTATATACCATTTAGTGCTGGACCTAGGAATTGTATAGGTATGTAATTACATATAAATTACTTCCTTAATTAGAAACCGCTTGTTTTCTATCTTTAAGATATCTTTTTAAAAGTCATTTCTGTGATGTCTATAATAAAACTTATTGTGATATAAAATAATATTAAATACTACAATTAGCTTGCAGCGTTTTACAAAATATCGCGTCATTATTGCAGCATTATCTTGCTTTCTTTAACAATTTTGTATATTTTAGTACAAAACCATTTTGTGAGATTTTCTTATATGAGAAAGGTGCTCTAGAAAGCCATTATATTTTAGTCAAAATTATCCTCTATTTTTGCAAATGTTTTCAACGTAGTTGGTGCATTTTATAAGTGATTGGTATAAATGACAATGTTCAGTGTTTGTAAAAATTGGAGGAATTGCATCATGGGAATTCCTTCCAAACAATTTTAATTATATAAATAATTAGAATAATTGGATTTTTTAACCATCTAAATAACTGGAAATTGACGGGTCAGCCAAAATTAGGTATGAAATTGACTTTAATTTATTATTTTTATTTTATTTTAATTTCTGATCTACTGCGTCAGTGACTAAAAAAGAAAAGATCCTTGTATATTCTTCCCTAACGTAAAATATCTTGAAAAGAATATCAGCGAAAACAGTCAGTTTGTTTAGTCGAATCATAAACATATTTGGTGGTCAAGAAGTATTAATTGGGCACTTCATATTTCAGAGATGTTCATTTCTCAGATTTCTGTTCAGTTGTTTTTGATTTTTTTACTAAAAAACACTACGAATGAATTCCACCATCTAATAATTAAAGATTGATTAATCGAGATAATTGTTAATTGTACTTTTGTCCACTAAAATATAAAAGTATTAATGTTTGGCATTTTTTTAGGACAGAGGTTTGCAATGCTAGAAGCGAAATCCATCTTATGTAAAGTGATTAAAAACTTCATCTTGGAACCAGTTGATACGCCAGATTCCTTAGTACTTGTACAAGAATTACTGTTAAGATCAGTGAATGGTGTCAAAATCAAATTTGTACCAAGATATTAACGAATTAAAGAAGACATAGTATATCTGCAAAAATTAACGCTTATTTTTTGGAAATTTACAATGAGTAATTGTTGCTCTGCGACATGGACTTTTGAACCTTTATATTTACAATACTTTTCTGTTTACTTCTAGATTGTGATATTTTTGTGACCATTATTAATAATGGTACTGATTACACTCCGAATTTAAATTTTTTCCATAATTGTTTATGTTAGATACACTAATTGCTTGCCGATAGCGGGTTTTAAACATAAATATAAAAATACTTATTAATCATTGTTCTATTATTTACATATTTTGAAGAGTTTGGCCTCCATCGCAATTTTATAGTTTTTTCTTCATTGCAGTGTTTTTTGTAGTCGCGACTACAAAATATTTAGGTATAGTATATTAAAAATTTTAGCATATTAATTTTTTATTAAAATTGTTTCATTGGATATCCACAGATATATGAACAAAACAGAGCGCAGGGTGAAACAATTGAATGATAGGTAGAATAGAGAAAACACTCTAACATATATAAAACAGTAAAGCAGAGAAACATATAAATTATATATAGATGAAAAAATTATATATAGTAAAACAAAGCCATATATACGAGACAAATAATAAATGGAATATTGGATATAAAATAAATTATAAAAGAGGGTACTAAATGAAGGATGGTAGATTTATTTCTCTCAGATAGCTAAAGGGATTATCTCTGTTATAAGGTGTGAATATTTTTTTAATAAGTTTGCTCTTGTCTCATATGTATAATTCATGGAATTTACAAGATATAGTGTAAAGAAGTTTATAAAACTGAGTGAGACTATCACTGTCGATGTTTACCAATATCAAATGAATAAACTTTTTTATTATTATTTAATTATTACATTGTTACTACTCGTTTCCGACTAACCTACAATTTGTCTTTATGATAACTTAAATCAAGGTATATAATTAAGAGGACCCATCGGCCCTATTTCAGTCTCTGGTGAAATCTTTATTCATGTCACTACACAACACTACACAAGATCAGATGGTTTGATCCTTTTGAGTCTCTCTCTTGTTCTGATGGTATCTAAAAACTGAAATACTTGAAAAGCTTGGAAAATAAAAAATAACGATAGTAAATCGGTACATGTGCAGTTCACCTACAATAAGACCATACAAGCGCCAATAACATTAAATAATACTATCATTCCATATAGCAACAACGCCAAATATCTCGGAATGAATCTTGATGCAAAACTTCGCTGGAAGGAACATATAAAGAAGAAAAGAAAATAATATGAGTTGAAATATAAGAAAATATATTGGAAGAAATCATAGTTATCAGTATATAATATATTGCTATTATTTAGGCAAATACTAAAAGCTCTTTGGGCATACGGAGTTGAATTATGGGGATGTTCTGCAAAAAGTAACAAACAAAACACACATTTTTCAGAACGTCCTGAGAAGTATTGTGGGCGCACACAAATACCATCGGACTGACTACCTACATCGAGACCTTCAGATACCCACAATCAGCCAAGAAATCAAGAGATCTGCAAGGGGGCATGCGGAAAGATTACATTGTCATGAGAATATTGAAGTATTGTAACTTTTGGATACCACCAGACCAGGACACAGACTCAAAACAATAAAACCATCTGATCTTGTGTAGTGTTGTGTAGTGAGGTGCATATAATAAAAAATACAGCAATGACATGTATAAACATTATTTCACTAGAGATTGAGATAGGGCCGATGGGTCCCCTTAGTTATATACCTAAAATTAAGTTGTCATAAAGAAAAATTGTAGGTTAGTCGGAAACGACTAGTAAAAATATAATAACTAAATAATATTAAATAAAAATTAAATTAGGATTTTGTTGTATGCTAAAGCCAAAATGAACTAAAAAGTGTGAAAATGAAGAAAGTGCTACTTGTGATTATGACTGTTTGCTATCTAAACATTTTATAATATAAAAAACATGGAGGGAAAAAACAGTGTTATTCTTTTTTCCTGGAAGGTTCCATATAAAAAAAGCAACCAGGATAACTTGACGGCATTGAAACTATCCAGGGAGCGCTAAACTCGAAAAGATATATCGGAGTTTTCCGACTTTTTACTGTTATTCGATGTAAATCGGAAATATTCGGTCGCATAAAACTGAAACTATGCGGAGGAGTTCGAAAACTTTTCCGACCAATTAATATGACAGATCGGAACTCGTAGTTGGTTCATATTGAATTCGTCGCTGCGATTACGGGGTAAAAATAACGGACTTTTGTTTCAGATAATTCGTTTGTCTTCCCGGAAAGTGAATCTAATTTTAGTTTTAATTTATTCATAATTCATTTATTCATAGAGGGAAAACACCTAATACTAACACACCGGTTTGGGTTTATTAACAAGCATTCAACAATTGACCAGTTCCACAGAATAACAGACGTTATTGAAAAAACCTACGAAAGTAAAAAAGTATTCTCAGATATATTCTTAGATGTAGCACAAGCCTTCGATAAGGTTTGGCATGTAGGCATTATTCATAAACTACAGAAAATGTTACCAAATCAACACACCGAACTATTAAAATCATATATTACAACCAGAATGTTGAGTCAAACATGAAGATGCTTACTCTACAATAAAAGAAGCTAAAGATGGTGTACCACAAGGAAGTGTACTGGGGCCAATGCTTTATCTACTCTAGACTTGTGATATACCACAAATGGAGAATATTACGATGGCTACATTTGCTGATGATACTGCTGTTATAGCTGTCGGAGACAATAGTGAAGAAGACACACGAAATGTGAATGTGAATCTGTGCATGCGCAGTTCACCTACAATCACACCGTATAAGAACCAATAACATTAAATAATACTATCATTTCATATAGCAACAACGCTACATATCTCAGAATGAATCTTGATGCAAAACTTCGCTGGAAGGAACATCTAAAGAAGAAAATAAAAGAACTGGAATTGAAATATAGGAAAATGTATTGGCTAATTGGAAGAAAATCACAATTATCAGTACATAATAAATTGCTATTATATAAGCAAATACTGAAACCTATATGGACAGATATGGAGTTAAATTATGGGGTTCTGCAAAGAGTAATATAAACAAAATACAAATTTCTGAGAAGTATTGTGAGCGCACCCAAATACTACAGGACTGACTACCTACACCAAGTTGTTCAGATACCCACAGTCAGTCAAGAAATTAAGAGAATTGCAAGGGACCATGAAGAAAGACTCCATTCTCATGAGAATATTGAAGTATTTCAACTTTTGGGTACTACCAGAGCAGGACACAGGCTCAAAAGAATTAAAATATCTGATCTTGTATAGTGTTGTGTAGTGAGGTGCATTTAATAAAAAATACAGCAGTGACATGTATAAACATTATTTCACCAGAGACTGAGATAGGGCCGATGGGTCCTCCTAGTTATATACCTAGATTTAAGTTATCATAAAGACAAATTGTAGATTAGTCGGAAACGACTAGTAATAATGTAATAATTAAATAATAAAAATATAATTCATTTATTAAAGTTAAATACTTTTAGTATACATATGTTATTTGGCGACTACAGCTAGAATTTTATGGATTAAAAACAGAACATACATGTGTGTGGTTAAAATCATTAATTACAAGGTACAAGAATATGTCAAAATAGAGAGAGAAGGTTTGTATATAATAAAAAGTGAATAAAACATAAATGTGTATAGGTAACAGAATCAAGTATTAGGGATGCAGAAAAAAATCGTATATCGTTATATCGGTACTTAATTTTACCAAACCAAACCTTCGGTCAATTTTGATAATTAATTTTAAGTACTTCTTAAAAAATTTAGAGATAATATATATTTTTTAGGCTAATATTTCGCTATATTTGTTTTTTCTTATAAATATCGATATATTGTTTTGTAAAATGTCGATATTTTTTATAGTTACTGCAAAAAAATATTTTTTTGGTCGATATATAGATATATCGATATTTTTTTTAAAATATCGAAAACGATATATCGATATTTTTTTAAATATCGATATTTTTTTCGGTGGCCAACATCCCAATTAAGTATACAATACTGGAGTACATTGGTAACTGATGAATCCAAGTAAAGTAATTATTGGATTCACATATTATTTCTTATTTCAAAATGTCTAGGAGAGAAGAAAAGGAGATAAAAGAGTTTCGACAGGTTGTCAGATCTCAGAACTCGAGTTCAGATCTCAATCTGACCATAAATTGACATGATGGCAATGATTTTGGATGGCCTATCAGGATCTGGATTTAAGGTATTCTGGTCAGTTAAGGGAAAATATATATTTAGTGTGGTCAGTTCGTGTATACTATTAAATATATTTATAATTATTGGATGATCGTGAGTATGTGACTTGATAGTTCTTAATGCACTGAAAGAGTCTATGCAGATCAGCTATTCCTCCGGTTCGATAAATCATTCTTTTATTAAGAAGTATTCATGTTTTTTTGTATTTCTGTTTTTATATTACTATTTTAGACTATAAGGTACTACCTAACTATGATGGGATGTTAGCTGAAATATGATTATATGCAATCATATTACGCTTATTTTTAATGAATTTGTTTTGTGAAGTTGATTGATAAATTATATTGATGTTAAATATGGCGAGAATTACTATTAAGCGAGTATTAATAAATATTTTAGGTTTTTCTTTCCATTAATGACCCCTTTAATAAATCATCAAATTAAAGTGTAAGGCATCATTGAATGTTTTTGCAGGAGAAACAAATACACGCTTTTCCTAGATGTACCACAACTTTCGATGATCTTTGGCTCGAAGGAAAAGAAAAGGAATACAATTTGTGGTCTAAAATGGCAAATGAAACTAAATGAGCTAAAATGTCTTCCTATTAACTTTACCAATAAAAAACACTACTATTCAAATGAAAAGTAATGCCAAGTATTTAAGCTTAAAGTTATATGTGAAATTAAATAGAAGGAGAACTTGGAAGAAATTCCAAAATATAGATACACATTACATTTTTAGCTAACAATTAGGTGGTTGCAATATATTTTGTTCGGCGATGCGAAAGTGTAGAGTGTAAATATGAATAAACGTTAAAAAAATTAACAGTTAAATTCAATCAATATTTTAACATTCCTCTACGTTTAGTATTATTAACTTATTCAATGTTTAAGAAGTTCTGTCGCATCCAGCTTATTCACCAGATATAGGGCCTTCTCATTAGCAGTTATGGAATTATAGAAAAGATGGAAATTATTCTGATTTGAATATATAGGAACATTTTTTTTTCAAAAAATTCATTTTTAAAGTAAAAAAACTGATCAGAGTACTTGCAATGCCCTAATATCTATGCCCCCTAATATAAGAAAAGCTTGTATAGAAAAGGCTTTAAATTATTCTGTTGATATTCTATACATATAAAGCATTATTTTGTTTAAAACTATTTTTTGTTTTTAGATAATAGAAATATATACTCACCAAAAACTATAACAAATGTCATTTTCACGGTTTTTATTTTAGCTCTCGGTATAATTCCTCTGGAACTTGCTCTACGAGAGTCGATGTCATCTCGCAGATAACGTGGTGGTCTGCTACGGTGATCTTCATCTGCAAATATACACATATTTGAGAATATATGATATACAAGAAACAACTTGTTTAACCAAATGGGTTAAGTTTAACTAATTGCATATCAGTTCATAGATTTTGAAGACGGAAGTGGAGTTTAAAACTGAACCCCACTAAAACAGAGGTTCCTTTCACTTAAACAATAATAAAGCACGCGAAGAACAGAAGATAATTTTGAGAGCAATACAAATAAAAATAAGGGTAAGTGGGTTAAATTCACACAAGGAGAACCATCATATACTGCGTGTATCTGAAGTTATGCATGGAGCAAAAGAATGAAAATAATATTTGTTCGCAACTTTTTTTGCAACGCAACTTGTTTTTGACTAGCGTAAATATTTCCTTAAATATTAAATATAACCTTACTTTAGACACATTTTGCGATTATTTACTGCTGTTTAGATTAATTAACCGTAACCAAATATAAAAGTAAGAATACATTTAATAATAATTTCTTTTTTTTTGGCGAGTTATTCGTCCTCATGTGGGACCCAAGGCAAATTAGTTAGCAATATATTAACGAAAGCAATAGAAGACAAACTAAAAATGAACTATCTGTACAGATGATATTTCAGAATATTACATAAAATGATAGTGAATAGTGAAATGATATAAAATGATTCGAAATAAATAAATTTACTGACTGCTGATTAGCTACCTGAAGACCGCAGACCTGCTTCAACACTTGTAACATCTATTAAGAAAAGGGCTATTTTAAAAATTTTATTATGTAATTTATATATGCTGTTAATGTTCCTATAGCACTTAATGTTTCATAATACATTGTAATCGATCCTAAATAGCCCAAAAGGCTGACGGGTTAAATAAATAAATAAATAAATAAAAGATCGAATAATGGAATAATGCAATTTTATTTTAAAATGGTGGTAAAAAATGATACTTTTATTAAAAAAAACCTGTTTTTTAATTAAATGTATTGTTTGTCAATATATATTTTAGGTGAAAAATATATATAAAAAAATAAGAAACTAACTACATAATTTGTCTAGATGGGACACATGGACATATAGAAGATAAACTGAAGAAAATATTATGTCATTAAATGTAATTTGGTAAATATTTTACACCACTAATAATTATTTATTAATAAATTATTATATTATAAAGTATGTAACTACAGGCATTATTTGAACATATTACAGATCATTTTAATTATATTTACTTTATAGAACTAACTTTTGAAAAGTGAATAGTTTATTTAATGTTCATAAATATATCAATCTAATATAATTTCTGCATTGAAAAATGCCTAATTTTATTTTTCTTATTGTTTTAATTAATATACAAATATGTTTCAATAAATAATAGTCACATATAATCTGCATATTTAATGCTCTAAAGTTGTTGCTGTTCTGAAAATAATCTCACTCATGATACTTTTATTATGTTTGCTATGATGTCCAGTGATGTAGTAACAAACTTATTAATACTTTGGCCATTATTAAAATTAATGGATATTAGATTTAATTAAATCCCATTTAAAAAAGGTTAGTGAGTATTAGTTCTTGAGAGAGTTTGCATTGATTTTAATATACAGACATTTCGTACTGTAATTAGTGTTATATACCAAACATATTTTTGAGCTTATATTGAAAATATTGGCAAAAAATGGCATTTACAAAGCATCATGAAAGTTCGCACAAGTTCATTTTCAGTAATGTTATGTGTCTACTAGAATATTAGATAGTTAAACTATCAATGTCTCATAAATTTGAAAAGTCTCCATAAGGTGACATATAAAAACTACATGAAGGTGCTTAACTTTTCCCATCTTACTTTCAAAGGAAATCTAAATAAAATCGGGTAACTTAATTCACAAACTTGCTGAAACATATTTGTGAGCAGACTCTAGAGCACTACGAACTTGAACTATAGAACGCGTGAATATGATGACCAAGTATGGTGAAATAGTACATAATAAGGAAAATAGACGCAATTTGACAATGTATTGAGGTAAATAATCAAACTTTAGGGTGTAAAGCCACTAAGGCGGACTGAAGTTGCTCTGAACAAACATAGTCTACTCTAAATTGGACAAAACCTTGTATTTCGAGGTGTTAACGTTGCTCAGCCATAGAATGGAGTCACCAAAACTATTTCACACAGGGTATAACATGGATATTTGGGTAAAAGTAGTGATATTCAGAAAAATCGTCAAAGGTAAACTGGAAGATAGAGGTACGGGCAATATTCAGAAATTTCTACAATTGTCCTGACGAGATAGCGACCACTATATCCCTTTTATCATTCCTTTAAGAGGGAGGTACTATATCACGTGACGGTTACAGCCCTGGTTGTCCCACATCTTTCCGAAAAATTATTTGCTTTATTTTTAAACCCTACACATTTAATAACTTGTACGTAACAATCTGAAGAAAACATAAGTTTGAGCTTCCTTATAGCACGGGTGGGATCAACTCCAAGAACATATTTGCAGATTGAAATGAATCTTAAATATTTACCTTCCAATATGGCCGGAAATAAAAAAAATATAGTAAAAGCGCGCCGTCGCTTCATATAGTTCAAAAATAAATGAAAAGACATAAAAATACATAACTCGGTGGGTCTCCAAAACGAGGCAAGCAGAAATATTGACACGACTTAATATTCCTAAGGGCAGGACTGTTTTTTATTGTCGCTTTATCGGGGATTTTATTGCTTTATTCCAAATAAAGTTTTCCATTTCGTCCTACGCCCAGCGCGATATTTTGATTAAATCTTTTTTTAATCCTACAAATATCTGCACATTAACCGTTTCCGTAAGTCTGGGAAAGGATTCTCCGACGATGTCCAAATATTGATAACAATAAATCTGGCGGCCGCAATAAGAAACTTAAATCAGACTTGTAAAAAACGAATTAGTTTTCAAAGAATAAACTGTTTTGTCTAGAAAGATCCATTCGGTCGTTTGTTTTATTTCAGTGTTGGAAAATTTTATTTATTCTTTTAATGGATTCATTGATTTATGCAAATTAATTTTTGTTAGCGATTCTTTTACCACTTTGAATTGTATTTTTCATTCTAATCGCATTCAATTAGCTGTTAAATATATTAGATCCAGCGAAATTCATTAATATTGAATTATTACTTGTGAATGAAATAATCCACAAGTTTAACGTTTAAATATAATCATAACTTTTGCAACTGTCATTATTCCTTTTACCACTTTTATTATCGATGAATGTAGTGTTTTCCTTCACTGTGTTGTATTAGATGTACTTAGTACAATCCGAATTTACAAATTTATTTATTACTACTGTTCTGTTGTACTTGCATTAATACACAAGCAGGGCTGAAACGAGATTACCTTTATACACTAAACAAATTAGTGTGATTTGTTCGCTTCAATCTTCTTATTTCCTGTGTGTTGTCCAGTAGCTGTACTGCTTTCACGTAACTATGATTTAGCAACATTATTTTATGTTTTAATGCGAAATCTTAGATATTTTTTCTATATCCATTTGATTTTGAGGTCATCGTGCAGCTCTTCGTTGGTTATGTAGATATAATCTTTGGTAATTAATTGTAGAACTTTTTTTAGCGTGCGTTGGATTACTAATTGGTTTGATGTTCTAGTGTAACCATATTTGCACCCCGTAGGTCCAAATTGGTTTTATGATTGACTGATAAACCAATCTCTCTGATTTTAGGTCAAGTTAAGAGTATCTTCCGACTAACCAGTACAGTTGCTTGACTTTTATTCTAATCTGTTTTGTTCTTTGTCTTACATGATGTTTCCAATTTAACCTACCATCGAGATATATGCCGACGTATTTAGCTGATTCTGCTTGTGTAATCAGGAATCTGTCAAGTGATATAATTAGGTTTTTATCGTTTCACCACAACATAAAATTAACATGGGCAGATATGGAGCTATTAAGCTGTATTTTCCAGTTTGTAGTCTATTTGTAGATCTTGTTGATTGCTACTTGTGTTTTCCTCAGTTGCATTCAAAATTTTAAGTACGGTTCAAACCTCTTGTGAATTATAACATTCGTAAAGTATTCACAGGCAGTAATTGACTCAAAGGAATACTTAGATTTTTGCTTGATATACTTAATATTATTATGCTATATGAAAAATGGAATTAAAGACTTTTGATAAGATAATTTTCTTAGTTTGATAACATTTCAGATCTAGAGTACCAAGTTCTACCAAATATGGATAATTTTCTTCTGAAGTTTTTCTCTGATATTTCTTGCAGGTTAGCTTAGGTCGTTTTCTGACTTGTCTCCTCTCCGTCGGTGCTTCCCATATTCTCATTTTATCATTTTTGTATTCTCTTTGCTCTGTAATTGTCCTCACCAATTGACTTGTCTCCTTTCTATGTGCTCTACCACTGATTCAGTATTGAGGTCTATTCTTATGCTTTTACTTCTTGTCCTTTACATATTTTATCTCTTTTTAACAATATCCATGAAGACTAACATTGGTCTGTGAATTGTTTGTTATATTTCGATTTTAGTTTTGCTTAACATTTATTTTTTGCTTTTGAACATAGTATTTATTACTAAATTCAAGTACATCGTTTTTCCAATGTTGACATTAAGTTCGATCTTCTAGTTTCTATTACATTCAGTTTCTATAACCAGATACTTAAATGCGTTTACTTGATCTATTCACACCCTCGTAAATTTATTTGTATATTTATTACTTTAGGATCTTCCGTCTTCTCTTAGTATCTTATTAAGAGTTTCTGTAGGTTTTTTGTAGGTGTTACAGCCTATCAGTTATTATCATTACACCAAAATCTTCTACCAATATTTCTATTTATACTTATTTTTACACCTTTTTTTACCACATGACATACATATAGACTACATATGACTGCATGCAACTATATAATATATATATTATAAAATATATATATTATAATATATATATTATAATATATATATATATATATATATATATATATATATATATATATATATATATATATATTTTTTTTTTTTTTTTCTACTATTTATCTTATACTAAAAATATGAAATATGGTATTGATAATCCACTCAGTGAATCTATTAGCTACTTATCTAACACTGATTTTAGATGATTTACTATAATATGCTAGTGTATATTGATGGCTGTGCACAATAAAGTAAACCCTCTATTATTATTAAAGTTCCTTTTAGACTCTGAAATCTAGATAATATTGTACATAATAAATCTTAAATCATTAGTTTGTCGTTGAAGGAAACTATGCAAGTTAATCAAAATATTTAAAAATAGTTAAACGTATAAATAGTCATCATTCATTATGAAATTTTTCAGTCCTGTTCAATTGTTGACACAGACAATTATTTGAGTGATACAGTGTCGTTTGCGTGAGGCTATTTGTCTGAAGAACAGTTATCATATGTTGTCATAATGTTTTAATAAGTGTAACGGCTTACAATAATTTCATCGAACCTCTGTCTACATTAAAAAAATCTCTTCAAAACAATTGCTTTGACATAATTATATACATTACAGTGGAATTGAAAAATACTTCATTCTGTTATTATATACTACTATATACTTAACTGTTTTGAAGGCCGAACAAGAATTGAATCCAACGTCTTTATTTTTGAGGGAAACGAAATACATTTGAAAAGAAATATAAATAGTTTTGTTATTTTTTGATTACCATCGTATATTGTTAATATATATTATCCAAAATAGGACCTACCTAGAGGTACAGGAATACGCCCAACCATGGGATTAAGAGCTCGACTTTTTGCCCAAATTGTCCAAATAATTACCAGATAACATGTAGTAATAATGAGGGCTGGTATCACGAATAATGCTAGCGATACCAGCGTCATGTAAAGCTTCCACTGCCATTGTTGTAAATCAATCCAACACTGCGGTATTTCTAGAATACAATTTTATTTGATATTTTCATTTCTACTAAAATAATATTGGGTAAGTTTAACTTACGTTCAATAGGTTTTTCCTCGAACAAGAATAATGTTGGTAATGAAAATATTATGCTCACTAACCACGCCAATATTACCAATAACTTCGCCCTTTTCGCTAAAAAGAAAATGTTAATTTGAAATTACCTAAAAAACATAAAATATTATTTTACATTTAAGAGTGGTTTTGAGTGTTCTTAGTTCTATTTTAATGTCATATTAATATGTAGCTGTTAGTTTGTTTTAGCATTCGCAGGTATGGTAAGTTTTCGATTAACTTATAGGGAACTTCATCAAAGTAGTTAAATGAAGTGCTCTAAGTAAATTACCTTAAAAATTTGTAATAAAAATGTATATCGTATATAAAAAACAGTTAAAAAATTTTAGAGTTATTTTTTAAATATATGCTCAAATAGATGATAATTTTCGCAATGATAATATAGCAAATGAAATTGTTTCAATACGTCGAAATCAATAGGAAATGAAATTTAGTCACAGAAATTGATAAACCTAATATACAACCATGTCCTAGCTTATATTATATAAAATCAAAATGCTAATAGACCAATCAATTTTATTTCTGGTGGTGAAGATAATTATTTTCATACCCATATTAGAAAATAATTACCAATTAATAATTTTTAAAGAAAAAGGAGACATGCTATATTTGTTTTACTTTGAGAATTCAGTACAATATTTAATGTTTGTTTTATAAAAGTTTTAAAAACGTCAATAACAAAAACATATCATATATTTTCGTTATTTGTGAGAATATAGATTTTACAAAATCCAGAATCTTTATAACGAGCTTATTTGTTATTCCTCAACTATATTTTTCTGATTCCCAGAGTTGATTTTAACATATGGGGACCCTGAATAAGTTTTTGTTCTTTTATAATTAACAAAGTTACCATTACACCCTAGTGTTATTAATTTGTCAACATTAAATCAATTCAGTTTTGGAGTAAATAACGTGAATTTATCAATAACTTTCTTTGTATAAAATAATTGATATTATTTAAAAATAATTCAAATCATAAAGTCAAAGTTTTTCTGGAAAATTAAAACATGTCTTGATTTGAGACCTTACCCAAAATTCCTTCATGCATTCTGATTTACGCTGAGTTTTAACAAATTCATGTATTTTATAACAAGCAGTTCTAAAGTTACGATACCACATCATCATCATCATCGATTCATAAGCGGTGCTCAAGACAGTGTCTATTGCTTATCCAATAAGCTTATGGTTAGTGTTGCATTACTTCGAATATTTTTCACTAATGTCGCTATAATTGGCGATCTTGAACCATGTATCTTTCGAAACGGTCTTGCAATCTAAAGATCAATATCGCTATATAATTCGACATACATTATAAACCATTGTAATCTGCCTACTTGAATGTGTTCCTCAACTGTGCAACTGTCGCATAAACTGATGACTTCCTTTCTAATACTGTACGAGAATCATGATGAATAATAGTAATACCTTAATAAGTATTACTTTTGAAATACCTCAAGCTTACTGATGTCAGACTCTAAAGGTGCGAAGTCTTGGGCCATACTGTACTTTAGCCTTGACTCTAATATTTCCTCTCTTTCATGCACATCTTGGAAAAGCAAAAGTTCCTGCAGCTTAGTCAATTTGATGTACTACTTTAGCGATAGATGCCACTATATTCTCCTGTATTACTGATCCCAAGTACTTCTGCACTTGTTCTAACTGGATCCCGTCCAGATTTACAATGGCAGGCAGGATCGCCGACTTGTCAAATCGTCAATACTTTAATCTTCTCTTCTCTTTACTTAAATCCTTTATTGATTTTCAGTGCAAGCTATATAATGAAGAATGTTATAAAAATCAATATTAATATAAGTGAATATAGCGCTATATTCAGAGCAACAATCAATATATATATATATACAATATATATAATACAATTTATATATATTTTTAATATATCATAATGAATGCCAGGTGTCTTTTTAAAAATTCCATACTACAGCAGTATATATGAAAATGTTCTTGCATGTACTTAAACGAAACTTTTATTTAAATATTTACACTAGTCTTTCCAATAATTACCTTTCTCCAGTTGATGTTAATTTATGGAAAAAGTACCTAGTAACGCCTAATAAATAATTATTTTAATAACTGAGTAGTTCAAGAAAAAAGAACTTATTCAAGGTTATCATAATGTCGAGAAAGATTGTATTTGAAGGTCAGGTGATCAGAGTAACACATATATAATCTCATTTATGTCTTGGAAGTTCAGAAATTACTTACAACTACCGCTAAAATTCATAGGGTGTGTGATAGCATCGTACCGATCTATTGATAAGGCCACCAATACATATGTAGACGAATATGTTACAACAGCTTGAAGGAAACGTATTAATTTGCAAAGGATGTTTCCAGCATACCATGCTACCTAAAAATAATATAAAAATAATATTATTAGTTAAAGAACTTATTAGTTTGGTCAATAAGTTACTAAAAACAACGAAAAAAGACAGAACTTACAAAACGAAACTCAATAACTCAAAAAATATCGCCAAAACCAGTTAATAAAAATAGTAATTGTTTTAACAGTCAAATTAACAACAAAGCAACAACTTTTCTAAAAAAAAATCGTTTAATTTATTGAACAAACTAGCATATTTTTGATACTACACACCAAGCCTTCTGGATGATCTGTTTGTACATCATTAATTAAATGTAAAACGAAATTAAATTATATTTACGGTGGTCGTTTATTCTGCAATATCAACAACTAATTCAATGAGACCACTGATTAAAAATCTATTCAATCGAAATTAATAGTTATTTACCTAAAGAGGACGATTTAATAAATGCCATATTTGTATTTAAAACATATATAAAATATATTCTATCCCGATTTGTACTTTATTATTTTTTTAAATTAATACCGTCTCAGACATTATCGTCGAAAATTCAGTAAATTATACTCAAGTCATTAAAAAAGTATAATTCTATCATAAAAAATATCTCAAAAGAGAATGATTAAATAAGATCATTACTTATTAAGATCTAAGACAATATTACTAGTTCATGTTCATATACAGTGAACATTTTATCGTTAGCAAGGCATCAATAGAGGTTTTTTCCTACTGATCTGATTCATAAAGTTAATGAAAATAGAAATAATTGGATACCATACTAATAAATGATATATATTATAAAGTAGTTTTTAATTATTATGTTATGTATGTTTATAATTATTAAATTTTTGCCATTAGATAATTTTTGACAAATATTTTAAAAGTAAATATAAATTAAACTATGATGATATGTGGAAGTAATTTTAGTTGCGTATAATATAGGTTTAATAGAAGAATATTATACAATTCGATGAAAAACCAAATATAGGACTTTGGACCAAATATAGTATAGAAAAAAATTATAAAAATAATTAGTTCAAAACTCATACCTTACAATATCTCTGTATAAAATATACAGCATAAATAAAAATGGAAATGAACTCAGACTATTTTTATAAGAAAGTCTTAGAAGAAATTGTTAGATCATTTAAAAAAACATATTGAGATAATACTAATACATTGTCATTTTATTTTAAATACGACCGAAATAAGAGATTCATTAAATAACTTATCAGTGTTTTTTTTAAACGCTTTATATCTTAATGTATAAAACATAGAACAAGATTATAATTTAAAATAATTTAATTTTGATCAGATTAATCGATATATTTTTTGTTGAATGAAGATTTATATAGGAGATGGTCAGAGCACCTACAGGTAATTTTAAATTCTTGGAATATGATACTAATAATGATGAACTAATAAGGAATGACAATAAATAAAAGCAATTTTATATAAATAATGTGAAGTTTATAGCAACCATGCTCCATCGATTTCAGCATGTGAATACTGATATTAATGTTTTGAAAGAGTTGATTTTGACGCCGAAGACAAAAAGTATTCTGGACAAGCAAAGAAGTGTTGAAAACGAGAAATTATAGGAATTACTCGATGAAAACATCAATCAATCGATATCGACTACATTTGAGGCGTTTTAGCCGAGTACTGCACTAGACACGGCCGGAATACGAGCAAAGATACAACAACAACCATAAAACTGATGAAAATATGCCTGGAAATAATAACATGGGAAGTACTACGCTACCCGTCGTATTCTCCAGACCTTACTCCTTCTGATTACTACTTGTTCCGATAGATGAGTCGTAATATGTCTGAGTAGCGATTCACTTCTTACGAAGATAGTAAAAAATAGATCGATTCGTGGATTCCCTCAAAAGATACACCGCTCTTTCGAGATGGAATCTGTAAATTGCCTGAAAGAGGGGAAAAAGTAGCGGCTATCGAAGGACAAAACTTTGAATAAAATACATTGTACCGATTTTTCACAATAAAGCTTCAAATAAAAAACTGCTTTAAAACTAATGTTATACACAACGATTTCAAACAATTAATGAATATTCAATAAGCTATACGTTAATTTGAATACTATTAATGATTTTAAGAAAACAATATGAATGGTGACAATGTACTTTTGTTTTTCAACAAACAAAATTAAATTCCGTTTTCTTAAAGCGTGTGTTATATATGTGAACGTGCAATATTTATTCTCAAAGGTACGGAGTGGATTCTTCCAGGAAGCTTTCTGTCTCCTTTAATTTCCCCAAGTGCCTATATAAACTACGTTTACTCCTGCGTAACTTTGTTTTGGTAATGCTAGTAAAAGTTGTTTCTTTAATATGAGGGCCAAAAATATCGTTATTTGTTTTTATAAAATGTCATAAAATATTATTAGTAGCATTATTTATTAAATTATATAAAACTATAATATACTGGTTTTATATAAATATAATCAAATTATGTTTAAAGCTAACTAAATAAGGGAATCATAAAAATGTATAATTACTTACTGTTATTCTCCAAGCAATATCAGTTGACACATTTACTAGTCCTACGGTTAGATCTGGAAGTGAAATTAAACAAGTTCATGATACTAAATATTCCTAGCCTATTGCAGCCATACTAAATATTAGTATGAGCATAGTCACTAAAATTTCTCTCGCTAAAACATGAAAAACAATATAATCTTGGATTCACCGGATGGAAATCTTCATCATATAAAGCGGGTGTAGAATCAATATCTTAACTCTAACCGAGATCAAAATTATGAAATATATACGAACAGTGAGTAGTTTTTTTCGATATAAACATAAATTACTTAAATAATGATTTCAAAAGGAAACTGTTAATATGGAAAGTAAAAGGTTAATTGAGAAGTCTCCGGCCTACCATATTTAAACACATTTTTTTTGGCAAAATTATTTTTTTTTATTCAACATAATTCAAGGGTGATACACTGATTATGGCGACCTTCCAACTTTTCGATACTATTTTTGTAGTACCATTTGTCCTTTGCTTCAAAATAGGCCTCAGTTTCGGCGATCACCTATTCATCTGACGAAAATTTCTTCCCAGCGAGCATTCTTTTGAGAACAGAAAAGTGTCGCTGGGGGCCAGATATGGAGAATACAGTGGATGAGAAAGCAATTCGAAGCCCAATTCATGAATCGATTTTTGCCATCGTTTTCACTTTCATACGGTGCAATGTCTTAGTGAAGCAGCACTTTCTTTTTCTTCAAATGCGGTCCTTTACGGCGATTTCGTCCTTCAAACGGTCTAATAATGCTATGTAATAGTCGCTGTTGATGGCCCTTACTTTTTCAAGGAAGGCAGTGAAAATTATTCCATGCACATCTCTAAATACAGACGTCGTAACCTTGTCAGCCGACTGTTGCGTTTTGCCACGTTATGGAGCGGGTTCATCGTGTGCAGTCCACTCGGATAACAGTCGATTGGACTTCGGAATGAAATGATGGAGCCATGTTTCATCTATTGTCACATATCCACGCAAAAACTCAGGTTTATTACGCTTGATCATCTTCAAACACTGCTTCGAATTATCAACTCGTCGTTGTGTTAAACTTAACATGCCAATCCTTTATGGTTGATGTTCATGGAGCAGTGTCCTGATACTCGGCATCAAGCCAAATTTTATGCTTCAATTTTATATTTTCCCTACAAAAATCAATATTTTATCAACACGCGAAATTCCTTTTTAACAATAACAGAAGTTGCTTCACTCAAAATGCTATAATTCACAAACTAATGATCCGACAGCTGTCAAATTTATACACGCACCATTTGAGGGTTAAGGCTAACTAAAAACAATGGATTTAATTCTACTAGCGCTATCTATGTGTCAGGCCGGGGACCTTTCAATTGACCTGTTATCCATAAAAAAATTAAAGATATGGAAAGCTTTGATATATGTAGAAATGGAATGGAAATTAAATAATCTTATGGCCCACGAAGAGTTTTAACGGAACTTCAGATATTGTTTTTAAATGAATACTATTATTAAAAGCATATAACAAAATAAAGGTCAATCAAGATTTGTTATTTCAACTTGTATATTTCAATGACTCATGGATATATCAAAATGGTCAATGGTTCACTCATGGCAAGGCCATGATAAAAATAGTGTAAGGACAACAAAAGTTGATAGAAAAAAGTAAAAGTTAGAGTTACATTTAATTAGGTTTTCTTGTTTAAAATATTTATTAATAATTTGTCGCACATATGTCGCACATATTCAGGCTGGAATTAGCAATCGTTATATTTATGGTGCAAAACTAGTCTTTTCCTCCAAATCCAAAAGCGACTATTATGGAGAAACGAACCAAAGCATAGTGAAAGTAACTAAGAAAAATACAGTGAATACAAGAAATATCAAAATTTCAGCATTTGGTTAGAATGTATGATGGAGAAGGACTTTTAACTGTTTTACAGATATAGCAAATATATTAGGGAGAATGCAGTAATTAAGTCTAAATTTATCAACAAATGTGTTTACAGGCAGAAACAAAAGAAACTAGGGAAAATTACAATAATATCAAAATGACTTTTCAAGCAAACACTGTAACGAAGGCAATAAGAACTAAACGTAAAAAGGTAAATAATCACTCGAATGAAAGTACTTGGATATACAATTGTTAGTTAGGTCGATTAGTCTTCCAAGGGATACCACTACATAAAAAACGAGCCTAGAACTTTTCCTCTTAAGTGCTGTGGAAAAGGGTTCAATGTAAATATAATAAAATAAAACTTCATTTTACAAACTTTTGTAACTGTATAATTAACTGTAGTTTAAGTCGTTAGATAATATTTGCATTAGATGTACTATAATAATATAATATAAATCATATTTGATAATGTTATTTTGTTTCATTATTTTATATAGATTAGGATTTTGTTATATGCCAAGTTCAAAATGACCTAAAATACATAGTAGTTGCGGCAACATTGCTACGTTTCGCCCTCATAAATTTAGAAGACGCGAGTTCGCTCTTTTATTGAACGGATTATACATTAAATTAATAATAATAATTGATATTAAACTCACCTGCTATAGCCAATTGTCGTATGAAAAAGTTCATTCTTGACTTGCGTTTTTTACTGACGCATAATGTTATTAAAACGGCAGAATTCCCCACCACAATCACGGAGAAAAGAAACCACAGAATGGTAAATTGTTCAGTCTGAAACAAAAACACAATGAACGACTAGCGAATTAATCAAATTCCTTCTAGCGTACTTTTTTTTCGTCCACTTAATAAATATGTCTTTTGAAAACAGCGAGTTTTTGTGCATTTTCTCTTATTTTCCATTTCAACAGCGCTACCGACTCAAACTCATTGTCGGCAACTATAAAAGTTTTTGATAAATGAGCAAAACGAAACGAAAGGAAACAGGGAAGTAGGTAATTTATATTCGAATAATCGCGAAAGTGGAAAACATCCTTTACTATAATTTCAGTGAGAAGAACTTGAATAAAACAATAATACGTTTCAAAACATCTAATAGATAATTATCGACCATTATTTACTAACTTTATTATTTAACATTTTCTCTCTCTTATCACTTCAAATTTGAAAATATTATGTAAATGCTTTATGTTATTAAGTATATGTTTTAGAATACAATTGTTTTTGATAAGTATAGTGTAAATAGCACAGTCCTGGATGATGCTTTTATAACATTCACCGCTTGTTTAGTCAGTACTGACCTTCAAAAAAAAGTTATTAAAATTTCATGATATTCTACTCATAAGTTACTTTCTACTTTTGTTATTTTCAAAACAGTGGATCAAGAAAACTTCTGTGTTTTAATTTTACACTCCTTCTTGGTGGGATAAATATTCTTCAAGCGAATAAATGGCTTGTAAACTATTATAAGGATTCTGCTCCATCAGAAAAAATAAAAAAACGTTTGTTTTCTGACTTCAAGCATGGTCGTAGACCCATCGATTATGGTCCAAACGAGATGGTAACACGAAAAAACGTCAGAAGAATCTACAAAATCGTTTTGAACGATCGAAAACTGATGTTGCGTGAGTTAGCTAATATCGTAAAGATTTTGCGTTTGCTTACCGTTGATCTAAAAACAAAAATGTGTTGATGATTCTGGACAGTGATTAGCCATGTTTAGACATAAAAGATCGGCATTTGTCGAGTTTTCGGATACTGCCCCAGGAAAACTAACCATCAAGGATTGGTATGTTAAGTTTAGACATAGTGAAATGGGCACCGAAGACGATAAATACAATTGACGCCCAAAAGGGGTTGTTACCGATGAAGACATTTAAAAAATCCACAAAATGATTTTGAATAACCATAAATCGAAATTGAATGAAATAGTAGATACTCCAAAGATATGAACTGAACGTGTACATCATATCATTCACGAATATTTGGGTATGAGAAAGCTCTGTGTAAAGTGGGTGCCGCGCGAGCTCACTTTTGGTCAAAAATAAAGACGAGTTGATTATTCAGAGACGTGTTTGAAGATAATCAAGCGTTTTTGCGTCGATATGTGACAAGGGGTGAAACATGGCTCCATCATTTCACTCCGAAGTCCAATCGACAATCATCCGAGTGGACTGCACACGATGAACCCGCGCCAAAGCGTGGGAAAACGCAACAGTCGGCTGGCAAGGTACCGAAAAGTTGGAGAGTCGCTATAATCGGTATATCACCCTTGAAGGGAATTATGTTGAATGAATGAAAACTAATTTTGCCAAAAAGATGTGTTTAACTATGGTAGGCCCGGGACTTTTCAATTGACCTGTTATATTAATAATTTATATAAAAGAGTATCTTCTTTTTATTGTATTTAAAATTAATATTACGTGTTAGTACTATTCAGGTCTGTATTTGAAATGTTCAATACATAATACATATTCGCGCTTCCTTGTACCAGTTTTACTTCGTTGGATTCCATAAAGTTCAAAGAATAGGGCGAACAAAATTATATTAGAAAAAAAGTAATATACGTGCTCTACATATCTTCTGTAACTTCACAAGTCCTCGAACTTGTAGAGAGAAAAACCTTTTTGGAGATTTATATGAATAAAAGTAAAATAATTTTGTAAAAACTTGAAAGGGTTAACAGAGGAAGGAAGTGGACAGTAACAAATTCTTAAATCCTGTCTAGAGAAACGTGGGTCTGCGGAAGACGAAAACTTACACAGCATAACGATGGAGACCGGTCCTCGAGATGTCGCCGTGTTTTCTCACAAGAAAAATAGACGCAGTTAATAAGGCGTTAAGTAAACAAGATCGAAAAGTTTCTGAAGTACAAAAACTGCCGTGCTTTTCAACTAAACACAACATTTCTAATAATAATTCCTATAATTTTTCATGAAATTCTACAATTATTTGTTTATAACTTTCGAAACAACTGTTAAATAGTAAATATTTTTAAATTAGTAGTATAAAATATACATGAACTTAATTAATAATAATTACAGCTTGCTTGATACATTTATATGAGAATTTGTGACGTGAAGATTTCCGGTTAAGATAGTTGATAATGATCAAGAAACACGACTAAACATCAATTTCCGAAGTTGTAATAGCTTGAGTTACTCGGGAAGCGTTCGAGCAAGTTACAGTTAAGAGTCAATAATGTGTAGAAAGCAACATTAAACTTCCACAAGATAAGTTTTAACCGTGTAGTTAATCAATTCGGTAGATGTTTTCATTATGTCTAAATTAACGTGCTATAATGGTAATAAATGAGAAATTAACTCATCTACTGTTTACTGGTTTTTTTAACATATATTTATTTAACGTATAATAGGCAAGGAATAAAAAATGTTTGCAAAATTATCACAAATATAAGTTTTTTATATTTATGGCTAATTTTTCTTGCTGTTTTAAGATTTACTCATACATTAAATTTTGTAAAAAAATTACCGAGCTTTCAGGAGTTTTGTGCACAATTCGTTAGTAGTAGAGCAAAAAAAAAACGATCAAGTGTAATGTTCAAAGGATCCTTGTATTGTCTTATCCTAGCATATTAGACTTGTGTCAGCAACCGTGAAAGTAAATCAAACAATGAAGCTACGAAGCGGTTTAAACCAGCTTGCTTCAGGATATAATAATATTCCAGCGTGTTTTCCAACGAACCGTTTGATTTCTTCCTTGCCTGTAGGAATTTCCAGGTCTCGATACTTCATTGCATACATACCAAGGTGCATCCACTGTGTTACGCAATACCTTATTCTGGAATGACTGAATCTTATTCACATTGCTATCCAGGGTAGAGTACCCTGATTGTAGATTAATATCTTGTAGTGAATTGGCATTTTGGATTTTCTTCATTTTCTTCAAATATAGATGTCGTAATTTTGTCGAGTCGAGGCACTACAGCTTGTATTTCTTTTAGTTTAAAATATTTTTCTTCTTGTTTAATTCTGAAGAGTCTATCGGAGATATACGATATTAATAACTCTATATATTTCCTTAGAAATATAATTTTTAATGTTTATATTAATCCTTGGTGCCAAGCTTTATCGAAACTTGTGCTATGTCTTAGGGAAATTGCAGAGAGATAAAAACTGGTTGCCAAGATAGATAGTGGTTGCCCAAGAGGTGAATATGTTAGCTTGTATGAAGGTAAAATGTGATCTAAATCGAGAATAATTTGTATTGAAACTCAAAATCATTAAATTCACTAATGTTTTTGTACGGAAATAACCAAGGGATTGGTTGGTTTTTAAAGATAAAAGGTCTAATTATGGTCAGATAGATCTACTGTTAATGTGGCCATCTAAAACATTTAACTTAATAACTTAATATTTATTATTATTATTGCTATAATAAGTAGCTGATTATAAATTGTAAGTAAGAATAGCCTTTTGTTAAATATAAAGGTTATTTTAAGCATTGTACCTAGTTTTTCTTACTATAATTCTATGTATAGCCAATAAGTATATTATAATAATTGAAACTTAAATAATTGAGTTCAGAATAATTTTAAAAAGCAACAGAGATAAGTTCTGCCTGAGTCATGGTAAATATATCAATTAATATAAGGTTCACGAGAAAGAAAGATAGTTTTCCGAATAGATGCATCGCAGTCTTAAGTGGCTTATCTATAGTAATATTTAGTTAATGAAACCATGCATTATAACATTCGTCAAAAGAAAGGTAAAGCTGTGAGCATAGGATATTCTAGACATAAAGGTAATGCCACTTGTTTACTCAGCCAAAAGTTACTGGTCATTATAATATCCGAAACATAATTCTTAAACATATTGAGTTAGACTGGCATAATTCATCTCACGGCATCCCCGAGAATATAAGACTGGACATCAGAAGAAGTTCGATAAGTGGCTTCCACATGAAAGTTCTCGAAATTCGTAAAATCATTAAATTGACTCCCACAAGAATGCTAAAAATAGCAGTTATAGAATTAAAAAAGAAATAGGCAAAATTCATTAGCAGGAAAAGCCTAGTATTCCACTACTTGTAAGACCAAGACTATAGACATCTTTATTGACTCAAAAAAACTGAAAAACTGAGGAAAATCGCCTGGGAAGTTTTGATATATCTGTCATATAATACAGACCTTTCCCTGTCTGGTTGATATTTGTTTCAATCTCTAGAAAATTCTGTTAGTCGTATAAAGCTGGTTTTAAAAGAAGTTTGCAAAAATCATGTTTTGTTTCTCGCTCAAAAATATTAGATATTTTATAGTGATGAAATTATAGTTTTACCCGAAAGGTGACAAAAGTCTGTCAATAAAAAATGACGCATATATCGATTAGTGTATACAATTTATACCAAACTATTAAAAGGTTTTGATTTAACATTTCCGATTTATTTAATTATTTAATAAATTTTTATTGAATCATGGTGATAAAGCACCAGTGACCATAAATTTAATTTACAAATAAAATGAGATCTGCTAAAATAAGTTTTCCTTGACCAGCGAAATTAAAAATAAACTGTCTGTTAAGAAACATACGGTTCTGATAACAGTTCGACAGACCATCAAGTGTACAAGAGAACAGTTTCTCTACTCCATTTGTTCTAATTGACTTTAAAACTATTAAAAGTTGTTTCGAGCAATAACGTGGCGCGAGTAATTGAAGCGTGAAGATTCCCATACAAAAGGCCCGGTAATGGCCAAGGCACCCGACAAAAGATCAATTTCCCAACTTGTAATGACTTGACTTACTTGAAAAGCCCTCGAATGAAATGAATGTTTCCGGTCAATAATGTGTAGGGACATAAATTGGAGTTTGATAAGGTAAGCTTTCCTTTTAATTGCTCTTTTATAGGTTCAACAGATTGATTCGATAGAATACTAGAACCGTTGTGAATGGATTATTTTTAAGTATCCTTTGGTTCTTGTGAATTCAGAGTTATTATGATAATTAGAGACTGCAATCTGGATTTGAGACGCCGAAAAAAATATAGATATAACGATATTTTTTTAATTTAAAGATTCAGTGTGGTTTTTGCATTTTAAATTAATGGTTTATTAGGTTTTCTGGTACATTTAAAGGTATTGTTTAAGGTTATCCGAAAGGTTCGTTAAAAATATTATATTTTTTAATAATATTAAAACAACATTAAAATTTTCTTGGCCTATATATAAATTTTTTGTTATAATATATTTTTTATTATTTTATTTAAAAAAAATTCGATATTATTCTCCTCAGTCGTATTTTGAATGCATTTTGAAAGACTTTTTTCGAAAAAGTCGCGATGCGATGAAAGTTGTTTAGCGTGCTTGTTATTACTATGGTATAATTCCCTTAATATGAACATTTTTCAACCACTTTTATCCATTTTTCTTGAACATTAATAAAGAGAAAGTAATACATCACAGCCTTTGATAATTAAAATAAATTATTTAAAAGATTAACTCTAGATGTCTTTTCGGAATTTGTTTCTTAATAAAGGAAGAGTACTGATGATGCTGTTCCACAAACAGCAGAATATTTCACTTGCTATATACCATATGAAGGTCTAAAGCTGTCTTTCTAGTCCAAATTGATTAAGCTCAGATGTTCTGGCTTGACTCCAGTTGTTCAATTCTTTATATGGCGGGCATTTCATGAAAAATAAAAAATATTAATATCCTGCCCCAAAAAGTCACATATTCATGTCTCGTTTTTCATCGTTTGTAGATTTGAGTGGCCAGAACAAATTCAGTTCGCATCAGCAAAAATTGCAGCGTTAGAAAACAACCGTAGAAACAACAACCTTCTCCTTCAAAAATGTATTATATAACACATATATGGGTCGAATACAAGTTTTTCAATAAACGTTCTCAGGTGACTATTGAACACCCCAAGATTAGTAAGAATTAGTCAGATTCATAGAAAGTCTGGAATCCCATCAGCAGCATAATTGTACAAGATATTCATATAAGATGAAAGCTACTTTAAATTCGATGTCATCCTCTTCAACAATGTCCAAACATGTTCATTGTTTGAAATATTACACTTGACAAATATTGCCTTTAAGATATTGAATCGTTTGTTGCTTATTCACATAAACTTCAACAGTAACAGTAACATCAAGACCTTGGCCACTTTCAAAAAATAGGGACAAATAATGTTTCCAGCATGAATATCACATCATACAGTTGTTTTTAGTGGATGCAATGATGTTTCATGGTTTAATTGAAGATTCTATGTTTCCAAAACTGATTTTTCTGTTTATTTACGTGGCCACTGAGAATATGGCTTCATTGCTCATTCAGACAGCCTTAGGATTATATTAGGGTACTCAACTCCTTGATCAGGATCTCTCGGTAGCAATTTTTGAGCCAATTGAATTTTGTACGGGAATAATTTGAAATAAATTTTTAAAATTCACCATGAACTGCGTGCAGAAATGTGTAACTGAGAACCACATCACTGAATTCATCTTTTTCATTTTTGTAGCATATATTTATCTATAATAAAATTTGGACATCTACACAACATAATGGTTAAAGCAAAACTGAACAAGATAGCGCGCAATCAAAATGGTAGTGGGACTTTTGCTCCACCTGTTATGAATGCACTCCATTTTATTCACAACCCGTTTATTACTATTACGTTTTCAGAACTGTATAGTTACATAATGCATATTGGGACCACTATTTTAACATATAGTAATCTATATCAATATTTTCTACCATAGACTATATTATTTAAATAAATTTAACAATCCATAAGTAAAGTAACATATGAAAGCTGAAACAATCTCTACGACAACAATCAAACAAGAGGCTTTTTGGAGTCGGTTAAAAGCTTTCCCGAAACTGGCGAACTTTTGCAGACACGGAAAGAGAAAGGAAAAACAAAAAGAAATAATATCGATTAAACTGACACCATCCAATCACTTCAGAAATGTGATTTGTTTGCTTACTGCTACCCCACCACAATTTTATCTTTATAGTCCGCGGAGGTTTATGAAGACTTTCAATTTCCAATCAGTTCAATAAATAGACAGCTAGATAGTTCCGAAATTGACAATAAATCCATAAAGATTCAAACCAAACTTTGATACCGGCTATAAATCATGTATTGCATATAGATAGCCGTTTTATGGCAATATGAAAACTAGTTTAAAATCTAAACTATATAAATTCAGTGTTCATATTTAATATTTTCTTGTTTGTTAAAAGTATTTATGTTATGACAAAATAGTATTGCAGTATTATTTTTTATATTTCATAATATAACTTCGTCTGATTATTTGATGATGCGAATATGCTATTTGAAATTTCTAATTATAATTATAATTATAATATATTTTATTTTATATATTTTTTTGTAGCTTTGACGGGTGTCGTCATTTCGCGACTATACAATATTACGGGGATGATATACAGGGGACAGGGACAAACATAAACTGTATATATAAAATTATAAATTAATAAATACATATAGATAATAATATAAACAAGGGGGCTGAAAGTATAAATAGTGTATATACAGTTTAAAAGTGGACACAAATACAGGATTACAAATACAACCATAACAAAGTAGAGGTTCTATTCAGATAGCACACATCATACCTAAGTGGTAATGGTGATTTGGTCAGAAAACCTAAACTTAGCATAAGCTAGATTCTATGGAGAAAACCGATTTCTCGTAGAGATTCAAGCAGTCTGTCTATATTTTCTTCTGTTAAGGCATTTCTAAAAATTAACATCCCACACTTAGTTCTAATTTGGATGAGCCGTGGACAGTCGTTCAATATGTGGTACACTGAAATGGGGATATGGCGTCAAAACTCACAGTGAGCAGACGGGCTCGAAGTCATCAAGTGACCGACAGGGAGAAACGGCGAGAAACGACAGTGGCCCTATCTTACTCGATTCAGAGCTACGGCATGGTGACGAAGGGTAGGAACGCGAAGCGAATAGGATACGGTCAGTATGGACCCAAATATCCGTGATGGGAAGGGGAGTGGATGTTGCCAATTTAGCCGCACTGTCCACGTGCTCATTTCCCGTCATACCAACGTGAGAAGGAATCCACAGTAAATTTGTTCTGATCCTATTCAGACAGAGGGTACGGATAATTGACAGTGAGTCGATGACCAGGGGATCGTTGAACTTCTGTTTCAGAGAACATTCGAGAGTATTTCGGGGGTCGGTCAGGATTAGCCAGTCTTTGAAGGATTATGTTGTGATGCAGGACAAAGCTTTGAATATCGCAAAGAATTCAGTGGTCAATACTGTAGCTTGAAACGGAAAGCCTGGTTGTCTACCACAAATGCACTGCCAAGCCCGCTACGAGATTTGGAGCCATCGGTATATATGTGCTTGCGGCCAGGGTAAGAGTGGAGAAGTACACAGAATGCATAACACTTTGTTCTGAATCCTTTGGAGGATGGATATGTTAGATTTGTTGTAGTTGTACTCCACAGTTCAATACTAGATGACCAAATGGGCCAAAGTATTTACTTATACAGCAAAACCTTGTTATCTAATGATAATTTAGATTTAGGCCCTATCAGCCAATATATTTGGTTTAGATTAAGCCCAAACTGTTTGTGTTTTTTCACTATAGGTTTTTTCCATGTCAAACGTCGATCAAAATGCATTCCCAGATATTTAACGTTGTCTGCTTGCGGAAGTTCATGATTATTCAGGTTTAGTGAGAGACCAGTTCTTCTACAAAGAGTGAATGTCACATGGGCAGATTTTGCCTCATTTGTTTTGATACGCCACGTTATCAACCACAATTCGACTTTGTTAAGTTTCTTTCTTTATGAAGTTGGAAGTTTCTTGTGGTCAGTAGGTCGGTAGGTCAGCTGTATATAATAGATATAACAATGAACCAAGAATACTTGGGACCTATGGTATTGAACTGTGGGGTACTACTAGTAAATCTAACATAGCTATCCTCCAGAAGTTCCAGAATAAAGTGTTACGAGTCATCGTCGATACCTCATATTACGTCTCTAACAAACTGATTGAGCGCGACATCCCCTTAGAACCCATAACGAGTGTGATTCAAAGTGTTACTGCGAAGTACTCTCAAAGACTATTAGTGCATCCCAATACACTCGCCAAACAGTTAAATGTGCGCAATGACAGTCTAGTGCATAGACTCAAACGCTATACGAACCTATCATAACTACCATACGAACTGATTAATAGACACATAGAGTGAGATTTAATAATCTTTAGAATAAATTAGGATAGACTTTAAAATAAGCTAGGATAGTATCTAAAAGAAGATTTAGATTATAAGTTGTACAGCAGATCACTTACTGAAGCGATCATCTATATGTCAGGATAACTATATTATTTAACGGAAATCATATAATAATACTTATTGCCCACGGGCAGATTGTTGAAGTCCTAAGAGAATAATAAAAAAAATATAGAAGCAAATACTATAACCTATATGTATATTCTGTGAGAAATAATATCAATATTATACAAGTATTTCAGAATAAAGTCCCCAGAAGTATTATGGATGCACCCATATATTATTGGAATAACTATCTACTGAGAAGATACTAAATTTTATGTTATTAGTAATTGGAAAGTTAGGCAGACTCTGGCTTAACTCTGATATAATTTTAACAATTCTGTATACTGTATAGGTAAAATATTGCTTAATTTAAAATTGAAATAGGAATTGAAAAGTCCCTCGTGCCAGATTAAAGCTTATCCCACATGTAGAAAAACGTCAGAACAAAGTCTTCTTTCTCCATATGACCATTCAATAATATCCGTAACCTATGAATTTTATATATATATATATATATATATATATATATATAAACGAGTAATGTTATTTCATTCCTAGGCCAGGCCTACTTAATATATTACTCTCGTATATTAAAAAAACGAACGCCATTCAAAATAATTGGTATTCTTTTTATCCACCCGGTGATGATAATCTCATAAATTTATGTAAATTTCCACCTTAAAATGCAAATGTTTCGAATACTATGAGAATGGAGTTCGTAAAATAAAAGATAAAATGGGAAAGTAAAAAATGCTGATGCTCCACTACCAGCTGAAACAAAATATGTATTCGTCCATTTTATTTTCGTACATAATAGTAAAAGAAAATATTCTATATGCTACATAATAAAATTCATCCGTTATTCCATCCGAACGATTACATCAATTTATACTGGATGGAGCTTGAACAATTGTTGACACCACAATCATATCATACGGATGAGTGAACAGAAGCAACTGTGAAAGAATAATAAGTAATTAGCAATGGAATGTTTCGAAATTCATAGCGAATCAAGTACAAAATATGTTAATTATTTGAAGTACGTAAAAATCTACTCTGTTATTTGCTAAGAATTGAGCATTTATTTTGAAAAAACGACAGTGTGGATTATCTTTCTTTCGGTTGTTAAACAAGCTTTGATTTCTAATTTCAATCGCTTTTCAGTTCCCTTTTGGTTACGTGCTTCCGGAATAATTTAGCTAATCAAGAAGATATGTTAACGCTGAATTGTTAATCGGTCCACTTTGCTGAAACAATTCATGGATAAAGCTTAGTGGGTTTCTGATACAAGCATCGTAGTTTAAGATGTAAGACTACCAAAGTTGCTGTGAACTAACCTAGTTTACTGAAATGTGGATAGAATGTTTCAATTTAGCTCAGTTGTTGAGCTGTGGACTAGTCAATACTGAAACTAAGAAAACTATTCCATACAGGCTATAGCTTGGTTATTAGCCGACTTCGAAAAAGGAGGAGGTTTTATGTTGGGCTGTATATATATTTTTTAATGAATGTTCGCCGATTTCTCAGTCCAATTATGGACCGATTTTCAAAATTATTTTTTTATTCGAAAGAGTACACTTCCGAGGTGGTCCCATCGGATCTGATGTGGGGAAAATCCACGGAAACCCTCAGATTTCAAAGGCAAAATTCTGAAAAACACCTGAAAATTTCTGATCCACTCCTTATACAATCCTGATTTAGTATCACTGCATCTGATTAATTGTTAAAATTCGCGTCAACATCAAAAAGCTCAAACATTTTACGTTGATAATATAATTAGCTCGAGAGTTTCTCAATATATTTGAAGATATATCTTTTATAAGCCATATTTAAAATAAATTTCGGCTTATAAATAGCGTTATAGTATACAAGTCACAGTTAAATCCGAATAGATATAGTGGGACACATCATTAGAGAGGAAATCATCATTTATTCGTATTACAAATGACAACGGTCTCAATACTGATATTTGCGAAGCACACCACGTAGATAAGTGTGGATTATTTCTTAAGCTGGCCATTTTAACAAATTGACCCGTGCGTGACGAGTAAGACTTCGTTATTTTCGAGTGTCCTCGTCCAATGGAGTTCTTCTTAAGCCTATTTAATGTTTCCACTACGTAATATTCAGCAAATTTCACCCTCAGACTTCCTATCAGTTATTTTTCATTATTTCCTCATATTGGACCACATAACCTTAATGTTTATATATTTTTTATTGTTTTTATATTGCATGTTGTTCCATTCAACAATGGGAGAGCATAAGAATGCAAAGAACTGTCTAATTTGGAATATTATATCGGAAAACTCTATATAATGTACGGATGTATGACATAATTTGTCAACAACCACTATTAGCAATTTTGCATCAGCATCAAACATTTTTAGACGACATCTTAAAAATTTATTTACGGATATTACGCCGATATATAAGGTGGTACAAAAGTCCCGCTACCATTTTGATTGCGCGCCATCTTGGTTATGTGACGTTTAGCCCAATTTTGGTTAAACCATTGTGTTGTGTAAGCATCAAAATCTTACTGTGGATAAACATAGGCCACAAGAAAGAGTAGATATAGTGACAATATTTATTTTATTAAAATTTTTCGTGCAAATTGATAAGGAGCGATAAAGCCCATTTTCTTCTTAGTGGCCACGTGAATAAACAGAACAGTCGGTTTTGGGGAACACATAATCCTCATGGAACATGTAGTTTCAGCAACATGGGGCCACAGCACACACAGCTCGTTCAACAAATTCAATTATTGAATGACGTTTTTCCACGAAGACTAATTTCGCGAAGTGACGATTTACCATGGCCAGTCAGATCTCCGGATTTAACAGCGCCAGACTTTTTCTTATGGGTTTTTTAAATCAAAAGTTTATGTGAATAAACCCCAAACGATTCAACATCTTAAAGACAATATTCGTCACGAAATTGAAGAAATTCAGATGTTGCGGGATGTCATGAAAATGCATTAAAAGTGCCGAAAGTTACATAGCGAATAGTAACTGTTTAGCCTATATAATTTTTCAATCATAACGAAAAAAAATGTAAAGAACAAATACATTTTTTATGGAAACCAAACTTACTTATCTTTTCTTCGAGCAAATTTATAGGCAATCAAAATAGTTTCGAGACTTTTGTCCCACCTTATATAAAAGAACAGATTTATAATAGTGCTATATCTTATTGCAAAAAACTTATAGAACAATCTGTTGCAGAAATATGCTGCCGCATTTTATGCAGGGAAGTACGAGCTCAATAATATCATAAAATATGTACAATAAATAACAGAAAACAAAGTTTCGAAATCAATGGACCCAACTGAAATGCACAACTGAGACAAATCGACTCTCCGTTTTCCAAAGATCCTTTGTTTGAATTGGCAAAAATTTTCATGGCGAAGTTGTTCCGAAACAGTGTGCAAACAGAAACTTAAGTTAAAAAGTTTCTGTCGTAAATACACTTGAATGTTTCTTTTCAGCTTTTTTAAAAATATTTTATTTTGAATTTGTAACAGTTTATGGGAAATAACTAAATATTCGAACGGAAAAACTGCATCCACGAAGATATAGATATATTATTTTTCAAAGAAAAATGATCAGAAAAAATGCAAATATAAATTGTACAGAAATTATGCACTTGGGAATAAAATGAAGTGGTAAGGAAACTGAAATAACTGATTGTTTCCAGCAGGATTATGAAAATAAGCATATAAATACCCAAAGAATCCTTCCTTGAAAGAAGAAGATATAATTTAGAGAGATTTATAATATTTATAGAAATTATTCTTGATTTTATTCATAATTGTTTTCTTTTTTTTTTGGAAAAACTGTTAATTACATGACAGAGCATTTTAAATAAAATTATTTATTTGCTTTTAACCTTACTTTGTATGATCACTAATTTAATTTTAGTACTAATACAAAAAGTAAGTAATAAGTAGTATTAATATTAAGCAGTAAGTAAAAGTAAGTAATATTAAGTATAATTATAAAGTTTAATTTAGTTAAAAAACACTTTTAAGTCAAACATTTTATTGCATTTATACCATTTTGATACATATTATTATAAAAAATGATGTAACTAAAAAACAGGCATATCAAGGAAGAAAAAATTATAATATTCGTTAAAGGGTTATTCTAGACTAGAAATTCGAAACAGTCGATTTTCGTTTCTTTCAAAGTTTTGAAGATTATCCTATTAAAATTTTAAAAAATAATTTGAATTTTGAAGAATTCTCTAAAGGGCATATTCTTAAAGAGTAGGGCCTTGAAAGTTTATAGAAAATTTTAGAATGTATATTAATTTTAAGTAATTTAACTAGAATACCCCATAAAGTTTCTTTTATATATTTTAAAGTCTCCTTCTTACCAAGAAGGGTTTATATATATATATATATATATATATATATATATATATATATACATATATATATATATATATATATATATATATATATATACTATTTACTATTTTATATATATATACTATTTCTACTATATAACGTGAACTCCGAATCACGGATAAGCCTACCGACTAACCAGTGACCAACTTGGATATAATATCAGAAGGCATCAGGTCTTACCTAGCCTAGCTACTAACACTCTTGAAGTTGCAAAGAATCCTTCCTTGAAACAAGAAGATATAATTTAGAGAGATTTATAATATTTATAGTAATTATTCTTGATTTTATTCATATTTGTTTTCTTTTTTGGAATAATTACTAATTACATGACAGAGGAAGAATTCTCTATATGGCATATTCTTAAAGAGTTGGGCCTTGAAAGTTTATAGAAATTTTTAGAATTTATATTAATTTTAAGTAATTTAACTAGAATACCCCATAAAGTTTGTTTTATATATTTTAAAGTCTCCTTCTTACCAAGAAGGGTTTATATATATATATATACATATATATATATATATATATATATATATATATATATATATATACTATTTACTATTTTATATATATACTATTTCTACTATATAACGTGAACTCCGAATCACGGATAAGCCTACCGACTAACCAGTGACCAACTTGGATATAATACCAGAAGGCATCAGGTCTTACCTAGCCTAGCTACTAACACTCTTGAAGTTGCAAAGGATCTTTCCTTGAAACAAGAAAATATAATTTAGAGAGATTTATAATATTTATAGTAATTATTCTTGATTTTATTCATATTTGTTTTCTTTTTTGGAATAACTACTAATTACATGACAGAGGAAGAATTCTCTAAAGGGCATATTCTTAAAGGGTTGGGCCTTGAAAGTTTATTGAAATTTTTAGAATTTATATTAATTTTAAGTAATTAAATGATACCCCCTTAAAGTTTTTTTATATATTTTTTAAAGTCTCCTTTTTACCAAGGAGGGTTGATTTATATTTATATTTATACTAGTTCTACTATTTAACGTGGACTCCGAACCACGGTACCCGGCATTAAGCCTACCGACTGGCGAGTGACCAACTTAGAGATAATACCGGAAGTCATCCTTAATGTCATCGGCCTTACCTAGCCTGGCTACTGACGTGACTGGGATTATTAGTCCTTGTCCAGCGGATTATCGCAACAATAGGAGGATCGTTCTATCACTACTGCGCTAACCAGGCCTAAACTAATAAATTTTACGGGACTACAATGACAAATATACCTTTTTTATTGAATCTGTAAATAATGCACTTATATATAATCTATATTATGATGTCATAAATAACTATGATATATATTTGATAATAGTATCAACTTCCCCATCTAAAATAAAGCATTGGTTTCTCGCAGTCGATGCTCTTCGAATAAACGATCCAGATGAACCTTATAGACAGTGATATATTAGGATCTAAAATTTGAAAGAAATATTATTAATCATTCCAATATATTTTTCTCGATCTTTCCGCCAATAAATTTAGTGCAAATACAGGGGGGATCATTCATCAAAAAATCTAATCTCTTTAAGTGAGATTATTAACTGACATGTTGACTTTTTTATTATCTGTCACTAAAAATAAAAAAGTAAATCTTAAAATGGATTAGACGTTATGCTGTCGCAGTTTGACGTGCTTCTTTTGTTATTGCATTTTTATGTTATCTAACCACTTGATTGTGAAATCAATCATTTGAACAACATTATTAAGCAGATTCTACCAAAATTTTGTTCTTAAATATTTTATTTCAATGAAATGAGATGTTTTAAAGAAATTATTAAGGATTCTTAAGGAATTATTTTAAGGAGATTATAAGGAAGTTATTGGAGATAAACCTAATATAATATAGTTACAATATATAGTAATAGTTTTTTATTGATTGTAGTATATTTTGCTGACTAAAAAAGTGCGTATTGTCTCAAAATTTACCTAACCTATTTGATTTCCTTAAAGAATTCGCTTTGTATTTCTAAATTTTATTTTGTATATAATACAAATAAGTATATAATTTAATTTTCTACCGCTCAATCATTCAAAAGTTTGGAATCAAGTTTTGACTTATTACACTCAAATATTATTCTAAACATGAAGTATAGCCCGTTAAATATATGTAGCACAAATTAAAAAAAAAAAATATATATATTTCTCGTTAAATTTTTGGCTTCGTCAAAATGGCCACACATATTTTTCATTACTTCTTCACAAATTTTACTTATTCCTGTTGTTAACTTATTTAAGAATTCGGAGCTAAATGTCTTCCACTCACTTTGTAAGTATTGCGACAAATATGGCCACCTCGATATGCATCGATTCTTTACATCGTTTCCTAAAAATTTTAATGTTTCACAGTGTGCATTCAACTTATTACTGAATTTATGGACATTTAGTTTGACCATCCTCGATAAATCAAAGTATTCATTTGGAAGCAAATCGTTTAAATATTTTTGTCATCTATCCATTTTTCCAAGAATTTTCAGTCATACGATAATGTTACGAAATGCAAATACTGCAAACAAACTGCGGCAATAAAAAAAAACAATTTTAGCAAATAACACTACATTTTCTATAGCTATTCATTTTCTATAGTCTTTTTATGATCTATTTAAAAATAATTTAAAAAACTAAAATCAACTTTAAATTTCCATTTTAAAGACACTTTCATATATATAGAGTCCATCTACCGACCACAAATATCGTTATTTTGCAACAACAAATCAAAGAACTTCTGTCCTTATATAATATAATATAACTGTGGCTGAGGTCATGGCGTTTTAAAGCAAATGAAACAAAATTGAAGAATATACTCGCTAGTGAATATCAATAACTGGATTTGTATTGTTTGGGCTTGGTATCGAGTTTAAAATGTTTCAGATGTTTCAGTAATATTGTAAATAGATATACAGGTTTATGTAGGTATTAAGCTAAATTGTATGTATATAGTAGAATATAAAATACATGCAGTAGATAGGTTAAGTTTGATTATTTTTACCTTTTAGTGTGTTTCTTATTTATTTTTTGAACTCGGTTCAATTTTTTTCTTAACATATTTTATTTTCCTCTTTTAAGTGTTAGATATTTACTTAATAAATTAGGCTATTATTTCATTACAATTTTTACAATGGGTAGGCCAAGTAAATGTGCCCGTATGAACCAAACTACAAAGAACCAAACTAGAACAATAACAAAAAAATTGTTGTCCCATCCGAGAATCTTGTCATATGATATGGTTAGTGCTTAAAAAGCAAACAATAACTTTTGCACTGAACAACCTCCGATTTTACATATCTGATTATCTTAGATAAAAAAATATGTGAAAACTTTGAACAAGCCTTTGAAATTTGAGCGCTTCTCTCTATACACCTATATTTCAAATAATTTATATTTTTATTTACATAGATATATTATAAAATTATTTAAATAAAGTGGTTCTAAAGCTAATAAAACCTTTATTTTATATAGACGCCATATGGCGCCATGAGGGTACTCAGGAATTAAGACCCACCCTTTGTTTTTACTCATTTGCACGCTACAATCCAGCCAGACATAGTCTAACGATCTTGTTTCTGCTCCTTGAATTTATATTTTTTATTCGTAATCAAAATATCCACATATTGTTCTTCAGAGCGACCTAAATCGAGGATTACCGCTTCGATGGCAAAACATTCAGACCAAGACAAAAAAGTCCGGTATTGTTTGCCAAAATAGCTGAAATCGGTATTTATTTTTCCTTCAATAAAACAGTCAGTTTTATTCAGAACAGCTGTATCAGTGAAATAAAACTTTTACGTTTATTTACTATGGGACCAGTTCTTTTAAAGTAAAATGTTCTTGTTATTTTATGGTTTCGCTACTTTTATGCGGAAGGAAATGACAGGAAAATCTAATTTTGTTGTTTTTAAATCGCTGGCTTCTTTCGGTCGCCTCATTGTCATTAACCAGGCTTTTCATGGTTTTCTTCCATGAATGCAATTGTTTGATTGTTATTCCCGCTTTTTATTATAGTAGACTATGAAATAAAGTTGACGACTTATAAATAGATCGAGTTAATATATTATTCGTTACATAAGTTATGCCATATGGCATCGGATTCCAAAATTATATTCACTAGTTGTCTCCTAGTAACAGCAATTCGACTGTTAATGATGATTATTTTAAGGATATTATTAAACTATTATTGGATTAATATAATTGCCTTTTCCGTATTTTTTTTTTTTGTACGAAAGCTGAGATTAATTAATTTTGAAACTTATCCTAATAAATTACAAAAAATGTCTTAGCCAATAAACTTACAACTGCTATGTCACCAGATTCATTTCGATTACTGTCTTTTCTTCATCAAAAATGCATTTTTATCTACCGTCACATGCTCTTTCAGATATAAAATTCATCAAATATCTGAATAAATACCGGCTTGTTTGTGATTGTCCTTATGCAAGAGTGCAAAATCCGAAGAGGAAAATGATCTCAGTCACGCCAGTAACCAGGCTGGGTAAGAGAGGATGTCTTCTGGGATGATTTCTAAGTTGCTCACTCGCCAGACGGTAGGGTTAATGCCGAGGACCGTGATTCGGTACCCTCGGTGTTAAAAGGAGACTAAAATATTTTTAAAAAATGTCTGAAGGTCACAATATTCACTAAATGGGGGTAAAGTTTTGGCATATAAATATATAGATATATCAAGACTTATATCATTTGTACTACATATGCTATATACATTTTAGCTATGTTCTTCTTCCAATATTCCAATTATAAGTTATATATATATATATATATATATATCGATTTATCTGTATCTCCTATATATTATTAGTAAATAATGCCGTTGGAGTCTTATGGTAAAAGTACATATACTTCATTGATAAAAACTATGAACATTACCTCATATAGAGTAATTTCGATATAATTGGCGGAGAATAACTTAGTGCATCGAAAAATCGACTGAGGAATTCGAAAAGTCGACACAGCCAATATAAAATAATAATAATAAAATAATTTTATAACATGATCATTTAATTACCAGACATTGGTCCTTTTGATTCTCAAGCCTTTCAAGTCCTAAGCTTGAATCGATACTATATAGTTTGAGATTCAGTATTTGTTAAATGATATTACGATAAATTAAAAATAGGACTTATTGCTATACACATTTACTGATGAGGAGTATAAAGTCTTTAATTTAAAACAATCTTCCAATACCAATCCACAGTTTTTATGTATTTATTGAACAATGAATTCTAGTAGAGTTCTCGGTTTAATTCAATTTGTAATTCTTAATAGCAATACATCGAAAATAACAGGTAAAGTAATATTTTTTTAGCTTCTACAATAGAATCCAGTAATTTTAGTTATTTAATTACATTGAATAGCTTTTATTTAAAAGTATAGTGCCTTCTAAAATATCATAATGTTTAAAGTAATTAAATATAATTTTGATTGTTTTTTTTTACCTAAATATATTTTTTATAATAATAGAAATAACCAATCAACGAGTTTAAATCATGCTAAACGATGTTTAAATCAATCATCATGTGGTTTTGGTCACCATGATAAAGAATTTGAGAACCGGAGGATTGTCTTCATGATTGATGAAAAATGCAATTCTATTTAACTTCACTGGATCAAATTATTCTTATTCATGATAAGCATGTTGATAATGAATTAATAAAATTATATATTGTGTTTCTCCACTCTAAATTACAGAAATCTGCGTGCTAGTGTATATATATATATATATATATATATATATATATATATATATATATATATATATATATATATATATATATATATATATATATACGGCAATATAAAGCTATGTAAATTGCAGATATTCTTCACCATTTCTTTTCAGTCTTTTCTATGTTCATTTTGGTTGTTTGTCTAATTATATAGAATACTCTCGTTCATTTTGAATTACCCTCGTAATATATAATAAAACACACTTAACAAAAATCAATATATGATGAATTAAAAAACACTTTTGCGATATTCATTACGATAAAACAGTTAACGCATAATGGATTATCGAAACTTTCAGGTAATTGAACAACACTATTCATCATAATAATTAAAATGCTTTATATAGAGCGTAAACAGGAACACTGGAGTATTTTAAGGTATAAATTAGACCCTGCCAGCGTACAACAATAATTATTCATTGCGGTTAATTTCCGGCTTTTAATATAATAAATAGTATACCATTATTTACTACGTTAATTCCAGTTTTGCAGGTAAATACACACTCTCAAACAAGGTATGAGAAACTAATACTATACTAGGGTTGTCTTTTATATTTCGGGATTGGTTTAAATTAGTATTGCTATCTGGCGATTGATGTTAATTAAAACGTTTACATATACTGAAGCCATTCGTGTCCTATACTTAGTGAATAACATACTAGTTAACTAACATTATATTAAATTTTAACAGTGTAGGATCATCATTTTATGAAAATCGTCCATAATCGATTGTGATAACAGCATGGTATTACCATTGGTTATGTGATTATATAATGATTATATATGTGATGCTATTTGCGTTTATATAAGGAATTAATTATTTTTGATTGAAATAATCACTACATAGTATAAAACAGTCGCCTTTTCTGTCCCATTATCCCTATGTGCGCTTAAATCTTTAAAACTACGCAACGGATTTTGATGCGGTTTTTTTCAATAGATAGAGTGATTCAAGAGGAAGGTTTATATGTATAATACATGCATAATATACTAAGGCAACATTGCTAATTTTAGAGGTTTCTAACGTGATGTCGTAAATTAACCTATTTTTTTAGGCTTATTTAGCAATTAGCAAAAACGCTGCCTAACCCTACGAGTTAGATCAAATTAATGTACTACAGTATTGTACACCATAAAAAGGTCTACAAAAAAGTCCGCGATGGTATATGTTCATCTTTTAGGGATAACCCACATTAACCATTTTTATTGTTTACTTTTTATGTGAGAAAATGGCTTATTTACGAAGCTATTTTAAGCAATACGGCATTAATCCTTATCGAATTAAGTACCTTAAATACAGTGTGCAATTAATATAGATCAATATGGTTCCTTACAGCATGTAAATTAAACAAATATTTTCGGAGATATTACAAATTTAAAATTTGCGTTTAAAAATGTGTAATGTAATAAAAATTGTATGAATTTAGATATTCCATAGATAGCAGGAAATCTTCATAGTAAGTATAGGGGAAGAGGAATTGTTTTACTCCAAATTTAATGCGTGCAGGCCAAGGGCAGTAATGAATGAACCAAAAATACTGGATCGATTTTAATCATGTTTTCATTGAGTGACATAGGCATATATATTTTATGCCCGTGCAAAGTCGGAGCGGGCCGCTATGTTTTTATATACAACGTTCATATTTTTTCTGTAGTGTATTTAATTTAGTATCAGCATTGCACCCGTGCGAAGCCGGGGCGGGTCGCTAGTAATTATATAAAAAGCAAAATGTATATAATAATTCACGTAATAAAATCTGTTATTAGTCCTTTTATCGGCGTAAAACTAGACAGGAATTTTAAAATTATTGAATTAGAATTTTTTTAGTGTGTTTTTAACAGTCTCGCAAGTTTCTTGTATAATTTCCGGTGTCCAGCAATGGTTTGAAATATTATTATCAGACTAATTCAATTTAAATTTGTTTTAAATATTGAAATTAATAAACATTTTAATTGTATATTACTGCGACAATATGGTAAGGATTGTGAAAAAAAAGTTAGTTTCAAGTCTTCGAAACGGTCATTGAATTTTGTTCAGAAATAACCTTTAAATTTTCTTTCATGCTCAATTGAAATATCCTAAAACCTCAACAATATTGCCTGTTGACAATTTCGTCGGGTGGAAGATATTCTAAGTAAACAATTCCTCTATTTTTACATTATATTGTTTTTTATCATATCTGTCAACGTATATACATTATTTAGTAATTTTACTAGATCAAAGGACTGATATTTTTAATTAATATATAGTGGAGAACTTAGATTTAAAGGGAGTAGAAGATGAAATATGATAGACCTTAAGCAACAGTACATTGTTGTCAAAATGGTCTTGAAATTTGAAACTGTTAAGCATCTACGCACTTAAAAAATAATATTACGTTACTTAAAGCTTAAGGATACCTATGTGTTTCATTTCTGCAATAAAAACTGAATATATATCACGTCAAAACATTATATTTTATCTTATATAATTTATTTTATTATTTAAGTATATGAGATTAATCTGTTATATCATTTAGGATACAATAAAATTGTTGTACTTAAACATATAGCAAATTTTACAAGAAATGTTTATCACTGAAAATATCATTGGATTTATAATTAATTAACAGATAGAAGCAAAGCAATATATTTCCGAAGGTTTCATAAAGATTTTGAAATAAAACAAGTGTAAAATATCAAATTACAACACGACTTATGAAACTGATAATTGAAAATGATATTGTCCACAAAAGCATAGACTGTTACACGTGAAAATAAAGTTGTTGTAACTAAATCCGTATAGAAATGGAGAATAATTCTAGTAACACTGTGTAGTCATCAAGTTTAAGTAAATAAAATTTATTATTAAAACATATATGCAGTTTTGTAACAATATTAATATTCCAGGTTTTTTTAAATATAGAAACAACAATCTATTCACAATATAATTGATTGTTTTACAGCTTAAATTTAATCGTGAACTGATTAATTCAAAGGACGGAAAGGAATTAATTATTTAAGAGTCCTTTCGTTAATTTAGCAGGTCAGAAACCGTGCAGAATTCCAATAAGTTTAACCATACCTCAATGAAAATATAAATACAACAATTTGAATGGCATTGATGCCTTAAATTAATTAACTGTTATCAACAATCTCTCTAGATTTGTTTTATCGGCTATATTATCATTTGTTTTTTTTATTTTATAGAACGAATTGATTTTTGTTTTTCTAAGTCTTTAAATTAATTTTGGAATATTTTTTGGTGTGCGTACTTCACGCTGGGAACTTCTGTAACTGGATAACAAGATTAATGTCAAAACCTCGTTTGTAGACATTGATTTTTTATATATAGCATTTTGTTGAAGTACAAACTACATAATCTTCGCACTAGTGGATAATATGGAATTACAAACAAACAAAATAATATTAATCATAAGTATTAATATATGTGTTTCTGTTAAATTAAAAAAAAATCAACAATCAAAAAAATGGGACATAGAAAAGAAAGAAAAATAGATAATTATAAGAAAGCGATTTTGACAATAATTTATCATTCAATGAGGGCGAATATTCAACCATGCATCTAGTAGCCTCAAAGGAAGTCACCAAAGTTATAAAAACTTATATTATTCTAAATATTTTTTAATAATCGAACAAGTGCTATAAAATCTACCAAGAAAGGGGTTTGTAAAACTTACCAACACTATGTTCCAGATGTTTGGAAGATGGTTGAAATTATTATGATCCAATACCCAGGAAAACCAAAAAGAACAAAAAACCTACTCAAATATATCCTTAGACATAGTTCAACCTTACACCAGACACGGAGAATTAAGCAAAGCAAATCGGTTCATAATTTTGACTTTACGTATAAACAAATTGTATGCAACAATAACCAATATAGCAACATATAGCAGCAATTTTGAGAATCTTGGAATAAAACTGGATGCAACACTTTCTTAGAAAGTACATTAAAAATAAAAAACCATAAAACTATACTTGGAGTATTGAAAAGAACTATATTTGGAATATTAAGGAAACGGTTTATTAAAAGAAAAACAGCGGTGTTATATTTATTACATGAGTATTATTACTATAGAGATTTAGTAAGTACCGATGGGTTTTTTTAGATATAACCACTAGTATCAATTATTTTATTAAAAACACTTAAAAAATTAATAAAAACAACCCGTTTGAGATTGGAAATTGGATAATCAATAAATGATTTGTTTTTTATGAATATGGCGGATGATCTACCCCATATTTCTAATTTCCTATTATGTATATTGTAGCGACCTTGAGGCATGTCGAATTTTACGTTATGGAATAACGGCCTACAAAATACCCAGAAATATAATCCCAGATGTTGAATACGGGCAGGGTGCCAGCAGCGCCAACTAGAACCCGATAACGAATAGCCGGCGGCAACCCCGAGACGTTTATCTGGGATGTTATTGAAGGGTATTTCTATTCATTGAGTACTCGACTATCGTTTGGTTTAGACGTGCTACCATCGACTGCCCAAGACTCGTCTCCAGGTAACACCGCTGCCATCCGTTTTATCTAATTGTATTTTTTACATTTTTTTTATAGAGACAATAAATAACGATCACATAATGTAAACACCACTGTTTCATTTCGTTTTATCTCCGTTCACCGAGCCACATCATTTACCCTAAAGTGGTGACCCCGACGTCATCTTTCGCAAAATTGGATTTGGACTCGTGAAGGGAGGATAGTGCAACATGGTGTATTTTACGTGGCCGTTATATTTTTTGTCTCAAAATTTTCAATATTTTTAATTCGATTCGTTTTCGATTTTACCTTCAATATTCTTTTTCATTTTATTCATATTCCTTTTCAAATTCCTTCTATATTACATTCATTCAAACATTTGTTCCTCATTAAATTTTATTTTAGTGCTGGAACAATGAAGCTTCAATTTCATTTCATTTTTATTAATTTTTTTTATCAAAATTTTCATTCACAATATTTTGAACTCATAGATATTTTTACATCACTGCTTAATCATCAGCGTCTCGGCTAAACATTTCTTTCGGCGCTATGTTTAAATCATAATGTTTTCCTTCGCTCGCCGTCTCCGTCATAATGGTAGACATTTTGATTTGAAAGGCTTTGGGCATCTTCGGTCGGATACCGTCGTTATTTGTTTTTTCTGAATTACCGTAACGTATGTGACTACGGATTAGTCACAGAGCAGCTCCAGAAGTTCGATACCGATTGCGGTCACCATAGACTCGTCATGTATTCGCCGAGGTACCAGAATTGCTAACGTCTCGTCGTCGAAGAAAATAAGCTACCACGTCGTCGAACAATCGATCCTCCCACAGCGTCGATTACGGAAGCCCTGTCCGAAAAATAGCTTGTTCTCAACGTCGTCGATGGATCACATTCAAGTGCCAAAGCGACGATGAAGCAACGGTATCTGTAGGACCGGAAGATCTAAGAAAGAAGATAACAGCTGTACCAGATCGCAACCGTACCAACTACACCCATTTCGATTTATCATATTTTTCAAAGCCCTTTTTCCATGCAGCACATTTTGTTTGGTATCTCATAATTTATAAAATAATTGTATGTAAAATTCTGACAAGGGAGTATTGTAGCGACCTTGAGTCGAATTTTACATCGTGAAATAACGGTCTACAAAATACTCAGAAATATAATCCCAGATGTTGAACACGGGCGGGGTGCCAGCACCGCCAACTAGAACCCAATAACAAATAGCTGGCGGCAACCCCGAGACGTTTATCTGGGATGTTATTGAAGGGTATTTCTATTCATTGAGTACTCGACTATCGTTTGGTTTAGACTTGCCACCATCGACTGCCCAAGCCTTGTCTCCAGGTAACACCGCTGCCGTGCGTTTTATCTAATTGTATTTTTCACATATTTTTATATTGCCAATAAATAACGGTCACATAATGTAAACACCACTGTTTCATTTCGTTTTACCTCCATTCACCGAGCCACATCGTTTACCCTAAAATATTATATATATACTAAATATGACTAAAAATGTATGTAAATTGCGAATGAAGAGACGCTGAATTTGTGTGTGTAAAAATATAATATTATTCTAAAATAACATATAATTAGTTTCAACTAGATGTGTTAATTGGTGTCTATTAACTCACATCATCGTTAGATCGAATCTATTTTAAATTAATTAGTAAATTATTAAAAAAATGTTTTTGTTTTGTGCTTACCTTATAAAAGTAGAATGAATTTATATCAGTTGTTGACGTCGATTTGGAAAAATTTCTATGCGTGATGCTGCTATTTCCTAATGTATTATTGACAGAATCCATAAACGTGTTCGTTTCATTATTAGTTGTTTCCAGGACAGATATATCTTCCAGCGCCGTTGAAAATGACGCATGTCTAGCCATCGATAATGGAAATCTAAAAGAGAAAAAATCTAAATACATCACTGTTTATTTGAATTGCATAGTTTGGATAACTAGTTCGACATTTCCGACCAGTGATTTTATATTTAAATTTTGCGGCAATTTTATGAGAAATTATAATTTTTATGAAAATTTAATATGAAAAATTCAATAAGAACATCTCTAGATTTACGGCATTATGATACAATCTTGGAACTGAAGTATTGGTTCCTTTCATAATGTAAAATCACGTATAAACAGCCAATTTGCCATGACAAAAAGATATGCATAATAGAACCGTGACAAAACTTTTTTATTTTTTAAGTTTTGAAAATTAAACATTGAAATATTGAGCACTTCTTCAGTCAGTCTTCTTCTGTTAGTGTCTCAGTTAAACATTTAATAGTGTTAACCTCAACAAACAGTTTTTTGGTTCTATTGTACATCAATTTCATGGAATGATTTAGTTATATATTTATACAAAAAAAAGATAAAATATATAAACAAACCCAGCGCACTATTTTTAATACATATAATTTAAAACATTATATTTTAATACAAAATTAAATGAATGTTTAAAGTTGTTAAATAACACATAATATATATATATATATATATATATATATATATATATATATATATAATTTATATATATATATATATATATAATTTATATATATATATATATATATATATATATATAAACAAACATTTTAGGCACTTGCCAACGCGTTATTACCTCCAAGTCTTATACGGTAGATTATTCGTGGTTTCTGTTATACATAAATCAACCATGGACGTGTAATTTTTAAAATAACAATGTGGCAACGTCGCACTGGCAGGCAGTATTGAAGACCAAGATAACATTCTAAATTTAACGTTTGAAACGATGTTAAAACTACAAGTTGGTTATTAAAACATTATTAAGCGAACACATTAACACGAAAAAATTATTACGAAGTATTTAAGTTTAAGCAATGTTATTTAAGATGTTGTGTTACCTTGGATAATTCCCGTATTGTTGGAGCTATTAAAGAGTTATAGCAAATTTGGAAATAATGGCAAGTTTGCAGAGGAACCAAATTAATGTGTCTGCTTTAGCGGAAGGTATATACACAGATGTGAAAGAAAGAAGCAACATATGTAAAAATTTCATCCCAAAATAGATGAACAAAATTCGAAAATAACAAGAATAGTTTTCTTTGCATACAATAGTATACCATTGTACTAGAGGTAATTCTAAAAGTTGTTAGGAATATTTTATAAATTTTAGTGGTATTAACTTCTAATTTTTATTTCATTCTACGTTCTCATTTCATGGTGAGTTGTTAGTTTCCTCTTGAGACATAAGGCAAAGTAGAAAGCAATAAATAAATGAAAGCAATAGAAAACAAACTATAGATCTCTCTCTAAAGAGCTCTCTGCAAGGGCGAGATTGAAGAATGATATAAATAAAAGGACAATGCAATTTTATTTAAAAATTAGGCAAATAATTAGATTGGTGTATTTATGGTTTCCTTAGAATATATTTTGGGTGACAAATATGGAGAAAAGATAAGGACTATACGAATTCGTAAACGAAAATATGCAGTAGTTGAAATGAAACTAACTATATAATTTGTATATATGGAACACATAGGTTAAATAGAAGAAATTATTAATTATTGACAGTACATTTATTCTTCCATATTTATGTATATTATATAAAAGTTAAGAAAGATCATGTATAATTATATTTGATGCTCTGAAGTATTTGCAGTTCTCAAAACCATCTTACGTATGAAACTTTGTTATAATGTTCAGTGGCATAATAATTAACACATGTTAATACTCTATTGATTGTTAAATGTTAACAAAAATGAAATTTAATTAAATGCAATTTAAAAATGTTAATGAGCGTTAGTTAGTTTCTGATAGTTTGCATATATTTTAATATTTTTCAACATACAGACATTTAATATTTTAATTATTGTATACATATATATATATATATATATATATATATATATATATATATATATATATATATATATATATATACATCTGGTCTTATATTGAGGGATTGGAAACAAATTTTAGTAACATGTCACCTTTAAATTAGTTTATTTTAATTAGTACTTAAAATACTAATTATATTAATAAGATAATATATCTATTATATATAATAATAGATAATTATATCACTGGTTTATATGCTACATGAATCAACAAGAATGTTTCGCTTATGTAATGGTATAAAAGCTTTGAATCAATTTTTCGACTGCATTTAAAACAGTTTATATAAGAAGTAAAGCAAAAAAATATCTACCCTTCACAAGACGAAAAAAACCTGAGGGTCCATAAACAGTATCGTCATGAAACGTAATACAACTCACTAAATATACTCTTAAGAATGGACGGTTCTAAACGGGAGACAAAGGAGATAAAGGAATAAAATTTCCAATTTAGAATAAGTCAACATATTTCTGTTATTTCGGGGTTGAAATACAGAATGCACCATAAAAGGAAATTGGGGACTTAAGTAAAAGATATTTAAAATAGATGTTTGTAGGGAAACGGCGCCTAGAGTTTACTTGCAGGAAATATACGACGCTAGCGGGTTCTTGCGTAATCGAGACAAACACTAGGTAGTCCGAAGAAGTGAGATGATGAATATCCGTTGTTGAATCAAAATACAATTAATGATTAATTTCAATAACGCTCATTAAGATTAATTCATTAGGGAAAATATTAATATACTTGAAACTACATGAAAAATGGAAACTGTTGTTTTAAGTGCTTGAATATATTCTTATCCTTTTTTAGGGTATCGACCTGAACAATTGAGAGTCACAGGGCACTACGTCTGGTGACTACTCTGCGGTAGAACTTCCTTAGTGTTGGGAACTATCGACTGAAATCGACTATCGACTATTTAGTAATTGACTACTTTTTACTATCGACTTTTTCAGTCCCTATTTTTGGTTCTACTGATTTTACCACTTTTATCAGTGACTGTTTTTGGTCCGACTGATTTTGTTACTATTTACTATCGACTGTTTCAGTCGTGTACTTTTAGTTACTATTTTTAGTTCTACTAGTTTCGTTCGACTGATTTTTAACGTTCTGGTTCTGTCGTCCTAGCCGCGACCTTAACAAAAATATACACAATTTATGCTTACATAGATTTATATGTAATATATATAGTTTTATGATTTTTTTGTAGTTTGCTTGTAAATAGCAACATATTATATATTAATAGAGCAGCATTTTGGAACGATGTTTTTCAAGATTGCTAATGTAATAGGCTAAAAAGATTAAAATTGTGAATGATAAATAGTAAAATATTTTTGACTGTTTTTAAGGCAATAAAAGGTAATATTTCGGTTATTCTCTCAATTTTTGTTAAAAAATATTTCCGTTCAATAATAAATAAAACATTTACTTTATTTAACAAAGCTCTATTGGGATTGTGCGATCATTTTAATTATGTTATGGATTAGTTTTTTTCTTTTGATTAGGTATATGTTTAATTTTCATTTAGTATTTATGGTTATTGTAAATATTTCATTTTTAGGTTTTGTTTAAGTTCTGTTGTGTTGTCTATATTTATTATAGTATATTATTTAAAACTAGCTATTGACATATTAAAATACGATAAAATATTTGTGGGGATTTCTTCCACTCCATAGAAAAATTTCATTCCTTTTTACAGATCCACAGAACATTCAAATATAAAAGTAATTCTACTATGTTTAAAATGAAATTATAAATTTTATGTTAATAGTATTTAGTAATTTTTTTTCTTTCCTTTTTTAAGTTTAGTACGTGAAGGAATATATACATCTCCGTCTCGCTTATACTACCGTTGGAAAATATAAGCACATAAAAAATTAACTGCTCCAAGCAATTATCTTTGTCCTTTCCTCTCTCACAATTTATACATGAAAGGGTTCGTGCATCTTCGTCCAACATCACGAATTGAAAGAAACAGTCAAACCGTGCATTTGTCTAAAAATAATAATTACTATTTTTTATATACGACCTAGAGAGGCAACTTAGCGCCTATTACTCGCTATTTCTAGTCTCTTTTTAAACAATTAAACGTTCATTTTGTTAAACTAACATGGGAATACATATGAAGACCTTATAACTATGAATATTCCGTTTTGGTGTCAATGTGGATGACTGCCCTGAAATAACTCACCAATCGTCAAGATCATTGATGATTGTCGTAGTGTATCCATTTTTGATGATCAATTGTAATACACTATTGATAGCTCTTCTTTAATTACCTGGTACGCAATGAAACCGCCATATTGGAATGGTCCGAAATATTGCTTCCTTTTGGATTTGTCCCATCGCAGGTATACGCCTGGAAGTGGTGTTATCAACTGTGTTGATTTGTCAGCTATTTCAAAGTTCTTTGAATGTTTGAACAAGATTTTCGTGCAATAAATCTTATTCGGTTCGTTATTTTTGATTTGTTCTCCCCCAGACTTTCTTTGTTAATGATTTTAAAATCTCCACTAAAACCAATCACTAAAACTAATCACTAAAAGCAAAATTGGCAGTTGGGACATAATGGACCAACACCACTATATAGGTATTTTAAGCTTTTAGAGAATATTTTCTAGAATTAACAATTAACAATGCACAAAATTATTCAATAACACTAAATGAGAAACTGTCTGTAGAGAAATATCAATACCATCAAATTTAAGAGTTGGATTAGTTTATTTGGAGTGATACTTCGCACTTTCACTTGATTAAAATACATGAAAGCATTTAATATATAGACAGCAATAAAGATTAGACGCTAGTTGATGATAATGAGTACAAAATATTTTTTAAATCCTTATTTACAACCTACTGTTGCGATAGTCGATAGCGGAATCAAATCCTGCTGAGGTGTAAAATCCGATAAGGAAGATGATCCCAGTTGCGCTAATAACCACGCTGAGTAAAACCGAATATCTTCTGGGATAATTTCTAAGTTGGTCACTCGCCAGTCGGTAGGCTTAATGCCGAGGACCGTGGTTCGGAGCTTACGTTAAAGAGTAGGTCCAGTCCAGATAAATTCTCGTTGGTAAAAAGGAGACTATAAATTATATATAAAAAAATCCTTATTTAACAGTTAATAGTAAATTGTTGTTAAATTAAGTTAAGAGCAAATTGCGAATATTGTATTTCATAAAATCACTTTTATTATTTATAGACTACTTTTATTTTAATTGATAATTTTTATATATATAATTTTACTAACCTATTTAGTTTTTTATTGTATTTTTTAAATTATTTTTTTACATTTTATTCTATTATTTGAGATATG